>NC_044037.1:95541109-96217800 GCF_901765095.1 Microcaecilia unicolor | reverse complement strand
CTCTGTTTACTAAGATGCATTAGTGATTTTAGTGCATCTACACTTAGCACGTGCACTAACCATGTAGTCGCCTATAGGGATATTGTAGGCATGTACATGGTTAATGCACGTACATGGTTAATGCACATTAAAAACATTAAAGCGCCTATAATGTTGCTTAGTAAAGAAGGCCCTTATCCAGTTAACTTTGAAAATTAGCCCGATACATTGTATATTTTTAGGTGCCAAGAAGGTGCATATTTGGAGCCTAGTCTATAAAGAAAAGTAGGTACTTACTTTATTTTACAGAATACTAATATAACCAGGGCTTTTTTTGAGGGGGTACTTGGGGGTACTGAGTACCTGCACCTTTTCTATTTTCTGCTAAAATTGAGCAATAGTCCCCAAGTTTTAATGAAAGAGCTCAGGCTCTACACACTAATTCTGCCTTGTTATAGATTCTGTGACTGGTTGCAGGAGGCCTGGCTATTGTGGGGTGGGTCCCTCAGTGATCACACCACCCCTGAAGGCTGGCCTGGAATTTGAGTACCGGCACCTTTGTCACTAGAAAAAATGCACTGAATATAGAACAATATATATGTATATATTTTTTAAATGCTTGTGGTATAGCTGACATAAACGCTTGTAGCTAGGTGGGGAGATCCATGTATAAAGCTAAATATATGTGCATATTATATTAATTTATAAATAAATGTGTGCCTGGACCATGTTCTACCTAGACTCCACTCTTGCGAACATCCATTTGCAAAGTAAGTGCTATTGAAGATAAGCATGCACTTACAAAATATTGCATAGCTGGATTGCTGTCATTAATGTGCATGTGTTAACATTTATACATGACAGCAAAAACAGAGAGGGTTCAAACGTACACAGAGCAAAGCAATAAACAAAAGAAGCACAAAAGGGCCCCAGAACTGGAATAATGATGTCATCTTTAATGGACTGGATCCGACATGGGCCATGTTTCGGCAACCAACAGCACCTGCTTTAGGGGTCAATGTCAATCTCTTTAAGTGTATAAAAGGAAACAAAATGTCCTAGTGTAAGAATTGCCAGATATCAAGCAGATTACATCAGTTAATTCCAACCGCTGAAGTCATAGTCCAAACTAACCGCCAAACAAAATTAAGGTGACAGAATGTATCATTCTGGGATTCTATGAGCTTCCTGAAATGCAGCTGTTCCTTTTTCTGATGTTTTTGACTATTTATATACTGTTTGTGGTGGTGAATTTTCTTATTATTATCTGCAGCAGGGCACATAGGAATAAAATGGGTCCTGCTGCAGAGAACTCAAGCTAAGCTTTAGTAAACAACCCACTTAATTTAGAACACCAAAAAGGTTGCTCTCTGTTAAACACCTTAGCTGTAGGATAGCAGCTGAATATTGCCACTATATGTATGGTGATACATTTGGCACACATATAACTTTGCATATACAGAAATAAAGGTGGAGGCAGGGGGGTATTCCAAAGTATACATACATGCTCCTTGTGCAAATTAATGAATAGAATATTAGCACTTATGTATTTAAGTGGACACTTAGCTGTAATAGTTCCAGCAGGGAGTCACAGTACTATTCATGCAAGTGGCATAGGGGTAGATTCAGTCAATGTCTCCCAAAGTTACGCACCGGGAAGATCCACTTTAAGCCAGTATTCTGGAAAGGGCACTCTGCATGGACCGGCCTTTAAAGAATACTGGCGTAGCATATAATTTGCACCTAACTTTGGATACAAACACTTGCGCCTACCAAAAGCTGGTGTAAATGCTGGCACCTACCTAAAGCACATAAGTAAACCGCTCTATGAGAGTGGTGTGTGACAGTGAATGATAATAATGTGTGCCAAGCCATTTATAACCTGGTGTGTCCAGGCTGAACATATATGTTAGATGTTTAGGTGCTGAGATTCAGTGCCTATACATCTAGAACATGGGTTCTCAGGACACAGCAAATCTGTTTTCAGGATACCCACAATGAATATGCATGAGATAGATTTCCATACAATGAAGGTAGTGCACGCAGACTTAGATCATGAATATTCATTGTGGATATATTGCTGGTCAAAATTCAGCCTGCAGCAGTCAGCGCTTTTTAAAAAATACTGACTGTCACTAGCTAAATTAGACCCCGATATTCAATGCTGGGTAATGTCTGTGACCTGGCAGTGAATGTCCAGATCTGACTTCACTGCTGCTGACCCCTGAAATTATGCGGATCCTGGCCAATATTCAGATTAGGCTGACATGTTAACTGTAGAGTAACTACACTAGTCTGCCATTTGTGATGTGTCATCATCTCTTTCATGTCTTCTGTTGCAGATGATCATTTGACTCTTCTGTAGAACCCTCATCTTCATCAAAGCTTCTTGAGAGAAAATAGTACAAGTTAGAGCTACAAGTCACTACAAGAGCAGAGAATAATTAGTCATTCTGTACCACTAAATTATATAAGCTTATTTTACTTCAAATTGCACAATATGGTGTCCCTGAAGTTTTAGCTCTTGGCCTCATCTCTACCTTCCTCAGTTTTATATATCAAAAACTCCTAATCAGAATGGGAGAAAAATTAAAAATGAATCACACCAAGGTGAAAGAATTTATCATTCTGGGATTCTATGAGGTTCCTGAAATGCAGCTCTTCCTTTTTCTTGTGTTTTTGACTATTTATATACTGTCTGTGGTGGCAAATTTTCTTATTATTTCTGCTGTGTGTGCTGAGCCTCGTTTGCATAGCCCCATGTTCTTCTTTCTTATCAACTTGTCCTTCCTTGAAATTTGTTATGTATCTGTCACAGTGCCTAAACTGTTAGCAATGCTCATAACACAGTATAAAATCATCTCCTTCATACAGTGCATAACTCAGTTGTATCTTTTCATGTCCTGCACATCTGTTGAGTTCTACCTTCTCACTACTATGGCCTATGATCGCTATGTTGCCATTTGCAATCCTTTGCGTTATACCATTATCATGAAAAGGAAAGTCTGCATAGGACTAATCATTGTTTCATGGACAATTTCATTTCTAGATCCAGTTCCCCACATCATCTTTGCCTCACTGTCATCTTTCTGTAGATCCAATGAAATTAACCATTTCTTTTGTGACTTAACGGCATTGATGACCTTGTCATGTTCAGGGACTTACATCATTGAAACTATAAACTATATTGAATGTCCACTTTTAGTTTTTACCCCTTTCATATTAACTGTTGTATCATATGTGTATATCATATCTGCCATTGTGAAAATTCGCTCTTCTGATGGTAGAAAAAAGGCCTTCTCTACTTGCTCCTCCCATCTTACAGTTGTCCTTTTATTTTATGGGACCTCTATTGGTGTGTACATGAGACCCAAGTCTGCTTACTCCATGGACCTTAACAAACCACTTACTGTAGTGTATATAACTGCACTTCCTTTGCTCAACCCTTTGATTTACAGTCTGAGAAATAAGGAACTGAAAAGATCTTTACGGAAAGGAACCAGAAGAATGGAAAACTATTTTGCCTCCAGAATTAATAAAATACTGCACACGGCAGTTGGTGGCAACATCTCAGCAAAGAGTAGACAGTATAAATAGAAACCTGTAGGAAATGAGGTCATGGATTAAAGCAATCATATGTTATCAAAAGAACTAGAAATATGGTAATAGCACCTGAGCTAATATTTTAACCTTTTAGTAAGAATAAGAAACTGAAAACCAGGGTTTGCTCTAGTTCTGTCATGTGTATAATAGAGCTTTCCATTAAACAAGAAAAACTTCAGGGTCAAAAAGCATAATGAATTGAACAAAAAGTTGAACCAAATAAAACAATATAACGAGAACAAGGGGAAGAAATTAATTACACCAAAATTCAATAGCCCTTCCAAAATAAGTCAATCAAGAAATGGAGGAAAGGAACTCAGTATGGCTGATTTAGACTTGGCATTGATAGGCTAAGTTCAGTTCATAGCTCTGTACATCAGTGGTCATGAAAAAAAAAAACCTATTAATTTAAGTGATCTTCAGCCCAACTTATTATACATTTTTTTTTTTTTAATTTGAACTTATTTTTAAAAAAATATGTTTATTATGAACTAATTGGGTGCCATTTTCAATTCAATCTAACAAAGCTAGAGTATTGTTCATAATTCTCAGCATAATCTGTATATTAACAATGTGAACTGTGTGATTTTTTGTAATTTATGCTGAGTTTATTATAAAATGCTAAAACAGAAACATCTTAATAATCTTGAAATGATCTTGAACTGATTTAGAGTTAATCCAGTCTAATTTGATCTTTCAAGATTTCTTAGGACCCTGATGTACTAAGCTATGAATTTAGACTATCAATTAAAAACCCTAAAAACAGCTGTACTGAGTTCTTTCACCTCCATTTATTGATTGAATTATTGTGGAAGTGCTGTTGAGTTTTGGTGGTGCTAATTTCCCCTTCCCCTTTTCATAGTAGATGACGGCAGAAAAAGACCTGCACGGTCCATCCAGTCTACCCATCAAGATAACTCATATGTGCTAATTTTTGTGTATACCCTACTTTGATCTGTACCTGTGTTCTCTTTATATTGTTGTATTTGATTTCAAAGTAGCTCTAAATACCCAATTTTGTTTGCATATAGAGATGCACAGTTGGCTCAGATCTGCGTTTTCCAAGGAACATTTAGCTCTCTCTTTTTGCTCTTTGCACTGTTATTTGAATGTAATTCCTAATCTTTTCCTCTTCCTTGTTTTAAATTGTAAACTATTTTGTTGTCCTTATTTAAGATTAAGAAATGTTTTGCCTAAATTAAATCTCCATTCGATCATCTCACTTCGGGCCCTGTTTACTAAGGTGCGCTAGCATTTTAAGTGCATGCTAAAAATTAGCGTGTGCTAACCGTGTAGATGCCCATAGGAATATTATGGGTGTCTATACGGTTAGTGTGTGCCAATACCTAGCGCATGCTAAAAATGTTAATACACTTCTAGTGTGGCTTAGTAAACAAGGCCCTTAGTCCTTTGGAAGTTTAAACTCTGGCCAATATTCAGCCCACGGGAGGCAGGTCAGCTCAGTGCCATGATCGGCGCTGAGCCTGGATAATCAATTTTGGAGTGTTTCCGGTAACTGGCATTGGATATCCAGGTTTTTTATAGCTGGCTCAAACTTAACTGGCTAAGTCAATATTTGGCGCTGACTAGTTAAGTTTACAGTGGCCAAAGATAGGCCTGCTATTTATGCTATTTAGCTGGTCAGTTCTGAATACTGGCATTTATCGTGCAATATAGTCAGTTATCTTTCTGGCAGTGACCACAAATATTCAGCGGTTAGGCACCAAAACATTATTTAACTGGTCAGCAGGTATTCATGGCTTGGCAAATAGCGCTGAATATCGGTCGGACTGATATTACTGCATGGTAGAGACTTCAACAAGAAGAAATCTATTCTTGAGTGAGACATCTGGGGTAGTGAAAAAGGTGAAGTTTTTGTCAGGTACTACAGCCACCAAACATCTACAAGACTGGGTTCTTCCACCACTGAGTGCAGAATCTGCAAGGCTTTACTAGGTGTGAATTTGGTATTAGATTTTTTATCGAGGGCTGAATTCATGGGTTTCTGCTATCTTCTAACTGGGGATATTCAGCAGAGGATAACCAGTTAACCCCTGCTGACTATGAGCAACCATTCTGACCGGTTAAATAGCATTGAATATTGGGCAAGATTGGTCTAAAATATTATTAAGCAGACATGTGTGCAGACAAAGGAAGAGACAGTTATAAAAAGAGAGACCATCCATTGTGGCTAGACAAAAAATTAAAAACATGGCTGTAATGCCTTACTAGAGTATGCAATGGTGGTCTGTGATATGAGAAGGATATGAAAAGCAAGTACAAGTAAATCACTGATGGTGAATGTTTCTCCATTCAGCAGGAGGATATGAAGATTAGAAGTTCAACCATGCTTTAAAGTGACCCAAGTGAAGTGCAGTCCAATAAAAATGTCAGACTGAGAGAAAGAGAAAATTTGTGGGTGAAACAGAGACAAAAGAAATCCAAGCATAAAACATTGAGCAGCAGAATCACCAAAGTGAAACAATGAGCGAAGATAAATATCTGGCTAGAAATTCTCAAAACAGATTGAGTGCACAATCCAGTAAAGTAACTCAGGGCCTCTTTTACAAAGCAGGGCTTACCACTCACTAAAAAGGAAGTACCGCTGGGCTACCGTAGCAGCCCGGTGGTAGTTTCCACCCCCAGCACGTCATCATATCTGGCACTACAAAAATATATTCATTTTTGTAGCACCAGTGCGTACCCGTTGACAATCGAGCAGTGCTGCATGCTGCCCGGTTACCGCCAGTCTAGTGTGGTAGCCCTTACCGCCACCTCAATGGGTGGTGGTAAGGGCTCCCCCCCCCCAAATGGTCAAATGGCCAGTGCTTCACTAGCTGCATGGCCATTTCTTTAAAAATAGAAAGACCTACCTTTCTCTCTCTATGGTTAAATGGGGCCTTGGCACGCATCAAAAACATGAGCCAATACCAGCGCAGACCCCCTTTTGCCGCAGCTTGATAGAAGGGGCCCTTAGTAAATTAGAATCTGTTTGGTGTATCTCAAATAAACATTGCATATAAGCATCAACTAGTCTCCCTTGTGTCTCTTGGAAGTGCCTAACCCTCACCCTACTCTTTTGGTCTTACACTGTAAATTTATGCACCAATAATAGTACCAGCATAACCCTGGTTGCGTAAATGCAGCAGGGACACACGTAACTTAAAGTATTGTGTAAGTTATGAGCATAAGTGGGTGGCACACCTAGGTCTCATCCATACTCCTCCCATGTGTATGCTCCCCTTGTATTCACACGCCATGGGGAGAATTCTACAAATGGTGCTCAAAAATGATTGTTGTTAAAAATTGGTGCTGATTTTATAAAGGGCAGGCAACCTTTATAGAACTGCACTTAGCATCGACTCCTGTGCCTAACGTTTGGCATCAGACTTACACCTGTTTATTTAATTGCTACATTTATACCCCACATTTTCCCACCTATTGCAGGCTCAATGTGGCTTACAAAGTATCGTAGTGGCGATTGCCATTACGGTTGATAACAAATACAAGGTTGTGTTATGGTAACAGGTAGAAGTGTTTCAGGCGTCATGGGGTCGAGGATAATAAATTGTCCAATACGGTCATAGAAAGATCATAGATTGAAACCTGGTGTAAATACTGGTGCCCAAGTTAGGCGTACTGAGGCAGTATTCTATAAGAATGCACATAACTTCACATAATGCTCCTGACATGCCTATACCCTTCCCGTGGCCATGCCCTCTTTTGAGTTACACGCTACTTGTTATAGAATAGCGCTTACGTGCCATACTTGCACTTACATGCATACTAATATTCTATACATTTACACACGTACCCCCAGATTCCATATAGGGCCCCTTTTACCAAGCTGCAGCAAAAGGGGGCCAGTGTTGGCTTCGGCACATGTTTTACATGCATGCCAAGGCCCACTTTTACCACAGCTGAATCAAGCAAAATATTATGGTTAGCCAAGTAATGTTCCAATTGTAAAGTAAAGAGAATTGTAAAGAGGTATTGAAGCTATTGGTCTAAGGTAAAGTTATTGATTGTTTGGGGTCCTTTACTATTGGAGTGACTATTATTCCTTCAAAGACTGCTCTAAAAATATCCTCAGAAAGCTGTAATTGGATCCAATCAATAACCATAAAAAATTTCTGGAGCTCATTGCAAAACTGATTTTCAAGAAACCAAAATAAGAAACAGCAACCCCACTGCTTGAAACACTACATTGGCTACTTGTCAAGGCAAGAATATTTTTCAAAGGGAGCACCCTAATCTTCAAGATACTATTTGGAATGATACCCAAATATATGCTTAACATGATTGAACTATCCTTAAGAAATGGCAGCCCAGTAAAAAGAAACTACCTACTCCTACATCTTCCCAACTGCAAAAACACCATCTACAAAATTACCTACACAGCAGGATTTAGCTACCAGGGTTTCAAATGGTGGAACTTGATATCAAAAACCATAAGAATCATCACAAATCTCCTCCAATTCAGAAAATAAATGAAAACCTACCACTTCAAAAAAATTTTACAGCTAATCACAAAGATATAATTGCCTTCCTTTCAAATCTACCTCTTCAAAAACTATATGAATAAACATCACGAAAACTCTACTGCTGAACACAAAAGCTACCACTACCTTTTCCTCTTCAAATCTATCTCTTCAAAAGCTCTATGAAGAACCACATGAACTATAGATGCCCTCGCCACATTGCACAACACTATTGTAACTTCACCAAAATGTAAATTGTATGCCACTTTGAAGCAAAATTTGTTTTTGGATAATAGTAGAATACAAGAATGCATAAATAAATAAATAAATAAATGGAGGGCATGAATCCCACTCACAGCAAGAGACACTATCTAGCTTATTGAATAAACTAGACAGGCTAAAGATAGGACCAGAAGTGGTGAACTGGATTAGGAACTGGTTAATGGGCAGATGCCAGAGGGTGGTGGTAAATGGAGTTTACTCGGAGGAGGGAAAGGTGAGTAGTGGAGTGCCTCAGGGATCAGTGCTGGGGTTGATTGTATTCAATATATTTGTGAGTGACATTGCCAAAGGGTTACAAGGTAAAGTTTGCCTTTTTGCGGATGACACCAAGATTTGCAACAGAGTGGACACCCCGGAGGGAGTGGAAAACATGAAAAAAGATCTGCAGAAGCTAGAAGAATGGTCTAATGTTTGGCAATTAAAATTCAATGCAAAGAAATGCAAAGTGATGCATTTAGGGAGTAGAAATCCAAGGGCGATGTATGTGTTAGGCGGGGAGAGTCTGATAGGTACGGACGGGGAGAGGGATCTTGGGGTGATAGTATCTGAGGACCTGAAGGCGACGAAACAGTGTGACAAGGCGGTGGCCATAGCTAGAAGATTGCTAGGCTGTATAGAGAGAGGTGTGACCAGCAGAAGAAAAGAGGTTTTAATACTCCTGTATAAGACGTTCGTGAGGCCCCATCTGGAGTATTGTGTTCAGTTCTGGAGGCCGTATCTTTTGAAGGATGTTAAAAAAATGGAAGCAGTGCAAAGAAAAGCTACGAGAATGGTATGGGATTTGCGTTACAAGACGTATGAGGAGAGACTTGTTGACATGAACATGTATACCCTAGAGGAAAGGAGAAACAGGGGTGATATGATACAGATGTTCAAATATTTGAAAGGTCCACAAACGAACCTTTTCCGGAGAGGGGAAGGCGGTAGAACTAGAGGACATGAAATGAGATTGAAGGGGGGCAGACTCAGGAAAAATGTCAGGAAGTATTTCTTCACGGAGAGAGTGGTGGATGCTTGGAATGCCCTCCCGCGGGAGGTGGTGGAAATGAAAATGGTAACGGAATTCAAACATGCGTGGGATAAACATAAAGAAATCCTGTTCAGAAGGAATAGATCCTCAGGAGCTTAGCCGAGATCCTCAGGTGCTTAGCCGACATTGGGTGGCAGAGCCAGTGGTGGGAGGCGGGGCTGGTGGTTGTGAGGCGGTGATAGTGCTAGGCAGACTTATACGGTCTATGCCGGGGCTGGTGGTTGGGAGGCAGGGATAATGCTGGGCAGACTTATACGGTCTGTGCCAGAGCTGGTGGTGGGAGGCGGGGCTGGTGGTTGGGAGGCGGGGATAGTGCTGGGCAGACTTATACGGTCTTTGCCCTGAAGAGGACAGGTACAAATCAAGGTAGGATATACACAAAAGTAGCACATATGAGTTTATCTTGTTGGGCAGACTGGATGGACCGTGCAGGTCTTTTTCTGCCGTCATCTACTTTGTTATATGTTACTTTGTTATTTTCAAAAGGGAAGGACGCCCATCTTTTGACATAAGTCGGGAGATGGGCATCCTTCTCTCAGGTCGCCCAAATCGGCATAATTGAAAGCCGATTTTGGGCATCCCCAACTGCTTCTCGTCGCGGGGATGACCAAAGTTCCTGGGGACGTGTCGGAGGTTTAGCAAAGGCGGGACTGGGGCGTGCCTAACAGAGGGGCGTCCTCAAGTGATAATGGAATAAAGAAGGACGTCCCTGACGAACACTTGGCCGACTTTACTTGGTCCTTTTTTTTACGACCAAGCCACAAAAATGTGCCCTAAATGACCAGATGACCACTGGAGGGAATCGAGGATGATCTCCCCTGACTCTCCCAGTGGTCACTAACCACCTCCCACCCTGAAAAAAACAACTTTAGAAACTTTTGTCTTTTTTTTTAGAGTATGGGTTAAGGACCTCCTTCGCTATGCCTCCGTCCTTTGACAGCAGTTGAGGACATCCTTCGCTATTTATTTATTTAGATTTTGCTCACACCTTTATCAGTAGTAGCTCAAGGTGAGTTACATTCAAGTACACTGGATATTTCTATGCCTCCGTCCCTGCAACGGCAGTTGAGGGCATCCTTCGATATGCTTCCGTCTGTGCGACGGCAGTTGAAGACGTCCAAAATGTGGATGTTTGTGAAAAGGATGTCCATGCCTGGATGTTTCTGTGAGAATGATATCCACGCCTGCTATACCTCTGACACCCCCTTTATTTTTTTGGATTTTGGATCACAAGTAGCAGCAGTGGAATTTGAACTGTTCATTCTGGATTGCAAGACCAGTGCTTTAACCACTAGGCCATTCCTCCACTCTGTTCCACTCCCTTGAAATTTGGCCATTCCTGTGTGTGGAGGGGGGCAGTATGCAGGTCCCTGGGGGAGGGAAGTATGTGTGTGTCAGCGGAGGCATAACAAGGGCATGGACGTCCTTTGTTCAAACATTTTGGACGTCCTCAACTGCCCTCCCCCCCCAACAGGGATGGTCAAATTTCAAGGAAGTGGAGTAGAGGAGTGGGCTAGTGGTTAAAGCACTGATCTTGCAATCCAGAGGTGACCGGTTTAAATCCCACTGTTGCTACTTGTGATCCAAAATCCAAATAAATAAAGGGGGTGTCGGAGACATAGCAGGCATGGACATCCTTCTCACAGAAACATCCAGGCATGGACATCCTTCTCACAAACATCCACATTTTGGACATCTTCAACTGCTGTCGCAGGGACAGAGGCATATCAAAGGACATCCTCAACTGCCATTGCAGGGACGGAGGCATAGAAATATCCAGTGTACCTGAATGTAACTCACCTTGAGCTACTACTGAAAAAGGTGTGAGCAAAATCTAAATAAATAGTGAAGGACATCCTCGTCGAAGAGGCATAGCGAAGGACATCCTTCACCCATACTCTAAAAAAAAAAGACAAAAGTTTTTAAAGTTGTTTTTTTCGGGGTGGGAGGTGGTTAGTGACCACTGCATGCCTTTTCCCATTCAGTTAGTCCCTTGCAGTGCCCCCTAGGGTGCCCAGTTGGTGTCCTGGCATGTCAGGGGGACCAGTGCCCTACGAATGCTAGCTCCTCCCATGACCAAATGACTTGGATTTGGTAGTTTTTGAGATGGGCATCCTCAGTTTCCATTATCGCTGAAAACCGGGGATGACCATCTCCAAGGTCGACCTAAATGTTGAGATTTGGGCGTCCCTGGCCGTATTAGTGAAACTAAAGATGGACGCCCATCTTGTTTCGATAATATGGACTTCCTTCACCGGGACATCCTTAGAGATGGGTGTCCTTAGAGATGGTCGTCCCCGTTCGATTATGCCCCTCTATGGGTTCCTTTTACCAAGCTGATGGAAAAAGGACCCTGCATTAGCAGCGGGGGCCATTTTTCCTGCACATCAGGGCCCTTTTTACCACAGTGGGTAAAAAAGCCCCCAACACCCTTTTTACCACTGTAAAAAAGCTCCCTGCTAGATATCTCCTTATTCTCATTGGGGGATCTTATTATAAGTGTGGTGAGAGCAAGCCGGCATTGTCGCCATGTAAGTAGTATTCTGGTTATGGCGTTCAATGCGGTAAGTGAGATGTATTTTATACTACTTGCTTGTTCTTTTCTTTAAAAAAGTCTTTTTTAAAAAAGTATTTGGAAGCACGGGGTAGAAATCTAACAAAAATAAAATAAAAAATAAAAAAGTCTTTTTAAAAAAAAAGTATTTGGAATCTTAGGTTTGTTTGTTTATTTTCATATTTGCAGTGGACTGAACCCTGATGCAGCATTAGCAAAACATGCCCCATGTCGACCAACGGTCCTTATGTGGAGGAATGAAGTTCATAAAGCTAGCTGAGCGAGAAAATTGTTTTAAATATATAACTTAAAGAGTTAAAGGCAGTTTTACAGGTTTAAAACACAATGTTCTGTCACATAGGTCATATCAGTATTGGTACAACATCAAGACCAGTCAACATTCCCCTAAACCACCATGATAAAATGAGGGAAATACTCTGATGAGAATTGGACAGAAGTGGAACACATACAAACAAGCTCTGATGACAACTGAACTCCTGATCTCTGGTTTATAAGGCCAGTGTTCTAACCACTGAGCTACAAACAGGGGTGATGGTGCTCTCAAGCTCCTCAAGTAACTTGTATTGAAACAGATTAGCCCTCCATTTGCAAAGTACAAAAATCACTGGCCTTTGTTTCTATCATATCTTATTTGACTGGCTAGCCAATGGAGAAGACATCCACTTTCTTTTCTCTTTCAGTAAGTGAACCGCTGGGCTTGCAGAGGTTGAAGGGGTGCTTTGGGCCTATTCACTACCCTTTCTTCATTATACTGCTGTAGAAAAACTCGACCAACTTAGGTAAACATAAGTCTTTCCCTTTAAGAGATAGTAGTTAAATGGGCTACCTTCAATATTTTCCATTTTTAAATCTATTTTTACAAGGGAGTAGTGTAAATATTAGAAAAAAGCATTATTGTCAATCCACCAGGTCTCTATCATGCAGTTAGTGTTCAGAGTACTTCAGTTGTACCTTCAAAGGTCGACAAAAAGGTTTCAGGCTGAGCTGACTTTTCATTGATGCTCATTTTGGAGATTAAAGCATACCTGTTACTGGGAAGGACCCATACTTCTAAGAAAATGTAGTAATGCAGGCCTCAGTTCTATTGGGCCTAGATTATTGCAACAGAGTTTAAATGGATCTTCATCAGCTAACGCTTTGAATACTTTACATAGTCTAGAATACTACGGCTCAGTTAATAACTGGCTGCCATGATGCATAAGGTATAACACTCTCCCATAAGTGTGCTACATGGTAATGTCCACTCATCCCAAAAGATCTGGTTACAATTTATCGACTGCGATGGACACTGAGTTCTACTGATGGTTCTATGCTGACTGATCCCCCCCTTCCTCACATCCCCACTTTAAAGTTCAGGTTTGTGACTTCTCAAGCTAGGGTATTTTATGTTCATGGCCCTATTTCATGAAATGCTGTACTGCAGCCACTCAGGGTAAAATTCAATGTATTCTGATTCAGGAGAAGAGTTTACGTCCTTATTGTGTACTTAGGCTGATGGGTAGGGCTAGGTGAGGATTCTCTTTATAAAGGTATAGTTTTAGGGTGCTATTTTATTCTGGAGATATTTTATATGTCTGTTTATTGATGATGTATGTCAATCTGTGCTCTATCATGAGTCTGGTGGACACCAGATTGGCATCCTGAATAATCTATACCCAAATATGGAAATAAATAAATAGATCTTCTCTTTGTCCCTACAGATAATGAAGTTCATTTCAATCAAACATTAACAAAGAAAATCTTTTCTACTATCAGATGAAGGTCTGCTTAGAAAAACTTGAGTTAGGGTAAAATCAGATACTAGAGCAGAAAACAAGGAACGGAAATGTCAAAGATTAAGTCAATCTCAACAAACTTTAGAATAGAAGTTTGCAGGGCCGGTGGAACGCGGTGAGCACGGTATGCACAGCGAGGGGGGGGGGGTGCCAACATTTGAGGGGTGCCACAAACTGCCATGCATACGCATTGTGCTGCGCTCCACTGCCGCTGTACACTACAGCCTTCCCAAGACCTACCTTGAAGACCATGGCCCACCCTGGTGGTGTAGTGGACTCTGTGGCTATGGGGGAAGGAAAGAATCCCACTCTTTCTTGCCCGCTGCCGCTTCTCCATCTCTGCTTTGCTGTTCTGAGCCATGGGCGGCACTGCCATGTTCCCTATCCATTTCCGTATACAATTCAAGCTCCTCTTATTGACCTATAAGTGCATTCACTCTGCAGCCCCTCACTACCTCTCCACCTTCATCTCTCCCTACACTCCTTCCCTAGAACTCCGTTCACTAGGCAAATCTCTCCTAGTTGCACCCTTCTCCTCTATTGCTAACTCCAGACTCCGCTCCTTCTATCTCGCCGCACCTTATGTCTGGAATAGGCTTCCTGAGCCATTACGTCTAGCTTCATCCCTGGCTGCCTTCAAATCCGGGCTAAAGGCCTACCTGTTTGATGCTACTTTCGACTCCTGACTTGTCACTTTTATCTTATCCTTGTGTCCTTCTGTCTGTCCTTCCCTTATCCTTATTGATCCTGTCTGTTTGTCCTGATTTAGATTGTAAGCTCTTTTGAGCAGGGACTGTCTTTCTTCATGTTCAATTGTAAAGCACTGCGTACGACTGGTAGCGCTATAGAAGTGATTTATAGTAGTAGTAGTAGTTTTAAAAATGGCTGCAAGGCCACAGTTCTCGGTGGGTTACAAGAGAACATACATAATTAATAAAAATAACAATATATACAATTGACATTACAGTTACACTGACAATAGAATTTAAAAAATAACAGAAAAAAACCTAATCAGCTGATCATAACCATAACCACTGAATACCCTCAAGGTACATCAAAGACATCAAATACTAATAATTAAAACATTGCCAAGAGAAGCATATCTCTATATACTGATAAAGCAGCCTGAGACACAAAACACAGTTTCTTGCGCAGCCTGCATCTAGCAGTGCTATACTGTATGTACCATACTGAACATGACGTATAACCCTCCATTGCCTCTGGTACAAAATAAGTACCTGAATATATGCAAACCACTTTGAATGTAGTTGCAAAAACCTCAGAAAGGTGGTATATCAAGTCCAATTTCCCTTTCCCTTTCTTTATTCCTCTTGATTTTTATATTTATTTTATTTATTAGGATTTATTTACCACCTTTTTGAAGAAAGTCATTCAAGGTGGTGTACAGTAAGAATAGATCAAACATGAGAAATAGGCAATTACAGCATTAAAAATATTCAAATAACAATACAAAGTATGGCATGGTATACTTCTTGTATTTCACCAACACAACTATGAATCAATGCAAAAGGTTTTGCATTGATTCATAGTTGTGTTGGTGAAATACATTAAGCATTAGTTGTGGCTACATTGGAATTATTTCAACCCTAGCTTTTGAATAGTGTATGGTATACTTCTCACAATGTCAACACAATATGTAATAGAACATTTTAATTGATAGTGAAGGGAAATGCAAAGATGTAACATATAGATAAGTAAGAGAGTAAGAAGAGTTAGAAAGTAGGTTGACTGATTTAAAGAAAGTTGCACATGAGGTCAAAGAGATGGTTAAATGTACAAATGTAACACTGAACAATGCAGAAACGGTGATTTTTGTTTATTTGATTATTCATTATTAGAAGTATTGTATTATTTAATGGTTCATTGATGTTTATATCATATGTTATTTTAGACTCCTGATGCAGGCCTTGGAGATGAAATATGGCCTGTGTCGAGCTGTATGAAGATTGCTCATTAAAGATTTTGAAGTAACAAGCTGTTTTTTGTCATCTCCACTGTTTCTGCTTTGGATTTTTCATGGAGTACTTTTCTTCTGTTTTCTGTGTGCAAATGTAACACTGACAATTTTTATGATTTTGTTTGTTTGGCACTTGAGAAGCCTGGTAATTCTTTTGGGGTGTTATCTCCAAGGTCCCTGGAATCTCTGTAAATACACCTGCCTGACCCAAGCCTTTGTTATCAAAAAGAAGAGCTTCCTTGCAGTCAAATTAAGTAGGGAAATGTGAGTATAACTTTCTGTGTCTTTACTTTTAAATACAAAGTCATAGCAGGCACCACACGGTTAGAGAACTGCACGACCTATGCACTGTTATTTTAATAGCTGAATGTAGAGATCTGATATTCTGGAGTCTATTAACTATATTCTCACTCTGGCATGAACCATTTTTTCCCATGTAGAAATATGCAGATTAAATATTTAACAGAATGCTATCAACATTATTATCTTAAAATCTTCGACTAACTCTGTGGTGGCAGTCAAAAATGCAAACAGAATGTTACGAATGATTAGGAATGGGAAAATATCTCTGTATCACTCTATGGTATGAGTACACCTGGAGTACAGTGTGCAATTCTGGTAACCATATCTCTTATTTATTTATTTATTTATTTATTTATTTGTAGCATTTGTATCTCACATTTTCCAACCTATTTGCAGGCTCAATGTGGCTTACATTGTTCCGTAATGGTGATCACCAATTCTGGAAAGAGAAATACATAGCTATAATGGAGGTGACAGAGTGGATTAGGTAAACAGGTACAGAGAGTTCATTTTCGTAATAAGAAATAAAAGGTATTGGGTTAAAATTCAGTCATGATAGATTAGCTTAAACAATCAGGAATAGAGAGTTCCGTTTTGTGAAGTTCTAGTATAAATTTTGTTTACTGGTATTTAGGATGGATCTTTGTGGTATGCCTTGTTGAATAGGTAGGTTTTCAGTAATTTTTGGAAATTATTTATGTTGTGTGTTGTTTTTATGGATTTTGATAGTTGATTCCATATTTGTGTGCTTATGTAGGAGAAACTGGATGCATATGTTAATTTATATTTTAGTCCTTTGCAGCTGGGATAGTGTTGATTCAGGATTGTACGTGATGATCTAATAACATTCCTGGTTGGTAGATCTATGAGGCTTGACATGTACACCGGAGCTTCACCGTATATGATCTTATGAACCAGAGTGCAGACCTTGAACGCAATGCGTTCTCTAAGTGGAAGCCAGTGTAATTTTTCTCTTAGGGGTTTGGCGTTTTCATATTTTGTTTTTCCAAATATGAGTCTGGCTGCTGTGTTTTGTGCAGTTTGGAGTTTCTTAATGATTTGTTCTTTGCATCCGGCATAAATTGCATTGCAGTAGTCTAGTTGGCTTAGTACCATTGATTGTACCAGTCTGCAGAATGTTTCCCTAGGAAAGAAAGGTTTTATTCTTTTGAGTTTCCACATTGAGTGAAACATTTTCTTTGTAGTGTTTTTCGCATGGCTTTCTAATGTAAGATTTCGGTCAATTGTGACTCCTAGAATTTTCAGACTGTCTGAAACAGGAAGGGTTTGGGATACTTATAGTGGTGGGTTTGTTCGTGTTGTGTTGTGATGA
Source organism: Microcaecilia unicolor (assembly GCF_901765095.1). Classification (NCBI taxonomy): domain Eukaryota; kingdom Metazoa; phylum Chordata; class Amphibia; order Gymnophiona; family Siphonopidae; genus Microcaecilia; species Microcaecilia unicolor. The sequence continues at coordinate 96,200,461 of NC_044037.1, read as the reverse complement.
GAGGATGAGACATTGTGTTTTTTCTGCGTTGAGTTTTAGTTGGAATGCATCCGCCCATGAGTTCATGATTTGGAAGCTGTGTTTGATTTCTTTTGTGATTTCTGTTAGATCATGTTTAAATGGGAGATAGATTGTGACATCATCTGCATATATAAAATGATTTAGGCCTTGGTTGGATAGTGTTTTGGCTAGAGGTGTCATCATTAGGTTGAAAAGGGTTGGTGAGAGCGGTGATCCTTGGGGTACTCCGCATTCTGGTTTCCATGGTGGTGATATAATCGAATTTGATATCATTTGGTATGTTCTTGCAGTTAGGAAGCCTTTGATCCAGTTAAATACATTTCCTACAATTCTGAAGTATTCTAGGATATTTAATAGTATTTTGTGGTTTACCATATCGAACACGCTGGACATGTCGAATTGTAGAAGATTTGATAAAGGGATGGAATGACTCCTTAATATTGGCACTTGCATCACATTCGTTCCTGACTCACATGAACAAAGAATATCACGATAACCTGATAAACTTGGGAAATAATTTTGGCCGCAGCTTTGTTAACCAATCAAAAATTCATAACCAACACAAATTAAAACGTTATTATCAATATTTCAATGCAACCTTCACTTTTCTTATTACCTTTTATAAAGCTAGTTAGTGCCAACCTAGCTGAACATATTTATTCCGTCAAATGTATTACTCCATGAACCACCTTGTAAAGTGAGACCTGTGGTGACGTCAAGGCCTCACTTCTGCATCTGGCAGTTTCACACACAAGCAGATTACACTGTAAAATCCATATAGCCAGTAAATTCATTGTCCTTAAATGAAGGCTGCTTAAAAAATTCTCATTTAAATTACTGTAGCTGTGACTTAAACTTCCCCTTTTAACATCCCTAAACATCACTATCCCAACTACAAAATTACCCAAGATCCCAATCCCAACCCTCACTCTTATTTTGGGAGGGATTGGGTGGGATGAAATGTCTTGCTTCAGTTCAGACCCTCAACTAGCTTTCCTCCTTGCCGCCGATCAATTCTCCTCAGCCCGGAGTCCACCAATTTTCCTGACTTTTTCATGCTCTTTTGCTCTGCCCCAACATAAAAAAAAAAAAAAATAAAAATATTTACATACCCTTTGAAGCCACCATTCTTTCTGCTCTAATTTGGATGACTTACTAAACCTCAGCATCTCTTCCCAATAATCCCTTCTTATTTTGTTTACTCCTTTTTGCTAATTAATTTGTTAATTAATTAATTTAATTGTATCAAATTTTATTAATTTTAATTCCTAAGTCTTTATAAGATTCACATTGCAAAATAATTAAATTATCTTCCTATCAAGTATATATCTCCCCCACCACCACCCATTTTTCTTTTATCCCTTCACCATAACAAAGTATATATAGACACTGCTGCAGGAATGCCAACATTATCCACCCATAATTGATCTTATGGGTTTTCTTTATGAGGAAAGGCTGAAGAAGTTTGGGTTCTTCAGTTTGGAGAAGAGACGATTGAGGGGACATATGATAGAGGTCTATAAAATCCTGAGTGGAATGGGGAAAAGCGTATCAATGGGGGACATGCCATTACTAAATAGTACATTTAAAACAAATAGGAGAAAGTATTTTTTCACTGAATACAAAGTTAAGCTCAGTAAAAGAGGTTATCATAGCTGGATTTAAAAATGGTTTGAATAAATTCCTAGAGGAAAAATCCATGAATCATTAGTAGGGGAGACCTGGGTAAAGCTACTGCTTTTCCCCAGGGGTAAGCAGCATAGAAACTATTTACGCTTTGAGATCTTGCCTAGTAATTGTGCCCTTGATTGGCTGCTTATGTTCTTGTGTTCTTATCAGCATTAAAGTAAATTTAGAACATAATTTAGGAAGCTTTTAAATATGCCTTCATTGATAGAAAAATTAAGAATAAATTAAGAGTTTGTTTATTTTATTTATTTCCAGTGCTTGATGTACCACAAGGAATCCATAAAGGCAACTATGCAGTTCCAATAAAAAGTAGATAATTGGATGGGGGGAGACAAAAGAGAGGGGAGACAAGGTCAAGGAGTAGAGAAATCAAAAGACAGATGGTTTTTGAGTAGTGTTTTGAACTTTGGCTAGGAAGGTTCCATGCTAATATGAGGGGTTGAACCACCACTGCTCTTTTTCTTTTTCTCTACCTCGCTTTTACCCTTTTACTTCTAAGACATTGATTGTTTGAACTCTGCCTTGTTGTGTGTTTTATGTAGATTGTTGTAAGCCACATTGGGCCTACCCCTGGGTGGGAAACTGTGGGCTATAAATACTGTAAATAAATAAATAAATAAGGTAGCTGAAGCTGGTCTCACAAGAAATAGTTAAATGGAAGGCAGGGAGGAACTAGACTGAAAGTAGGTTAGTGGTGGAGAAACGGAGGGAATGTGTTGAGGCATAGGGATTAAGGAAAGAGTTGAGTATTATGGAGCAGAAGGGAGATGCGATTTGAAGACCAGGCAGAAGGTTTTGAATTTAATGTGGGCTGATACTGGAAGCCAGTGTTCAGAACAAGGAGAAGAGTAATGTGGTCAAAGCAGTGAGCAGAATGAAGGAGTTTGACAGTTGAAGATGTCTGAGTAAGCAGAGAAGGAAACTGAAATATAAGGAATTGTAATAATCAGTGTGAGAAATAACAATGTAAAGGAGAAGGGTGTGGATAAGCGTGGTTCGATTAAAGTGTGCAGGGACCGAATACAGTGTAGAGTTGTTCACATCTGGATGGTAGCAGATCTTCCCTGGTTAAGTCTTGCAGCACTTATCTGAAAACTGCCACTGAAAATCTGGAAAGTGTTGAGGTGGTCTGGTGGTGGGAGTTTGGTTGGGACTGGCAGTTACCAGTTAGCAGCAGTGTTCAGCCTGCCAACCAGATAGCTGTCCATTTAAAGCTAGGATAACGAAAAGGCTGTTCTGACTTTATCCAGATAGTTATCTGGGTACTGATCTGAATATCACTAGTACCTGAATAAATACTGGTGACTGCTTTATTCTGAGATATTCAGCACCAGTATCTGGGTACAGCCTGGCACTGAATATTTGGGTATAAAAAGCCCAGGCTATCCAACATCTAAAAGAGCACTAACCACAACGGGCTGAATATTGATCTGTATGTAAACATCCTCTTGAAGGTGAGTCTCATGTTGCATCTATTCCGCTCATAACCAAAATAATGGAGGGCATAGTTACGAAACAACTCACTGAATATCTAACTAAACATTCAATTCTACATGAGTCACAATCAGGATTTCGATCAAATCACAGCACCGAAGCTTTACTAGTGGCGGCAATTAACTCATTCAAAAAAACAATTGCAACTGGTAAGAACATACTCGTACTACAATTTGACATGTCAAGCGTCTTCGACATGGTTGATCATGGAATATTACTTCATATACTAGAATACTTCGGAGTTGGAGGCCCAGTCCTCAAATGGTTTGAGGGATTCCTCACCACCAGATCCTACCAAGTAATAACGAACGCCGAAAGATCACCTCCATGGACACCAGAATGCGGAGTTCCTCAAGGATCCCCCCTCTCACCAACTATCTTCAACCTAATGATGATACCACTAGTCAAACTATTAGCCAATCAAAACCTTAACCCTTACATATATGCAGACGATGTCACGATCTACATCCCGTTCAAACATAATCTAAACGAAATCACCAACGAGATCAACCAAAGCTTCAGAACCATGCACACCTGGGCAGATTCTTTCCAGCTAAAACTCAACGCAGAAAAAACTCAATGCCTAGTACTCACTTCTCAATACAACACAAACAACTACTCCACTATAACCATGCCATACTGCACTCTTCCTATTTCAGAAAACCTGAAGATTCTTGGAGTTACCATCGACCGAAACCTCACTCTCGATACCCATGTGAAAAACACAACAAAAAAAATGTTCTACTCGATGTGGAAACTCAAAAGAGTTAAGCCTTTCTTCCCGAAAAACATTTTCCGTACCTTGGTACAATCTATGGTAATAAGTCACCCGGACTACTGTAACACTCTGTACGCTGGCTGCAAAGAACAGACTATTAAGAAACTCCAAACAGCCCAAAATACCGCAGCCAGACTCATATTTGGAAAGACCAAATACGAAAGTGCAAAACTCTTAAGAGAAAAACTTCACTGGCTGCCACTCAAGGAACGCATCGAATTCAAGATATGCACGACCGTACATAAGATCATTCACGCAGATGCCCCACTTTATATGTTAAACCTAGTGGACCTACCACCCAGAAACGCCAAGCAATCAGCCCGCAAACTCCTCAATCTGAACTTCCCCAGTTGTAAAGGACTTAAATATAAGCAGGCATACGCCCAGTGCCGTAGCGCGGGTGCCTGACACCCGGGGCGGATCGCCGCTGCGCACCCCCCCCCCCGGGTGCAGGTATGACACCCCCCCTCCGGAGCGCACGGTGCCCCCCCAAAAACGCACCCTCCCCCCCGAAATGAAGCCTACCTTGTAGCGGGAGGGCCGATCCGCCCCCAGTGCACGTCACTGGGAGCTGCATCGGCTCTGCTGCTTCCCTGCTTTCTCTGCCCCGGAACAGGAAGTAACCTGTTCCGGGGCAGAAAAGAGCAGGGAACCAGCGAGCCGACACCCCCCCCAGTGCATGCACCCGGGGCGGACCGCCCCACCGCCCCCCCTTCCTACACCACTGCATACGTCACTACCTTCTCTTACAGAAGCACACAGCTATGGAATGCGCTACCCCCAGCCCTAAAAACTATGGACAATCTAAGCAACTTTCGCAAATCTTTGAAGACACATCTCTTCAATAGAGCCTACAAAAAGAACCCTTATAAACACAAATCACCACACAACCCACCCAATCATATAAATACACCTCCTACACCACCCTATCTAACACCCCCTACTCTATCTTCTAATATCTTCGGCTTACCACCGAATATATCTAAGATCCTCTCATGACTATGTCATAACAACACTCTGTAAGCCACATTGAGCCTGCAAATAGGTGGGAAAATGTGGGGTACAAATGCAATAAATAATAATAATTGGATCACTTATGATGTTGTTGCTTTTAGCAACTTTAGTAAAAGCTCTCATTACTAATAGCACCTAAGCCATTGCTTTTTTAAGTTGGTCAGACCATTTTTTGATTACGTTTGAATTGCAAATGAATACCACTCCAGTTGGAGTTAATGAACCATCAATGGTGATGGTCAGACCACAATTTCACTTAAAAGATTTGAAGGATTTATCGGGTTCTAAATTAACTGTTGCTTGCACCTACAATAGATTGGGGAAATACATGTATAAAGAAAAATACATGTATAAGTTTATAAGTAAGTGGGTGCCTGGACCATACTCTATCTGGATTCTGCACTTGCAAAGTAAGTGCTATCAAAGAAAGGCATGTACATACAAAATAGCTGGATTATTGTCATTAATGCGCATGTGTTCACATTTATGCATGTACTTGCCACCTAAATCGACTTGCTCCTTACAGAATCATCCCCTATATGTATAAGTGCCCTAATCTTGGATTTTCAGTGTTTCTGAAAATTCTCACAGACTGCCCTGATACTATCCAGCATTCTTCCCAACTGTGTGGATAGATAATGATATTTAGAATGTTATCAGCATACTACTACTACTTAACATTTCTAGAGCACTACTAGGGTTACAGAATAAAAGATGGAGGCAGGGGCATTCCATGGGGAATTCTAAAGTATACATACATGCCACTTGTGCAAATTAATGGCTAGAATATTAACACTTAATCACAAGTGTACACTTACCTGCAATAGTGTCAGCAGGGAGTCACAGTACTATTCGTATAAGTGGCATAGGGGTAGATTCAGTAAATGGCATCCTAAGTTAGGCACTGAGAAGATCCATGCTAAGCCAGTATTCTGCAAAAGGCACTCGGTGTGCACCGATCTTTACAGAACACTGGCTTAGTGCACAACTTGCATCTAACTTTGGGTGAAAACACTTGCGCCTACCAAAAGCTGGTGTAAATGTTGGCACCTATGAGAGTGGGGTGTGACAATGAATGACAATAATGTGTTTTAACGCAAGGTTTTCAGCCAAGGGCTATACCAAGTCCATGAGCGATAAATATAAAATGATTGCGAAAACACGCTGAATTATTCAAATTTTTATTGCATCATTTTACATGCCAAGTGCAATATGTGATGAATAAACTGAAAATATCAAGTACCTACATAAAATAAAATAAAAGTGTGAATTAGCCACTGGAAACAGTTAAATACAATACGTCGTAAGCAAAATCAAGCACAATGCAGTTCAGGGCCAACACTTATCTTCTATGTCTGGAACATGTTGGGTACCTGCTTGACAGAGACTCCATTTTGAAAATATCTTCTTTATAAGCAGTCCCCGCATCCAAAGTTCAATTCTCAAAGAATTGAAGATGTATCTTAATTGGACATTGGAGATAAGTATTATTGGCAATTAAGGTTCAATTTAGTGACAATTAGCTAATTATGGGCCCCTCTTACCAAGCTGAGGCAAAAGGGGGCCTGTACTGGCATCGGTGTTTGTTTTTGATGTGCACAGAGGCCCCCTTTTACCGTAGCTGGTAAAAGGGTAGTCTTTCTTTTTTGCAGGAAATGGTTGTGCGGCAAGTAAAGCACTTGCCGTGCGGCCATTTTGGGGGTGGGGAGCCCTTACCACCACCCAATGAGTTGGTGGTAAGGGCTCCCATGCTAACCCAGCAGTAACCAGGCAGCGCATGGCATTGCTCAATTACAAATTTGAAATTAACTAAGGAAAAACCCCATTATCCTAATGTGTTTTCAAAAGTCATAGTAAATGTTTAAAAAACTGAAAAAGTATTTTGAAACTTTGTAAGGACTCCTTTTTTTCTGGACACTGTGTATATAGGTAGAACATGGATGGGATTTCCATTTACATATGAAACATACAAAGTACTGTAAGTTACACACATCCCTGCCACATTTACATAACCACAGTTTCACCAGGCCTATGGCTGATGTAGCTGCTGGTGCATAAATGTAAGGTCAATGCCAGGTTAAACCAGTATTCCTTAGAACAGGTTCTCATGGCATGGCATTAGGGAACCTAAATGGTGGCACCACTTATACATTTAGACTATATGGGGGCAATTCTATAAGTGCAAAAATCTAGTTTTATATATTTGGTCTGGGTGTGCCAAACTAGCTATAATCTGGTGCGTCCGGGCTAAACATATATGTTAGATGTATAGGTGACAATATTCGGTGCCTGTACATCCAGAGCAGGGGTTCTCAGCTCACAGCAAATCTGTTAGGTTTTCAGGATACTCACAAAGAATATCATGAGATAGATTTCCACAAAATGAAGGTAGTGCAGGCAAACTTATGTCATGCATATTCATTGTGAACATATTGCTGGTCAAAATTCAGCTTGCAACAGTTGATGCCAGAGAATGTGGTAAAGGCGGTTAGCTTAGAGGAGTTTAAAAGAGGTCTGGACGGCTTCCTAAAGAAAAAGTCCATAGACCATTATTAAATGGACTTGGGGAGAATCCACTATTTCTGGGATTAGCAGTATAGAATGTTTTGTACTTTTTGGGGCTCTTGCCAGGTATTTGCGACCTGAATTGGCCACTGTTGGAAACAGGATGCTGGGCCTGATGGACCTTTGGTCTTTCCCAGTATGGCAATACTTATGTACTTAAATTCAGACTGTCACCAGCTGTTAGACCCAGATATTCAATGCTGGGTCATGTCTGGGAACCAGCGTTGAACATCCAGATCTGACCTCACAGCTGCTGACCCCTGAAATTATGCACATCCTGGCCAATATTCAGATTAGACTGAAATGTTAACTGTACAGTGACTTTACTATTTTGCCATTCATGATGTGAAATCTCTTTCATGTTTTCTGTTGCAGCCGGTCATTTGACTTTTCCGTAGAACCCTCATCTTCATCAAAGCTTCTTCAGAGAAAATAAATTTAATACAAGTTAGAGCTGCAAGTTACTATAAAAGCTCAGAATAATTTAGCATTTGTACCACTACATTTTATCAGCTTATTTGACTTCAGATTGCATTGAATTTGTCCAAATGGTGTCTCTGATGTTTTAGTGATCTGTTCTTTCTCCCACCCTTCAGTTTTACATATCAAGACCACCTGACCAGAATGGGAGAAAAATTAAAATGAATCACACCAAGGTGACAGAATTCATCATTCTAGGATTCTATGAGCTTCCTGAAATGCAGCTCTTCCTTTTTCTTATGTTTTTGACTATTTATTTGTTGTCTGTCATGGGGAACCTTCTTATTATTTCTGCAGTGTGTGCTGAACCTCGTTTGCATAGCCCCATGTTCTTCTTTCTTATCAACTTGTCCTTCCTTGAAATCTGTTATGTGACTGTCACAGTGCCCAAATTGTTAGCAATGCTTATAACACAGTATAAAATCATCTCTTTCACACAGTGCATAACTCAGCTGTATCTTTTCCTGTCTTGCACAGATTCTGAGTTCTACCTTCTCACCGCTATGGCCTATGATCGCTATGTTGCCATTTGCAATCCCTTGCGTTATACCATCATCATGACAAAGAAAGTCTGCATAGGTCTAGTCATTGTTTCATGGACAATTGCATTTCTAGATCCAGTTCCCCACATCATCTTTGCCTCGCTATCATCTTTCTGTAGATCCAATGAAATTAACCATTTCTTCTGTGACATAGCAGCATTGATGACCTTGTCATGTTCAGGGACTTATGTCATTGAAACTATAAACTATATTGAATGTTCACTTTTAGCTTTTACCCCTTTCATATTAACTGTTGTATCATATGTGTATATCATATCTGCCATCCTGAAAATTCGCTCTTCTGATGGTAGAAAAAAGGCCTTCTCTACTTGCTCCTCCCATCTCACAGTTGTCCTTTTGTTTTATGGGACCTCTTTTGGTGTGTATATGAGACCCACGTCTGCTTACTCAATGGACCTTAACAAACTGCTTACTGTAGTGTATATAACTGCAATTCCACTGCTCAATCCTTTGAGAAATAAGGAACTCAAAAGAACTGTATGGAAAGGAGCCAGAAGATTGGAGAACTATTTTGCATCCAGAATTAATAAAATACTGCACACAGAAGTTGACGGACACCTTAGTAAAGAGCAGACATCATGGATAGAAACCTGTAGGAAATGAAATCATAGATTAACGCAATGATATGTTATCCAAAGAACTAGAAGAACAGTAATAGCACCTGAGCTTGTATGTTAACCTTTTAGTAAGAACAAGAGACTGAAAACCAGGGTTTGCTCTAGTTCTGTCATGTGTATAATAGAACTTCCCATTAAATAAGAAAACCTTCAGAGTCAAAAGACATAATGAATTGATGAAAAAGTTGAATGAAATACAACAATATAAAGAGAAAAAGGGGAAGAAATTAGTAACACTAAAATTCAATAGATTTTCCATAATATGTCAATCAATAAATGGAGGAAAAAGACCACAGTATGGCTGTTTTTAGACTTTTCATTGATAGTTTAAGTTTAGTTCATAGCTCTGTGCATCACTGGTCATGAAACAATCTATTAATTTCAACCCAACATCATAAAATTATTATTTTTTTAAATTTGAACTTTTGTTTTTAGAAATATATTTATTAAGAACAGGGTGTCTAAGTTGATACATGAATGTGATCTGTGTGACTTTTTGTAATTTATGCTGTTTATTATAAAATGTTGAAAACAGAAACAATAATCTTGAATAAATGAGTTGTTTCAGAGTTAATCCAGTCTAATCTGACTTGACTTTTCAATTAAAGATTTCTTATGACCACTGATGTACTAAGCTATGAACTTAGAACTATCCATTAAAAATCCTATAAAACAGCTGTACTGAAGTCTTTTTCTTCCATTTATTGATTGAATTATTGTGAAATTGCTGTTGAGTTTTGGTGATGCTAATTTCCTCCCCCTTTTCTCTTTATATTGTTTTATTATATTGTTTTATTTGGCTTCAAAGCAGCTCTGAAAACCTAACTTCTTTTGTATATAAAGATGCATAGTTGGCTCAGATCAGGGTTTTCCAATGAACATTAGCTCTCTCTTTTTCCTCTTTGCACTGTCATTTCATTGTAATTCCTAATCTTTTCCTCTACCTTGTTTCAGATTGTAACTGTTTTGCTGTCCTTATTAAGAAATGTTTGTTAAGGCTTTCAGGAATCCTTTTACTAAGCTGCAAGAAAAATGGCACTGCGATAGTGGCAGGGGCTGTTTTTCACGCACACCAGAGCCCTTTTTACTGGAGCCAGTAAAATGGCCGAAAAAATGGCCATGTGGTACAACTCATACCATGCATCTGGAAGCCCTTACTGCCACCCATTGAGGTGGCAGTAAGGGCTTCCACAGTAGCCCGGTGTTAACAGGGCAGCATGCGGTGATGTCCGATTAGCACCGGGTTAGTACCACGCTAGACAAAAAAGGAATTTCCAGGGAGCACTGGAAATAGTGCATGATCAACCCTGAACTACCACCAGCGGTTGCGTTCGGCCAGCAGTAATTCAGATTTAGCATGTGGTAAGCCCATGTTGGAGGGAGGGCCTATGCGTGTGCAGTGTGCACCAAAATGGGCTACCACTAGGCTAGCCCACCCCCTGGTGGTGATTTTGGATTTGGTGCATGCTCATTCCGGTGTTAAATTTTCTACCATGCACAGCATTTCCTGCAGTAATCGGCAGTTGGCACACGCTGAACGGTTACCGTGTATGTAGCATGTTAGCCCTTACCTCTAGATCAATGGGTGGTGGTAAGGGCTCAGGCCATAAATAGGCATGCACTAGTTTTAATTTTAGCACACACCCATTTCCTGGTCCATTAAAAAATGCCCTTTATCCCAGATGTGGTAAAAAATGGCCTGGTGCACACCAAAAACACGCGCCCACACTACTGCAGGCTACTTTTTACCACGGCTTAGTGAAAGGATCCCAGTAATGTCATTGGGTTTTTCCTTCCTGTTTACCCTTGATTATGGCGGCATGTTGTGAGTTGCTACATGAACCAAAAGGTAACTGAACAAAGAGAACCCACGGGGTAAACAGAGCAATCTAAGAAGTGAGTCTCAGTCACTGCAGTAATAAACTAGTGTGTTTATCCCATTGTCTATTCAGCCTGCTTCCTTCTCCCAGTTCTTAGATTGCTTTGTGAGTTGCTACACACTGCATATTGGTAAGCATGCCACTATTTATTTATTTATTATTAGGATTTATTTGCTGCCTTTTTGAAGGAATTCACTCAAGGCAGTGTACAGTAAGAATAGATCAAACATGAGCAATAGGCAATTACAGCAGTAAAAATATTCAAAAACAGTACAAAGTATGGCATGGTATACTATTTTCACTATATTCTAACTTAACTGTGAGCACTCTTTTTAAGGTACATCACTACTTTTGCAGATACTCTACCTATTTTTTCCACTATTTGTTTAGAAGATAGTGCTCCTTTTTAAAGTGAGGAGTTTTTTTTATCAGTTTTTTTTGGTGCCATTATGTTTGCCCGATATATAAAAGAACAAAAAAACCTCCACACAGATCAATGCGAGCAGGCAAACACAGTGAAGGTGACACAGAAGATGCTGTAGAAAAAATGTCCAACGAACTCAAAGAGTTCACATCAGAAGTTTTATTTTAAAATATGCAATGGACTCGACACGAATCGTGTTCGGCCATGAGAGCTTGCCTCAGGAATCCCTGTATAAATGCTAAAGTAGAACTTCTCGGTGTTCTTTAGCATCTGAAAGAAATGATCTAGTATCTGATAAAACAAACATAATAATTTATGAACATATGAATACTTATTTTAGGAATTCATAAAGGTTTACATTTTTAATATATCATGTTTAATTAATTAATTAATTAATTTTTATATACTTATATATTGTTTTGTACATATTTTAATCTCTTTTACATACAGTGTGTCTGTGACCCCTGAAGCAGGTGCATGTGTCCGCCGAAACACAGACCCGTGTTGGGGGTTATTTTCTGATGCTTTCTAATAAAGAATCTTTGAACATTTACTCCTGGGTTGGAAGTTAGTTTGTCATCCTCTACTTCTGTGTTGTTCCTTTTGGACTCTTGTAGAGGTTTTTTCCTGTTTTGGTTTTTGGCACAAGAATATCAATACACCTATTGAAATAACAAAACAAGCTGGATTATTACAGATTGATGCTACACAGACATTCAGTGCCTGGTCTCTTTCACACACACAAAATAAACAGACCCCCATCTATCTCTCTTCCCATCCTCCACCTCCTTGTCTCAATCTCTCTCTCTCTCTCTCTCTCTCTCTCTCTCTCGTCTCTATCCAAGATCACCCTGTCTCTCTTTCTCTATCCTCCCTGTCACTCTCTGTATCTCTTCCCCATCTAGCTTCATTCCATCTCTGAATCTCTTTTATCCCCTCTCATCCAGCATTGCCCCCTTTGTTTATATCTCTTCCCCCCCCACATCTAGCATCACCCCTTTCTCTTTCTTACCCCTCTCTCCCTTTCAATTTCAGTAGCAGGCAGCAGCAATATCAGCGGTAAAAACAAAGCAAAAGCATGTGGGACCATTTTCTCTCACATGCCGCTGTTGATCTGATGGTCATGCTCCCTCCAATGCAGGAAATTTACAGCAAAGGAGAGGTGACTAGTACAGCAGCAGTGTTGTGCAAGAAAATGGTCCTGTGTGCTTTCACTTTGTTGAATGACTGTAAGAAGGTGATGGGGGAGGGGGTGAGAAAGACAGACCTGTGAAGGGAGTGGCCCCAGCAGCAGGAGAAAGAGACAGGTCATATTGGAGTACCTATGTAAGGGTGTGCTCATCGGGCATCTATGTCCGTAGATGCCGTTTTTGTTGAAAATCTGTTTGGGGGAGTGGCTGCTCCACCCTCTAGCTAGGCCTCTAGTTTCAGTCATAGGAAGCTCTGTAAACATTAAAACATCACTGTAACAGAAAAGCATTGGGGTCATGAGCTTAAGAGAATTGTTGAAAACAAAGAGGTTATGATCACTTGGGACATCTCCATCCCAACAGATAAAGAGCTAGATGCAACTAAACTAGACATAGTGGTAAAAGAGAAAAACACCAGAATGACATTAATTATAGAGGTGTCGGGCTCAAGTGATTACTCTGTGAATCATGTTGAGAGACAGAAGATCTTCAAGTACTAAGAAATGTAGTCCAAGACAAAGAAAATGTGCCAGAAAGATACATAAATATTTTTCATTTTTTTGTCTTGATCAAAATGAATTCACAAACATATCTGGATAAGTTGTCTATCCATGTTACATCCTACAAACTACAGAGGGAAGTTCTCTTTGGAACAATGCCCTCTGATGGTATCAGGCTCCCCAGGCCACTTAAGGCATCCTGACCCTTTTTCCAATGCCTTCACAGCTTCTGCCTTTCATCCTGCCTGGCCTCCAGCTCCTCATCCAGCCTTGCTTACAGCTCCTCATCCAGCCTTGTCTCCAGCACCGATCTCTGCCTCTGCATTCCTGTGTCCTGCTCAGCTCTTGGATCTACTGGATCTGCCCCTAAGAGCTCTTTTCAGAGCCACCCCATGTTCCAGTTCTGCCAGACCTACCCCAAAAGGCCCTTTTTCAGGGCTACCCAACAGACTACTCTACTCTAGATTGACTCATCTACCATCTGTCAGGGTCCTCCAGTCCTTCGGGTTGAGAGCCCTGGCAACAGCCCAAGGGCTCACCATCTAGACCAGAGACACTGAGATCATACTCCACATGCCCTGGCTTAGGAATGGGGCTCATTCCTGTCATGATATGAACAGAACTAAAGAATAACCAATATAACTTTCTGAATCTATTATTCACAGCGAACTTTGCTTATTGTATGGGAAAGTTTAACTAAGCAGGTGGAGAAAAAAGCCTCAGAGTTATGACAGATCATAAACTGTTGTAATACTAAGTACAATCATAGGCAACAGAAAAAAAAAATCTACCTGTTCCTTCACAAAGGTATAACATACAAAAAGTACAAAACAGAGTGGACTTATGCACCCAGAAAAAAGCACATTGATCTTCAACAATGATGCAATTCAACTTACAATATCACGTCTCCCAGTTCAAGTACATGCTCAGCTACAAATGCTCAATATTCTTAACAAAGATCTTTGTTTCACCAAATCTCTAGCTGCATGAGGGGATAGTGTCAAAGTTAGTTCCATCCAGTGCACAATCTACAAAAAAATGGTGCTTGGCTGAAAAAGAAGACACTAGTCTCCATAAATCCAGTGGGCTGATGTCACATTACAAAAAAACACATGCGATTCCACTTGCTGATCCAGTCCTTTTCCCCAACAGAATCCAATGAAAAAATCCATTTCTGCTCCCTCTGACGAAGCTTCCTTCACAAATCACCTCTGCAAAAGATAGGAAAAATACCGGTCAATAACGACACACTTCAAATCTTCAAACAGATGTTGTTCATCTCTGCAATATTTAAGAAAAGGTTCATCACCAATTTGATGCACAATATTATATATGTGTTCAATCAATCGTGTTCTCAATTGGAATGACATTTGTCCAACATATATCAGTCTGCAAGGACATATTAGTAAACAGTCCACATACATAGAAGTACATGAAGTTTCAAATTTTAATTTTTAAAACTGGTCCATCAGGAATTTTAAATTCAGTCATTTCCATCATGATATCACAAACCAAGCAACATCCACACTTAACCCTCTGCAGAGGCTGAAATACCTTTCCAAATGTCAGACTGAAATAGCAAATCTTTCAAATTACTGTTCCAACTGTATGTCAACAGGCAACTTATGTCTCCAAAACATTGATGTACACCAGTGGTTCCCAAACTTGGTCCTGGAGGCACCCCAGCCAATCAGGTTTTCAGGATATCCACAATCAATATTCATGCAAGAGATTTACATGCAGTGGATGCAGTGAATGCAAATCTTTCTCATGAATATTCACTATAGATATCCTGTAAACCTGCTGGCTGGGATGCCTTTAGGACCAGGTTTGGGAACCACTGATGTACACTCAAAATTTTCCAGTATTTCTTAATAATGTGTCCAACCCGCATCAATATCAGGGAATATCTTAGCACACAGGGTATCACATCGATTCCCTTCATAGTAGCCTGGAACCAAAGCAGCTGATCCTGAGGATTAAACTATGCTCTCTTTTGAGCCCTTTTCACTGTAGAATGGGGATAACCTTTTGCTATAAATTTCTCCTTCAGTAGTGAAGCTGTCTAAAAATCTATCACCTGAGTGGCAAATCCTATGGTACCTCAAAAACTGAGAAAATGGAAAACTATCTTTTAAATTTGGAGGGTGCATACTTTTCTATTGCAAAAAACATATTCGAATCTGTCTTAAACACTGAAGTTTCAAGACTCCTTCTTTTCCCTCCAAATTCGTACATCTAAAAATGTAATTTCTTGAACATGGTAAAATAACTGAAATTTTATAGTTTTTATAGCAAAAAAAGATGTCATCTATAAAACAACACAAAAAAATCACTTAAGAAAAATATCATGAAGAATATACTCATCGTCATTCAAATTCTGCCATACAAATATTTGCAATCGAAGGGACAAGCAACACCCCCATTGCTATAGGTACATATGTGCATAAGTATTGCCATACTGGGACAGATTGTTGCTGATTAAACTAATTGTCAAAATGAAAATAATTATTTCTCATAGCTAAAGCAGTTAATTCCAATAAATAGTCAGTAGGTACCTTATGAGGATGAGGGCGAGTATCCAATACCCCTTGAACCATTACCAAAGCGTACTCCTGAGAAATATTTGTACATAGTGATCGAACATCTAATGTGGCCATAACCCCTGACTTAAACAACCCCGACTTAGAAGCCAACAGATTTAAAAAATGGGTTGTGTCTTGAACAAATGATTCTATAGTGTCCATCAAGGGTTGCAAGAATGTGTCCATGTATTTACTCATTCTCTCCAACGTAGAATCTGCAAAGAGATAATCGGCTGCCCAGAAGGGTCTTGAACATCCTTGTAAACTTTGGGTAATAAGTATAAAATTGGAACTTGAAATTGCCGGTTCATGAAGAACTTAAACTCATTGGATGTAAAAAAATATGGTTGGTTAAGCTTTCTCACACAATAAGCAAAATTCACTGTGACTAATACTTAGATTCAGCAACTTATATAGGCTTTTCTTTAGATGTGTGGTTGCTGCCCAACAGTGGGTTTGTGTGATGAACAAAACTAACCCGTTTGGAGAAATTGCCCTGAGAGTAACCATGCCCTCTATCAGCAAAAGACATCTTTGAACAGTGCTGAAATAATGCATTTTTCAGGTTGTTATACTTTTATTCATACTCTACACTTGAAACCTGGAAAATTCTTTTGGGATTTTATCTCATAGGTCCCAGAAATCTCTTAAATACATCTGCCTGATCCAAGTCTTTGCTATCAAGAAGAAAATATTCCTTGACACAAAATTAAGTAGAAAAAGTAAGTATACTTTTTTGTGTCTATATTTTAATTAGAAAGGTATACAAACCAATATACTGCTATAGAACCATAGGACCTAATGCTCTATGCTGAAAATAGAGTTTTTCAACTGCTTCATTGATCTTCTATGGTCCATCTCATCTCAAAAAGCAGATGCACAGAGATGAATAATTTGCAGTCCTAAATTAGCTAATTTTTATAAGGCATCTTAAAAAAAGGTGTGGTGTACATGTGCATAAAAAGTAGGCACACAGAAACACAGCATCTGCTTTTACTCAGTGTAGGGTAGATATTTCTGGTGCAGAAGTTTGGAAGGAGCAGAAGCAAAGTTGTGATATCTTCCAGTACTTTATAAAGTGCATGTGTACATGCAGACATTGCATACAAGAAGGCAAGTTTTATGGTGAGCCTTAATAGTAAATTTGTGAAACTAAGATCTTATACTACACATGCCCTGGCTTAGGAGTGAGGTCCATTCCTATCATAGAATGGATAAAACTAAGTCGCAAAAGCAGGAAACTGCCCTTACAGATATCCAAGACATGTCTAGAGAAGTAGGGGATGACACATGGACTTCCACATGAGGAGTAGCAAATTGAAGTCTTTATAAGGGCACCAAGTTAAGACCCGAGAGGGGGGCCGTGTTTTGGCAGACAAACCCACCTGCTTCAAGTCACAAATACAATCTTGAGGGTCCTTTTACAAAGGCATGCTGAAAAATAGCTTGCAGTAGTGTAGGCATGGGTTTGGGGCACGCGCTGATCCATTTTTCAGCGCGGCTGTAAACAAGGCCTTTTAAAAATTTTTGCCGAAAATGGACGTGCAACAAAATAAAAATTGCCGCACATCCATTTTGGGTCTGAGACCTTACCGACAGCCATTGACCTAGCAGTAAAGAGTCACTCGGTAACCAGGCAGTAATGACCTATGCGTGTCAAATGCCACTGGGCGTGCATCCAATATGTGCATCTGAAAATAAAAAATATTTTTTGGACACACGTATTGGACACGTACCAAAAATGAAATTACTGCAAGATGCACGCGGTAGCCATGCGGTAACATTTCTACATTATTGGTGTATTCTAGGAATTTTTATTTTGGCATTATAAAAATAGACATGAAATATGCACATTTTATGACATTTTAACACGTGCCCTGTTTAGTCCCATTGGGAATTTAGAGCAGAATTTATGAAACAGTTCTTTATGAGCAAAAAGGTAAGAAGAAATCAGATCAATAGTTTCCATGTTGAATCAAATTTTGAAACTGGATGGTGAAGCATGTTTTTTTCCAACTGTGACATATATTGCCAATGTGATAATGTCCAAGCATTTGATGTACACTATGATCATCAAAACAAAGGCTGCTGGCTATCCCGTTATTGAAAGACATTCATAAAGCTGGTGCAGACACAAGACCATGTGCTTGTTCAGCTGGAAGACCAGTATTATGGAATACCTTACCCATAGAGCTGCATTTACAAACAGATTTTCTAAAATTTCACAAAAAAGCAATATGCTTTTTATTTTCACCCCTAGGAAATTGATTTGAATTGATATTTATTTATTATAAACATTTATACACCATGTAATCTCTAGGTGGTTTACAGAAAAACATAGATTTTTTAAATCAGAAACAAAAAAAATACTGTTCCTCACTTGTAACATGGTATACAGGGTTGCTCCTATCTGAATGCATCATTAAACAGCTGCGCTTTCAACAGTTTTAAAAAATGTACTACATTCTGGCATAAACGATTTTGTCCAGGAAGGGCATTCCATAATTGGACACAGGCAATAGAAAAAGCAGCTGCTCCGGTGGAAGCACCAGATAGTATCATAGTATGCTCTGATAGGAAGGATCGCTTTGGGTGATAAGCAGGTACAATTTGAGTAAAGTAAAATGGTACTGCCAAATAAAAAACTTGGGGGCCCTTTTACTAAGCTGCGTAGGCACCTACAGGCACCCAAGGTGCATCAATTTGTAAGTACTGCCCGGTTACCACATGGCTTGGGTGGTAATTTCATTTTTGTTATGCGCATCCACTATGCACACTGGAAAATAATTTTATTTTCCGGCACGCGGGTGGTAATCTGCATTTGAATGTGCATTGACCATTACCACCCAGTTAACGCATGAGACCTTACTGCTAAGTGAATGGGTGACAGTAAGGTCTCAGACCCAAAATGGACGCCTGCCAATTTTCATTTTACCACAAGTCCATTTTCGGCCTCCCCTCCCAAAAAGGCATTTTTTACAGGTACGCTGAAAAATGGATCTGTACGTATCCAAAACACGTGTCTCCACCAGCGCAGGCCACTTTTCAGCACACCTTAGTAAAAGGACCCCTTGATATGTCAAAGATAACACCTTAAACTGAATTCTGTGAAAAACTGGAAGCCAGTGCAGTTGTTTTAAGACTGCTGCAATTTGAGTAAACCTAGAGGCTCCAACTGTAAGTGTTGCCACTGCATTTTGAACCAACTGCAATGTCCTGCATCTCGCACTCGAAATTCCATACAGACCAGCTTATTTTCGAAAGAGAAAGACGCCCATATTTCGACCCAAATCGGGAGATGGGCGTCTTTCTCTCGTGGGCGCTCAAATCGGTATAATCGAAAGACGATTTTGGGCGTCTCCAACTGCAATCTGTCGCGGAAATGGACAAAGTTGATGGGGGCGTGTCAGAGGCGTGGTGAAGGCAGGATTGGGGCGTGTTTATCGGCCGAGGAAAGATGGGCGCGCTCGGCCGATAATGGAAAAAAGAAAGATGTTTTTAGCGTGAATTTAGGTCACTTTTTTTGGACCCTTTTTTTTCACGAACAAGTCCCAAAAAAGTGCCCTAAATGACCAGATGACCGCTGGAGGGAATTGGGATGACCACCCCTGACTCCCCCAGTGGTCACTAACCCCCTCTGACCAAAAAAAAAACTTTAATAACTTTTTTTGCCAGCCTCTATGCCAGCCTCAAATGCCATACCCAGCTCCATCACAGCAGTATGCAGGTCCCTGGAGCAGTTGTTAGTGGGTGCAGTGGACTTCAGCCAGGTGGACCCAGGCCCATCCCCCCCCCCACCTGTTACACTTGTGCTGGTAAATGGGAGCGCTCAAAACCGCCCCCAAAACCCACTGTACCCACATCTAGGTGCCCCCTTCAGCCATAAGTGCTATGGTAATGGTGTAGAGTTGTGGGCAGTGGGTTTTGGGGGGGGGGGATTTGGGGGGCTCAGCACCCAAAGGAAGGGAGCTATGGACTTGGGAGGTATTTTAATTTTTTTTTATTTGTTACAAGTGCCCCCTAGGGTGCCCGGTTGGTGTCCTGGCATGTGAGGGGGAACCAGTGCACTACGAATCCTGGCCCCTCCCACAACCAAATGCCTTGGATGTGTTCGTTTTTGAGCTGGGCGTCTTCGGTTTCCATTAACGCTGAAAAACGATACCGCCCAGCTCAAATCCGCACAAATCCGATGCATTTGCACAAACCGTATTATCGAAAAAAAGATGGACGCCCATCTTTTTCGAAAATACTGTTTGTCCCACCCCTTCACGCACCCGTCCTCAGAGATAGACGCCCATGGAGATGGGCGTTCGCATTCGATTATGCCTCTCAGAGCATTACAATAGTTCAAACAGGATAAAACCATATCATTTCTACTTCTCGGAAGAGATTTGCTTCTATATTAATACTTTTCAAATATTTAAACATCTGTATCATATCTCCCCTGTCCCTTCTTTCCTCTAGGCTATACATATTCAGGTCTTAAAGACCTAAATATGTAATGACAACTTATTATATTGGATATGTATAACAATTATTATATATATAACAATTACATCTATAACAATTATTATATATATAATTATAACAATTATATATATGTATACTGGATATGTATAACAACTTATATTGGATATGTATAACAATGACAACTTATTATATTGGATATCATCTGTTATGCCTATTACATGTTAGCTTGTATACATAATTATTTATTTCATGCACACTTATATTCGTGATACTAATGTTTTTATTACATTTGGTTTTAATTAATTATATATGTATTTTGTGCTTGTTGTTGTTGTTGTACCTCTGACAAAGGGGCCTTTTACGAAACCATGTTAAGTGCTAATACATGCTTAATATGTGAAAAACGCAGGATGTGTTAAAGTGTCATGCATTAGTTTTGGCAATTGCATGTGGTAGTCGGGTGCTATTTATTTTTTAAAAAATGAGCATAGTAGTGTAAACCAGTAAGCACGCTGACATAACTGCATGCTAACTGGATTATGTGGGCTTAACGTGGGAGCCCTTACTGCCTCCTAAATAGGAGATGGTACGTGCTCCTGTGTTATTTTCATTTGCTACTCGGTAATGTTAACATCAATACACAGTCTGAAAAAAATAAATTGAAAAGTAGCTATTTTAAGGGCGCAGTAGAAATGGTCTTAGGATGCAAAAATGTCCTATGTTACCACGAGCTAAAGCTATTTTCTATTACAGCTTAGTACAAGGACCCCCAAAAATCTTGTGAAAAACAACCATGTTGGATTTTAAATTATTCAATAAAGACTATTTAATATCTACTTCATCCTTGGTGGATCCTTTGGTGAGGAGGGCTATACTTTAGCTACCATTTATAAAGCATAGCCACTTTTTAAAAATATGCTTCTTACACAGGAGAGCTCTGAGATATAGAATATGATTATATTACTTATAATAAAGAAATAATGTGCACATTAGATACATTTGTTATAATTTCCTTTTGTTTTGCCTCTTCTCATTCCAACAGCTAATCAGAATCGGAGAAATGGAAAAGACAAATCACTCGAAGTGACAGAATTCATCATTCTGGGATTCTTTGAGTTTCCTGAGATGCAGCCCCTCCTTTTTCTTGTGTTTTTGATTATTTATTTGATGTCCTTGATAGGGAACCTTCTTATTATATTCACAGTGTGCTCTGATTTCCATCTGCATAACCCCATGTTCTTCTTCTTGAGCAACTTGTCCTTCCTCGAAATCTGTTATGTGACTGTCACAGTGCCTAAATTGTTAGCAGTGCTCATAGCACAGAATGAGACCATCTCTTTCATGCACTGTATGATGCAGATGTACCTGTTCCTGGCTTGCACAGATGTTGAGTTCTATCTTCTCACTGCTATGGCCTATGATCGCTATGTTGCCATCTGCAATCCCTTGCATTACACCATTGTCATGAACAAGAAAGTATGCATCATTCTAGCCACTGTTTCCTGGACAACTGCGTTTCTAAATCCAGTTCCTCATGTTACTTTAATATCGCAGTCATCTTTCTGTAGCTCCAACAAAATTAACCATTTCTTTTGTGACATGACAGCGTTGATGAGCTTGTCATGTTCTGGAACCTCTGTTGTTGAAACCGTAACTTATATCGAAGGTCCAATTGTAGGTTTAACCCCATTCGTATTAGCAATTATATCCTATGTGTACATTATTTCTGCTATTTTAAAAATCCACTCTACAAAGGGTAGACAAAAGACCTTTTCTACCTGTTCATCTCACCTCACAGTTGTTCTATTATTTTATGGAACCACTTTTGGTGTATACATGAGACCCAAGTCTGATTACTCTATGGACATTAACAAACTGATTACTGTAGTATATATAACTGCAATTCCATTACTCAACCCCTTGATTTATAGTCTGAGAAATAAGGAACTGAAAGGAAGTTTATGGAAAGCACTCAGAAGAGCCAAGAACTAGGTTTCATCCAGAATTAATAAAATGCTGTACACTCTATTAGATGGCAACATCACAACAATAAGTGAACAATATGGGAGGTAATTTCATAACATGGTGCCTGTATGAGATGTTAAAAAGCCATCTGTCATATGCACATTTTACAAAAGCAACAGAGGTGCTGACGTGCCTTTTACAAACAAGCTCCTACAATGACCTCTGATTATGTGTACATGCTCTTGAACAAATTCACCCCAAGAATGTTTTATGCATTTAAATGTGCATTTTAAAAATTATGGGGTAATACTCATTGCTTGATTGTCAGCTGTTTTGAAGCCACTAGCTACTGTGGGGCTGAATTAATCCCAGATATTCAATACCGGGCCATGTCCGGACCCTGACATTAAATATCAAAGTAAGGACAATCACCTAGAAGTTGACCAGACAGGCTTTTTGCTTTTCTAACTTTGGGGTCCTTTTGCTAAGGTGCGCTGAATAATGGCCTGCACTAGTTTAGGTGCGTGTTTTGGATGCATGCAGATCCATTTTTTAGCGCACCTGAAAATTTTGGCCAAAAATGAAATTGACGCGTGTCCACTTTGGGTCTGAGACCTTATCACCACCCATTGACTTAGCGGTAAGGTCTCATGTGTTAACCAGGTGGTAATGGTCTATGTGTGTAGAATGCCTTTTACTGCCCGGTTAGCACCGCATGCAAGAAAATAAAAATTATTTTCTGGCACATGTGGTGGACACGCGTAAAAAATGAAATTACCATCCAGGCCATGCTGTAGCCAGGCGGTAATTCTAAATTGATGTGCATTGGAACAGAGCCAAGTAAAATGAGAAGAAAGACACTCAAACAGGCCACAAGGCTGAACTGGAACCTGTGCACACCACAGCCCTCTCATATGGGCCACAAGGCCAAACTGGAACCGAAGCACAACAGCAAAAGAGAAGGCAAGTACACATGTGCAGAGGCCTAACAAAAAAAGAGCAAACACAAGAAAGCTGAACACACACAAACAGCAAGGCTGCACTGGAACCCACACAAACACAAGGGCAGTAGGCAAGCCCAAGCTCACTCACGTAATAAACAAGAACCAAGGCAGAAGTGTTACAAGCACACTAGCAAATAAGCAAGAAACAAGGCAGAAGTGCTAAACAAAGTACACAGGAAAACCTGGAGACCTTTGAAGTTGCAAAGGCCCTGTTTGAATGTCCTCACCTTATGAAAGCCTTCACTGATGATGTCATGACTTCAGGAAAGAGGCTTGAAACACACAAAATATCAGAATGAGGCTTGAAACACAGAAGTGGTAGCAGAGGCAACAATGCAAGGAAAAAACAGTCTGGAGCCACCTCTCAGACTGATCATCGGAAGACAAGCTGAGTCTGAAAATGGGGGCACGACTACAGTCGTGAAAGTTTGTTTTTATATTGCAGCCTTATTGCTTGACTTGCGCATATGACTTACAAGGCTATTCGATTTCTATAACACTATTCTGCTGTACTGTTCATTTCTTTAAGTTTCTAATAACAATAAAAATTATTTGAAAAAAAAAAGGTGGTGATCAGAAAGATTATTGCAACTTTCCTTCACTCTGATTGCCACCTTTATAATATCTTCATTAGCCATTGAAAATATCACTATTCTTCTGACATGTGTTATTCTTGGCACTAACTGAAGGTAAAAAGTGGATATTTTGGGTACTAGGCCAGAGTACTTAGTAAAAGAAAATGCATATTTTAATACTTAAGTAAAAGTACAATCAAGAACACAAAAAATGTTATATGGTAAGTTTTAGATTGATTTTATTTTTAACTTTTGTAGCTCTTTGTGCTGTTCTGAGTTTTCTTATTTGTTAACTGCCTTGAATCTCATTTTGGGACTAGTGCGGTCTACAAATTTCAGATTAGAGTAGATTAAGTTAAAAAGTTATTGACTAATAAAATACTTTTTGAGTAAAAGTACTGTAACTACAATAAATGCAAATACTTCTAACATTTTTAGCCCAATACATTTATTGCTCTACAATTCAATCCAGAAATAAAAAACAACTAAACATCACTGTACATTACTACAATAGCCCTCAAGCCTGCAGGTGTCACCCATACATATGTACAGCAGGTATTTAGTGGTTTTTGGACAGCTCACAATTTACACCACAAGCGGATATGGCCCTGGATCCCCTTCTCTACAGTCTGCTGACTGTACTGACCACTAGCCTACCCCTGGGACTAGCTGGGTACTGTAATAGGAATGGGCATCATATCTGAAGTTGTCATAGAGCCTGGTATGTACTGTCACATCTTTGGAGGGGGGGATGGGAGGGGGGGTCATTGACCACTGAGGGATTAAGGGGGGGGGGGGGTTATGCCTTAATCTCTCCAGTGGACATCTAGTCATTTTGGCACATTTTAGTAACTTAGTCATGTTTGAAACAGGTCTAGACAAAACTGTCTCAATTTTTGCTCCAGATGATTTAGTTTTGTTCCATTATAGCAAAAAAAAAAAAAAAAAAAAAATCTAACTTTTTGGAACACCCAAGTCCTGCCCAAAACATGCTTTTTCAACATACCTGGATTGGAGGAGTAGCCTAATCGGTAGCTCAGAGGACTGAGATTTTGGTGAACTGGGTTCAATTCCCACTGCAGCTCTTTGTGACTTAACCCTCCATAGCCCCAGGTACAAAAACAGAGATTGTGAGCCCAGTAGGTACAGTGAAAGTACTTGCATATAATGTGTATAGTGTTGCATATATCTGGTAGCATTATAAAAATGATTAGTAGCAGCAGTAACACACCCCCTTGAAATTTAGACAAGCTGTAGAGAAAAATCTCAAATCAGAGTTTCAGAAATCACAAATTAGACATCTGGAATAGTAGTAGGCATCAGGAGCTTTTCAGCTTACAGCGCTGTTCACACGGAAGTGGTTGAAGCTAAGTGGTCATGTTTTTAAAGTCCACTGTCTGACATTGAGGGGCATAATCGAACGTCGCCGGCGAAATAGGTCGCTGGCGATCTATTTTGACGGCGGCGCTACAGCTGGCCGGAACCGTATTATCAAAAAACATGGCCGGCCATCTTTTTTTTCAATAATACGGTTTAGCCCGGCCAAATGCCAGAGTTCGCCGGGTTTGAGATGGCCGGTTGTGTTTTTCAGCGATAATGGAAAAAAATGCCGGCCATCTCCAACCTGGCGACATCCAAGGCATTTGGTCATGGGAGGAGCCAGCATTTGTAGTGTACTGGTCCCCCTGACATGCCAGGACACCAACCGGGCACCCTAGGGGGCAATTCTAAAATTTTTTAAAAAAAATAGCTCCCAGGTGCATAGCTCCCTTACCTTGGGTGCTGAGCCCCCCAAACCCCACTCCCCACAACTTTACACCATTACCATAGCCCTTATGGGTGAAGGAGGACACCTACATGTGGGTACAGTGGGTTTTGGAGGGGTTTGGAGGGCTCTACATTAACCACCACAAGTGTAACAGGTAGGGGGGATGGGCCTGGGTCCGCCTGCCTGAAGTACACTGCAACCAACAAAAACTGTTCCAGGGACCTGCATACTGCTGTCAGGGAGCTGGGTATGACATTTGAGGCTAGCATACAGGCTGGCAAAAAAGGTTTTTATTTTTATTTTTTTAGTGTGGGAGGGGGTTGGTGACCACTGGGGGAGTATGGGGAGGTCATCCCCCAATCCCTCCGGTGATCATCTGGTCAATTGGGGCACCTTTTTGAGGTTTGGTTGTGAAAATAAAAGGACCAAGTAAAACCGGCGAAATACTGCTTAACGACGCTTTTTTTTTCCATTATCCGTGAAAGCCGGCCATCTGGTAGCCATGCCCATGACCTCCCATGCCCCGCCTTTGCTACACCGCCAACACGCCCCCTTGAACTTTCGCCGGCGAGGTGACGGGAAAGCGGCGATGGTGTCAAAAAAGGGGGTTTCAATTATACCAATTTCGCCGCTTTTGCGAGATCGCCGGCCATCTCCCGATTTATGTCGGAAGATCGCCGGTGATCACTTTCGAAAATAAGGCTGATGGTGTATTCATCTGAGTGATATTAGATTAATAAAAGAGTTTAGTGATGATAAAATTCTAGTTGTGTAAACGCTCTAGAAGCAAATGATGATAAGATAAGAGGGCTAGGATTTGGAACAGGTGTGTGCTGTAAGAGATCCAATAGCTCATGTCCAATACTCTTCTGATGCCTCTAGGCATGATTTACACTACTGCCAAGTTTTGACTTCATATCTGAACAGGGGAAGGTATCTATGCAACCATTGGGCCCTACCACACCAATGGTCACAATTGTCCAATTCCCCATTCGAGGGGTATTCAGTTCATCCAGTAGCAATTACTACTTCTCGTGATGGACCAGCCAAGTTTCCCTTCCCCCATAGAAACACGGTAATTCCTGGGCCCCATCACCCCAAAGGCCTCAAATCATCTGAAGCACTTGATCACTGGCATCAGTTCTTTCTGTCAGCCCCCATATTCGAGCACCTCTTCTCCATTCTAGTGCTGTCTTTTCCCAGGAGTGCAGTTGCTCCATCTCTCTGAATCCATTGCCTGGTTCAACAAAGATCATGACTGTTCCTTGTGAGAGTGGAGGTAGGCAATTCTCAATTCTCTATCCATTCCCTATGGGATATTCATGATCAGGATATGGTCAGTGGCCCCTCTCTTATTCAATAACTCTGTCCACCTGTTGGCTCACTCTCCCTTCTCATCCATGGTTGTGGGTAGGTCCTCTTCTGAGACTTCCAGCCACTACTACTACTACTACTATTTAGCATTTCTATAGCGCTACAAGGCATACACAGCGCTGCACAAACATAGAAGAAAGACAGTCCCTGCTCAAAGAGCTTACAATCTAATAGACAAAAAATAAAGTAAGCAAATCAAATCAATTAATGTGTACAGGAAGGAGAGGAGGGTAGGTGGAGGCGAGTGGTTGCAAATGGTTACGAGTCAAAAGCAATGTTAAAGAGGTGGGCTTTCAGTCTAGATTTAAAGGTGGCCAAGGATGGGGCAAGACGTAGGGGCTCAGGAAGTTTATTCCAGGCATAGGGTGCAGCGAGAAAGAAGGCGCGAAGTCTGGAGTTGGCAGTAGTGGAGAAGGGAACAGATAAGAAGGATTTATCCATGGAGCGGAATGCACGGGAAGGGGTGTAGGGAACGATGAGTGTGGAGAGATACTGGGGAGCAGCAGAGTGAGTACATTTATAGGTTAGTAGAAGAAGTTTGAACAGGATGTGAAAACGGATAGGGAGCCAGTGAAGCAACTTGAGGAGAGGGGTAGTATGAGTAAAGCGACCCTGGCGGGAGATGAGACGGGGAGCAGAGTTTTGAACTGATTGGAGAGGGGAGAGGTGACTAAGTGGGAGGCCAGCAAGAAGCAGATTGCAGTAGTCTAAACGAGAGGTGACAAGGGTGTGAATGAGGGTTTTGGTAGAGTGCTCGGAAAGAAAGGGGCGGATTTTACGGATGTTGTAAAGAAAGAAACGACGGGTCTTGGCAATCTGCTGGATATGAGCAGAGAAGGAGAGAGAAGAGTCAAAGATGACCCCAAGGTTTCGAGCTGAGGAGACAGGGAGAATGAGAGAGCCATCAAAAGAAATAGAAAACGGGGGGGGGGGGGGGGGGGGGGGGAGTGGGGAGGTGGGTTTGGGGGGAAAAATGAGAAGCTCGGTTTTGGTCATGTTTAATTTCAGGTGGCGTTGAGACATCCAGACAGCAATGTCAGACAAGCACGCTGAAACTTTGGTTTGGATGCAAGGTGAGATATCAGGGGTAGAAAGGTAGATTTGGGAGTCATCAGCATAGAGATAGTAGGAAAAGCCATGGGATGAGATTAATGAACCAAGGGAAGAAGTGTAGATAGAAAAGAGGAGGGGACCAAGAACAGAACCCTGAGGTACGCCTACAGGCAGAGGGATAGAAGTAGAAGAGGATCCACCAGAGTGAACACTGAAGGTGCGGAGGGAGAGGTAGGAAGAGAACCAGGAAAGGACAGAGCCCTGGAATCCAAGTGAGGACAGGGTATCGAGGAGTATGCTGTGATCGACAGTGTCAAAAGCAGCAGAAAGATCAAGAAGAATGAGGATGGAATAGAGACCTCTGGATTTAGCCAGTAATAGGTCATTGGAGACTTTAGTAAGTGCAGTTTCGGTTGAGTGGAGAGGGCGAAAACCAGATTGTAGTGGGTCAAAAATAGCATGTGAGGAGAGAAAATCAAGGCAGCTGTGCTGAACAGCACGCTCAAGTAATTTGGAGAGAAAAGGGAGGAGGGAGATGGGTCGATAATTAGAGGGACAAGTAGGGTCGAGTGAAGGCTTCTTAAGGAGAGGTGTGACCACAACATGTTTAAAGGCAGCAGGGACAGTTGCAATGGAAAGTGAGAGGTTGAGAATGTGACAGATAAAAGAAATAAGAGCAGGTGAGATGGCATTAAGAAGGTGGGTGGGAATGGGATCAGAGGAATAGGTGGTACAGCCCTGCGTTGCCTTGCACTCTACCTCCTGTTTTTGAGTGTCCAAAAGGTATGCTGTCTTTCATAGTACAAGAATCAGAGTGAGCTCCCAAACCTTGCTCATGGGTTTGT
This sequence comes from Microcaecilia unicolor, assembly GCF_901765095.1. NCBI lineage: Eukaryota > Metazoa > Chordata > Amphibia > Gymnophiona > Siphonopidae > Microcaecilia > Microcaecilia unicolor. The sequence goes on along the minus strand of NC_044037.1, from coordinate 96,171,607 downwards.
TGGAAGATCTACAACTAGAACCATAAAGAAGAATACTCTTTCAAAGAAGAATACTCTTTCAAAGGATCCTCATAGGTTGTTACACCCTTTTCTGAGGTTGCATGTCCTGGGATTCTTTTGCCTTATCCACTTCCTTGTAGTAACTTTTCCGCTGAATGGGCCTTTTCTACTCAAACTTACTGTCCATTTTCATAATTGGAGAGCCCTAGTTAGCCCAAGGACTCTTGGAGCTCAGGCCATCTTCCACCCAAGGATGGATTATTACTTGGGGGACTGACTTTAGGGTCAACATGCTATGCCCTACTGTATCCTACTCAATGTCTTGTCTCCTCTAGCGTCCTCTTCTGGGCTACTCAACTCCAATCGAGAGGCCTCCTGTTCCTTGTGTAAGGCATCACTATCACAGGTTTTATCATGAAGTTATGAACATTTCTGATCACTGTGACCATATCCTGTTTCCTAGGCTCAGGATAGGCCTGCAGCCTCAAGCTCATATGACAATCCCTCCTCCTATGGATCTGGGTCACTTCTTGTTTCTGCTGTCATCTTTCATTCTCTGGCTGGGTTGGGTTGTTCACTTCTTGGCTTGCAACTCAAAGGCCCAGTTTACCTGTAAGCTCACACTTATATTTTCTTGGCCCTGTACTTCCACTTGTCTGGAGCTGAGACTTCTGCAGGTCAGTTTTAGGTTCTAAGGCAGAGCTTTCTTGAAGCGACTCCAGCTTCTGACTGGCAACCTATATGGATTTGACCAAGCCCTTCTGAATATCTAGCCCCTCCTCTAGGAGCCTCCTTAAATTGTCCATATGGAAGGATAGTTCCCTCATGGTTGCCCAGACCTAACCCTCACAGGCTTTGAACACCTTCATTGATGGTTGCTTCTCTTCCAACGTCATCAAGGCTTTGTTTGGTTGGCCTTCCACCATACTAGTCTGCTCCTCCTGGATGATTTCCTCTGCCTGATCAGGCCTAATGACCCTTGACTCAAGCTCTTTTGAAGCCTCATCCTTGGATACATCCACTGGAGTCAGTGGAGTCTGGTTCTGGGCCTGCGGTTTATGCTGGACTCCCATCATATTGTCCAGTACTACTTCTTCCCTTTGATATGCCTGCCCCCATCCATGTCCTGTGCTGGGACCTTGTTACCACTTGGGTAGCTGCTGGGTCAGCATCCTGTTTTCCTCTGCCAGAACTACACATTCTTCCTGGACCACTCTCTGCCTCTCCCAGACTTCCTGTTCCTAGAGGCTCAAGTCTTTTATCTGAGATTGGAGCATGGTATTTAGACCTGCCAGAATCTGAAGTTGTGCTAGTGCCCCATTATGACTTCAACTAATTCCAGTCAATTGCCCTTGCAGCTTTGTATACTGCCAAAGGGGTACTGAGGATGCCAGTGCCTGCTGCATCTGCCTGGCTTCCAGGCTGGCAGCCTCTGCTTGGTTTTATAGAACTGGGTCTGAGCCATCAGTAGACAAATCTGGTCCATTATCCCATTTAGTTCCTGTTGTTGTGGGGTCTCCAGGGTCGGCTGTGCTTCTCAATGCTCAAGGTAGTCAGCTAGTGCTTCCCCCTCCAATTGCTGTTGTAAGGTATGTAACTGGGAGATCATCTTCTCCTTTGTATTTTCCCAATTAATTTTCTCCTCGCACAGAGTTTGATATTTCTTTTTAAGCCAGTCTTCCTCATCATGGCCTTCTTCCATGAGCAGGGTCTATTGCTTAAGGGCCTCCTTTAATTGCCTCACTTCCGCCCAGGCTTTTGTCATGTTGCTCTGCCACTGCTTGGGCAAATTCTTTTGCTTCTTCCAATTCTTTAAGTTGCTCTTGCCACCTCTGATGCAGGGATGCAAGGGAGGACCCCAGCAGGGACACTTGGGCTCGCAATTGGATAGTCTCTTCCTGGAAATCTACAAAATTCCCCATGGACTGGAATTCCTTGGCTTCTGGCTAATGGGTAGCCCTTTCAACATTACTGGCCAAGAAGCTGGCCCTCAACTTCTCTATTTCCTGAGCTTGTTGTTCAAGGGCTTCCAGTAACTCTTTTTTTTCCCTTTTCCAGGGAAGTACGAAGGGATAGTTCCTTGGTGTGTTCTATATTCTTGGCAGCAAGTAGGCCACTTTGAACTTGGAGTTGGATCTGCACCTCTACCAATTCCTGTCAGAGGAATTTCTTTTCCTGCTGGATTTGACCCACATGCTCAATGGCTTGCTGTAATTCCTCTTCCAGCACTTTAATATGGCAATCTGCCTCCTTTAATTCATTATCCCAATCTAGAAGTGGGTCCTGAACCTCCACTGGGAAGTCTTGGGATGGCACCTCCTCTTCACCTAATTGAATCACCATTGCAGGCGAACAATCTTAGTCTTCAATCCAGGCACTATCATAGTGGTGCTTTCCCTTCCACTCGGTTGATGGCCCATGGGGTGAAGACTTACCCTCTTGTTCTCTCTTGACCTGGGTCAGGCCACATGACTGCTTCCCTTCTGGGGCCCCTTGGGCGAAAAGGCTTTTTTTTTTAAGTTATCAAGTTTTGATTAATATAAGTCTTCAAATCTAGGCTAAAAGCCCACTTTTTTGATGCTGGTTTTTTAAACTCCTAAGCCTTACTCATTTGTTGAGTACCCATGTTTTATAATTTCCACCTTAGTAAGTCCCTTATCCCTTATTTGTCCTGTTTGTCTGTCCTAATTAGATTGTAAGCTCTGTCGAGCAGGGACTGTCTCTTCATGTCCAGTGTACAGTGCTGCACACATCTAGTAGTGCTATAGAAATGATAAGCAGTAGTAGTAGTAGTAGTAGTAGTAGATACATTAAGGTTGATAGCAAATAAAATGTTATCAGGTTGCAACATTCATGGATTATTGATTTAACCAAGGATTGGCAATGAATGTATCTCTGCTGCAACCAAAATTATAAAACCACTCTTCAATATTGTGTGAGTGCCCTATTTGTGGTGCCAATACTTGATCATGACGGAATGTAACTTGCATGAAGGTGTGACTCTGGTTGCCATATTGGGCAAATTAGATGGACCATGTGGGTCTTTATCTGCTGTCATATACTATGTTACTATGAAACCCTAATCATAATATATCATACATGTAAAAGTAACAAAAATAAAGTCATTGATATTTTAAAACATTTGAAATAAGCTGTCTAGATGTTATACCTCTACCTACTCACTACCAGGAACCTCCACTATGCCTTAGTCATGAGGAAAGAGGCAATTTCAAAAAGGAATTGCCCATGACTCAAAGCACCATTCCCTCTAAGCTTAGTGGGAGTCCTCCACCTACAGTTCTGCCAGTGGGGGTACTGTATCACTATCATATTTTCAATGGTGAGGGACAGGCAAGCTGTACAGGACTCTAGATAACCTACCTATCCTTAGAAATTGAAAATGCAATATTGAAACAAAAATCCCCTACTGGCAACAACACAGTTGGAGGACACCTGCTCAGCTTAGAGGGATCAGTGAGTCAAAGAAGAAGCTATGGCTATCAATCTGACTGCACCCCAGAGTGGATAATTATGTGATCCAGGTGAAGTTGATGGACTGCTCATCCAAAACCTACTGGACTCTTGGAGTGTCAAAACAGTTATTCAGAAGATGCTGGTTAAAATAATTCATGCTGACTGTGAATGTAGACCGACTTTAGCCTGTGTCCATGGGGATCAGTAGCACTATCCTATAGATCTCAATAAAGATAGCATTGGTGCAAGCAAGCCTCAAAGTGGAAATATTTCCTTGGTTTCCATACCCTATCATTTTGGGATGGTATTACTCATACTTTGAGATTCTGTGGGTCAAGTTGACTGTTGGACAGACAGACCCTGAAGATGTCATTCCTGAAAGTTTTTCTACTGAAGGACCCAGTCTTGCATGTCAAATACCTAACACCCTCTGGCATGACATTTGGGGAAGTTCCAGTATACCAGGAACTGGAAGTCGGCTGAAGACACACAAATACCCAGGAGCCTAAGAATCATTGTATGCTAAGACGACATTCCTAGAGCTGAAGGAGGAATGGGCCTAATAGAAATACATTATAGATTTGGAGCTACCATCATAGACCTCCATGCCTATTTAACAGGATCAACAGATCCAAACATGCAAAAACTGCAGAAATACGAGAGCAAGCATCCAGAATCAAGTTCTACCATTAAGCATGGGCAGGCATTCTGACATGCTAAAAGAATGAGTGAGAATTCATCTGTAAATGCAGGAATGGAACCAACAGAATATGAAAGCAGGAGAAAAAGCTCTTCAAAGAAGTCAATAAGCAAACGAGGAAAAACAAGTACAGTGCAAAATATAAAGTATTACTTCAGGAACTGTAGGAGCAACACCAGCACTATGGAACACTGCAGGTGTTCCTATATAACAAATGATGTATGGGATTATAACATATGACACTATCCAGCATTAATAACCTGACTTTAATATGGAGACTCAGACTTTCCATCTCTAAAGCCTGTGATTTAATAGTCTCAACCTTGTATATAGACAGACTGCTGACAAGCCTCCCAATGTGCTAGAATAACGAGGTTGTTATCAGGATCGATGTCATGGCCAGAACAGCCAAGGACTCTTGGAGTTACCCTTGCAGCTACAGACATGCTGTGGCTGGCAAAATTGTACATGGTTTATGAAACTCTGGACCTTTGTCTAGGTGCCTCCTTAAGGTGGTGCCAGTGAGACAATCCTGTGACCCCCTGAAGTCATAACAATGAGATAACAATGCTATATGTACGTCACCCACAAGGCCAGAATATGCTTCATTAGTACAGCTGCAACCTGTGATTTCTGTATAAAAAGAGGCTCTTATCTGAGATAACTGCTGCTGTGTTTATATCCCATCTGAGGAGCAGACCTGCGTGGGACCTGACTGACCATCTGAGGAACACGCTGCCAAAACATTCATTTTGACACAGACAACAAATTGTAACAGCACACATGTAGTATATACAATAATATGTCCTTGTAATAAATGGTATATAGGCAAAACCATTAGGAAGTTTAAAACATGAATGAACCGAGCATAGATTTTTTGTTACTCATAAAAAAGAGCAAAATCCAAATAAATAAAATAAACATTGCATAAAATAACAACATCATTTTGATGATCTACAGTGCTTTGTGATTGACCAAGTGAAAAAAATAGAGGGGGGTGGCAGGGGGAAATTATTAACTCAAAACTAACAAAGATGGATTCCTGTCTTCGATGCCTTAGAATCAAGACGATTGAATGTAGTTATTGATTGAAACATCTTATTTTAATTGATGTCTCTACAGTGTTTATAGTAAGATTACATTTAATTCTTATTCAGTGAACTTTAAGGTAATGTCAGCATATTAAGCATGACATGCCAGTTTGGTATTGACTTATTGCTCCAGGATGTCTTTAAAATGAAGGGTGCCATTTTGTTAAAATGTGCGGTGAAACAACAGAAAACACGTCGAGAGAAATGATGTTGTGGCTGTCCAAATAGTAGGTACTTTTTTTGAGAATTTGATATGTGCCGGTTTTAATTCATTAAATTGTTAGTTACATGATAACTTTTTTGGGGAAGTTGGGTAACTTTAACCTTAAACTAGTTCATGTTTGAGAAAATACAACTGTATTTATGTATATGCACATATCCTTTCTCATTAGGTGTATCTGTAAACGACACCGTGATGCTGTTTTTCTAAATCACTAAATTATGTCGACGGGCATCCACACAATTGTATGATGAGAAACTAGCAGCTCCTGAAGAAGCTAATAGTTGGTGAAAGGGAGAAGCTCCGTAGAGAGTAGCGAGTGTGGGATGTTTAAATACATTGAAGATATCGCATTGCCCAGCTGAATCATTGACAGAGCAGCACTGAAACCACCCTCTTCTTAAGATAAGTGATCCTTTTGATATTTGAACAACATTTTAAACTGTAACTCAGAAAAATTATAAGAAAAATTACAAAATAAATTTAATAAAATAGGAAGGAGGGGTTTTCTGACTGATGGTTGAAGCAGTAGCTGCACATTCAATAAAGTAGGCAGCGCTGCTATGCTGAAGCCTTTCCTCCTCAATAGAAGAATCTTTGGAAATTCATTAAATAGTTAAAAACAAGTAATATGCTGTAAAATTACAGACTGTTGATTTTTGTATAGTTGAATGACAACAATTAAGATATTCTACAAATTCAATTAGTATCTGTGACATAACTGTCCATAGCATTAAAAAAAATTGTCTATAAAACATCAACAAATCATTTGAGAAATATATCATGGAGAATATACCCATGTACGTTCAAATTCTGCCATATAAATATTTGCAATTGAGGGGGCAAATAAAATGTCCCCATCACTACTCCAGAAAAAAATGATTGTCAAAACGAAAGTAATTATTTCTCATAGCCAAATATGTTTATTCCAAAACAATAGTCAGTGGGTACCATATGAGGATGAAAGTAAGCATCTAATACCTCTTGAACCACTTCCAAGGCTTTTTCCTGAGGAATATTTGTATATAGTGATCGAAAATCCAATCTGGCCATAACCCCTAACTTAAATAATCCCTCCTTAGAAACTCACAGATTAAAAAAAAAAAAATGGGTCATGTCTTGAACAAATGATTCTATACTGTTCGTCAAGGGTTGCAAGAATGTGTTCATGTATTTACTTACTGTCTGACAAAGAATACAGCAAAGAGAGAATTGGTGGTTCAATGGGCTCTTGAAATTATTGCAGCAGGGGGTGGGGTTTACCCGGTGGTAATCAGGTAGTACCATGTGCTGCCTGGTTGGAGTCTGGTTAGCACTGGAGCCTGGTGCAGCAAGTGTGAACTTACCACATGGCCATTTCTTTTTTCCATCTTTTTACCTGCTGCGGTAAAAGGGGTCTCTGCACACAGCAAAAACATGTGCTGCTGCTGCTAGCGCAGGACCCCTTTTACCACAGCTTCTTAAAAGGGCCCCTCTTTGAAGAGCTTAGGGTTAAAGATCTTTGTCACTTACACATCATTCAGAACACTGTGATTCAACTTATTACCAACATACGGATATATGACCATGTCACTGCCCACCTGAAAGATGCTCACTGGATACCTCTTGTTCAGCGCATCTTCTATAAGTTACTTCTACTACTGTTTAAAGTTCTGTACTCTGGTGAACCCCTCTACCTCTCTGGTCTCCTTATCCCATACTGTCCTACTAGAACCCTTAGATCAGTTAGTCATTCTCAGATATCGTGAGATAGTATACAAACATATTAGACACACAACCTTCTCCATCCAAGGTCTACAGTTACGGAATTTTCAATTCTCTCCCATTATCCCTTTGTCTGCAGATTTCTACTGATAAATTTAAGGCTGATCTCAAGACTTTTCTTTTTAATGATGCTTTCCACTAGTTTGGATACAGAAAGTGAAAGTGCCTTGTTGCTTTGTAGCCTTTACTATATGAGAAGTGGGGTAAGGAATAATATATTGTAGAGGAGTATTTTTGAGTTATTCCCCGAGTTTTCCACGTCATCACTGTGACCCCTGACGCAGGTACTAGTCACCGAAACATGGCCCTTGTCAGGTCTTTTTGTCAAGGCTTATTCATTAAAGAACTGTGTTCCATTTTTAAAGGCCTGTGGTGCTGTTTTTTTGTTTGGACTTTAATTTGTACTCCGTTCCCTCTCTTTTGCTATATCTTAGACTGTAAGATGCCATGAGGGCTTCCCAAGGGCTAGATAGTAAATGTTCAATACACTTGAAAACTTGAAACCCAATTGGAGAAATTGCCCTGAGATTAAGAATGCACTCTGTCAGCAAAACACATCTTTGAACAATGCTGACATAATGCACTTTTCAGGTTGTTTTACTATTATTCATGTTCTATCCCTGAAGCCTTGAAAATTCTTTTGGGAGTTTATCTCATAGGTTCCAGACATTTCTTAAATACATCTGCCTGATCCAAGTCTTTGCTATCAAGAAGAAAAGATTCCTTGCCATGAAATTAAATAGAAAAGTAAGTATACCTTTCTGTGTCTATATCTTGATTAGAAATGTATACAAACCAACATACAGCTATAAAACCATATGACCAAATGCTCTGTACTGAGAGTAGAATTTTTCAACTGCTGCATTGCTCTTCTGTGATTTAACTCTTCTCAGAGTAGATGCATAGAAATGAATAATTTGCAGTCTTAAAAGGGGTAATTTTTATAAGGCATTTTCCATGCATAAAGTAGGCTTTCCACAGTGGAAAACATCTTTTAAAAATGTGTGGTGTACATGTGCATAAAAAGTAGGCACACAGAAATACAGCATCTACTTTTACTCAGTAAAAGGTAGGCATTTGTGATGCAGAAGTTTAGAAGGAGCAGGAGCAAAGTTGTGATATCCTCAAGTACATTATAACCACACATAATTTTTCCTCAATATAATAATTTTTATTCATATCAATCTCTTAAATAATTACATAAATTCTTTTCTCAACACTTTTACAGTCATACATTCCCCATATCTAAACCAGTCATTTCTTCTTTTTCACCTTGCAGTTCCACAATGTTTCCAAATGCTATGTTCTTTATCCATAAAAGCTTATATGCAATTTTCTTCCATCTTAAAAACATGTATATTACTGCTCCTTTATATAATATTGCTATGTTATAAACCTCAAACTTTCTACCACCACCAAATAATTGCCTTCACAATTCTTCCCACTATATACCAGTTCAAATTCAACAGAATAATTCTGTATCTTCCAGTCTTTTTTGACCTGAACCGGTCCAACACCCATTAAAAAGTATCGCTGTTACAGATACATTGATTCACATCACTCTCTGTGCAATTCAAATCTTCCATATGAGCAATTATCATATTGTATAAACCCCTCTTCCTATTCAGTTTTCAGTCACTTTTTTCCCCAAATATCTGAAAGCACCACATAAAGCCTCCATCAAACTCTTTGATGCATTTCCAGGGCTTGACTCAACATAGACATGAAAAATGGTTCTGAAGACGCCTGTGAGCAAAACACTGACTGTATCGGGTTATTTACAAATGGAGACTTTTTAACAGACATTTGAAGAAAAATACAACTAGTAATCGAATAAGAAGAGGAATTTATGCAATATGTTAAGTTGTTGGATTTGGACTGGTATATATTGGGAAGACTTAAGAATGCAAATATTATTTGGTGGTGTAAAGTCAGCCAAGTGCTCATCAGGGACGTCCTTCTTTTTTCCATTATCGGCCGAAGATGCCCATGTGTTAAGCACGCTCCAGTCCCGCCTTCGCTATGCTGCTGATGCCCCCGTGAAATTTGGTCGTCCCCGTGATGGAAGGCAATTGAGGGTGCCCAAAATCGGCTTTCGATTATGCCGATTTGGGCGACCCTGAGAGAAGGATGCCCATCTCCTGATTTGTGTCGGAAGATGGGCGCCCTTCTCTTTCAAAAAAAAAGCCTGATAGTGGACATACATAAAAAATTAAATTATTGCACGGGCCAACGGTAGCCAGGTGGTAACTCCAAATTAATGCATGCGTAGGCATCACGTGGCTTAGTAAAAGGGCCCCATAGTGTTGTGAAAACATTGTGGATGCGAAGGTGAGAATGAGAAGGAATGAGTGGCTTAGATAGGGGGAATGTTTGACTGTATAAATATAGAGAAAAGGATTTTGTGTAATTATTTAAGACATTGGTATGAATAAAGATTATTATATTGAGGAATAATTATTTGTGGTTTGTACATGAATGCTAGTATAATTATATTGCAATTTAGATATCCATTTTAGAAATATAGTACAAGTACATTATAAAGTACACATGTACATGCACATAGTACATTCATGAAGCAAATTTTATGTTGAGCGTTAGTAGTAAATTTGAGAAACTATGATCATATAGTACACATCCACTGGCTTAGGAGTGAGGTCCAATCCTGTCATGGAATGAATAAAACTAACCCATATGGAAAATTTGCCTCTAAGACAAATCATTTACATACAGATATTTGTATCTGTTTCGGAGCAGGTGCAAATTTATGCAAAAGCATTTGGATACCATTGGGGTATTCCAGACAGTTCTATTTTGGCTTTATAAAAATAGGCATGAAATATGCACTTATTTTGACATTTTAACAGGTGCCCTGTTATGAAATTAGTCACAACGTGAATTTAAAACTGGATTTATGGAGTCACGTGATGCTAGGCGAGGGGAAGGTCGCCGCTTGAGAGAGCTCCAAGACCCCTCGTAAAACAACTTCCCCTAGCGCTGACCACAGCGGCAGAGAGCCCACAAAATCGAGCTGGAAAAGCGTGGGAAACTCCCTTGGTGCAAACGACGGCGAGTAAACAGCGATTCGGGTCGGAATGGCCACAAAAATCAGCCGGAAAGACAGCACAAGGAGCCGCACGGGAGAAAACAAAATGGCGGAGGTCGGCGCGTCGAGCGAGGCGGTGAGTTCCGCCTGGGCGGCAGAGATAGCCGCGGAGGTTTCCGCTTTGCTGGAGGCATCTGTCGACAAAAAACTACAGAAAATCTCAGATCAAATAGTGCAAATGGACGGCAAATTAGAAAGCTTACGCACAGATTTGACTGGGTTTCAGCAGAGACTGTCGGACGTGGAAGATCAGTGCCAGCAGAGAGATAAGAAACAAGAACAAATGAGGGAGCAATTGAATAAACTGGAAGCCAAAATAGAAGATCTCGAAAACAGATCGCGCCGGAACAACCTCAGACTGGTGGGGCTCCCGGAGTCAATACGCGAGGTAGAGTTGAGGGACTTTCTCGAAACATGGCTGCCTAAGGTCCTGAACCTACCAGAATTGGAGAAGGAGTTCAAAATTGAGCGAGCGCACCGGTTGGGCCGTGCGGGACAGAACTTGGAAAGACCTCGTGTGATAATATGTAAAATCCTCAACTACACTCACAAGCAAGAAATATTGCGGGCATGGAGAGGGAGAGGCAAGGTGCAGTACGAGGCCCGCAATGTCCTATGTTTTCAAGACTTCTCAACAGCAGTAGCAGCCCAGCGCAGGCAATTTGTAGAAGTGTGCAAGAGCCTGCATGAAAAGAGAGCGAACTTCGCTCTAATGTACCCTGCCAAACTAAGAGTTCAGTATAAGGGCAAACAACACCTTTTCAGTTCACATGTGGAAGCCCTGCATTTTGCCAACAAAATGGAGCAGAGACCGGAGGAAGGGAGTGAGGCCGCAAGGAACAACAGCCCAGGAGATTAGGGATAAGGCGGTGATAAAGGCTTGATTGGAGTAAGCCCGGACACTAAATCTCTGCTAAGCTGACAGGACTGTAAGGTCTGTGCAGAAAGGTAGAATGCTTGAATAACTGCAGGTATTATCTAGGCCTTAGCAGGGACATACACCGTAGATTTTTGTATTAAAGGCTGTGTCTAAGTTCACATAGAAAGGATGTAAATCTAAGGCTAATACTATGTATAAGAAAATGCAGGTCTGCATAAAAGTTAGAAGTTTATAATTAACAAAGGGTGAAATATAACATTTGGGGGTCAGCGCTGGGGGGAAAAGGGGGGGGCGTGACTCGTTCTCTAGCGAGAACAACAGGACAGGAAAGAAGGAAGACAGAGGAGGGGGGAGGGAGGGTTAAGGGGCAGATGGGGAAGGGGAAAGGGGAACTACGGAAAGGAGCAAAGAGTGTAAAGGGTTTTTTTTTTTTTTTTTTTTTTATTGGTTGGGACAGCCGTACATGGATACAATTGCAGGTCAAAGAAAGGAGGGTGCCCTGGGGCTGGGGGGGTGCTCTTCAGAATACGAAAGTTATCAGATATAGTAATGATTGTAAAACAAGAAGATGACCCCAATTAGGTTAATATCCTGGAATGTGGGGGGGATCTCCTCTCCGGTGAAACGTTCTAAAGTACTGCAGGCGCTGCAGAGACACAGAGCTGACATAGCATTCCTTCAGGAGACCCATCTCTCAACTACAGAGCATAAAAAATTTCAGAAGGGCTGGGTAGAACAGGCAGTAGGATCACCAGCACAAGGGAAAAAAGGAGGAGTGTTGATACTAATAAGGAGGGGCCTGCAAATGCGAACAAAAATAATAAGACGAGATGAGGAAGGCCGAATAGTGATAATGGAAATAGAAATAGGCACGACTTCATATATTCTGTGTAACATATACGCACCCAATGTGTATGACAAGAAATTCTATAGCAAATTATTGGAACTGCTGGGCCCCTATCAGGGGGGCAATGTAATACTCGGAGGGGACTTTAATATGGTGTTGGACCCTGAAATGGATAGAAGTGGTACACTGGGACTACTGCATAGATTTCAATCAAGGGGTGTGCCTTTCCTCTGCTCCGCCCTCAACCTGATAGATGTGTGGAGGATATTACACCCTTCGCAGAGGGACTATACACATACCTCTAGGGCACACTTGACCCAGTCCCGTATAGACTACTTTCTCATATCCCCAACATTGTTTTCCCAAGTGCCAAAAGCAGAGATAGGCCCATGCGAGATATCGGATCACGCGATGGTATGGTTTGAATTACAAGTTACGGGAAGGGGGCATGGGAGGGGAGGATGGAGATTTCCGTTTGAATTGTATAGAGACCCAAATTTCAAGCCCTTTATCAGTGAAAAATGGCAGGACTTCCAGCAATTTAACGAGGGCCATAGGCAGGAGGTGGCACTATACTGGGAAACAGCCAAAGCTGTAATGAGGGGGGAGGTGATAGCCTACAGAGCCAGAGCTAGGAGACTGAGGGATAAAGAGATTCTCCGCTTGGAAAGGGAGGTTCGGACAAGAAGGAAGAGACTAGGGGAGGAAGTAACGGACGAGAACAAGAAGGAACTGCTCATAACTCAGAAAAACCTAAACGAGCTCCTCCATCAAAGAGCACAAAAAACGCAAATGTACTATAAACATCAATTATTTCAATACGGAAATAAAGCAGGTACACTTTTAGGCAGGTTAGTGCAAGGGAAGAAAGGGCCCTCAAGGATCTTGCAAGTGAAGGATGGAGGAGGGAACCTTATAAAAGAAACTGGAGGTATTATAGGGAGGTTTAGGGACTATTTTAGGGCCCTATATGCAAAACCTACTGATATTATAGAAGACAGTAACCTATATTTAATAAACCAAAATTTGCCCAAGATTACTGAGGTGCAGAGGGAGACTTTGAACAAACCTATTGAGGAAGGGGAATTGATGCTGGCCTTACAACAAAGTGATTTGCACAAAGCGCCAGGGCCAGACGGGTTTAGTGTAGCATTTTACAAGATCCTACAAGAACAGGTTACACCTCCTCTGCTAGATTTATATAATCACATGATCACAACTGGGACAACGCCAGACTCCATTAACATAGCAAAAATCATACTATTACGAAAGCCAGGGAAGGATGATACTGACGTAAGTTCATATAGACCAATCTCCCTTTTAAATAGTGATCTAAAACTATATGCAAAGATCCTAGCCAATCGACTGGCAAAGCTTTTGCCTGGGTTAATAGCATCCCCTCAAGCTGGGTTTGTGCGAGGGAGAACAGTGGCAAAAAATGTGCGGGCCCTGTTGGCATCCTTGGAGACAGTGGATAGACAGAAAAGGCCTTCTCTGGTGGTCAGTTTTGATGCAGAGAAGGCCTTTGATAAGGTGGTGTGGGGCTTTCTGTTTGCGGTGCTGACAAAGATGGGCATTGAAGGGGCTTTCCAGGACGCGATAGGAGCACTATATGTAAACCCTCAGGCATATTTATGGATCAATGGGGAACAATCGCCCTTGTTTCCGATAGAGAGGGGCACGAGACAGGGGTGTCCTCTCTCGCCCCTGCTATTTGTCTTGGCCTTAGACCCGCTGATTAGGGAAATTATGGACCATCCAGAAATAGAGGGGGTAAAATGGGGACCTGAAGGGTTTAAGATATCTGCATTTGCGGACGACCTGTTGGTTCATTTAACGCAACCAAAGAGCTCATTGGAGGCCCTATTAGAACTCTTTAGGGAATATGGGGATTTCGCCGGCTTTAAAATAAATTTTTCAAAATCATTAGCACTGGCCACAAATAATAAGGTAAGGCAGCTGTGGGGAACAGAGTTCCCACTGCGATGGGCATCAGAGTCACTTAAATACTTGGGAGTACAGATTCCTAAAAAAACATCGGAAATACATCTGATGAATATTGGTCATAGGATTGCAGCTTTGAAGGATCGATTAGACGGATGGGGAGCCCTGCCACTTAATCTGCATGGGAGAGTGCATCTATTTCGTATGGTGGAATTTCCACGATGGTTATATCTATTTCAGGTACTCCCTATACGATTACGGGCTAAAGACATAAATCAAATCGGTAAATATGTCAGGAAATTTATCTGGAGAGGAGCAAAACCAAAACTCCCCTTGAAGTTAATGATGGGGTCATGGAGAGAGGGAGGCATTGGGCTACCAAACCTCCGCCGTTACAGTCAGGCAAGTTTACTAAGGCACCTGGGTGATTGGTTACTAGACAGGCAAGACTACACTCCCCGTAACTTGGAGCAGGAATGTTTTAAACCATACCATTTATATTTCATGTTACAATGCCCAAGCCGACAACTCCCGCCATGGGCAAGCAATAGCATATTGGTAAGACCTCTGAGACAAATGTGGAGAGAGTTAAATGAGATCTGGGGGCTAGCAGCGGATGGGACAGACCTTCTACCGCTGCAGGGCAACCCACAGTTTTTACCAGGTACGGAGAACAAAGTAATATGTAGGTGGGCAATGATGGGGATCACCAGATTAGAACATGTACTGGATTCTAAGGGACGACTATTGGAGCTTGGAGCCTTGGGGGTGGGTATAACTCAAAGCCATCAATTTGCGTATTACCAGATAGCACATTATGTCAGATCTCTAGAACAAGGGAAATTGAGTAGTGGGCATGGGCGCCAGATAAGGGCATTCTTTAGTTCTATACGAGGGGAGCGTTTATCGGTCTCTGGTTTACAAAAAGCATTGGGAGAGACGAACAGGAGTAAAGATACAGGCTATATTCTAGGGAAATGGGCCCAAGATCTAAAGCGTCCAAACCTGAAACTAGACTTTCAGAAACTATCTGCTAGGATTCCCACCATATCGAGAAATGCGGCTATGAGGGAATGTCAATACAGGATCTTACATAGGGCTTACATGTCCAAGCAGCAACTATCCAAATTCGGAGGAGGAGCTGATCCTTTGTGCACTAAGTGTGGGCAGAGGGAAGGCACATTATATCATTACCTTTGGGAGTGTTACAAGATCCAGAATTATTGGAGGCAAATTGTGGGATTTTTAGAGCGGATATTAAAGAATAAGATTCCACTTACTCCGCAGGGTCTCCTTTTGGATCAGTATGAGCTCTTTGTCTCGCACAGGGGGGGAACCCGGCAATTCATCAGGAAAGCCAGCCTGGTAGGCAAGAAACTGATCATGCAGGCCTGGGTACACTCTGATCCGCCGGAGTATTGGCATTGGAGAAATAGATTGTATGAATTACTGTTGATGGAGAGAAGAGAGGTGGGATCCTCCCCCAAGGGGAAGAAGGCATTCCTGAGGATCTGGGAACCCTATATCCAGTCCCTGGCACCCAGGGCGAGGAGTTATATTCTGAATCGACTATAAGCGGCTATGTCCTCTTTTTTTTTTTTTTTTTTTTTTTTTTTTTTTATTTGGCATCAAGTTGTATCATAAGGTTGTAACAGAGTTTTCTTTAATATGCTGTAGTGCTGTATAAGCACTAGAGGAACATTGTTTGCTTCGCAGGATCACCAAGAAAATCTGTTGATCTTTATAATTATAAGGACGGGAGGGTGGGGGGAGGGGGGGTCTAGGGATAAAAGAAGAAAATGAGTTGAAGTATGCGGAAGGATCACAAGTGTCCGTGGTATCAGAAAGGCCACCTGTCGAACATTAAGTAACAGGTTTCATACAATGAGACAATGAATAGATGAAACTTAACGACTTTCAAAGGAGACAAGATATGTGATCGTATATAACATGTTTATTGAGAATTCAACATTTGTAGCATATATTGTGTTTTCAAATGTCATTGGTTCTTTGTTGTATTCTTTATACACTTCAATAAAAAAGATTTAAAATAAAACTGGATTTATGAATCTGTTCCTTAAGAGCAGAAAGGTAAGAAGAAATTTGATCAATATTTTCCTGATGGTGAGTAAAATTTTGAAACTGGACTGTGAAGCATGTTTAAGTTTTTCCAACTGTGACATATATTGCCATTGTGATAACATCCATGTATTTGATGTACACTATAATCATCACCACAAAGGCTGCTGGCTATACCATTATGGAAAGCCATGCCTTCAACTGGTGCAGACACAAGACTATGTGCTTGTTCATTTGGAAGACCAGCTTTATGGAATGTCTCAACTATAGATCTGCATTCAGAAACAGATTATCTGAAGTTTCACAAAAAAAACAATATGTTTTTTATTTCTACCTCTAGGAAATTGATTTGATATGTATGAAGTTGCTATTGTCCAATGTTTTCTGCTATCTACCTGGAAAAATTCTGGTCATTATTCAGCTGAGGTAGTCAGTGTTTATTTAAAACACCAGTTGCTATGGCTGAATTGAATCTAGATATTCAGTTTGTTCTGTCGAAACATGGCCCCATGTTTGGTCTCTGTCTGGTGCTAATAAAGATGTTTTCTGTACATTTCCTGCTTTGGAACCTTCGTTGTACTGTATACTCCCTGTGCTGCAACTCGTGCTTCGTTCTCTACTCTTGTCTTCCTTGGATTCCCGTAGAGGTGTCTTCCTGTTTGTTGCCTTACCAACCCTTTTCTGACATGCATGTAAAATTTAGGCATGGATTCTGCACCTAAATTTACATGCATACATGTTAATTGAATCTAATTAGTCCCAATAATTGTTTGTTTTAAAGTCAATTATTGGTGCTCATTACCTAATTATTCAATTAAAATTTGCACATGCTTTTTAGAACTTTTTGTAGAATTCATGGGGTAGGGAATAACCCGCAGAGGGGAGCAGATACAACTCTGATCATAGACATAGAGAGACTAACCCTCACTGAGCAGCAAGTACAATTCTTGAAACCAACCTAAGCAAACTAGTTGGACCAGGCTGGTTTTCTGCCATCATTTATTATGTTAGTATATTACTATGTAATCAATATAGATGTGCATTTGTTTGAAACATTTCTCAAATGATTCCATGCCATTTTTAACCCAAAAATGACAGGGAGAAAACCCCAACTTCTTGGGTTTTCCTGTGTCATCACGCAGTATTTGAGCAAAAAGGCATATTATTTTGTACTAATGAGCACCATTTCAAAATAGTGCACAGTATTGTGAAACAGTGTGCACTACTGCAAAATAGAGGGCACTATCAAAGAAAGAATTCCCAAATAATATAAAAACAAAATGTAAAAATCCCATAAATGACATGGGAAACTAAACAAAATGAACATTTTTGCTCCACACCCCCTAATAATTAGTCACCTTTTATAATGTAAAGTTAAGGTGAATTGAAATTCAGATACAGTTTACTGAATGTGCAGCCTTTTGTAAAATAGTCATAAACTCATGGTAAAAATACGTGTCTTTGCCAACGTAAAGTGGGAAGAGCAATGCAATTCTACAAATCAAAAACCTGGGAGTGGAGGAGTGGCCTAGTGGTTAGGGTGGTGGACTTTGATCCTGAGGAACTGAGTTCAATTCCCAGCACAGGCAGCTCCTTGTGACTCTGGGCAAGTCACTTAACCCTCCATTGCCTGCAGCATTGAGCCTGCCATGAGTGGGAGAGCACAGGGTACAAATATAAGAAAAAAAATCTAAATCCAAACTGCACTGTGTATAAAACAAACAAAAAAAACCCAACTAATTGGTTAAACAATCTTTCCATCATGTTAAATTTTTAATTAATGTAAACCTTTTTGATTCTTTAATCTTAAATTAAAATCCAATTTTCTAAACAACACTCAATTTAATTATGGAGGAAAAGGACCTTAGACACCCTGAGGGCTCCTTTTGCAAAGCAGTGCTACTGATTAGCTTGCACTGAATGTGAAGAAGCCCATGGGAATTGAGTGAGCTTCTTCACATTCGACATACAACTAATCAGTAGCGCTGCTTTGTGAAAGGAGCCCTGAGTGTCTTATCTGCACCCAATGGAGACCACTCCATTTCACTTGAAATCTTCATGAGGGCAATTTGCTCAAAATTCATTACTGCTCCTCCAAAGCAGAACCACTGCACTCTTTCACTCTATAGTACTTGCTCAATCAAACGCTGCCAAACATGCTTTCACTTTTGCAGCACTCAGAATTTCAGCAAATATTAGGGCAGGGGCGTAGCCAGACTTCGGCGGGAGGGGGGTCCAGAGCCCGAGGTGAGGGGGCACATTTTAGCCCCTCCACCACTGCCGACCTCGCTGCCACCACCAACTTTGCCCCCCCTGCCAATGACCCTCTCGACCCCCTCTCCCGCCGCCAACCCGCCATCGCCTACCTTTGCTGGCGGGGGACCTCAACCCCCGCCAGCCGAGGTCGTCAGACGTCAGAAACAGAAGGAAGCCTTTTACGAGAAGAAGAGGACCTCGTCTGGCGGGGGTTGGGGTCCCCTGCCAGCAAAGGCAGGAGACGGCGGATTGGCGGCGGGAGGGGGGGTCGAGAGAGTCGTCGGCAGGGGGTCCATGGCCAAATCTACGGGGGCCCAGGCCCCCTGGCCCCACATAGCTACGCCACTGCATTAGGGTGCAGATAAGTGCTCCTTCTTTAGCATTTAAAATTCTTTGATGCTGCAATTTTTAACATAATATTGCACTTTTTTTCATGAGATTCCTATCTGGCTGAATTTTTGAATGCCTCAATTGTCTAGTATTTAAAATTCGAGGTTTTTCTGGTCCAATGATTGACATAAAGGACAAAACAGTATAAATAGCATAAAAAATTGGTGCCCAAAAAAATAACGCACTAAGTGCTATTCTATAAACTGCGCTGAAAGTTTGGCCAAGTAAACCCTGGTGTAAATCCTTGCGTCTAAATTAGGTATGGGTCCCCCTTATTCTATAACAGCATACATAAATAGTAGGAATGCCCCTGATCTGCCTATAACCCACCCATGGCTGAGACCCCTTTTCCTTCACAATGAAGTTGAGTGTTGCTATAGAAAATTGGACAAGATGCATGGAGCTCTCATTACCTCTGAGCAAAGCCTAATGCAGGAATGAGGGGTTTAGATTTGTTAGGAACTGGGCGACATACTGGGAAAAAGAGAGACTGTTCCGAAAGAATGGGCTCCACCTTAACTGGGATGGAACCACACTAACTTGTAAAAAGGAGATAGAACATCTTTTAAACTAGATTGAGGAGATGGGGGGGGGGGGGGGGGGGGGGGGAGCTGACAGTCGCCCAGGAGTGCATGGATTGATGTGCAGTATTCTTGAAGGATACTATTGAAACAGGACATTTAGGGAATCCCAGTAGAGAGGTTTCAACAATGCCAAAAGTAAGCCAGGTGTGCTTAATGAGAGAGCATGATAAAGGATGCGCATTATCCCCTTCAACTTCTAAGAAACTTGTAGATCAAAGGAAAAAACACAATTAGAAGTGCCTGTATACAAATGCTAGAAGCCTAAAAAATAAGATGGGAGAATTAGAATATATAGCACATATGATGAGGTAGATACAATAGGCATCTCAGAGACTTGGTGGAAAGAGGACAATCAATGGGACACTGTATTAGAGAACAAATTGTATCACAATGATAGAGAGGATCAAATTGAAGGTGGGGTTGCGCTATATGTTAAAGAGGGAATTGAGTCAAATAAAATAAACATTCCACATGACACAGATAGCAGCGTGGAATCATTATGGATAGAAATTACATGTGTGAAGGGAAGGAGTATTCTTGTAGGGCTGTACAACCGTCCGCCGGGACAGTTTGAACAGATGGATGAAGAAATGTTTATAGAGATTAGGAAAGCTGGCAAATTGGGCAATGCTATAATAATGGGTGATTTCAATTACCCCAATATTGACTGGATAAATGGTACATCAGCGAGTGCCAGGGAGATAACATTTTTAGATGTAATAAATGACTGCTTCTCGGAGCAGCTGGTCCAGGAACTGATGAGAGGGGGAGCCATTTTGGATCTGGTCATTGGTGCAGGGCATAGTGCACGAGGTGGCGGTGTTGGGTCCCCTGGGAAACAGTGATCATAACATGATCAAGTTTGAGCTACTATTCTGAGATGAACCCGCAAAAGATATTTACTGTGGCTGCATTTAATTTTTGAAAGGGTGACTATAATAAAATGAGGAAAATGGTTAAAAAGAAGCTAAAATGATTGGTTGGAAAGGTTAGGACATTATATCAGGCATGGACATTATTCAAAAAAACGATCTTGGAAGCTCAGTCCAGATGCATTCTACGTATTGCAAAGGTGGAAAGAAGAGAAAAAGTCAGCCTGCATGGTTAAAAGGTGAAGTAAAAGAGGCCATTACAGCCAAAAGATTATCCTTCAAAGAATGGAAAGAGGATCCAAATGAAGAAAATAAGAAGCAACATAAGCACTGGCAAGTCAGGAGCAAAGCATTAATTATAGAAGGCTAAAAGAGAATATGAAGAGAAACTTGCCACAGAGGATAAAACTCACAGTAACAACTTTCTCAGGTACATCAGAAGCAGAAAGCCTGTGAGGGAATCCATGGGACTGTTAGATCATGAAGGAGCACAAGGGGCGCTCAGGGATGACAAGGTCATAGTGGAGAAACTGAATGAATTCTTTGCTTCTGTCTTTATGGAAGACCAGGTAAGAGAGCTGCCTGTACCAAAAATGGTTTTCAAGGGTGATGATGTGAAGGAATTGAAATAAAGCTTGGTGAACCTGGAAGATATGCTGAGCCAAATTGACAAATTAAAGAGTAGTAAATCACCTGAACCAGATGGCATACATTCAAAGGTACTCAAAGAACTCGAGCATGAAATTGCTGATCTGCTGTTAGTAATATGTAGCCTGTTGTTAAAATCGTCCGTAGTCACTTGACCGGCGAAACTCCGCCTCCAATCAAAAAAATTTTACCTTCCTACTCGGGGCTATCCTTCTGACGATTTCTGGGCGGGGTCACGTGACCCACGAAACTCCACCTCCAATCAAAAAAGCAAGTTGTACTTTTCTATTTAAACTGAATAGCTGCGGCGCTCGTACTGCTGAGAACTGATTATTGAGGATATTGGACTGCATTGAGAGCTGTTTAAGCTGTTTTCAACTCAGAAAAGTGTTTTTATTTTGCTTTTATTATTTTTATGTGTTTAGATTTTACCTTCCTACTCGGGGCTATCCTGCTGACGATTTCTGGGCGGGGTCACATGACCCGCGAAACTCCGCCTCCAATCAAAAAAGCAAGTTGTACTTTTCTATTTAAACTGAATAGCTGCAGCGCTCGTGCCGCTGCGGCGCATGCGTCGGGTGCGCGCCGGAGGCGCGCACCTGAGAAGCAGGTGCGCTCCTTAGATGTGCTCCTTGGGGTGTGCGACGCTGGGATATATAGCTGTTTTCTGGCCCTTTGGTTCAGCTCATTCGCTGTCTCTTTTTTTTGGAACAATATTCATTCTTTTTGAGCTTTAGGAATTAAATTAGGAAAGTTAAGTTATGTAGAGGCTAAGGCCTTGGTTCCTAATGAACTAATGATGTTCCCTATTTTTATTCTGCTGATTCTCTGGAATACCAACCCACCTTCTCTGATAACATCTAAAGGTATGCAGGATTTAGCATATATTCCAGTACATTGGAGTTGGCGTACTAATCAGAGACCTGCCTATTCTAGTAGGTCTAATAGCTCACGCTATCTAACATCTGTTGCACTATCTAATAACAGAGTCCCCGATATCACCCCTCCTTTTTCTTCGCTGTCTACAGCTTTAATTAATTGTAGATCTCTCAAGAGTAAGTTCTCCTATATTTTAGATCTCTATAAACTGCATCAGCTTGATTTATTTGCTATTACTGAGACATGGCTTTTATCAGGGGAAGAATCTTACCTTTTTCAATGTCTACCCCCAGGGTAATCAGTTAGCTATTCGTCACGTACAGGGAGAAAAGGTGGTGGACTGGCTATAATATTTAAGTCTGATTTTAAGGTTCAGGAAATCAATGACCATAGACTCTCACACCCTGAACTTCTACTGCTAAAATTCTGTACAGCTAGCTACACTTTTCATGTACTACTGTACTACTGTGCCCCTTCCACTACAGCAGTGGGGTGGGACCACAATTAGGTTTTCAAATCTTATAATACTAGGTGATTTTAATGTCCATATAGATGACCAATCTAATCCACGTTCAGTAAAATTTTAAATTTTTTACGGGATATTAATCTTATACAACATGTGGATGGATCAACCCATACTGCTGGACATACACTAGATTTGATAATAACACATAAACTGGATGAAATCAGATGTTCAAAAATTGTATTAACTCTGGTATCATGGTCTGATCATTACCTTCTTCAATTTTATTTATCTGTACCACAGTTGTTATATAATACCAATTCCACCTATATTAAAACAAGGAGTCTACAAAAAATTGACACGTCATCTTTACCTTCTCTAGCGGATAAGTTCCCATTGAATTTTGATACACTTCCTATAGAGGATCAAATTGGAACATGGAATCAAGTTCTATCTGTAGCTCTTGAAGATATTGCACCAGAAAGAATAATTACTAAAAGTACAAAACGGTTTCAACCATGGTACCATCCAGGATTAAAACTATGTAAACAACAGATAAGTAGAGCTGAACGCCAATGGCGGAAGCACAGAACTATAGAACTTAAACAGAAATGTAAGCAGTGTCAAAAATATTATTTAACACAACTAAAAGCTGCTAAAACTACCTACTTCTCCAAAGAAATAAAGGAAGCCGCTAGTTCACAGAAAAAGTTATTCCATATTATGAAACGCTTGACAACTACGACTAGTGAAAATAGAGAATCTCCTGCTCTTGATTCCGAAACTCTGGCAAAGTTTTTCAGCACTAAAATTGAGAATCTAAGAGCCCAATTCCCAAGGGTATCAGGGATCAGTCATATTGACAACTCCCCAAATTCACAACTAACTATACCCTGGCAAGACTTTGAACTCCCATTTGTGGAATCACTGCACACTTTAGTCGCAGGTCTTTCACCCACTTACAGTTCCTTGGATCCTATACCATCAGCATGGTTGAAAAACCACACGCTAGAAATCCAACAGTTTATGTATTTAATTATCGCACGGAGTCTTTCTGAAGGGGTAGTCCCTGCTACTCTAAAAGAGGCGCTAGTAAAGCCTATTCTGAAGAAGCCCTCATTAGATCCTATAAGACTCAACAATTATAGACCAGTTTCTAATCTTCCGTTCCTATCCAAAGTGATAGAGACAATAGTGTTCAGACAATTGCAAACTTATGTGGATTCCAAAAATTTGCTACATCCTAGACAATCGGGCTTTAGGAAAGGCCATTGCACAGAGACTATCCTGACTTCGCTGTTAAGTGAGATTCATGCAAAACTAGAGCATGGCTATATTGCCTTGGTTGTTTCACTTGATCTATCTGCAGCTTTTGATTTAATTAATCATAAACTACTTCTTGATAGATTAGGTGAGATTGGTCTTTCAGGGACAATTATGAAATGGTTTATATCTTTTCTTACCGAACGTTCATTTAAAGTAGTTCAGCAGCAATCGTCCTCTACAATATACAATCTACCATGTGGGGTTCCACAGGGATCGGTCCTGTCCCCATTACTGTTTAATCTATATGTCAGTCCCTTGGCACTTCTCATTCAAACAATGGGTATTAGTTTTTATTCTTATGCGGACGATTTTCTTCTTATTCATTATGTTAAACCATCTAATATGGATCTTACACCGCTACAAATCTGTCTGGATAAAGTGGCAGATTGGCTCACAACATATCAATTAGTATTAAATCCAGATAAGACTATAACATCTTGGATAGTAGGACAGGGCACATGTCCAGCAGTGGTACCTATGCTATTTGGCCAGAACATCCCTACAGTTAAATCCTTTAGATACCTTGGGGTTATAATCGATTCTGCTCTGACGTTTGAGGAACAAATATCCGATGTAGTGAAAAAATCTTTTTTCCATCTTAGGAGACTTCGGTCAGTTAGGAATTCAATTAGTAAGGATTCCCTTAAAACGTTGACATCTGCCTATATTACCTCACGCTTAGATTATTGTAATATCATATATGCAGGGATCACTCAAGCTAGCTTGAAACGACTACAAAGAATACAGAATACTGCAGCACGTATGATTTGTAGGGCCCGGAGGGATGACAGAGTAACACCTTTACTACATCAACTGCATTGGCTTCCGGTTGAAGCAAGAGTTAAGTTTAAAGCCTTAGTTTTGACCCATAAGGCTTTTTATACACTAAACCCTGACTATCTGTCAAATCTAACTATTCCTTACACTGCCACACGAACCCTTAGATCCCTGACAGACAACAGGTTAGTGATTCCTCCTCTCGCTAGGGCTAGATGGGAATCTACACGGAATTCGGCTTTTTTCTATTTGTCTCCCTCTCTTTGGAATGGCCTTCCAAAAGAGATCAGACTTGAGAAATCTTACTTTCATTTTCGGAAACTTTTGAAAACCTTCTACTTTATCAATTATGTAGAACAGAATTTAGAATAATGGAAGAAAGGTTATAAATGGGCATCTGTAATATATATTAAATCAAAACTGTATTGTTTGTCTGTGTAGATTATATTATGTATTTAATTTTGTATTTGCGGTGTTCTCCTGTATACTAAATCATGAGTTATACTGTTTTTCATCTTATGTAGCTAGTTTGTGGGTTTGCTGTGCTTTCCTGTAATGACTGGAGTTCTAATGTTTGTCCAACCTGTACATATTGTATTGCTTCTTTTTTATAAATTGTAAACCGTTCTGTCTTGCAGTAGCAATAAGATACGGTATATAAATTGACGTAAATAAATAAATAAATACCTGATGATTGGAGGGTGGTCTATGTGACACCAATTTTTAAAAAGAGTTCTAGGGATGTTCTGGGAAATTACAGACCAGTTAGCCTGATGCCAGTGCTGAGTAAAATAGTTAAAACTATTATAAAGAATAAAATTACAGAATAAATAGTTAAACATGGTTTAATGGGACAGAGTCAGCATTGGTTCAGCCAAGGGAAGTCTTGCCTCATCAGTTTGTTTAATTTCTTTCAAGGTGTGAATAAATATCTGGCTAAAGGTGAGCCGGTTGATATAGAGGGGCATAATCGAACGCGAACGCCTATCTCCATGGGTGTCTATGTCCGAAAACAGGTACGTGAAGAGGCGGGACAGACCGTATTTTCCAAAAAATGGATGTTTTTCAGCTGGGCGTTTATTTTTTTTTAGCGATAATGGAAAGTAAAAACGCCCAGCTCAAAAACATCCTAATCCGAGCCATTTGGTCGTGGGAGGGGCCACGATTCGTAGTACACTTGCCCCCCTGACATGCCAGGACACCAACTGGGCACCCTAGAGGTCAGTGCGGTGGACTTCAGACAATGCTCCCACATGCATAGCTCCCTTACCACGGGTGCTGAGCCCCCAACCCCCCTCCCCCAAAACCCACTACTCACAAATGTACAATACTACCATAGCTCTTAGGGGTGAAGGGGCACCTACATGGGGGTACAGTGGGTTTTGCAGGCCTCCCATTTACCAGCACAAGTGTTACAGGTAGGGGGGGGATGGGCCTGGGTCCACCCGGCTGAAGTGCACTGCGGTACCCACTAAAAGTGCTCCAGGAACCTGCATACACATAGGCCTCTAGGACTTGTTGCTGCTATATAACATTGGCACAGCAGTTGACACCTGAAGACTAATCTCTCCGAAAACGTCCTTTATTGGAATAAGCACGCTTACTCACAGTTAACTGCAGATCAGAGGTTGTGCCCCACTGGCAACGAGTCTCCCTGGTACTGAGATTAGCAGTAGGTCAGAGCTGGCAGAATGCTGTACAATGCCCTCTTTCAACCACATTCAAGGGAAGAACTAAGTTCTGTAATGTGACTAACATGTGAAAGGGATCTAAAACTGGCTTACAAAAATGGCCACTACCTCATGGACTACCGGAAACAAAACAGGGCACACTCTGACCCAGTAAGCAGGGGGAAAAGCACCATGGGAGTAGAGCCTACCAACTACCAACATCGTGAGCATTTGCCACAAGCTAGTGGAATCATGGAGCCCAATACCCTAACCCACCACAATCCATTGTTGATTTGACTCTGCAGTGCGCATAACAGAAAAGGTGTCACACTCACCCAAGAGCCACATCAGAACCAGGGAAAGGCTGTCACAGGATAGAACACATTCTGCTGTCATGGAGGTGGGTACGGCATTTGAGGCTGGCATAGAGGCTGGAAAAAAAGTTTGTAAAGTGGGTTTTTTTTGGTGGGAGGGGGTTAGTGACCACTGGGGGAATCCGGGGAGGTCATCCCCGATTCCCTCCAGTGGTCATCTGGTCAGTTGGGGCACTTTTTTGGGACCTGTTTGTGAAAAAAAAGGGTCCAAAAAAAGTGACCCCAAATCGTGGTAAAAACGCCTTTTATCAGCTAAAGACGCCCATCTCCTCGGCCGATAACCACGCCCCAGTTCCGTCTTCACCACGCCTCCAACACGCCTCCAACACACCCCCATCAACTTTACCCGTTTCCGTGACGGATTGCAGTTGGAAACGCCCAAAATCGGCTTTCGATTATACCGATTTGGGTGCCCACGGGAGAAAGACGACCATCTCCCGATTTGGGTCACAATATAGGCGTTTTTCTCTTTTGATTATAAGCTGGATAGTGTATCTAGATTTTCAGAAATCTTTTGATAAAATTCCTTATGAGAGACTCCTGAGAAAATAAAGAGTCATGGGATAGGAGGCAAGATTCTGGTGTGGATTAGGAATTGGTTATTGGACAGAAAACAGAGGATAGGATTAAATGGTCATTTCTTTCAATGGAGGAGGGTGAACAGTGGAGTGCCGCAGGGATCTGTACAGGTACTATTTAACATATTTATAAATGATATGGAAGTCAGAACAATGAGTGAGGTGATCAAATTTGCAGATGATACAAAACTATTCAAGGTTGTAAAAACACATGCGGACTATGAAATATTGCAGGAAGACCTTAGGAAATTGGAAGACTGGGTGTCCAAATGGCAGATGAAATTTAATGTGGACAAATGCAAAGTGATGCACATTGGAAAGAATAATCTGAATCACAGTTACCTGATTCTAGGGCTCACCATGGGGGTCAGCGCTTAAGAAAAAGATCCAGATTGTTGTCATAGATGATATACTGAAATCTTCTGATCAGTTTGTGGTGGAAGCCAAAAAAGCAAACAGGATGCTAGGAATGGAAAACAAAAGTGAGGACAATATAATGCCTTTGTATCAGTCCATGGTGCTACCGCACCTTGAATATTGTGTTCAATTCTGGTTGCCACATCTCAAAAAAGATATAGTGGAATTAGAAAAGGTACAGAAAAGGGCGATGAAAATGATAAAGGGGATGGGATGACTTCCCTATGAGGAAAGGCTGAAGTGGCTAGGCCTCTTCAGTTTGGAGAAGAGACAGCTGAGGGGAGATATGATAGAGGCCTATAAAATAATGAGTGAAGTGGAACGGGTAGACATGAATCGTTTGTTTAGTACAAATGGAAGATAATGTTTCTTCACTCAACGTGTAATTAAACTCTGAAATTTGTTGCCAAATAATGTGGCAAAGGTGGTTAGCTTAGCATGGTTTAAAAAGGGTCTGGACGGCTTCCTAAAGGAAAAGTCCATAGACCATTATTAAATTAACTTGGGGAAAATCCATTGCTTATTTCTGGGGTAAGCATCATAAAATTTATAGAGCTTTTCTGCGATTTTGCCAGGTATTTGTGACCTGGATTGGCCACTGTTGGAAACAGGATACTGGGCTTGATGGACCTTTGATCTGTCCCAGTGTGGCAATACTTATGTACTTATGTAATTATTAGGAAAGGGATGGTAAATATGACTGAAAATACTATAATGCCTTTGTATCGCTCCATGATGCGTCCGCACCTTGAATATTGCATTCAGTTCTGGTCACCGTATCTCAAAAAAGATATAGTGGAATTAGAAAAGGTTTAAAGAAGAATGACTAAAATGATAAAGGGGATGGAACTCCTCTCGTATGAGGAAAGTCTAAAGAGGTTATGGCTCTTTAGCTTGGAAAAGAGACAGATGAGGGGAGATATGATTGAGGTCTGCAAAATCCTGAGTGGTGTAGAACGAGTGGAAGTAAATTGATTTGTTACTCATTCCAAAAGTACAAAGACTCGGGGACACTCGAGGAAGTTACATGGAAATACTTTAAAATCAAATAGGAGGAGCTCTGGAACTCTTTGCCAGATGAGGTGGTAACAGCAGTTAGCTTATCTGGGTTTTAAAAAGTTTGGACAAATTCCTGAAGGAAAAGTCCATAGTCTGCTATTTAGACAGACTTGGGAAGCATGTAGTATGGAGTATGTAGTATGGGATTTGTAGTATGGAGTGTTGCCATGATTTGGGTTTCTGCCAGGTACTTGTGACCTGGCTTGGCCACTGTTTGGAAAACAGGATACTGGGTTAGATGGACCACTGATCTGACCCAGTATTGCTACTTGTATGTTCTTATGTTGAAATATTTGTTAAGAAATTCTGCCTTATCTTTATCAGCTTCCACATATTACTCAACTTCACCTTTTGAGTCTCACGAAGCAATTTTTATCAGTAACATATCTAAAAATGGTCTTATCCCTCATTTTAATGTATTGGATATTTTTTCTTTCATTTTTATCTTTGCATTCATAACTACTCTTCCAGCTTCTCTTAGCTTTTCCAGATATTGTTGCCTGTCTTCTTCTTTCTGCGATCTCTTGCAGTTTATGAAAGCTAACTTCTTTTTTCTTATCTTTTCAGCTACTGCTTTTGAGAACCAAAGTTGCCTTATTTTCCTCTTAATTTTATTTACTTTCCTTACAAAAAGGTTTTTACCCTTGCAGTAGCTCGTTTCATTTTTGCCTACTGTTTTCCTATTCCCAGACAGAATAACGCATTACTTTTCTTCAATAAAAGAACTGCTTTTACAACATAAGTCCATCTTGGTATTTGTTTTCTTCCACCCCTGGGATTGTCCTGCTTGTGCTGATTTGTGGAAGCTTTTGGTTTTCTTTTGCATTTTGGAATTCATGTTAAACTACACCATCAAGTGATCGCTGGATGTCAGATGATCACCCGTTTATAATATCAGAAACAATCTCCCCATTCTTAAGCACTAAGTCCAATATGGCCTCATCCTGTATGGGTTCTATTATCAACTGCTTGAATAGTTCTCCCCGATGATAACCCAGGATCTCCCTAGTATGTTACTCATGTTACCCCATAATACATATAACCCCAATCAACATCAGAAAAACACAGGTTGAACAGCAGATAGTCAATCAAATCTATAAGCTTATACCCCCATGAATGTTAACCAGAAAAATAAAAGTATATAAGAAAGGGCACTAAAAGGGGACATTTATCAATCTGAGCTACTGTTAAGATGTGTTATTTTACTGTTTATCCCAGTTCCTATTAACTAGAGGGCCCTTTTACTAAGCTGCATTACACATTAATGTGTGCCTCATGCATCTTAAAATGGTATATCATGGGACACGTTTAGGCATCCTGCAGCAAATGCCAAATGGGCACATGTTAAACATGTGCTAAAACATGTAGGCCCCCGTTTACCAAGCTGCGGCAAAAGGGGGCCTGCATTGGCATTAGCGCGTGTTTTACATGCGCGATGAGGCCCCCTTTTACCACAGCTGGTAAAAGGGCTGGTCTCACTTTCCTTCAGGAAATGGCCAGGCAGCAAGTAAAGCACTTGTTGCGTGGCCATTTCTGAGGGGAGCCCTTACCACCACCCATTGAGGTGGAGGTTAGGGCTCCCATGCTAACCCAGCGGTAACCAGGAAGTGCGCGGCACTGCCTGATTACTGCTGGATAGTATCCGGTGTTACAAATTTGCATAGCTCCAGAAATGACAGCATGGTAGGGGTAGGGAGTACCGCTGGGCTGCTGCGTTAGCCCAGTGATACTTCCTAAATAGCGAGCGGTAAGCCCGCATTGGACTTACCACTGCATAGTAAAAGGAACCTATAATTTTAGGTGGCATGTCAGGGAGTGGAGAGTGGGGCATTCCTGCATCAACATTAGCATATGCTAATTGGTTAGCACAAGAATACTGTGTGAGTCCTTACCACTTACAAAATAAGTGATGGTAAGTGCTCATCCAGTAATAAAAAAAAATTAGATGCATGCTAATAGCCAGATTAACACATGATACAACAACAACAAAAAAATAGAGAAAACCCACTAATATCCAATATGTGATACCACACTGCAAAAAACAGTCAGTTAAATCCTGAACCTCTCAAAAATTGTTTTCAACAGCACTTAACTTTTAGCTAATTCCTAACGGGGACCTTCATTTCACCAATGGCTTCTTCAAGGGAAAAAACAGTGCTGTCCAGCAAAATCACTGTCAAACTGCAAATCACTGCAAAAGTACATACTCAAAGTAGGTTAATTATACAAACACAAAATCACAGACACAAGGAAATCACTATAAATAAAGGAAATACAGGCAGGAAAACAGTTTTACTTTCACGAAAAACATATTAAACTAGCTGTCCTCAGTTTATAAAAGTTTTGTGTTTTGTGTTTCATCATCTTTCCTCCATGTATTATGTAAAACGGAGACAACAACAACAACAACAAAAAACCCAAACAAAACCAAAGCAAAAACCCCCCACAACTGTTCAATTTTGTATCTCAAGGTTATTGCATGTTGCACTATTGTTTTTTCTGTCAATCACCTAAATAAAACTCTAATGTTCTAAGAGCCATGCTTTCAATTAGTTTTATCAATGTAAATTAAGTTGCAAAGGCAAACTACCACCTAGATACATATGTAGAATTACAGTTTTAAAAACTTCCAACTCAATTGAAAAAGTTCCAGTTATTGTACATGTCATTGAATATATTTGAATGATTGTTCAAATACTGGTGCACAATCTGACAATAAACTGATAGATTGACAACGACAACTTAATATATTAGGTATCATCTGTTATGCCTATTACATATTAGATTGTTTACACAATTGTTTATTTCATGTACGCTTATATTTGTGATACTAATGTTTTTATTACATTTGGTTTTAATTCATTACATATACATTTATTGCTGTTGTTTAAGTTTGTTCCTCTGAAAGGGGCCCTTTTACTAAGGGGTAGTTTTACTAAGCTGCTGCAAAAGGGGGCCTCCTTTTACTATAGCAGGTAAAGGCTATTTGCTTTTTAAAGAAATGGCCATGCGGCAAGTGAAGCACTTGCTACGTGGCCATTTCGAGGGGAGCACTTACTGTCATTCATTTAGGTGGCGGTAAGGGGTCCCTTGCTAACCCGATGGTAACCGGGCAGCGCATGGCACTGCCCATTTACTGCTGGGTGTACACCGGCGCTACAAAAATAAAAATATTTTTGTAGCACCAGAAATGGCATGCGCTGGGGATGGGAAATACTGCCAGGCTACTGTAGTAGCTCGGTGGTACTTCCGGTTTAGC
Source organism: Microcaecilia unicolor (assembly GCF_901765095.1). Classification (NCBI taxonomy): domain Eukaryota; kingdom Metazoa; phylum Chordata; class Amphibia; order Gymnophiona; family Siphonopidae; genus Microcaecilia; species Microcaecilia unicolor. The sequence continues at coordinate 96,139,950 of NC_044037.1, read as the reverse complement.
GAGCGGCAAGTCCACATTGGGCTTACTGCCACTTAGTAAAAGACTCCCTAAAACATTTTATTATGGGAAAAATGCAGGATGCATTAAAGCATCATGTGTTACTTCTGGCAATAACATGTGGTAATCTGCGCTATTTATTTTGAAGAAAAATTTGGCAGTGGGTGTATCACAGGCAAAGAATGGGAACGGAAGTGTAAACCAGTAACCACACTGGCATTGCTGCATGCTAACTGGTTTATGCTGGTTTAACCAGGAACCATTAGAACCTCCTAAATAGGAGGTGGTAAGTGCTCCTGTGTTATTTAATGCACAGCCTGAAAAAAATAAATTGAGAAGTAGATATTTTAAGGCCACAGTAGAAATGGTCTTAGCATGCGGAAATGTCCTATGTACCGCGAGGTATTTATTTATTTATTTGTTGCATTTATATCCCACATTTCCCACATATTTGTAGGCTCAACGTGGCTTACATAGTGCAGTAGTGGCAGTCACCAATACCAGCATGAACAAATACAAAGTGAGGTTAAGACAGACTAATGATCAGAATTGATAGACATATTAGGGGTCAAGGGGAAGAGTAGGTTATGTCCAATATGAACATTTATATTCTTATGTTGCGGGGTTAGGCATTTAGGTTGAGTCATAAGAGTATGCCTTTTGAACAGGTAAGTCTTTAGGAGTTTCCGGAAGATTAGGTGGTTTTATGTTGTTTTCACAGCAGTCGGAAGCGCGTTCCAAAGTTGTGTGCTTATATAAGTGAAGCTGGATGCATAGGTTGATTTGTATTTAAGTCCTTTGCAGCTTGGGTAGTGGAGATTTAGGTATGTTCATGTTGATTTTGTTGTGTTTCTGGTTGGTAAGTCTATGAGGTCTATCATGTATCCTGGGGCATTGCCATAGATTTATTTATTTATTTATTGTGCATTTATACCCCACATTTTTCCCACAGTGTTGCAGGCTCAAAGTGACTTACAATACAATTAAATTAAATTTGAATACAATAAAATTAGGAAGAATAGAAGGAACAGGGAAGAAGAAAACAGGGAAGGAGAAGATAGTCTAAAATGGTCCGTAGATACATGTTGATAGAAAGGACTGCAGGTAAGATGTTGAAGCCTTGGAGTTGGCTGAACCTCGCACGATGGAGATGCTGCTGCTCTTCTAACCGTCCACTCCTGCTTCCAGGGCAACGCATAGGAGCCAACTTTTCAAAATTATTGGGAGTGCTAAGCCCAGTGAAAATAACCAATCCTTGGACACAAACAAGGAATTTTCTCAATATTGGGGGTGCTCAAGCATCCACAGCACCCACAGAATCAGCTCCTATGACTGGCACAACGACCCACACACTCGCAGACATCTTCAATGGGTAAAGCAGTAGACACGTGGAGGGGCATAATCGAACGTTGCCGGCGAAATAGATCGCTGGCGATCTATTTTGGTGGCGGCGCAACAGCTGGCCAGAACCGTATTATCGAAAAAGATGGCCGGCCATTTTTTTTTCGATAATACGGTTTAGCCTGGCCAAATGCCAGAGTTCGCCGGGTTTGAGATGGCCGGTTTTGTTTTTCAGCGATAATGGAAAAAAATGCCGGCCATCTCAAACCCGGCGAAATCCAAGGCATTTGGTTGTGGGAGGAGCCAGCATTTGTAATGCACTGGTCCCCCTCACATGCCAGGGCACCCTAGGGGGCACTTCTAAAACTGTTTAAAAATACAAAAAAAGCTCCCAGGTGCATAGCTCATTACCTTGGGTGCTGAGCCCCCCAAATCCCCCCCCCCAAATCCCCCCCAAACCCACTCCCCACACCTCTACACCATTACCATAGCCCTTATGGGTGAAGGGAGCACCTACATGTGGGTACAGTGGGTTTTGGGGGGGTTTGGAGGGCTCAACACTTACCACCACATGTGCAACAGGTGGTGGGGGTTGGACCTTGGTCTGCCTGCCTGAAGTGCACTGCACCCATTAAAAACTGCTCCAGGGACCTGGGTATGACATTTGAGGCTGGCATACAGGCTGGCAAAAAAGTGCTTTATTTTTATTTTTTTTTGGGGGGGGGGGGGGTTGGTGACCACTGGGGGGCTACAGGGAGGTCATCCCCTATTCCCTCCAGTGGTCATCTGGTCAGTTGGGGCACCTTTTTGTGGCTTGGTCGTGAAAATAAAAGGACCAAGTAAAGCCGGCGAAATACTGCTTAACACCGCATTTTTTTCCCATTACCCGCGAAAGCTGGCCATCTGGTAGCCACGCCCATGCCCGCCCATGTCCCGCCTTCGCTTTGCTGGCGACACTCCCCTTTGAACTTTCCCTGGCGAGGCGACGGGAAATCGGCGATGCTGTCAAAAAAGCAGCTTTCGATTATACCGATTTCGCCGCTTTTCTGAGATCGCCGGCCATCTCCTGATTTATGTTGGAAGATGGCCGGCGATCATTTTCGAAAATGTGCAGGATAGTCAGTCAGTCAGTCAGGTCGTTATCAGAACTGAAATTAGCAGGACAGCACTTTCCAGGAGGACCCAATGGTGCCGCCGCATTGACCAATGGCCAACAACCGACCGAGCGGCAGGCCGATGACAGCGGGAGACCCACAGCACCGAAGAAGCCAGATGGCTGCAGTTGGTGGGTCAAATGAGCCCCCTGCAACGCGTGGGACCCCACTAAGCAATCCAGAACCGATCCGTACCCACTTGTAGCCGCCACCACGCCCCTGATGCAGCCGCACCGTACCTCCGCCCAACACTAGAGGCGAGAAGGGGAACAAGTGACCGAAGCCAAGGGAACTGATGGAACCTAAACTCCGCGGTCAACAACGACAGTACAACCAGTCTTGTAAACCAGGGTGCAGATTTTGAATGCAATATATTCTTTGATTGGGAGCCAGTGTAGTTTTTCTCGTAAAAGTTTGGCGCTTTCGAATCTTGTTTTTCCGAATATAAGCCTGGCTGCTGTGTTTTGAGCAGTTTGGAGTTTCCTTATGATTTGTTCTTTACATCCCGTGTAGATTCCGTTGCAGTAATCTAGATGGCTTAGTACCATGGATTGAACTAAGTTGCAAAATATTTCCCTCGGGAAGAAAGGTTTCACTTGTTTGACCTTCCACATTTTCTTTGTTCTGGCTTTCACTTGGCTCTCCAGTGTGAGATTTCGGTCAATTGTAACTTCGAGAATTTTCAGGCTGTCTGAGATAGGGAGGGTGTGATCTGGGGTGGTTATGTTGGTGGGTTTGATTGTGTTATATTGGGATGTGAGGATGAGACAGTGTGTTTTTTCTGTGTTGAGTTTTAGTTGAAATGTATTCGCCCAAGAGTTCATGATGTTCAAGCTGAGTTTGATTTCTTCAGTGATTTCCGTTAGATCATTTTTGTAAGGGATGTACAATGTGATGTCGTCCGCGTATATGAAAGGGTTAAGGCCTTGATTGGATAGGGACTTGCGTAGTGGGGTCATCATTAGGTTGAAAAGGAGCGGTGATAGTGGCGATTTGAGGTGCCCTGCAGTCTGCTTTCCATGGTGATGATATGCTCAATTTCAATTTCACTTGATAGGTTCTAGTTGTTAGGAAGCCCTTGATCCAGTTAAGTACACTTCCACCAATCCCAAAGTATTCTAGTATGTTTAGTAGTATGTTGTGGTTCACCATGTCGAACACGCTAGACATGTCAAATTGTAGGAGAAGTATGCTTTTGCCTGTTGCAATTTCTTGTTTGAATTTGGCTAGGAGGGTATGGCTGTTTTCTATCACAGCTTCTTGAAAGAGCCCCAAGGACTTTTGTGAAACATGGCCATGTTAGTTTTTACACTATGCAATACAGACTTTTAAATATCTACTTAATTCTTGGTGGATCCATTGGCATGGAGTGTCTATACCCTAGCTGTCATTCATAATGCATGGCCACTTTTTTTTTTTTTAATACTTTTCTGATACAGGAGAGCTCTGAGCTATAAAGTATGATTGTATTAATTATCATACAGAAATAAAGTGCACTTTAGAGATATTTGTTATAATATCCTTTTTCTTTTGCCTCTTCTCATTCCAATAGCTAATCAGGATTGGAGAAATGGAAAGGACAAATCACTCTGAAGTGACAGAATTCATCATTCTGGGATTCTTTGAGTTTCCTGAGATGCAGCCCCTCCTTTTTCTTGTGTTTTTGATTATTTATATAATGTGCTTGACAGGAAACCTTCTTATTATACTCACAGTTTGTTTCAATTCCCATCTGCATAGTCCCATGTTCTTCTTCCTGAGCAACTTTTCCTTCCTAGAAATCTGTTACGTGACTGCCACAGTGCCTAAATTGTTAGCAGTGCTCATAGCACAGAATAAGACCATCTCTTTCATGCAGTGTATGATCCAGATGTACCTGTTCATGGTCTGCACAGATGCTGAGATCTACCTTCTCACCGCCATGGCCTATGATCGCTATGTTGCCATCTGCAATCCTTTGCGTTACACCATTGTCATGAACAGGAAAATCTGCATCATTCTAGCCATTGTTTCATGGACAATTGCATTTATAAATCCAATCACTCATGTTACTATAATATCGCAGTCATCTTTTTGTGGTTCCAACAAAATTAACAATTTCTTTTGTGACATGACAGCATTGATGATCCTATCATGTTCTGGGACCTATATCATTGAAACCATAAATTATATTGGAAGTCCACTTTTATGTTTTACCCCACTCATATTAACAGTTATGTCATATGTGTATATTATTTCTGCCATTTTAAAAATTCACTCTGCTAAGGGTAGACAAAAAGCCTTTTCTACCTGTTCCTCCCATCTTACGGTTGTCCTTTTATTTTATGGAATCACTATAGTTGTGTTTATAATACCAAAGTCTGCTTACTCCATGGATCTTAACAAACTGTTTACTGTAGTATATATAACTGCTATTCCACTGCTCAACCCCTTGATTTATAGTCTGAGAAATAAGGAACTGAAAGGAAGTTTATGGAAAGTAGCCAGAAGAGCTGAGAACTATTTTTCTTCCAGAATTAATAAAATGCTGCACACTCTATTTGATGGCAATATCTCCACAATAAGTAAACAGTGTGGAAGGTAATTTTATAACATGGTGTCTATATGAGGTATTAAAAAGCCACCTGTGATAAGCATATTTTATAAAGCAACAGAGGTGCCTGTGTGAGTTTTAAAAACAGGCTCCTACAATGACCTCTGATTGTACACAAATTCTCACTCCAAGAATGCTCTATTCATATACTTGTGTATTTAAAAAATTATGGGTTAATACTCAGCTATTGATAGTCAGCTGTTTTGAAGCTACTAGCCACTGTGGGCTGAATTCAATGCCAGGCCATGTCTGGACTCCGATGTTGAATATCCAGGTAAGTATGGCCAACTGGAAATTAACCAGGCATCCTTTTTGCTGTTCTAACTTTATCTGCTTACTTAGGGACCCTTTTAGTAAAACATGTTAAAATCTAGGGTTAACACATTTTAACATGAGAGTTTCACACATACTAAACTCAGATTGAACGCAGCATATTTAAAGTTTTTGTAATATATATTTTTTCTGGTTGTTCCCTTTAGTGCGTGGTATGGGTAAAAAAATTAATGCAGAAGCACTTACAATCGCCAGTGGAAATGTGAATACACTAGCTGCGTAAACCTTCCATGCCCATTCTTCACCCATAAATCAAAATCACATCCCCGCACATCTACAAAATTAAGTTTGTCCATTCTATGTCAATCTTCACCCATGGCATGCCCTTTCCAAAAATAGTTTTAAAAAAGAGGTAACGTGTGCACCAACAGGCAAAGTAGTGCAAAATGCTATAATGCATTTTGTAATAAGCCTTTTTGGCATGCTAACTGCATGTTAGAGCTTAATGCCTTCTAGTAAAAGGGTCCCTTAGCTGCTTAGCAGACTAAGATGGACGTTATTAAGATGCATTAGGGATTTAAGCTGCATTATTTGCCCCTTAACACAACTTAAAGGGGCCTAATGCAGCTTGACCAAATTTACCGTGGCAATATTTAAGTCACCATGGGTTACACATGTTTTGCATCTCATTACTATGTAAATACCACAACATGTTAGGTATCAGAAATCACAGTATAATATTCTCATGTATGTCTGCATTGCACTGAAGGTGTGATTTATGCCAATTATGTTAGTACTTTATAAAGAGCATGATGTTAGTACTTAGTATTTAGTGGTCCTCTCAGTGATAGTGACTCGAGACTGGGAGGTCTGGAGTAAGTGGTAATGTTCCACAAAGAGGTACATCTTTTTTAGACAACAGACGTCCTTACAATCGAGGGAGTAAAACTCGTCAAGTTCGGTTTCAATCACAGGACCAGTACAACAACCCCTCGAGCTTGGGGCGATATTACCAAAGCAGAGCCCGCTCGAATCTCACCTATCAGCAGTAATAAATGTATCTACATTTGAATTGACATCTGATCAGAATCAGCTTTTGCATCTGGGTCTGGGGTTTGTTCCCACGATGTATTATGATCCCCTTGCTACACGAGTAGGGCTTTATAAATTCTTTAGGAAGCTTCATTTGAGAACGTTTTTTCAGGATCATCCGATGTATCCAAACATCTCCATTGTTAAACCCAAATCCACCTGGATGCCCTTTGAGAGTTTGGACCCTTCCATTCTAGCCTTTCAAAAATGTGTTTTATATGAACTGTACCAATTGGAATATCAACATGAATCTGAGTTTAAAGTACAGAATCTGTCTAGAGAGTTACGAGAAGCTCTGGCTTCGTTACAGAACCAATCTGAAGTATTAATAGTAAGAGCGGATAAGGGTGGTGCGATAACAATATGGGATAAGCAGAAATATCTAGAGGAAGGGTGGAAACAGCTGAGAGATGAGACATATAAAAAATTATCATCTGACCCTACTGAGGACCTAAAGAATGATATAAAAGAATTAGTATCAGCAGCACTGGAGACTTCAATATTGACATCGAGGGAGGCACGATTTTTAGTGGAAGAGCATCCTAATACTCCCAGGATCTATTTTCTACCATAAAAGTGTGCAGGACCCTCCTGGTCGCCCTATCGTGGCTCTATGTAACACCATTTTAGAGCCGCTATCAAAATTTTTAGATGTCTTTCTGAAACCTGAGGCACTTAAGGTATTGTCATATCTCCAGGATACAACAGACTTTTTGCGTTGTTTGTGTACAACAGAGGTGTCAGATGAATCTATCCTAGTTACGGTGGATGTAACATCACTCTATACAATCATTCCTCAGGCTGATGCTCTATAGATTATTGATGAAGTTTTGGAGAATCGCCTGCCATCACAGCGTATATCTAAATATTTTTTGATGAAACTTGCCCAAATGGTAATTGGTCGTAACTATTTCTTTTTTCAGAATGAGTTTTTTGAACAAATTCAGGGAGTCGCGATGGGGGCGTCGCTAGCCCCTTCTATTGCCATTCTCTATCTGGCGAAATTTGAAGAGCTGTTTGTATATGGGCTGGAAGAATTTAAGCAGATTCCGCTATGGAAGCGGTTCCTCGATGACATATTCTTTGCCTGGAACGGATCTATTCAATCGCTGCAGGAGTTCATGTTGAAATTAAATGCTTATCAGCAGAATTTGAAATTTACTTTTAAGTATCACCTTACAGGCATTGAGTTTTTGGATGTATGGGTATATAAACAGATTGGGCAGCTACATACTAATTTATATCAAAAGCGAACTACACGTAATACTCTGTTACATTTCTTCAGCTTCCACCCTTACCATCTCAAAAGGAGCTTACTGGTAAGCCAGTTTTTGAGGGCTAGGAGGATATGCTCAGAAGATGTAATGTTTGACATTCAAGCATCTAATATGGCTGCGCATTTTCTGAAGAGGGGTTATCCTAAGGCAATTATCAAAAAGGCATATTTAAGAGCTAAATACTCTTGTCATGACCTGCTTTTACAATACAATGCGGGACAGGAAGAGGACAAGCTGGTAGCAGTCATTCCATTTTCTAGTTTGAGTTCTCGTATTAATAAGATCATACACGAGAACTGGAAGATCTTACAGATTCACACTTGTTTTGCCCAGCACCCCATCTGTGCATTTAAAAGGGGTAAAACTATAGGGGAAATGTTGTCATACAAAAAGTTAGATTACATCACGGAACTCATGGGCTGTATGGGGCAGTTTAAATGTGAAGCTTGCCAGTGGTGTGAGCTTACCATTGAAGGGGCAGTATGGACACCCCCTGGATCTTCTCGCCTGATTGTGGCACGTTCACGTACGAACTGTAATTCTCATAACATCGTATATGTCATAATATGCCCTTGTTTGAAGCTGTACATAGGGCGTTCTAGTCGTCCGATTAGAATTAGACTTAATGAACATAAGTCACGGATCAAGAATAAGATTTTATCTGCCCTGATAGTACAGCATTGGCTAGACAAAAACCATCAAATAGAAGATGAGGTGGCGGATTTTAGATCATGTCCAGTTAGGCTGGGAGGGTGGTAATACTGGGTCTTTATTAAATTACAAGGAACAGAGATGGATTTTTAAACTCCATGCGTTGCAAACTCAAGGACTGAATTTGGAGGTGGATTGGTGGTCTCTAATCTGATTGGCTGGGAAAAGAGATACATGGCCCTATCAGATTTGGAGCTTTACAATCAGCTGTAGCTTATTTAAATGTTAGTATTGGCGTAAGACACCACAGCCATTTTCTCTATATGTCGGAATGAGTTTAGCGACTATAAGATCACAGCGTGATATGTTGTTATGAAGGAAATGGATAATTTTATATGCACACTTAAAAGGAATTATATTCTTCTCTCCAGCATGCCTCTTCCCTGATGAAGATTATTGAAACCTGGCCATGTTGGCAGAGGTTTGGTCTGGGAGAAACACCGCTGCTGAAAGTTATTTAAAAAGCTAAGTAGTATAACAAATATTATTTGTATACAAATTGTGGGATGAAGTTGGAATTACTGCTTTAAGAAGAAAAATATAATGAATTGAAAAAGAAAATAGAAAAAATAGAGAAAAAATAGTAAAGAGACATAAGATCTTATACGGGTTGATCAATGAAGAAGTGGGCATCACCATTATGATGCTGGTGGTTTCCCCAGATGGTGGAAGTGATCAAACAATCTGATGATCCCCGTTTAAGGAATAATGTGCAGTTATAAGTAGATTTGAATATCGCTGTGATTGATGCTGTCTATAAATATATGAAATTGAAGAGTGTTTGGGATATGTTTTAGAGTGTTGAATACTTTATAAAGAGCATAAGTACCTAAAAAGGGGGAAAATTATCAACCTGGGCTGCTGTTATTTCACTGTCAACTGCAGTTATAATTAACTAGGTCTTGTGGCATAAAATGTGACCTGTGCTAAACTAATATGAGATAATGTTAAAATAGCATATCTTAAAGGTAGCCCACATTAATATGTTCCCCCCTAAGGACTGAATTCTATAAATGGTGCCTACAAAATCAGTGGCAAACAAAATAGCGCCAGGCGCTATTCTGTAAATGGAAGTTAGGTGCCATTTATAGCATAGTGCTTAGTGCTGGGTACAATGACTATATTTAGGCGCAACTGTTTAGACCAATGAAACCTTGATGTAAATCCCTGTTCCTAAATTAGGTGCAGATTGCCTTTATTCTATAACAAGCCATGTGAATTAAAGGAATGTCCCTGATCTATGACCTGCCCTTGGCCACACCCCTTTTTGGACCTGCAGGTAAAATTAATGTGAGGATCCCATGCCTAAATTTAAACATGTATATTTGAATTACTTTCAATAAGCACCAGTAAAGAAATAGGCTAATCCGATTAGGAGGGGCCGGACACAACTGGGCTAAAGGCCAACGAGGGGTAGAATTAGGGGAGGGGAGAGGGAGGAAGTGTTGCAAGGAAGGAGAAAAGGTGGGAGATAGGAGGTAAGGAAAGGGTTAAGGGGAGGGAGAGGGGGAGAAGGGAGAGGGTGATAAAGTAGAGCTGCTGACGTAAGGAGGGGTCATTGCGAGGGAGCAGCAGCAGGGTTAACGGAGCTGAAGAGCAAGCTGAGTAATCTTACCTTATCGGACACTGTGGTGATAAAGGTGTTTTTTCTTCCTGGAAGCATTCTGTTTACCTGTGAGTGTAGCTCTTTTGATAGGTTTCTTCTCGCCAGGAGGGCAGCTTAAGCAGTGGGAGTTCTTTCTTCCTGCCAACAGGTTTGTTTACCTGTGATTGTAGCTCTTTGAATAGCTTTCTTCTAGGCGGGACGGGGTAGCCAGACCTGACATTTTGGGTGGGCCTGGAGCTAATATGGGTGGGCACTATGTATATAGGTATGATGGATTTCTAAGTAGTCTGCCCAACAGCTGCCTTGCATCAATATAAACCACATATATACTTAATAGAAAAGCAGATATTTGTAATACATTATTCCATATCTTAAACTTGACCAGACATAAGTCTGCAATAATGGCAAACATCTCAGTACACGACAGGATCCTGCAATATAATTACAGCAATAGCATAGATCCTTCAAACTTTGCTTTATAACAAATGCCTGATTAAGTAAACGTTGAAGTCTTTTTCACTTCCTCTAGCTCTACTCTACCTCCCTTCTGATGCTGACAAAATAAAATGTGGTACATATCCTTCAACTTTACATTATAATATATATGCCTTATTAAGCTGTATTAATCAAACATTTAAAATTTGGTAAATATACCTTTGAAGACTTCTTCCTTTTCTACCTACTATGGAACTTGTCGCATATAGAAAACATAGCTAGAATGTTTCCTCTTATAGCTTTCCATAGGAAAAATGTATTTAAATTCGGGTATCACCTCAATAATAGCAACACAAAATCCCTTCACCTCCAGGTACTTTGTGAAGAGAAAATCCTGCAAAGAAACTTCTTAGAGTCTATGTTGCAAACTTCAACCAATTCTGAATACAAATGCCAATAACAGTACCTTTAAAAAGGCAGCAGTGAATACACACAACAGCAATACGCATCTCATTGGAAAGGCCAGACAAGTTAGACTCCTAGATCCCCCACACAAACTACATGCCAGCAAAATCTCTCACCTGCTGGATCACATGCAGAACACAGACCAACCCTCATCAATTATAGAATTAAGGACCAAAAATCAGAAATTGTCTTGTAGCCTGGCATCAGTCCTTCCCTTCCTTACCCCCCTAACCATCCTTGTAGCCTGGCATCGGCCTTTCCCTTCCCTATCCATGATCCAGCCCTTCTACTCTACCCCCACTATCCATTCCCATAGCCCAGCATCTGTCCTTCCCTTCCCCACCATCCATCTGATAACTAGGCATCTGCCCCACCCCTCCCTGCACGCAGCCTAGCATTAGCCCTGTCCTACCCCTTACCCATAACTCCTTAGTATGGCATCCCCTCACCCCCACCCAGAAACCTGCCCACATTAAATATAAAGCTTTTAAATAATAACAATATTATTATTATTTTAACCTGGGCACTGCAGAGACTTCCCCACCCCAAAACTCACCAACATAAAAAATACAACTTTTTTTAAAAACTTGGGCATTGAGCCCACCCCCACCCAAAAACACATTTAAATTTGTTGGTGGGTTTCTGGGTGGGCTCGTCACTGTCTAGGGGAGGGGGTGGAACTCCTCACTCTCCCCTCCACCCCCCATGCGAGCATTTAAGGCATACCTTTGCTGGCAGGGATGCCGACTATCTTTCTCTTTTGATCTAGGCACAGGAAAAAAAAAGATTTTAAATGCACCCAGGTTTCAACCTAATTCATGTTTAATGTGGGAATATAAATGTTATAAATAAAATAAGTAAATAAATAGATAGAAACTCTGGATGTTGAGCACCTGATTCTCATAATATGATATCTATTTTAGTGGCTCTTTCCAGGAGAAAAAAAAATCTCTACATGAATACAATAGTGCTAGAGTGTCCCTATAACCTGCCCCTCCTCCAAATGACACACTAATTACAATTTATAACAATTTACTACTTTACCTATGAAAAGCTGGCATGTTTGAACATATAAGTGAAATTAAATAAACATGCTACCAACATTAAAGAACAACAACATGGATGCAGCAGCTCAAAGGACTGCTTGCTTTGTTTGGGATGATGGTAGGGGAAAGAGACAAACCTCTGAGGAATCTTGACTAGATCCATGCATAAAGGTGGAAGCAGGAGGTATATCGCAAGTGATGAAATACACAAAGCAGTCATGGCATGCAAGTTTCTGAAAGGTGCATGAAAACAAACAGTACTCTATCTTAACTAGCAGTGCAATTGCCCCGGGATATTTATCAAAGAATGTTTGTATACAGGTTGTAAAAGAGAGCTCCATAATCAAACACTCAGGTATGCTTTTTCAAGACCGAGGTTGACAACAGACCCAGCCTACACAAAACATAGCCCCAGACCATTTCAGCAATCCCAGGAATCCTGACACTTGGAACCTCTTCGCTTTTGAAAGCAGGGTACGTGATTAACATATCTAACTTGTCTGGAATGTTTTTTACGTTTGGGGAGCGTGCCAGGTGCCCTTGACCTGGATTGGCCACTGTCGGTGACAGGATGCTGGGCTAGATGGACCTTTGGTCTTTCCCAGTATGGCACTACTTATGTACTTATGTACCTCTTTGAGCTGCAGCCCTGCCTTCACTGTTGCCGGCTTCCAAGTCCTGGGCCGGTACTTCGGTGGCCTGAAGGCTGAAGCAAAAACCTTGAGCTGCAAACCTCATGCTTGTGGCATGCAAAATAAAAAACAGTATGAAACCATGTGCAGGGCCCTAGCCCTGCACGTGCTGCTGCCAGCTTCCTTCCTCCTCCCTCTCCTCAGGATTTAACTTCTCATTTAATTCTTTAAAAAATAACAAACAGCTCTGGCAACCGGCTCATCATCACACCACTGTTAACCTCCAGCCGAGCTGCAACACTGGCGGCAGAAATTTCCTTGTGATACCGGTCTGCATGCCCCAGGGAACGGAGGTAAGGCAAGGCAGGCAGAGAGCTCCTGTGTTTTTTTGCTGCGTGTATGGCTGTGAGCAGAGCCAATGAGGCTGGAGCCCTGGCAATTTCCTTAAGCCTAAGACAGAATCGATTGGTGGATCAGGCGAAACTGGGTGGGCCTGAGCCATGATTGGGTGGGCCTGGGCCCACCCAGGCCCACCCATAGCTACGCCCCTGGACGGGAGGGCAGCTTACACAGTGTTGTTTGATGAGGCTTGTTCTCCTCGGGTAAGGAGGGCTGCAGTTGAAGCTCCGTTTCTAAAAAAAAAATACGCATAGTATGAGGCGGGAGAGGCAGCTTAATTGTATCTCTGTTGGTTTGGCTGCACTCTCGTTGCGACGGGGGGGGGGGGGGGGTTGGTGATTAACTAGCAATGCAAATAGGTGGGAAAATGTGGGATACAAGTGAAATAAATAAATAAATAAATTGTGTGCATGGTAAAGGGGCCTGTTTGTCGTGGTGTGGGGCTTTCCCTCCTTCCCCTTGTGCTACGCTGCAATCTCTCGATTTGGAGAGCTGAGTTTTTTTTCCCTTTTTCACGCAGGCAGTCGTATCTGAGGTGGGGATGCCATATTGTGCATACAAACAATAAAAAATAAAATAAAACAAAAAGGAGAGCTGTGCATGTGGCTGTTGAGGTTCACACCCTTTTTTCCTTTCTGGGCGGCAGTTAGGCGCGCCCCTTCTCCCACGTGGCATAGTCTCGATGACGTGCAGGGAAGAGGTTGTTTTTTCTTGGTACAGATGGTTCATGTTTGTATCCCCTTTGCTGTTTCAATTTTGATGCTGCAATTTCGTTGTTTTGCCTGCAGAGGGCAAGGTTGTACTGGGAATCTTTTATGGGACCTTTAGTTGTTTTTTGATGCATTTGTTCATGGTGAAATCCTTTCCCAATATTGCAGTTATTTGGGCACAGGCTGTGCGGGAATAGTTTAGTGGTACAGATCCTGGATTGCTTCATTTGCTCTTAATTCCTGGTGGGAATTTAGGTGTGCAGCTTGTGATCTTTAATAGGGTACTTCATTATTTATGCTAACTGTTGTTCTTTTGTAGTGCATTTATTAAAGGCATGCTTTCTCATCGCAAGGTGAAACAGGGAACCAAGGCCAATGCGGCGGTGGTCGGGAGCACGTCGACGGCCAAGCGCAGCTCTAGGACGCGGACATCCGGCAGCAGAAAGGGACCATCTGCGGTGCAGGGTCAACTCCATCGGATATGGGGTATCATCTGTTACCCAACAGTTGCAGACTATGGGAGCTGCGGTGTCGGCGGTTCCGTCAGAGAGTCCCCAACAGGTGTGACGCATAGGAGCGGAGCCTTCAGTACTTACTGCTGCAGTTCCGGTAGTGCCCGAGGCGCTGTCGGCTGCTGGTAAGTCTCCTGATTACACTCCCTCACAGTACACGCAGGACACATCCATAGTGGAAGCACTTAGGAGGGTACTGACCGAGTTCGAGGCCCGGCTTGGGGAGAGTGTGGTCCCTGTTAGGAGTGCGGCTGCGCCAGTTGCAACCTCTGTGCCACTTGCCGGGCCAGCCGTGACCTCTGCAGCATTGGCCAGTACGCCTTCGACTTCTGGGGACTCTGCATCGCTGTTGAGTCCACAGATGCCAACGGTGAATGCTGAGTCGGTTTCCCGGGGGGGGGGGGGGGGTGTAGTTAACCCCCGTGCTGACGTGGTTTGTGAGGTATTCTCATTGTCTAGATGTGTGTCTAGGACAATGAAGGACAAGATCTGGAAGCGGGAGTTCATTGACATTTTTTCGCTCCTGTTGCGGGAGACGGATGAAGAAGGAAGTAGTATGCAGGACAAATTTCCTATGCCATTTGGCTGGGATAGGACACCTCGGATATTCAAGTCCATTACTAATTGGATATCTGCATTTCATATCTTCATGTCGGTGGCGGTAGAGAAAGACCCTGAAATGAGCCCGTATTTGATCCGATATATGGGGTGGGCATGGCTCAATTACGATGTGAAATTCCGTAAGAGTATGGCTGATGACCCTTCTATTTCATGGTGCCATAGGGTAGTGGATTTATGGCTCGATGAAATGTCAGCTAATCGGCCTTTTTCCCAGCATAAAGGATATAGCCTTTGGGACACAACGGGCCAGATGGGCCATAGACAGGTGCAGTCCTTTCTCCAGTTGGGGGGAGGGAGGAAGCCGTTCAATTCCCAAGGGGGCAAAGGGGTTTGTTGGCAATTTAATGCAGGCCAGTGCACCTGGCACCCCTGTAAATTCCGTCATGCCTGCTCTAACTGTGGTGGAGGACACTCGGACATGCAGTGTAGGTTCCCAGGGGAGAGACGGGGCTCCTCCTTCTGGGTTAGCCAGTCTGCTGAGGGAGCTGGCCCCGTCTCCCATTAGGCTGGAGCCCATGTTGTACTGGCTGGAAAGGTACCCAGATAGAGTGAGCGCTGGTGCAATTATGCAGGGTTTTAGTAGTGGGTACTCAATTCCTTATACGGGGCATTTGATTCAATCAATTGTATGCCCAAAAAACGCTACATCCATTGCCACTTACTATCCAGTAGCCAGGGAAGGACTTGCGAAGAAGAAGGAGCCGGGTAAATTTAGGCTTATTCATAACCTTTCCTACACTTTGGGACAGTCTGTGAATGCCTTTATTGACCCGGAGGCTTGTTCGGTGCAGTACACTTCTTTGGATCAAGCCATTAGTGTTGGAATAATGTATTGTGTTTTACATGCATTGTCTGTCAGCAATGTTTTTTTTTTCTTTCTCTGTGATTACTCTGTGACCTCTGATGTGAATTGTCTAGAGAGGTCACACCCATGCAACTTCCTGTGGGGGTTAGAAACAGCACAGCACATGGAGCTCTAATGGTCTCTCTAACCTGAGGATCGGTGGTGTGAGCATCCATTACCATCTAAGCACATGGAAAGAGCTGATAAACCAAATGTATTATATTATGTATATATAAGCCTGCTGAATATATATCTAACTACAAACTGTGAGTAAACAGATGTTTTGTTACTTCAACTTAAAAGTGACTCAGCAGTGAATTATTCTGGGGTGTATGTGAGAGAGATGAAGAAAAGAAATTAACATTTCTAAAGCTGAAGCTGTGTGTATAAAAATCTGCTAATTATTTACTACAAATAATCCAACAAAAGGGTTATGGGCCCAGCCCAGGAATTGAAAAAGGAAAAAGAGAAATATTACCAGGCAGTGAAAAAGCCAAATTTTTTCTCTTAAGTTTTAAAAGAAAGATTCAGTCTGTCTCTCTCTCCCCCCACACACTAAACAGCAGACAGAAGGCTAAGAAATGGCTGAGGGAGGAAATTCACCATTTTCCACTCTCTCAAGGTGCCTAAATTAACTGAACATAATTATCTACAATGGGAGCTAAGATTCGGATGTCTCCTTCAAGCAAAGAAATTAAGCATATGTTTAGACCAAAACAGAACAGCTGAAAATATGGCTGAATGGGACAATGCAAACTATTATGTGAAGTGCATGTTTTTTGAAGCTCTCTCAGAGAAACAAGCCATATTGGTGGAGGCAAAAGATACAGCAAAGGAAATTTTAGATAAACTGAGAACTATGTATGCAACTACATATGCAAAACAGCAACCAATTTGGTTGGCAGAGTTGAATGAAACCAAATTAAGGGATAAAAGTAAGTGTAATGATCACATTATGCATCTTATGTCTTCATTTCAAAAGCTAGAACTTTCTGGAATTCCCATGTGTGATGCATTGAAAAGAGCATTTCTTTTTACCTCACTATCAAAGAAGTTTGATGTTTTTAGGTCTGTAAATGAAGCCATTGAAGGGCAATCTTTTGAACAGGCAGCATCAAAACTGAGGCAGGAATGCATAATTAATGATTCTGAGGAGATGTGTTCTCAAAGACAGTCAGAGAGAAATGAAACAAATTTCTTGGCAAAGAATAGAGGAAGGCGGAGCTATGGGAAAACTCCACCCAAGGGCAAGCTGATTTGCTACTCATGTGGAAAGGAGGGACATGTATCTAAATGGTGTAATGAAACACAAAACACCCCCTCTAGCTCACCTAAGCCAATGGAACAAAAGAATTTTCCAAGCAGGACATGTACAAAGGACAATGATAAACATAAGAGCTTTCTAATGGCAGAAAAATCTTTGACTATGGTAAATAATAATTCAAATGAAAGTACTTGGATTTTGGATTCGGGGAGCACATGCCATTTAACCAATTGTAAAGATTTCTTTCAGGAAATGTGTCCAGAAGAAGGTATTCTTAATACTGCAAATGCAGGGACTGCTAAGATCCAAGCAAAAGGCATTGGATTCTTAAAATGCAAAGTGTCTAATGAAGTTAAAGAAATTCCTGTAAGTGATGTCTTGTATATTCCCCAAGCAGTTTGCAATATGCTTAGTGTATCTACATTAGATAAGAAGTGTAAATTTTAAAGGCCCTCTTTGCGCCCTAGGAATAATTTTCTCCAGGGACAAAGGGTCTTTACTTCCAGTATGTGTTCGTCCGCCTGCCTAAATCCTTCAGATATTCCATCCCGGTGATATTTCTGTTGTGTATGTACCAGAAGGCGTAATTCTAGGATAATGCCCATTACCTGGTCCTTCCGTCTATTAGAATCTAAGTAGATCTTTGTCCATTTAAGTTCCCATAAATATATGGTATTAGAAGTCTATAAAATTGAGTGTAAAGAGTGTGTGTGAATTGTATGTGGCTTAGTTTTAAGTTAGAATGACAGGTTAAGAATTATTGGAAATAAAGACAGAGATAGATTTCAGAAAGAAGACTTTAATCTTACCAAGTTGTTCAATTAAGTACAGACATCAGACAGACTCTGGTTTCAGTCGCACAGGGCCCTGCCGTCTGAGCAAGCGTTGGGGAGAACTCCAGCTTTCTCTCAAAATCTTATCTCTTTTATAGCCACAAATCCCAATAGAAGTCTATTGTGAGGTACCTTTTTTTTTGCTAATATTTCTCAATTTCTGAGATCATACTTTTGTATCCGGCCATCTGTACCATCTGTACCCAACTCCTTCCATTCTAGCTATTGCAAGTTATTTCGCAATTTCCTCTTTTGTCAACATTTCCCTAGATACGGACATCCAAACATCAAAACATGGACATCTCTGTCTTATATCATCTTGTGATCTGGCTTAGCATTTTAGCCATCAATTCCTTGATCTTGGCTTTTGCACTGCTTTTGAATGTCACACTAAATTCTAATGAGGCTTATTCTGCAGCCCTACTTCTGCAGGTGCTTAGCAACAAGGCCATCATCAGATTTTTAGGCCTAGTCAGTGCCTTTTAGCAGTTTAAGCTGTTCAAGGTATGTAAATTGACCCACCACTATTCCAGTGGATGGATCCCAAGCGGGGACACATATTAACTTACAGGTAAAGCACGTCCTTGCTCAGCCAGTCATAGATTTTTAAACCTAGCTGGTATTTTTACAGCCTGAGTCCTAAAATCTGGCCTTCCACCCTTCCGGTGGGCACCCAGTGAGGGCCTCTTGCTGTAGTATAATTATACATTCCCCACTTGTCACCCCCTCTGGAGAGGGGTGACACAAAGCTCGTCAAGCTTGTCATCATCCATTCCAGAAGGTGGCAAGCTATCAAACTAGAGGGGGAGTTTTGGTCTTAAAAATTGCTAGAAGGTATGGTGCAAGACAGGAAACTTCATTCTCAGGTTATATATTATTTGGGCATATGGAATTCCCTTTATATTACCCCACCCCTTGGGCTTAATCCTGATGTCATCTCTCTTGAGGTTTACTCAAACCTGTAGTGAGAGAGG
Organism: Microcaecilia unicolor; assembly: GCF_901765095.1. NCBI lineage: Eukaryota > Metazoa > Chordata > Amphibia > Gymnophiona > Siphonopidae > Microcaecilia > Microcaecilia unicolor. The sequence goes on along the minus strand of NC_044037.1, from coordinate 96,121,171 downwards.
TTTTATGAATGGGACAAATCCATGAGTTCATCTACAAAATCCCATGAAATATAGGTATGCGGGTAATAGCAATTTCAGGTAGATCATACTAATAAATACTTTCAGGTCTTGCTATGACTTCTATTGTATCTGTTGCGTAGTACATGGGGAGATAATCTAATGTATGTATCTCAGTGGTCCTCGGAAGGAATAGTGGTTTTGATTAAGCATTGTTATGGGCTCAACAAATATATGGTTAGTACTTTGATTGCAGGCTTTTTTAGGTTGTAGGTATTCAGAATCCTTAAACAAGTATGAGGTTGTCTTATACAGCAAAAAAGGGTCAATCCTAGGAAAATTTATATTAACAAAGGTCATGCATGGATTTTGACATATGCATAATGACCTGGAAGTATGGGAAGCATTTTATATACCCGTTACCCCACTTGGAGCTTAGTCAAACCTACAGAAAGACATGCAGCTTAAGTAAGCCTACACCAGAGTTAAACAAATGCATAACTGGTTGATACTAACAGGGTTTACACCTACATTATGATATCATAGCCAGTATTAGGGTTTGATGTTACCCTTGTATCTGAGCAATATCAACTTCAATTTAAATTACATAAACAGAAATAACGGGAAAACTCTTAAAAAAACAATTAGAACAATAAAGGAAATAATAGGAAAATAAAAATAAAACCTTTTCAATATCTAGACAGGATTACTGCTAAACTGAAAATAAAACAAAATATGAATCTATAATGTCCATAAACAGCAACAGTAATTCTCAAATGAAGTATCAGTTCTTAATCCTCTTTCATCAATCATGGTTGAGGCGGTGGAAGCGTTGAAGAATCTGGACGGAGATCTGGGTTTTCAGGCTGGCCTGCTGAAGGAAGTGGCTGGTCTTGAGATGGTAAGGCTGGTAACCTCAGGTCCTGTGGCTGAGTAAACCCGTATATCTTTCACATGGACCCAAAACTTGTGATCCAGTAGTTTGCAAGGTGTAAAGATTATTGCCACAACCTTGGGGGATCTAACATCATTTGGGCCTGTATTCTAGGCATGCACCATCATAATCAGTCCATCAAGAGTCAGAGGTTGGCAAAGGAATAAGCAAAATGACTGTATGCCTGAATGATACATTGCTATATCTTGGTGGGCATAATCAGCGTAAACTGAATAAGCAAAAATAATATATAGATGTCAAGAGACATGAAAGACAATGTAAACATGGAGAAAACAGTGCTAATTAAGTGCAAAAGCAAAAGCGAAACCATAAGGGTTCAATAATGAAAATCCAATTTACATAAATAGCAATAGTATATATGAAATTATATCTCCTGATTGGTAGGGGTCCGAGCTGCATAATATATCCCCACTTCTGGCTTGCATAATGTGCAAGACAGATTAGTAATAATTAGGAAGAGATGATCAAATAACAATGGTAAAGTTTATGGAACAAAAGTAAAGAGTACAAAAAAACTAACAATAAAAATTGATTGTTCGAGTTATTGATGTATGGAGGGTCAAAAATATGGTGAACAAAAATAGTATAAAGGCACGGATAATGCGTTGCAATCTATGGCCAGTAGGTATGGAATCTTCACCTGTGTTGACTACCATTCACCAAGGGTTGAGCCCTCAGCTGCAGGAGGCCAGCAGGACATACAAGTTAGATGATTCAGAATGAAGGGTAGAGGCCAAAGCTTCTTGCAACTCCAGTAAGTGGAGAGCCTGTCTTTTTCGCTCATGGACCAATTGATGCATCTGTTGAAACTCATGCTCAATAATGTCTCGTTTCTCACACCGGGTAATGTTGGGGTCTGTGCATCTGTCCTTCAATCTAGCGATTCTTTGCTGCAATATAGCCTTCAGATCAGATACATTATCGGGTAGCTCTTCTTTGCTAGCAGTCGTCTCCTCGGTGAGGGACGTCAACGGAATTTCTGCATCCATCTGGGGAAAGGCAAAACTTAAACAGACCAGTAGTGCAATTTTTGTGGTTAATTTATTGAAAGAAGTCATAATGCTAGGAGGCGGGTCGTGGGTATAAATGTGGGCCAGGAAGGAGGCAGGGTAAGAAACAAAGCATCGAGAATAATAAAAAAAAAATAAAATAAAAATTTAGAAAACCACCCTGAAGGGTGTAAGGTAAAAATAGGCATACAAAAAAAACAAAAAATAAAAAATAAAAACAAAATATTATGCATCTGAATTGCAGCAAGGCATATTCAGATGGCAATGCAAGAAAAAGGTTCCTTGAAAAAGACAAATGGAAGAAAAAACATTCAACAGTGCAGACACCCTTGACTAACCATCACATAGAGTTTAAGTAACTCTTTTCAATCAGTCAAAGAAGTAGGAAGAAGCATATCACTTCAAGACAAAACCACCACGTGGCAAGAGTTAGTTGAAGCAAGGTGTTAGTTAAATACACAAAGCATAAATTCCAGGACCGCTGCACACAAATAGTTTATACCAGTTTTTCTCACAATCACTCACAGTGAAAGACAGAGAGATAAAAAGAGCAATAGTTGGCATTCCAGGGGTTATTGTGATAACCTGTTTTAAATAGAAAGGAATCAGAAAGTGGAGTGCATAATTTTCCTTATTTATGTCTGAAAGCTTCACCAATTCTCTGTTCAAGAATACTACAAAATCTATGATCAGCGCAAAATGCTCCCCCGAATGGCCAGTTCAAGGGAATATTTCTCGCATTTATTCCATATAACAGATAATGGTTATTAAATATTTTTTTCTTTCTTAGACAAGGAAATAATGAAAAGCTTTCAGATAACACACACCATAAAGAGATTTTAAAAATGAAGGCTTTATATTCATGAAAAAAACTAAAGAAGTAAATGTCACATCAATTTAAACATTTTAACATTGAGCAATACATAGCATTTATTTAAAAGGGATCCCGTATAAAGTAAAATGGCATAAATAAGTCAGTAAAGGTATATATATATAAAACATAAAATGAATATCCTATGGGGATCGCTCATCCCTGCAGTTGATAAGAACTCCCCAGGGAAGGTATGCATACAAGCAAATAATTAACTTGCTGACTCAGTTAGGCCATTTGTATGGTACCATAAATATACACTTGCAATTAAACCTAGAAAAATATAAAATAAAAACACCTGTAATAGAAACAGAAACATCACACCAACACATATACAGATAAATGGTTTCTGGATATCAAATGAGGAGCTGAGTAGTATGAGTAACTGAGAGTAACAAAATCAGATCTGTGTTTTATAGGTACGCGTAGTCGTGGTCGTGGACGGACGGCTGCGTAATAGCCGCATTGCCCGAACCTGAGCTCTGGGCAGACTATGTGGTGGTTGAGAACACTGGAAGGCATAATGGCCATATTGCTGGCAGCGATAACACAGGACATTGGCATAGCAATCAGGACTAGGGCCAGACTTCTTTCTGTTAACTTTGTAGCCTTTCGTAGCAAGGAAGCCTAGAAAGTCACAGGTGACTTGAACACAAGTGTCAAAGTCAGGGCATGTGATAAACATGTCATCCACATACTGAACAATAGAAGTATGTGGTGGAAGAACATACCTGTCACGTTTAAATTCATGTATGTGTTCTGCTAGAGTTTGAGAAAAGATGGTAGGACTGTCAGTGAATCCCTGGGGAAGGCGAGTCCACTGATATGTTGTGTTATTGAATTGGAAGGCCGTTAGTGGACGGCTTACAGGGTCTAGAGTGATGGAAAAGAAGGCGTTGGATAAATCAATAGTGGAATGGTATGTCTGCAAGGAGATGCTATTGAGGAGTGTAGTCGGGTTTTCCACATTTGGGAATGTAGCGTAAGTGAGGTCATTTAGCGCTCGTAAGTCCTGCACTATACGGAGGGTTCCAGGATCCTTCTTTGGGACAGGGAACAATGGAGTGTTGTATGGTGAATTACATTTTTCTATAATACCCTGCTGCAACAAGGAATCAATTTGTTCCTGAGCTCCAGCAATAACTTCAGGCTTCAGTGGATATTGGGCAATTTTGGGGCCTTTACAGCCAGGTAAGAGCTGGATACGATGGGGAGGACCTGTTACTTGACCATAGGGCTTATCAGGTGTAGCCCAAAGGAAACCTGGTAGGTCATTCAGTGCAATCTCTATTTGTTTCTCAACCATAGAGGTGACAGCCATCATGAGGGAAGTGCTTTCATTAGGGGAAGGATCAAAATGAATTTCAAAATGAAACAATGTCAACAGATCTCTTCCAAGTAAATTGACAGGGCATAGTGGAGCATACAAAAAAGGAGCCGAAAGTTGTAGATCGGCATATTTAGTGGGCAGGGGTTCAAGCAGTGGTGTGTCCGTTGGGATACCATCAAATCCTGTGGTGGTAATGTTGTCTGGAGAAATTTTGAGAAACTTCTGCAGTTTGTGCGGAACATGGGCAAGCACAGAGCGAGAAGCGCCTGTGTCAATTAAAAAGGGGACAGGAACATCACAGATTAGCAAGGTGATCATAGGATCATCCAATCCAGCTGTAGTGTGGACCACGCCTAGTCACTGTGGGCGGCGTTGATCCGGGTTCCACAAAGGGAAAGACTGGCGTTCTTGCCGCTCTTGCCGTACTACATGTCGGGGTCTGTTTTGTAATGGTTGTGGACATTCACGTGCATAATGACCGTATTCCTGACAGCGGAAGCACAGGACATCTGGAAAGCGATCAGGACTAGGCCGGGAACGGTAGTCTCTGGGTCGTATATTAGTGATGGGTGGGCCTTTTTCAAGTTGAAACCGGCGGTCACGATTATCAGGGTAATCATTCCTACAGTCTTGCCGTTGTGGGTTATCTAGCGAGGGGAGGTCACTCGGTCGTCTGCGGTTTCTCTGTGGCTGTCGTATCTGCACCCGGGAGACACGTAGCGATGGGGAGTCTGAAGGAGGTTGACGGTATTGACTATGAGGAAGGTGTCGGCATGGACATTCCATGGCGTAATGTCCCAATTGGAAACAACGGTTGCACTGTACTTCAGCTCGGTGGCTGGGAGTAGGCTGAGAGCGATAGTCCCGGCACTGATTGTTAGCACTAGGAGCATTGGATTTATGTGGAATGAGTGAATCGGCTCTTACAGGGGGCCGTCTACTAGGCCGCAGATTAAGATTGCCTTCACCAGGTATCAATAACGATGTCAGATCGACAGTGTCTGGGATCACATAATCTGTGATAGTCGATACCCATCTACTGAGGATCTGATAATGGAGATGACGGGTGGAATCGGGTGTGTATGTGTAAATAAAGTTTAATAACCTTTGCAGAGTTTTGGCATTAAAGGTGCCCTTACGGGGCCACGAGAGTCCAGGCTGAAACTTATTCCAGGAATGCCATATTTGGCAAAACTTTATAAGATTTATGCGGTCTCCTGGGAAGTGATTTATCACTCTTTCAAGAGGCAGCATAATGAATTGGGTACCAGAACTCTGGTATGGTAGAACACTGATATCTGGGTTGTGTCAAATTGTACTGGCAAATCTAGTCTTATACAACACCTATATCACTACTATCTGTTACTATTATCTCCACAAGAAATCCGAATATAAAATTGCCAATAGAAATCCGACTATGAATCCAACTAAAAATCACCAACTCCATAGGTCATCACAGCTAACGTGACAATAAACTACAGGTCCACGGAGGAAATCCGAAAGGTCACACCAACGTCTCGCTGGGGATACCTTAACGGCACACCCCCACTACTGTGTTACCCTGCGCCGGGTAGACAGATAGATATAAGGCGGGGGACACCGCACCGTGCAAAATCTATGCTAAAGGACTCAAATGTCCGTTCCGTCATTCCCTAACTACTCTAACCATGCTTGCTAAATTCCCTACATTATTTATGACGAAATCTGGGTTAGTACCTAAGCTATATCCAAGTATTTACATGTCCCTAAAACTATGTTTGTGTTAGTACCCTAGCTGTATCTAAACCTCTAACAATCCCTAGCTAGGCACTGTCACCTACCAAACGGACAACGCAAGAATTTGCCCCTCAGCAAGTGGAAGCTTCGCAGAGCATCAGTCCCTGAACTCTATCTAACAGTTTCTACACTATATCAAACCTCTTATGTATCTTCTGTAATAACTCCAAAAACAACTCTTATGCATCTTCAGTAATAAATCCAATAACTCTTACGTATCTTTCATAACTCAAATAACTTTTAATGTCTAGACATTATGTAGTCTGTCCAAAGAAATAGGAACTCAGTCCACCATCAAAGTACTTGTACAAGATTTAACTACTCACAAAATGGATGGTAAAGGAATCCCCATAATTTGGAGAGACAGAGAACTAACATTTGCTCACAACCCAATATAAGCGTTAAAATTAGTAAAAGTATTAAAGAAAAAAATCTGAAGAGTAGGGATTATACATAGTCAAGAGCCCCATCATTGACCTATACACACCCCCAGTTAACGTTCCTAAGTGTTCTAGACTCAGAAATCCAAGATATACCCTGCCGGAATTAGGACGGGCACCCTCCCGACTAACCTCTAGATCAGCAGTTAAACCCAAGCAACTGATCGACACCAGCTATAAGTATATCCAAGGGGGCCAAATATACCAGTTACGCAAAATCAAACACCTCACTAGAGGACACCTTAAAACAGGTGTATATTCCAAAATCTATAATTTTAGTTACTGTCACCCCAACCACGGTTAACCTGCTTATGGCAGATATTAGTCCCAATATGGGGTGGTTTACCGCAATCCCAGTCAGTACCAGTAATTGTCAATTGTTCTAACTTATTGCAAGATAAAGATATAGAAATAGAAAAGGTATAGAGTATAGGGAATTGGAGTAAAAATTTCCCAAATTTAAATTACAAAATGTAAACAAGGACCTGGCAATAATCTCCAGCCTGGAACAGCATCATGGCATCATGTCTGTATATTTACGTATATGAGGGACGAACTGTAGGGCACCGTAAGGGCGGCAGCCGATTCTGAAGACTTTAAGGATCCAGCTGCGAAATAAAAATAAAGTGTACATATTATATGGTAAAAACTGGACCTACCTAATTTGTAATGCAAGGCAGAAAATAAACTGTAAAGTTATGTTGGGAGCTGTGTATGGAAACTAAATATAGACATTAAACAAGACATGATACGTCTACATACTATAATAAGAGTAACAGGGGATAACCATATATGTTAATGAAACACCGATTTCAACAGAAGACAAGAAAGGCATTGTAATATGTGTAGTCCAGAGCTATACCCCTAGAATAAATGAAATAAAGGTAAATACATATTAAATGCTTTTGGGGGCGGGTACCGGATAGGTTGGAAGTAGCATCTAAACAGGAAAATATAAGAGAAGCATATATTATAATAAATAGTGAAACAGGACACCAGAATCGTGGTGCAAATATGACAAGTTAATACCCATAAATATGACAAATTAATACCCATACACACAGAAAAGGAACATAGTAAAATAAACCCGAATGCGATGGCAGGAAGCTTTTGTGCCTAAACTGGTGAAAGGGAAAAAAACAAATTAAAACATGTGATTTTTACACCAAGAACTTCTAATGATACGGCATGAAACATACATACTAATCAGTGACTGAAATGACTTGTCTAAATGATGACAAACAGAACAGCTGCAGCATTAGAAGGAAAGAGAAGGTGGGTTGGGTTATAAAGAACCAACAGGAAATAACTGAAGAAGTGAAGCAACGCTGTATTCTCATGGCACGCAGGCATCATATTCTCAACCGGAAAGGTAAAACTTATTTTATATACCTATCAATTAAGGTAAAAGCAAAGAAATGCTTCTATATAGTACATAATACTTCTACTATCATATAAGTAATATAAGGGGTTATCTAGCTCTTAATGTAACAATAAACCATTGTAATTTCACAATGCTGTCGAGTAAAAACAGAAAACTTGTTATAAAGACTTACACAATTTAATTCTTTATGGAACCATATCATTTAAAAGTGATTGCCATTCTCAGGACGTGGAAATATTCATTAAGAAAAATTATAACATAACTCATTACTGCAAGTGTTTAAAATAAGCCGGTCCAAGTTGTATGCACTCGGAGGACGAAAACCACAATGCAAGCGAGGAAGTGCAGTATTTCCTGTAGATAACGTTATAATATAGTCAAAATAAAACTTAAATACGAGGACAATGGTAAAAGAAATAATAATAAAAGGAAGGAAAAAGAAAGATTAAAAGTATGACATATTCCTAGAAAGAACCCCTAAAATGAAGGAAATAAAAGCAAAAAAATGTGAATGAAATTGAATCAGATGTAACACAGGAATGCAATTAACTATGTAAGATCTAGTTCCCTAGTTAGGCTGCTGTCTCAAGGCTAATGATTACGAACAGAACAGGCTCAGCATTTGAGGGAAGGGGGGGGGGGGGGTCGAAAAGTTACCGTTTTATCCATAGGCAGAAAACAAAGTTCTTTTCTGTGAATAAGATTCCGTTTCAGCATGGCTAGTACAGGAAGTCAGCACAGTCTGAGGAAACATTGTGGTTAAAAGACTGTTTCTGGAAAGTACAGCTTTTAATATGATTCAGCAATAATACTGTAGAGAGTTTGAGAAGAACCAGAACATTTTTCAAAAATCAAGGATATATACGGGTTTACAGAAGATTGTTATAATGATTAAATGTTGATGTAGGTGTTATAGGAAAAGGAATCCTGTGTTTAATTTGAGTTGACTGCTCACTGCAAACATTGGACATTACGGCTACCGAAAATAGGACTATACAGCACATAAAAACTGTAAGTTTAATTTTTCATATTAAAACTTTCTGCTGTTATAATTAATCAGGATAGGATTTTATCAGATCAAACGTATTGCAGTTCTTAGGAACTATTGTGTAAGGAACCAGGGAGTTAATGTTTGAGAAAGTATGACAATTCTAACTGCGTTATTACTTTACTTACTCAGATAGACAGCCGTAATCATTATGTGTTAATATGAAAGCTGAAACTGTTAATTCTACACTTGATACGGCAGCTCCTTCAAAGCAAAAATGTTAATGTCTTCTATTATGTCTTTAAAATAACGGCAATCTAAATTTCATTACTACCAGCATATCGCTTGATTCTGTTAAGTAAGGGTTAATTTTAAGTTTCCGGACTAAGGCTTCCTAGACGAATACAACTGAATTTATGTGCTAAGAAGTATTTTGTTTTGGCACTCTCTTGAGCCTCCTTCTGTTATAGAAGCAGAACAATCAAACGTAACACAATGTAAGCCCCACTTTTAGAAGGAAGCATTAAAAGGACAGACACTATAACATTATAGAATTAGGTACCTTATCCGAAGGGTTAAAAAGCAAAGGTCTAGGGATGAACGGAAACTATGACATAATCCAAAAGATAGAAGTGAGGAAGTGGAGAGAAAGAGAGGCATTTGAGACAGCTGCATTTCTCTTAAGAGAGGTCTGGCCACCACCAAAATCTAAAAAGGGATTCATTACACCGTTGCAACTTATACAGGAGCAATTAAAAAGGACAAGCCAATAGGATAGCGCAAATAGTACAGCAAGGGGGGGGGGGGCCACAGAAATATGGGATAGCAGCCAAGCACACAAAACAGATCACAAATTGTGTAAATTCAGGTGACACAGACACAAGTCACAAACACAGGAATATACAAGGAGAAAAGTATATTAAAAGTGTGGAATTAGAAAAGGTGTCTTATTTAACAGCGTTGACCCAGAAGGGGGCTTCAACACCCGATTTAAACAAACAGCAGCCGTTGGGACGCACTCGCGTGGCCCAGCCGGTATGCGTCAATCACTCAGCAATCGTGCAGTTACACACATCATGCAAATCAAAAAGGGATAGCAAATAGAAGAACAGTATAGGGACCAGTAATAATTAATAGACCATATCACAAAAGGGACAGAGCAACAGAAAAATATGACAGAAGAGAGAGTGGGCATCCGTTCTGGGACGCAACTTAGAAGCTGCGGGTAGAAGAGCAAACCACAGGAAAGAGTGAGACATAGAAAGAGAAAGCAGAATGCTTTAAAGATAGAGAAAAAGTGACAGGTCAATTAGGGACGAGACACCAGAGAAAAACTTCTGGATCGCAGTTAGCCCACGATCAACAGAATATCACAGAACAAAAACCTGTCTCTGAGTTTAAACGAAACCGGGCAACAGAATAGATTGCCGAATAAAACATCTTAATTCTGAAAGTCTCAGAAACAGTTTTTAGGAAGCAAAATAAAACAGCAGTTTATAAATTCGGCCAAAAAAATTATGCTATGCAGCGAAAATTAAACATGGAAGTACAACTAAGGTGGCTAGGATGCTGAGCGCCGTTAACCGAAGCTTGTAGATAACATAGTGACAGTAAAAGGTAACTCAATCTAACACCCGATTGAGTCAGAATTAAGCAGTTGAAGGTCAGACAGAGGTAACAAAAGCGTATAGGCGAGAGCGAGCATCTGGGGGAGCAGGAACAGAGGTGGGGGCAAGCCTGTCAGTGTTGAAGCATAGTTCTAATGCTGCCCATAGAGCTTGGCAATAACAGCGAAATAAGGAAGCAGAAAATGGTGAAGTGCAGCTAAGAAGCTGACAAAGAATTGTTAGGTTTAAACTATAAATCATTCACAAAGACACATCAGGAAAATTTCTAACAAGGGTGGGGAGAAGTCAATATTGATAGCACTCCGTTCAAGATGACAAAACCAAGTACGGAGAAAGGAGCAGAGAAAGCATAGAGTGCACTGCAGGATATGCGAAGGTTATAGAGTTCACTGACAGTAATAGAAAAGTATAACGGAAGAGCAAGTGGCGAGGAGATAACCACAGGAAAAAGTGAAATCATAGAGAGTGGGAGCAAAAAACTTATATAACGGACATGAAGGAACAGAAAGTATATTCTGGGTAAGACGGAACAGAACTTGTGTCTGGATCAGACTCAACCCAAGATCTTCAGACATATAAGTACAGAGAAGACATAACAGAGAGAAAGCACTGCATCCCACGAATACAGGTGTATTGAGGGAAAGACAAAAAAGTTAAGAACAAAAAGGAGGCGGCGAAGGAACCGCACAAGGAAAAAGAACAGAGGAAGTCAGAAGGACAAGTAGGGGAGCTCATAGGTAGAGACAATAGATGTGAGAGTAAAGGAAAACCGAGAATAGAATGGGGAGGGAACAGAAACGCATCTGAAGCAGGCAGAACATCTGTAGTGAGCCAGAAAGCATACAGAGAACGTAGGGGTATAAAAGAGGAGAGAAGAGAACAGGAAAGAGAAAAAGAGAACGCGCAACCTCTAAGGATCGTTGAGCCAGAATGCTCGCATCAAGACCAATCCAAAGAATTGAGCGGGAAATAGACAGGCAGCAAACACGAGATCGGAGTCTCCTCGTCTCGTAGTAATGCACCAATCACGCAACAATCACACACTTACACGCATCTCGCAAATCAAAAAGATGGACAGGATAGAAGAAAGAAAAGAGGGTGAGAAAGAACAGAAGAGAATATTGAAAGACAGAAACGAAGGTTTGAACGCAAATATTTATCCCCTCTGCGTTCAAAATTAGGGAAAGAAGGACAGTATTGGGGGGCTATTGTGTTACATCAGCGATCCGGGTCAGAGAAACAAGTGTGCCAGTTCAGCGCAGGAGGATAAGGCGTGCAGGGAACAGAGGAAGAAGCCAGGGAGATAGAAAGGGAACAGACAAAGAAGGCAGAAAGATAGAAGAGTATTTGAGGGAGGGGTGTGAAAAAGGACGGACAGAATATCAGTGCCCAGTACCCCTCAAATGGGCAATGTCTGTGAGAAGGAAATGAAAAATAAGGAAAGACAGAGAAAGGACATCATAAGGGGGGGGGGGGGGGGGGGGGGGGGGGGGGGGGGGGGAATATGAGAGAAAAAGAGAAAGGAATATTGAGTGACAGAAAGAAAGCATTGAACGCACAGATTAAAGTATCCCCTCTTGCGTTCAAATGGCAGGCGAGAACCGGTCAGCGATCGGGAGTCACCAAATGTAAATTTTAAAGGCCCTCTTTGCGCCCTAGGAATAATTTTCTCCAGGGACAAAGGGTCTTTACTTCCAGTATGTGTTCGTCCGCCTGCCTAAATCCTTCAGATATTCCATCCCGGTGATATTTCTGTTGTGTATGTACCAGAAGGCGTAATTCTAGGATAATGCCCATTACCTGGTCCTTCCGTCTATTAGAATCTAAGTAGATCTTTGTCCATTTAAGTTCCCATAAATATATGGTATTAGAAGTCTATAAAATTGAGTGTAAAGAGTGTGTGTGAATTGTATGTGGCTTAGTTTTAAGTTAGAATGACAGGTTAAGAATTATTGGAAATAAAGACAGAGATAGATTTCAGAAAGAAGACTTTAATCTTACCAAGTTGTTCAATTAAGTACAGACATCAGACAGACTCTGGTTTCAGTCGCACAGGGCCCTGCCGTCTGAGCAAGCGTTGGGGAGAACTCCAGCTTTCTCTCAAAATCTTATCTCTTTTATAGCCACAAATCCCAATAGAAGTCTATTGTGAGGTACCTTTTTTTTTGCTAATATTTCTCAATTTCTGAGATCATACTTTTGTATCCGGCCATCTGTACCATCTGTACCCAACTCCTTCCGTTCTAGCTATTGCAAGTTATTTCGCAATTTCCTCTTTTGTCAACATTTCCCTAGATACGGACATCCAAACATCAAAACATGGACATCTCTGTCTTATATCATCTTGTGATCTGGCTTAGCATTTTAGCCATCAATTCCTTGATCTTGGCTTTTGCACTGCTTTTGAATGTCACACTAAATTCTAATGAGGCTTATTCTGCAGCCCTACTTCTGCAGGTGCTTAGCAACAAGGCCATCATCAGATTTTTAGGCCTAGTCAGTGCCTTTTAGCAGTTTAAGCTGTTCAAGGTATGTAAATTGACCCACCACTATTCCAGTGGATGGATCCCAAGCGGGGACACATATTAACTTACAGGTAAAGCACGTCCTTGCTCAGCCAGTCATAGATTTTTAAACCTAGCTGGTATTTTTACAGCCTGAGTCCTAAAATCTGGCCTTCCACCCTTCCGGTGGGCACCCAGTGAGGGCCTCTTGCTGTAGTATAATTATACAGAAGGGATTTGTGATTCATTTTGAAAACAGTAAGTGCACAATCTCTAAAAATGATGACGTGTATGCTGAAGCTTTTATGCATAATGATATTTATAAACTGAGCATTTCAGGTGAAGCCTCACATATGGCGCAAGTAAGGAAGAATGATGGTAAATGTAGTCTGGAAATCTGGCACCGCCGCCTGGGACATCGTGATTTTAAGGTGATCCAGGATCTTTACAGTAAGCAACTTGCTACAGGCATTGAAATAAGTGCAGATACTGGTAAAATGGAGAAATGCATAGACTGTGTTACTCAAAAAGGTGTGAGACCCTCATTTCCTGCATACACAGGAAATAGGAGTAATAAAGTACTGGACTTAATACACAGTGACTTATGTGGACCGTTTAATATCCCATCATTGGGAAATAACAGATTTGTGCTAATATTCTTGGATGATTTCTCTAGATACTGTGTGGCCTATTTGCTGAAAGAAAAAAGTCAAGTCACAGACATGCTGAAGAAATACGTAGCCATGGTGAGCAATAAATTTGAAAGAAAACCAAAGGTTCTTCAGACCGACAATGGTGGTGAGTTCACATCACAAAGCATGCGCACATTTCTAGAACAAGAAGGCATTCAGCATATCACAACAGTAGCTTATACACCAGAGCAAAATTCTGTTGCAGAGAGAAAATTTAGGTCACTTGTGGAAATGACCAGATGTATGCTGTCAGATAGCAATCTCCCTAAAAGACTATGGGGGGAAGCCATTCTCACAGCAGTGTACCTACAAAACAGAATGCCAACTAAAGGCGCTGAGCGCACACCACATGAGACATGGCATGGTAGGAAGCCAAACCTGTCACACATAAGAACATTTGGAAGTACAGCATATGCTCATGTACCAAAGCAAAGAAGGCATAAGCTGGATTCCACAACAGAAAGGGGCATTTTAGTTGGCTATGCTCCAGGACACAAAGGATATAGAATTTTGAATCTGAAAACTGGCATTGTTGGCATAAGACATGTTACATATTTTGATGAAAACAAAAGGGTTGATAAAGGCTGGATTATCCCAGATGAGCCTTATCATCCAGAATATGAAACTAGAACCATAATAGACATGCCAGTGTATATAAATGCCATACCAAGGCAGATGTCTGAAAGCAACTCATCTGTATCTAACGAGGAACAGGCAGAGGAAGCAGACACAGAAAGGATCATTGAAGAAGACAGTACAGTTGGAGAAGGGGAATCAATTGGAGAAGGACTCTCAGATTTAGAGGATGCGGAAAGGTCGGACCAACCTGTTGTCAGACGCTCATCCAGGGAAAACAAAGGTGTTCCACCCCCAAGACTGTCTTACCTAACAAAGTCAGCAGAAGCTCAAGAGCCCTTAACATGGGATGAGATTGAGAAAATGCCAGCAGAAGAAGCTGCTGAATGGCGTAAAGTTGCACAAGAAGAAATTGATTCATTGCATAAAAATAAAACTTGGATTCTTACAAAATTACCTCCTGGCAAGAAAGCTATAGGATGCAAATGGGTATTCAAGTTAAAAAGGAATGCACAAGGAAAAGTGGAAAGGTATAAAGCCAGATTAGTCGCAAAGGGATATCTTCAAAAATATGGAGAAGATTTTGATGAAGTGTTTGCACCTGTAGTGAAACACACGACAATTAGAACACTTCTGAGCATTGCAGTCTCAAAAGGCATGCAAGTCAACCACATTGATGTGAAAACAGCATTTCTTCATGGAGATATAACTGAAGACTTGTACATGGAACAGCCAACAGGTTTCATAAATACAAAACAAAGACAGCTAGTGTGTAAATTAAACAAAGGTCTTTATGGATTAAAGCAAAGTGCAAAATGTTGGAATGACAAATTGCATGAAATATTGACAAATTTAGGATTTAAGCAAGGTGAAGCAGATAAATGCTTGTACACTAGGTGCAGAAATGGACAATATGCATACATTTTAGCTTTTGTTGATGATCTTCTCATTGCAAGCGAAAGTGAGCAAGAGTACAAGGACATTGTAAAATATTTAAACCAGAATGTTGAGATAAAAGAACTTGGTAATGTGTCATACTATCTTGGTATAGAAATTGAGAAACAAAATGATGGTTCTTATCTTCTAAGCCAGAAGCAGAAAATAAATGAGCTTATTGAAAGTTTAGGTATGCAAGATGCCCAAGTTGTAAGCACTCCCATGATCACTGATTTTCTGAAGGATGAAACAGTAAGAGAACCTTTACCAGATAACATCCAATATAGATCAGCCATAGGTAAGCTTTTATATCTAACTACCACATACAGGGCTGATATAGCAAATGCAGTAGGAATTTTGAGCAGAAGGGTCAGCTCACCTACCAAATCAGATTGGACTGCAGTTAAAAGGATGGTAAGGTATTTAAAAGGTACCATTGATTGTAAATTAAAGATTTCAGCCAATAGTAATCCAAAACTAATATGTTACTGTGATTCAGATTGGGCAGGGGATCATTCTGATTATAAATCCACAAGTGGATATGTGTTTATGTATGGAAATGTACAAATTTCTTGGGCCAGTCATAAACAAAGTATTGTGAGTCTGTCTTCTACAGAAGCTGAATATGTGGCTGTATCAGAAGCATGCAGAGAACTGATGTGGATTGAAAAACTTTTGCTGGATTTTGGAATAGATGAACAGAGACCAATCCAGATAATGGAAGATAATCAGAGCTGCATCAGACTGTCACAGAATGACAAGGTTCAGTCACGCACCAAGCACATCGCAACGAAATATCACAACGTGCGAGAGCTGGCGAAAGAAGGGGTCATCAGTCTAGACTATTGTCACACCAGTGAGATGACAGCTGACATCATGACCAAACCGTTACCCAGAGAACGTTTTGAGAATTTGCGAATAAAGCTTGGACTTTGTATGAATTAATAATTGCATGACAGTTATGCATGAGAAGGGGTTTGTTGGAATAATGTATTGTGTTTTACATGCATTGTCTGTCAGCAGTGTTTTTTTTTTCTTTCTCTGTGATTACTCTGTGACCTCTGATGTGAATTGTCTAGAGAGGTCACACCCATGCAACTTCCTGTGGGGGTTAGAAACAGCACAGCACATGGAGCTCTAATGGTCTCTCTAACCTGAGGATCGGTGGTGTGAGCATCCATTACCATCTAAGCACATGGAAAGAGCTGATAAACCAAATGTATTATATTATGTATATATAAGCCTGCTGAATATATATCTAACTACAAACTGTGAGTAAACAGATGTTTTGTTACTTCAACTTAAAAGTGACTCAGCAGTGAATTATTCTGGGGTGTATGTGAGAGAGATGAAGAAAAGAAATTAACATTTCTAAAGCTGAAGCTGTGTGTATAAAAATCTGCTAATTATTTACTACAAATAATCCAACAATTAGGATCATTAGGGAGCATGGCGGGGGGGGGGGGGGGGGGGGGGCACATTTGGCGAAGGCTGACATAGAGTCGGCCTTTCGATTGCTGCCAATTTGCCCTGACTCTTTTCACCTGTTGGGTTTTCGTTTTGACGACCATTTCTATTTTGATCGGTGTATGCCCATGGGATGCTCAATTTCTTGCACCTACTTTGAACAGTTTAGTACGTTTGTGCAATGGGTGGTGGAGCAGGTTGCCCTGGGAGGGGCCCTAGTCCATTATCTGGACGATTTCTTGTGCATTGGACGAGATACTCGTCAGTGCGCAGCTATGTTGCATGCGTTCACGGAGGTGGCGAGGCAATTTGGCATCCCATTGGCGACTGATAAAACTGAGGGACCCAGCAGTGTGCTCACTTTTCTGGGTATTGAGTTGGATGTACGAGGCCAATTTTCGCGGCTTCCATATGACAAGATTTCTAAATTGCTGACAGCAGTCCAACAATTGCGTCAGAAGCACAAGGCCACGTTAAAACAATTTCAAGAATTATTGGGGCTGTTATGCTTTGCTACGCGGCTCATTCCCATGGGCGCGTTTTTGCAAGGAAATTGGCTTTAGCGACTACTACTACTACTACTACTACTATTTAGCATTTCTATAGCGCTACAAGGCATACGCAGCGCTGCACAAACATAGAAGAAAGACAGTCCCTGCTCAAAGAGCTTACAATCTAATAGACAAAAAATAAATAAATTAAGCAAATCAAATCAATTAATGTGAACGGGAAGGAAGAGAGGAGGGTAGGTGGAGGCGAGTGGTTACAAGTGGTTACGAGTCAAAAGCAATGTTAAAGAGGTGGGCTTTCAGTCTAGATTTAAAGGTGGCCAAGGATGGGGCAAGACGTAGGGGCTCAGGAAGTTTATTCCAGGCTTAGGGTGCAGCGAGACAGAAGGCGCGAAGTCTGGAGTTGGCAGTAGTGGAGAAGGGAACAGATAAGAAGGATTTATCCATGGAGCGGAGTGCACGGGAAGGGGTGTAGGGAAGGACGAGTGTGGAGAGATACTGGGGAGCAGCAGAGTGAGTACATTTATAGGTTAGTAGAAGAAGTTTGAACAGGATGCGAAAACGGATAGGGAGCCAGTGAAGGGTCTTGAGGAGAGGGGTAGTATGAGTAAAGCGACCCTGGCGGAAGATGAGACGGGCAGCAGAGTTTTGAACGGACTGGAGAGGGGAGAGGTGACTAAGTGGGAGGCCAGCAAGAAGCAGATTGCAGTAGTCTAAACGAGAGGTGACAAGGGTGTGGATGAGGGTTTTGGTAGAGTGCTCGGAAAGAAAGGGGCGGATTTTACGGATGTTGTAAAGAAAGAAACGACAGGTCTTGGCAATCTGCTGGATATGAGCAGAGAAGGAGAGAGAAGAGTCAAAGATGACCCCAAGGTTTCGAGCTGAGGAGACAGGGAGAATGAGAGAGCCATCAAAAGAAATAGAAAACGGGGGGAGCGGGGAGGTGGGTTTGGGGGGGAAAATGAGAAGCTCGGTTTTGGTCATATTTAATTTCAGGTGGCATTGAGACATCCAGACAGCAATGTCAGACAAGCACGCTGAAACTTTGGTTTGGATGCAAGGTGAGATATCAGGGGTAGAAAGGTAGATTTGGGAGTCATCAGCATAGAGATGGTAGGAAAAGCCATGGGATGAGATTAATGAGCCAAGGGAAGAAGTGTAGATAGAAAAGAGGAGGGGACCAAGAACAGAACCCTGAGGTACGCCGACAGGCAGAGGGATAGAAGTAGAAGTGGATCCACCAGAGTGAACACTAAAGGTGCGGAGGGAAAGGTAGGAAGAGAACCAGGAAAGGACAGAGCCCTGGAATCCAAGTGAGGACAGGGTATCGAGAAGTATGCTGTGATCGACAGTGTCAAAAGCAGCGGAAAGATCAAGAAGAATGAGGATGGAATATTGACCTCTGGATTTAGCCAGTAATAGGTCATTGGAGACTTTAGTAAGCTCAGTTTCGGTTGAGTGGAGAGGGCGAAAACCAGATTGTAGTGGGTCAAGAATAGCATGTGAGGAGAGAAAATCAAGGCAGTGGCGGTGAACAGCACGCTCAAGTAATTTGGAGAGAAAAGGAAGGAGGGAGATGGGTCGGTAATTAGAGGGACAAGTAGGGTCGAGTGAAGGCTTCTTAAGGAGAGGTGTGATCACAGCATGTTTAAAGGCAGCAGGGACAGTCGCAGTGGAAAGTGAGAGGTTGAGAATGTGACAGATAAAAGGAATAAGAACAGGAGAGATGGCATTAAGAAGGTGGGTGGGAATGTGATCAGAGGAACAGGGGTGTCACGGGCACATTACCATATCTGGGTCACTCAAGATATTAAGGCCAACCTGGGGGTTCGGGAGACGTTCTTGACGCATTTTAATGGAATATATTTTTGGCATGATGCCCCTATCACATTGTCTGCCCTCTATGTGTTCACGGATGCCGCAGGAGGGGAGGGTTTTGGTATCTACTTTCATGGTGCTTGGTGCGCGGCTCGCTGGCCTCATTTGTGGGTGGAGTTGGGGACCACAAAGGATATTACCTTTTTGGAGTTGTTTACCATAATGGCCACTTTCCACATCTGGGGTTTGGGATTGGCCAATCAGACTCTGGTATTTCATTCTGACAACATGGCTGTGGTGGAGACCCTTAACCGGTTGTCTGCTCATATGCTGCTTACGGTCAGGGCCGGTCTTAGGCCGAGGTGACCGAGGCGGCCGCATATTGCCCCGTGCTTAGGGGGTCCCCGTGCGGCGCGCCTCAGTCAGCCTCTTCCTAGGGCCGGTCCAACTCCAACACGGACGGGAAGCATGGCTGGAGGGCGCCGTCATGCCATGCTTACCGCCACTGTCCGCCCTGGCACCCTCTTATTCTCCCCCCCAACCAAGGATTTTTCTTTTAAATTTACCCTCCATTGCCGGAATCCCACAGCAGCGTACTGCGTGCGTCACTGAAAGCGCTCCTCACCTCCCGAGTTCCCCCGACGTCTCTAGCAGAACAAAGCTTTTCCTGATTTGTTCATTCTCAGTGTCCCACCCTCGAGGGCAGGGCACTGAGAATGAACGAATCAGGAAGAGCTTCTGCGTTCTGCTAGAGACGTCGGGGGGACTCGGGAGGGGAGGAGCGCGTTCAGTGATGCACGCTGCTGTGGAATTCCGGCGACGGAGGGTAAATTTAAAAGAAAAATCCTTGGTTGGGGGGAGAAGAAGAGGGCGCCAGGGCGGACAGGCAGGCAGTTGAACATGGGAGCGGGAGGGCAAGGGAGAGAGGACCTGGGCATGGATGGCAGGGCTCAGGGAGAGAGGGGAATTGCTGGATAGGGATGATGAAAGGAGGGGGCAGGGGCCAGAGAGGAGCATGGATGGGAGGGGAGGGCAGGGCTCAGGGAGAGAGGAGAAATTGCTGGACATAGAGGGCAGGGGAGAGAGGAGAAATGTTGGGCAGGAATGGAGGGAAGGAAAGACAAAGGAAGGAGATGCACATGGATGGAGGGGAAGGGATATAGGAGAAATGCTGGACATGGATGTAGGGGAGGGGAGGAAAGTAGATGTACATGGAAGGAGGGGAGTGAGGAGAAATGCTGGATATGCATGGAGGGGAAATTGCTGAATTTAAGGGCTGGATCAGAACACTTTGAAGGCAGATGCTGAAACTGGAGAAAGGATAGGGACAGGGCTACAGATGGTAGGCAGGACACATAAGGACACAGGAGGATGGTGGACATGGTGAGAGAAAAAATATCAAATGGAAAGAAGACACTGCATAAAACAGAAGACACTGGGACCAAAGCGAATAGAAAAAACAAATGATCAGACAACAAAGGTAGAAAAAAGTATTTTATTCAGAATTTATTAATTGGAATATGTCAGCTTTTGGAAATGTGCATCTGTGATATTTTGCATGTAAGTTTCAATTTTTCTAGTATTGCTGCATGCTGAGTCTGATTTCTTGAGGTAACTTTCCAGTTCCGTATTTTGCCTTCATATCTGTTGTGTGATGTGTTTTTCATGTGTGATCAAGGTGCAGTATCCTGCTAGCGTGTAGCATTTGCAGCCCTTTTTGTTTTGTTTTTTTCACGAGGTAGTGTATTGGTGTTTTAGAGCCTGGTGTAATTACAGTTCTGCCTTTCCACGCCTAAGGTTGTTCTCGTCCTGTCCTTGGAATTAGTGCTGTTATGGTTTGGTAAGGTTACGAGTGTGTTTTTGCACAAGTTTGTGTATAGTGTTTTGCAGTGGAGAGATTGTGTGTCCGCACCTCTGACCCCCCCCCCCCCCGGGGTTATGAGAATTGGAACTAATTGCAGTGGACTTAACATAGTAACATAGTAACATAGTAGATGACGGCAGAAAAAGACCTGCACGGTCCATCCAGTCTGCCCAACAAGATAAACTCATATGTGCTACTTTTTGTGTATACCCTACCTTGATTTGTACCTGTCCTCTTCAGGGCACAGACCGTATAAGTCTGCCCAGCACTATCCCCACCTCCCAACCACCAGCCCCACCTCCCACCACCGGCTCTGGCACAGACCATATAAGTCTGCCCAGCATTATCCCCGTCTCTCAACCACCAGCCCCGGCACAGACCGTATAAGTCTGCCCAGCACTATCCCAGCCTCCCAACCACCAGCCCCACCTCCCACCACCGGCTCTGCCACCCAATCTCGGCTAAGCTCCTGAGGATCCATTCCTTCTGAACAGGATTCCTTTATGTTTATCCCACGCATGTTTGAATTCCGTTACCATTTTCATTTCCACCACCTCCCGCGGGAGGGCATTCCAAGCATCCACCACTCTCTCCGTGAAGAAATACTTCCTGACATTTTTCTTGAGTCTGCCCCCCCTTCAATCTCATTTCATGTCCTCTCGTTCTACTGCCTTCCCCTCTCCGGAAAAGGTTCGTTTGTGGACCTTTCAAATATTTGAACGTCTGTATCATATCACCCCTGTTTCTCCTTTCCTCTAGGGTATACATGTTCAGGTCAACAAGTCTCTCCTCATACGTCTTGTAACGCAAATCCCATACCATTCTTGTAGCTTTTCTTTGCACCGCTTCCATTTTTTTAACATCCTTCGCAAGATACGGCCTCCAAAACTGAACACAATACTCCAGGTGGGGCCTCATCAACGTCTAATACAGGGGTATTAAAACCTCTTTTCTTCTGCTGGTCACACCTCTCTCTATACAGCCTAGCAATCTTCTAGCTACGGCCACCACTTTGTCACACTGTTTCGTCACCTTCAGGTCCTCAGATACTATCACCCCAAGATCCCTCTCCCCGTCCGTACCTATCAGACTCTCCCCGCCTAACACATACGTCTCCCTTGGATTTCTACTCCCTAAATGCATCACTTTGCATTTCTTCGCATTGAATTTTAATGCACAAGGAACAGAGTCTGTGTATAAAGAAAAGACAAATCAAATTATAAACATTAAAGCTCCACTACTCTGTATAAGTCTATGAAAAAGGAAAGAGAGTGTGTGTGTGTGTGTGTGGGGGGGGGGGGGTGGGGGGGGGGGGGTGGGGGGGGGGGAGGGGGAGGGATGTCCCATTAGAAAATCAAGGCTGATGTTCTTATTGTTACCAAATTAAACAGTAAACGAAGAAGTCGTGCAAAAAACAAGGTGACCTAGACAGATACTTGTATCACACAATAATTCCATAAAGATGATAAATCAACTCCCTGGTCGATGATTATCAAGGAAAGCTCCAAGCTGTTTAGGGTCATAAAATAAGTAACAGATACCATCCAACTGGATTAAACATTTACAAGAAAATGGTAAGAACAAGTTAAGGCCAAGAGCCAAACCTTCTGAAATGCATTAACAATTCTTTTTCCTCTTTTCCTATGCCTCAGCACAGACGTCCAGAAAAATCCACACTTTTCCATCCCAAAACAGCTTTTCTCAATTCCTAAAATACAATTTCAGGACTCAATCCTTACCTGGAACTAAAACAAATGTCACCATTAGGGTGCATCTCACAGTTTCTTCCTCTAAAAGTATTTCTAAAATGTATGTGACATTCAGACTGTCCGCAGACAAATCATCTTGCCTAATGTTCTGGTAATTTTTTTACATGTGAGGTTGGAGGTAAAGCTTCCTTGGTAATTCTAAGTACTTCAAAGAAATATTTCTTCAAATGTTCTAATGGAGAAATACTCAAAGACTGAGGAAAATTTACAAAACAAAGATTTAATCTTCTGGCATAATTCTCAAAATTTTTCCATTTTACTAATTAAACCACAAAGTTCACATCCATGCAATTCACCCCAGCTTTTGTAAGTCTGCAACATTATGTTGAATACTATCAAAGTTTTCTTCCATCTCACAATTTTTCACCTCTTAATTTAGTCTTACAATCTTGTAAGGCAGCATCTATCTCAGTTTTAACAAGGAAAATTTTTTTCAGACGAGCTACTGCATCCCATATAGAAAGTAGAATTTCACTAGAGGGGTAAGTGGTAGAACAGTTGCTTGTACTGCAAGATTCCTAGACGCTAAGGCTTCATTTGATGACACAGAAGCCACAATGCTCTCAACAGCAAATAGATGCCGATATCGCTGGTATGTACTTGGCAGTAAGCAGGGAACATCCTGTAGTTGCTCCAGGTCCTTCATCACCACCCTCCACAAGCAATCCCCTCTTTTAGCCACACAGACTTAATAGGTATCAGTGGGGTGGTCAATTGCTCAACAATCTCCTGTGTTCCTGGGCCAGGTGGAGGAAGCTGATCTTCAGGGCTCAGAATAGCATCAAGAACCGATAAGGCCACCTCAAAGCCAGTACTGGAACAAATGGATCCTCCCATCGTTCTAACCATGAACCTTTCTATGGGTGAAGCTGCCGCCGGTGAGGACTCAGAAGGGTAAAGACCTTTCCTTTTTACTCCACCATTTTAAGGGCTAAATTCTACCGCAAGAAATAGAATTATAAAGGAAAACACAAAAGAAGCTCGGAGTACAGAGCAGCACGTCTGCCTAGGTCACCATCTTGAGCGTTCCCATCATAGATTTTATTATGTGCTCAACTTCTAGCAAAAAACTCATACTGACCAACTGTAAATAATGATGCCTAATTACATAATGATTTGCAAATAATATTTGTCATGCTACATATTTGTTGCGTGATCATTTTATATAGCTTTATTATAGATCTATTTGTGAGGCAAGTTTTATTACTGTACACCCAGCCATTTATTTGAAATAGAGAAAAATAAAAGCGGTCTCTTTTTTTTTTTTTTAAGCAAGGTGTGTTTGTACATACACAAACACATGCAGACCCCACAGATGCACACACAGTAAATATTAATATTTCCTATTCCTCTAATTCATTTTCCTTGTTATTAATTCTGTGACAACTATTTCAGGAATCAGACAGGTTTCTTACTGATTGCTATGTGTATTGCTAAGCAACATCTGTTACTAGCAGGACCATATTAAGCCACTGGCAAACTTTACACATAACTTTGTGTGCACATGTTTAGAGGGACCCTGTGAGATGTGCTAAGACTTGGGAGATTAAGATTGCCAACTGTCTGGCTTTTTTCAGAAGTCAACAGAATTCTATATTAAACGACCAGGAGGTAGAATGATGGGTAATACATGCGGACATTTTTCTGAATTTAAACCCTCTATCTCAGTTCTTCAATCCTGCCCTCTACTACTACTATTTAGCATTTATATAGTGCTACAAAGCGTACGCAGCGCTGCAGAAACATAGAAGAAACTGAATTATTTCGGGGGGGGGGGGGGTGTTCATGATAGCATTGTGCTTATTATTTCAATCAGTTTTTCTGTACAAGTTTAGCTTCATTTGTCTTTATTTGAAATTTCATAAATAAAAAATTTTCTAAAAATTGAATAATATTATCAATGGGGTGGAGCTGGAGTGGGGGCGGGGCTAGAATGGGGCCCCACCAAATTGGTCTGCATAGCGCTAAGACCGGCCCTGCGTACGGTTAACTTGTTACGGGAAATAGTTCTACAATGTTTGTGTTTGAATGTAGTGATTAGAGCTCAGCATGTACCCGGCAAGGAAAACTCTATAGCTGATGCTTTGTCTCGTTTCAAGTTATTAGACTTCAGAATTCGTGCACCTATGGCGGACCTTCGACCGACACCAGTCCCGGACAACATGTGGCAGTTTGCCCCGTAGAGGTGTAGAAATTGATGCTGCAGTCTCTGTCGGACTCCACGAGGAGAAGATACCTTGCTGCACTTGCAACTTTCCTTACTTTTATGGACGATCAGGGCCAGGCAGAGGTTCTTAGTGTGGATGCCATTGTGCGGTACCTACTTGTTTCCAGGGTGCAAAGGGTTCATAGAGGCCGGGTGGCTTTCATGCTGGCTAGTATTAGTTTCTTTGCGAAGGCTCTGGGACTAGAAAATCCAACCCGGAAGTTTGTGGTCACAAGAGATTTAAAAGAATGGCAAAGGACAGAGGGACCCAGTTTGGATTCCAGGTGACCCGTTATGCAGAGTGAGCTGCTGAAGCTGTTCCATGCAGGGATTGTCTTTCCTCTATGTTTGTGCAACGCTGCGTATGCCTTGTAGCGCTATAGAAATGCTAAATAGTAGTAGTAGTAGTAGTAGTAGAGTGGGTATGTGCTAGCCCATATGAAGCTTGCCTATTTCGCTGTGCTTTTTCTGTGGCTTTTTATGGGGCGCTGCGGGTGGGTGAGTTGGTAGCCAAGTCGAATAGGGCTTCCCCAGATATGGGGCTTTTATTATGGGATGTCACCTTGTATGGATGTATGGGTATATAAACAGAATGGGCAGCTACATACTAATTTATATCAAAAGCCAACTACACGTAATACTCTATTACATTTCTTCAGCTTCCACCCTTACCATCTCAAAAGGAGCTTACCGCTGGAAGTCTCAGGTTTACAGGACATACATTAGACCTCGGTCTGCTGAGCTGGCAGACGGTCTTGTGTAATCTCATATTAGCATGGTAATGTTACAATTCATGTGATGTGCATTGTTCCCTGTTATTACTCCTTGCTTTACTCCTTGCTTCACATATTGCATTGTTCCCTGTTATACTCCTTGCTTCACATATTGCAGGTGGCCAGGATGCAAGGTGCAGGATTTGGATCTGCGGTCATTCCTTTGTGCACTGGGCTCGTAGGAGGGTGGCAGTACGGCCACATGGGGAGAACTTGGGTTTCCACTGGGGGCAAGTATCTATCATTTGGCTGGGACTGAGAGGGATGCGCTGGGCACAATTGCTGCCAACCTTGCTATGGAGATTGCAGTCTCAGCCTGCTCCACGAGTCCTGATAGTGCATTTGGGGGGGGGGGGGGGTGGGGGGGAATGACTTGGCCCAGGTTAATGGTATCCTCCTTCTGAAAACTATGCAACAGAATTTGTTATAATTGGCATGCTTATGTCCACAGTTGCGGTTGGTTTAGTCTGATATTATACCCCACAGGGTGTGGAGAGGGGAGCGTTGCCATGCGGCCGTGAAGCAGACTAGGAGGAAGATTAACAAGTGGATGGGCAAGTTTATGTCCACTCTTAAGGGTCATGTGATTACCCACGCCCTCCTCACGGAGTCCTGTGAAGGTTTGTATAGACCTGATGGGGTTCATTTATCTGACATAGGGCTAGATATATTGAATTCTGACTTACAGGATTATATTGAAGCCACGAATTTATGTTATGGGCGCTAATTTGTGTTATTGGTGCTAAATTGCTGGCCTTTAACGGGTTCATGGCCGCAGCCAGGTGGTGGGGTGGAGGCCCTCGGCAAACGAGGTGTCATTGCCGTGGGCAGTGCCGATAAGTGACGGTGATTATGTAAGACTATGGTGGGTACACAGCATGTCAGCACATAATAGTGCTTTGTTATTGGTGAATAATTGCTAAAATGTTACTTTCAAGATGAAGTTTAAGGTTACGCTTGTATGTTGGCAGGTTGCAGTTGAGTGTCATTATAGTTTGTCTTTTGGCTTGGACAGCCGTGAGGCCAAGATTTTCTGCGGGGTGCATCCTTAAATGGGATGCACCATAATCATTGGGTGCTATAAGAAACAGCACATATAGGAGGGGGGTGTGCTTAGACGGCACAACCAGAAGCGTGTTAAAATGCGATGGGGATGAAAAGCTGTGCACCCAGGGTTTTGATTGGGTTGACATGTTATAAGAAGTTATCCAGTTTTGTAACATATTAAGTGGCATTTTGTGAAACAGAATGTTTAAAGTGCCTGGCTGCGGCCTTAATAAATTCCAAATTCGCTCAAAAGAAGTGGCTTATGGGTCTTATTGGTTTGCAGAAGGAGAGTGGGTGTGCGAGTTGGTGCCAAATGTCCCAGTTGTGTATTCATGTATTTACTTACTGTTTGACAAAGAATACAGCAAAGAGAGAATTGGTGGTTCAATGGGCTCTTGAAATTATTGCAGCAGGGGGTGGGGTTTACCCGATGGTAATCAGGTAGTACCATGTGCTGCCTGGTTGGAGTCTGGTTAGCACTGGAGCCTGGTGCAGCAAGTGTGAACTTACCACATGGCCATTTCTTTTTTCCATCTTTTTACCTGCTGCGGTAAAAGGGGTCTCTGCACACAGCAAAAAAATGTGCTGCTGCTGCTAGCGCAGGACCCCTTTTACCACAGCTTCTTAAAAGGGACCCTCTTTGAAGAGCTTAGGGTTAAAGATCTTTGTCACTTACAGATCATTCAGAACACTGTGATTCAACTTATTACCAACATACGGATATATGACCATGTCACTGCCCACCTGAAAGATGCTCACTGGATACCTCTTGTTCAGCGCATCTTCTATAAGTTACTTCTACTACTGTTTAAAGTTCTGTACTCTGGTGAACCCCTCTACCTCTCTGGTCTCCTTATCCCATACTGTCCTACTAGAACCCTTAGATCAGTTAGTCATTCTCAGATATCGTGAGATAGTATAGAAACATATTAGACACACGACCTTCTCTATCCAAGGTCTACAGTTATGGAATTTTCAATTCTCTCCCATTATCCCTTTGTCTGCAGATTTCTACTGATAAATTTAAGGCTGGTCACAAGACTTTTCTTTTTAATGATGCTTTTCACTAGTTTGGATACAGAAAGTGTAAGTGCCTTGTTGCTTTGTTGCCTTTACTATATGAGACGTGGGGTAAGGAATAATATATTGTAGAGGAATATTTTTGAGTTATTCCCTGAGTTTTCCACGTCATCACTGTGACCACTGACGCAGGTGCTAGTCACTGAAACACGGCCCGTGTCGGGTCTTTTTCTCAAGGCTCATTCATTAAAGAACTGTGTTCCATTTTTAAAGGCCCGTTTTGCTGTTTTTTTGTTTGGACTTTAGTTTGTACTTTGTTTCCTCTCTTTTGCTATATCTTAGACTGTAAGATGCCATGAGGGCTTCCCATGGGCCAGATAGTAAATGTTCAATACACTTAAAAACTTGAAACCCAATTAGAGAAATTGCCCTGAGATTAAGAATGCACTCTGTCAGCAAAACACATCTTTGAACAATGCTGACATAATGCACTTTTCAGGTTGTTTTACTATTATTCATGTTCTATCCCTGAAGCCTTGAAAATTCTTTTGGGAGTTTATCTCATAGGTTCCAGACATTTCTTAAATACATCTGCCTGATCCAAGTCTTTGCTATCAAGAAGAAAAGATTCCTTGCCATGAAATTAAATAGAAAAGTAAGTATACCTTTCTGTGTCTATATCTTGATTAGAAATGTATACAAACCAACATACAGCTATAAAACCATATGACCAAATGCTCTGTACTGAGAGTAGAATTTTTCAACTGCTGCATTGCTCTTCTGTGATTTAACTCTTCTCAGAGTAGATGCATAGAAATGAATAATTTGCAGTTATAAAACGGGTAATTTTTATAAGTCATTTTCCATGCGTAAAGTAGGCTTTCCACAGTGAAAAAAATCTTTTAAAAATGTGTGGTGTACATGTGAATAAAATGTAGGCACACAGAAATACAGCATCTACTTTTACTCAGTATAAGGTAGGCATTTGTGATGCAGAAGTTTAGAAGGAGCATGAGCAAAGTTGTGATATCCTCAAGTACATTATAACCACACATAATTTTTCCTCAATATAATAATTTTTATTCATATCAATCTCTTAAATAATTACATAAATTCTTTTCTCAACACTTTTACAGTCATACATTCCCCGTATCTAAACCAGTCATTTCTTCTTTTTCACCTTGCAGTTCCACAATATTTCCAAATGCTATGTTCTTTATCCATAAAAGCTTACATGCAATTTTCTTCCATCTTAAAAACATGTATATTACTGCTCCTTTATGTAATATTGCTATGCTATACACCTCAAACTTTCTAACACTACCAAATAATAATTGCCTTCACAATTCTTCCCACTATATACCAGTCCAAATTCAACAGAATAATTCTGTATCTTCCAATCTTCTTTGACCTGAACCGGTCCAACACCCATTAAAAAGTATCGTTGTTATAGATACATTGATTCACATCACTCTCTGTGCAATTCAAATCTTCCATATGAGCAATTATCATATTGTATAAACCCCTCTTCTTATTCAATTTTCAGTCACTTTTTTTCCAAATGTCTGTTAGCACCATATAAAGTCTCCATCAAACTCTTTGATGCATTTCCAGGGCTTGACTCAACATAGACATGAAAAATGGTCGGGTTATTTACAAATGGAGACTTTATGTGCAATTAACAGACATTTGAGGAAAAAAAACTAGTAATCGAATAAGAACAGGAATATATGCAATATGATAATTTGTTGGATTTGGACTGGTATATATTGGAAAGACTTAAGAATGCAAATATTATTTGGTGGTGTTAGAAGGTTTGAGGTGTATAGCTTATAGCAATATTATATGTATTAAGCAGCAGTAATATACATGTTTTTAAGATGGAAGAAAAAATGAATGTAAGCTTTTGTGGATAAAGTACACAGGGGTCCTTTTACTAAGGTGCGCTGAAAATGGGCTGTGCTAGTGTAGGCGCACCTGTAAAAATGCCTTCTTAAAATTTTTACCGAAAATGGACGTGCAGCAAAATAAAAATTGGTGCATGTCCATTTTGAGTCCAAGACCTTACCGCCAGCCATTGACTTAGTGTTAACAGTGCGGTAATTGCTTACGTGTATCAAGTCAGAGTTACTGCCCAATTTTCACCATGTGCCAGAAAATAAAATATATTTTCTGGCGTGCATGGAGCGGCATAATCGAACGGGGCCCTCAAGTTTTCCTGGGGCCATCCTCGGCTCTGTGAAGAGGCGGGGAAACCTGTATTATCGAAATAAGATTGGCATCCATCTTTCATTTTGATAATATAGTTGGGGACGCCCAAATCTCAACATTTAGTTTGACCTTAGAGATGGTCGTCCTTAGAGATGGTCGTCCCCGGTTTTCGGCGATAATGCAAACCGAGGACGCCCATCTCAGAAATGACCAAATCCAAGCCATTTGGTCGTGGGAGGAGCCATCATTCATAGTGCACTGGTCCCCCTCACATGCCAGGACACCAACCAGGTACCCTAGGGGGCACTGCAATGGACTTCACAAATTTCTCCCAGGAACATAGCTCCCTTACCTTGTGTATTGAGCCCCCCAAACCCCCCCAAAAAACCTATTCCCCACAACTGTACACCACTACCATAGCCCTTAGGGGTGAAGGGGGGCACCTACATGTGGGTACAGTGGGTTTCTGGTGGGTTTTGGAGGGTTCACATTTACCACCACAAGTGTAACAGGTAGGGGGAGATGGGCCTGGGTCCACCTGCCTGAAGTGCACTGCACCCACTAAAACTGCTCCAGGGACCTGCATACTGCTGTCAGGGAACTGGGTATGACATTTGAGGCTGGCGTGGAGGG
Organism: Microcaecilia unicolor; assembly: GCF_901765095.1. NCBI lineage: Eukaryota > Metazoa > Chordata > Amphibia > Gymnophiona > Siphonopidae > Microcaecilia > Microcaecilia unicolor. The sequence goes on along the minus strand of NC_044037.1, from coordinate 96,090,767 downwards.
GCATAATCGAACGGGGCCGGCAATCTATAATGGCAGCCATCTCTAATGACGGCTCCATAAAATGGCATACCCGACCGTATTATCGAAACAAGATGGCCGGCCATCTTTCATTTCGATAATACGGTCAGGGCCGGCCAAATCTCAACATTTGGGCCTCCCTTAGAGATCGCCGGAGTTAGAGATGGCCGCCATTGGTTTTCGCCAATAATGGAAACTAATGCCAGCCATCTCAAATCCGGCCAAATCCAAGCCATTTGGTTGTGGGAGGAGCCAGCACTTGTAGTGCACTGGTCCCCCTCACAAGCCAGGACAGCAACCGGGCACCCTAGGGGGCACTGCAGTGGACATCACAAATTGCTCCCAGGTGCATAGCTCCCTTACCTTGGGTGCTGAGCCCCCCCAAATCCCCCCCAGAACCCACTAACCAGAACTGTACACCACTACCATAGCCCTTAGGGATGAAGGGGGGCACCTACATGTGAGTACAGTGGGTTTTGGGGGGGGGGTTTGGAGGACTCCCATTTACCACCACAAGTGTAACAGGTAGGGGGGGGATGGGCCTGGGTCCGCCTGCCTGAAGTGCACTGCACCCACTAAAAACTGCTCCAGGGACCTGCATACTGCTGTCATGGAGCTGGGTATAACATTTGAGGCTGGCATAGAGGCTGGCAAAAAAAATGTTTTTTATTTTTTTTTTGGGTGGGAGGGGATTGGTGACCACTGGGGGAGTAAGGGGAGGTGATCCCCGATTCCCTCCGATGGTCATCAGGTCAGTTCAGGCACCTTTTCAAGACTTGGTCGTGAACAAAAAGGGACCAAGTAAAGTCGGCCAAATGCTCGTCAGACCGGCTTTCTTTTTTCCCTTATTGGCCGAAGCCGGCCATCTCTTAACCACGCCCACATCCCGCCTTCGGTAAACTACTGACACTCCCCCTTGAACTTTGGCCAGCTCTTCGACGGAAAGCAGTTGAAGCTGGCCAAAATCGGCTTTCGATTATACTGATTTGGCCGGCTTTAGGAGAAGGCCAGCCATCTCCTGATTTGTGTTAGAAGATGGCCGGCCTTCTCCTTCGAAAATAAGCAGGATAGAGGCTGGGAGGGGGTTGGTGACCACTGGGGGAGTAAGGGGAGGTCATCCCCCATTCCCTCCAGTGGTCATCTGGTCAGTTCGGGCACCTTTTTGAGGCTTGGTCGCAAGAAAAAATGGACCAAGTAAAGATGGCCAAGTGCTCGTCAGGGACGCCCTTCTTTTTCCATTATTGGCTGAGGACGCCCTTGTGTTAAGCACGCCCCAGTCCCGCCTTCGCTATGCTGACAACACGCCCCTGTGAACTTTGGTTGTCCTCGCGATGGAAACAGTTGAGGGTGCCCAAAATTTGCTTTACATTGTGCCGATTATTATATTGAGGAATAATTATTTGTGGTTTGTATATGAATGCTAGTATAATTATATTGCAATTTAGATACCCATTTTAGAAACATAGTACACGTACATTATAAAGTACAAGTGTACATGCACATAGTACATTCATGAAGCGAATTTTATGGTGAGCGTTAGTAGTAAATTTGAGAAACTATGATCATATAGTACACATCCACTGGCTTAGGAGTGAGGTCCATTCCTATCATGGAATGAATAAAACTAACCCATATGGAAAATTTGCCTCTAAGACAAATCATTTACATACAGATATTTGTATCTGTTTCGGAGCAGGTGCAAATTTATGCAAAAGCATTTGGATACCATTTGGGTATTCCAGATAGTTTTATTTTGGCTTTATAAAAATAGGCATGAAATATGCACTTATTTTGACATTTTAACAGGTGCCCTGTTATGGAATTAGTCACAACGTGAATTTAAAACTGAATTTATGAAGCTGTTCCTTAAGAGCAGAAAAATAAGAAATTAGATCAACATTTTCCTGATGGTGAATAACATTTTGAAACTGGGCTGTGAAGCATGTTTACGTTTTTCCAACTGTGACATATATTGCCATTGTGATAACGTCCATGCATTTGATGTACACTATGATCATCACCACAAAGTCTGCTGGCTATACCATTATGGAAAGTCATGCCTTCAACTGGTGCAGACACAAGACTATGTGATTTGGAAGACCAGCTTTATGGAATGTTTTTTCTATAGGTCTGCATTCAGAAACAGATCATCTGAAGTTTCACAAAAAAAGCAATATGCTTTTTATTTCTACCTCTAGGAAATTGATTTGATATGCATGAGTTTGCTATTGTCCAATGTTTTCTGCTATCTACCTGGAAAAATTCTGGTCATTATTCAGCTGAGGTAGTTAGTGTTTATTTAAAACACCAGTTGCTATGGCTGAATTAAATCTAGATATTCAGTACTGCTATCCAGATAGGAGCTGTCCCTGAGTACTCTGATTTAGCAGTAACTAGACAGTCAATAGCAGTGATAAAGAAAATGATATCCAGATACCAAACTGGATAAAGTTAGGATAGCTTTTTTTTCTGTTTTTACTATTGGAACCAGTATCCGGTTAGTAGACTGATTATCGCCACTAATTGGATTCCTGTCAATTAGCCCCAGCTCTGCCATAGTCCACCCCAGCACTCTCCAGATAGTACTGAACCAGTCTGTAATGATATTGTGGCACTACCCACCTAATGTTGTTGAATATCCACACATAACTGCAGCTAAGAGAAATATCCAGATGACTACAGCAGTTATCTGGATATTTCTTTTTGAATATTGGCCTTTTTTTTCTTTTGTATTTCTTTGTTTTATATGTTTTATTAAAGCGTTTGTCATACAAATAATACAAAAGTGAACACTAAAGCAAACAAACCCCCCCCCCAAAATAAACACAAATATGTTAAAAAAAAAGATCAGCATAACATAATCAGAGGTCCATGGCAATACCTGTAAACAAATAGTATGGATACCCCAGGTCAATGAGTGCTATGTGGCTCCTGGCAAAAGAGATCTAAACGAGCCCAGGTCCGCAAAACAGACCTAATGGTTCTACGCCTATGGGCCAAAATTGTTTCGTATTTCCTGATCACGCATACATAACTCCACCATTCATTATAATTCAAGTACATATTGTTTTTCCAATTGGAGACAATTAAATGCAAAGCAACAGCTAGCAGTATATTGTACAATTTCTTATCCGACTCCAAAAGAGAGATAGCAGGACAAGAAGCTCTTAAGATCACAACCTCATAAGAGAGCGCAGTGGACTCAGGCAAGCGAAATATTAAACACATTTTTTTCCATATAAGTTGCCAGTAAGCTCTGACGTTTTTACAAAAGAAAACCATGTGTGCCAGTGAACCATCTTGTTCCTGACAAGACCAGCAGCTGAAGTTGACACTCTTAGTGATTCTGGCCACTCGAGCAGGAGTCCAATAGACTTTGTGGAAGATGAAGTGTTAACCCAGAAAGTGGACCAATCAAACTCAGACGCATCCAAACCAAATTCCGCTTCCCAAGACATCCTCAATGGAGCAACTGCATCAGCATATAGGTCCTGAAGTTTTTTGTATAGCAGAGAAGCCTTCTTCCCACCTGATGTAATTGTACAACAAAAGGAGATAAACTCTGAAGGAGTCAGTACAAGTGAATTGGAGACCTGAAAATTTGAAATATATGTGGAAAAGTCCTTCCATGTGCCAGAATCTGGTATAGAAACATTATACAGTGCAGACAGAGCAGCAGGCAACAGAGTACCAGCAACATACAGCTGCGACAGTTGCCATACACCCCTCTCCTGCCATTCCACTGTTTGAGACTGCAGGAGACCAGCTGGAAAACCAGAGTTATACCAGAGAGATATATCCTCCAAAGAGACAGCACGGATTCCAAGACCAGCCCTAAACGTATGGATATCAAAGGCAGTGGCTTTTAACAGCCGAGTGCATCTGGTATAGGGGTACAAATCTACATACGGGAGAAGAGATAAAGGGCAAGGGTGCACCAACGCCACCTCAAAAATCTGCCACCGAGGCGTGAGATGAGAAAATTCCCTTTGGAACCACCTAGACTGGGCAAGCTGAAAGGCCTTATGATAATGTTTAAAATCAGGAACATTAAGACCTCCCAAGTGTTTCGGTAACCTACGTTTCTTGAGTGCAATGCAGGGAGGCTTTTGCCTCCATAAAAACTTAATTAGGAGGGAATCAAGCTTGTTGTAGAGTGAGTTGGGAAAGGAAAAGGGGGTCATGCTGAAAATGTAATTTAGCTTTGGGGCTAGAACCATCTTGATTGCCTCTACCCTCCCCCACCACGTTAGATATAGTGGAGACCATGCATCCAGGATGGAAGCAGTTAAAGATAAGATTTGGTCCTTAATGAGGGACAGACTTTGATCAACAGATTTGGAATACCATACTCCTAAATACTTAATTTTGTGTGGCTCCCAGGAAATGGGTATTGAGATACCTGTGATCTATGCACTAAGGAATTGAGTGGCATTATGGCTGACTTAGACCAGTTTATTTTATAACCAGACAGAGAGGAAAAAGAATTGATCACTTCCAATACACTTGGAAGAGAATTTGGTGTGGTATATAACAAAATATACCATCCAACAGAAATATGCGAATGAGCTCTAATAGCTATAGCTAGTGGCTCCAAGGCAATGTTGAAAAGGAGAGGTGACAATGGACACCCTTGTTTTGTGCCTCTTCTAAGGGGAAAAAAGTGAGAATTATTACCATTCACTGAGATTGTGGCCATTGGATTAGTATACAAAACTTTAATCATTTTAATAAAGGATAAGCTAAAATTAAACCAAGCCAAGACATGGAACAAATAAGGCCATTCAATTCTATCAAAGGCTTTCTCGGCGTCAAGTGAAACCGCTAGAAAAGGTTCACGAGAGCCCTCAACATGTGCCAGAATATTCCAGAAAAGTCTAGAGTTATCACCAGCTAATCTATCTACCGTGAACCCATTTGAATATTGGCCTTTTAATCAATAGGAAGACTATAAATAAATCCATTATATTTTTTGGGAGCTACTTAAAGTTTAAAACAATGTTTTAACACATAAATATATAGGAATTTGAATTCAAACCATTTATCTGATTATCTGATGTACAGCCCCTTAGGTTTGAAAATGCTGAACTCATCTGTTTTCTCATGTGTAAAAATACATATGGTACAGTATTGGCGTGCTTAACCATAGACTCAGTGTAACTGTGTGCACCCAAATCTGACAAAGATGTATATAGGTTGTATGCAACTGTTCACGCCCTTCCCATGTTTTGCCCATGTGATCACCATCATGACATTTACAAGCTATACCACTTACATGTGCCCTTAAAGAATAGCATGTAGGTGTTTTGCTGTTATTTATGCACATAAGCATACATTTGTCTCAAAAGGAATGGCATTCTATGCACTAACGCACTCAAGTGGCATATAAATGCAGGTGCCCTGTTTTAGAATTGTCCTTAGAAGAGGTAACCTGCACGGAACAGAAGGTATAACCCTAAACAAGGGCATATAGGGTTGAATTCTATAAATAGTACCAAAAAGTGCATAGATGTATTGTATAAACTGCACCTACAGTTAGGCTAAGTTTATAGAATAGCACTTAAGCCCAGAGATCACACCTACATTTATTTATTTTATTTATTTATTTATGACATTTGTATCTCACATTTTCCCACCTATTTGCAGGCTCAATGTGGCTTACATAATTCCGCAAGAGGTGATTACCAGTTATGGATAGGAGAAATACATAGTTGGGGCAAAGGGACAGATTAGGTTAGGTTACAAGAGGAAAGTTCATCCTATGATAAGAGATAAAGGTAAGAGGTTAAACTTCGATCATAACAAAAAAAAATAGCTTGAACAATTAGGATCATTAAACTGGAAAGCAAGATAATTAGCAAAACAGTTGAGATATAGTGAATACATGTTGTGTAATTGTGTTTTGTTAATTTATGAGGAGTTGTTATTGTATGCTTTCTTAAATAAATAAGTTTTCAATAGTTTACGGAAGGTCATGATGTCGTGTGTTATTTTTATGGATTTTGGTAATTCATTCCAAATTTGTGTGCATATGTAAGAGAAGCTGGATGCGTATGTTAATTTATATTTCAGTCCCTTACAGTTTGGGTAGTGGAGATTTAGGAATGTTCGTGATGAGCTGGTAGAGTTCCTGGTTGGTAGATCAATAAGGTCTGACATATATCCTGGAGCCATTTAGCTGCAGCCATTTGTACCAACCAAAACCTGGCGCATAGACGTGGAGCCCCTTTATTCTATAATTACGCGCATAACTAAATGTCACAGCCCGATCTGCCTATGGGCTTTCCATTTCCTCACCACCTTTTCCTCTTTTTGAAATTGGAACTGTGGCATTTTTTGGCACCAAGGCATTTCCGTTTCTGACCCACACACACATGCAATTCAACCAGGACCATTGTATTACTTGCACCTTTTCTTCATCTCACTAATCAGTATAACCTCTGACCCCTGAGTCAGGCGGTTTGTTCTGTCGAAACATGGCCCCATGTTTGGTCTCTGTCTGGTGCTAATAAAGATGTTTCCTGTACATTTCCTGCGTTGGAACCTTCGTTGTAATGTATACTCCCTGTGCTGCAACACGTGCTTCGTTCTGTACTCTTCTGTCTTCCTTGGATTCCCGTAGAGGTGTCTTCCTGTTTGTTGCCTACCAACCCTTTTCTGACATGCATGTAAAATGTAGGCATGGATTCTGCACCTAAATTTACACGCATACATGTTAATTGAATCTAATTAGTCCAAATAATTGTTTGTTAAAAAGTCAATTATTGGTGCTCATTAGCTCATTATTCAATTAAAATTTGCACATGTTTTTTTAGAACTTTTTATAGAATTAATGGGGTAGGGCATAACCTGCAGAGGGGAGCAGATACAACTCTGATCATAGACATAGAGGGGCTAACCCTCACTAAGTAGCAAGTACAACTCTTGAAACCAACCTAAGCAAACTAGTTGGACCAGGCTGGTTTTCTGCCATCATTTATTATGTTAGTATATTACTATGTATTCAATATACATTTGTCCTTTAGATTGTAAGCTCCTTTGAGCAGGGACTGTCCTTCTATGTTAAATTGTACAGCACTGCGTAACCCTAGTAGCGCTTTAGAAATGTCAAGTAGTAGTAGTAGTAGTAATATAGATGTGCATGTGTTTGAAACATTTCTCAAATGATTCCATGCCATTTTTAACCCAAAAATGACAGGGAGAAAACCCCAACTTTTTGGGTTTTCCTGTGTCATCACGCAGTATTTGAGCAAAAAGGCATATTATTTTGTACTAATGAGCACCATTTCAAAATAGTGCACAGTATTGTGAAACAGTGTGCACTACTGCAAAATAGAGGGCACTATCAAAGAAAGAATTCCCAAATAATATAAAAACAAAATGTAAAAATCCCATAAATGACATGGGAAACTAAACAAAATGAACATTTTTGCTCTACACCCCCTAATAATTAGTCACCTTTTATAATGTAAGTCAAGGTGAATTGAAATTCAGACACAGTTTACTGAATGTGCAGCCTTTTGTAAAATAGTCATAAACTCATGGTAAAAATAGGTGTCTTTGCCAACGTAAAGTGGGAAGAGCAATGCAATTCTACAAATCAAAAACCTAAAAGAGAAAAAAAATTTAAATCCAAACTGCACTGTGTATAAAACAAACAAAAAAAACCCCAACTAATTGGTTAAACAATCTTTCCATCATGTTAAATTTGTAATTAATTTTTAGAATTTTGATTCTTTAATCTTAAATGAAAATCCAATTTTCTAAACAACACTCAATTTAATTATGGAGGAAAAGGAACTTAGACACCCTGAGGGCTCCTTTTGCAAAGCAGTGCTACTGATTAGCTTGCACTGAATGTGAAGAAGTCCATGGGAATTGAGTGAGCTTCTTCACATGCAGCACACAACTAATCAGTAACGCTGCTTTGTGAAAGGAGCCCTGAGTGTCTTATCTGCACCCAATGGAGACCACTCCATTTCACTTGAAATCTTCCTGAGGGGAATTTGTACAAAATTCATTACTGCTCCTCCAAAGCAGAACCACTGCACTCTTTCACTCTATAGTACTTGCTCAATCAAACGCTGCCAAACATTCTTTCACTTTTGCAGCACTCAGAATTTCAGGAAACATTAGGGTGCAGATAAGTGCTCCTTCTTTAGCATTTAAAATTCTTTGTTGCTGCAATTTTTAACATAATATTGCACTTTTTTCATGAGATTCCTATGTGCCTGAATTTTTGAATGCCTCAATTGTTGTCTAGAATTAAAAATTGGAGGTTTTTCTGGTCCAATGATTGACATAAAGGACAAAACAGTATAAATAGCATGAAAAATTGGTGCAAAAAAAAAATAACACACTAAGTGCTATTCTATAAACTGCGCTGAAACTTTGGCCAAGTAAATCCAGGTGTAAATCCTGGCGTCTAAATTAGGTATGGGTCCCCCTTATTCTATAACAGCACACATAAATTGTAGGAATGCCCCTGATCTGCCTATAACTCACCCATGGCTGAGACCCCTTTTTGAAGCCATGTGGAAATTCCCCATGACTAAAATATGCATATAACTTTCAATTAATGCCAATTAGTGCTAATAATTGTTTATTATCACCTAAATATCAATTCTAATTGGCTCATTATTCAATTAAATTGCATGTGCAAATTGGGTGCACTCCCAAATTTGAGTGCACAATTTTAAGAACCATTTATAACATTTTAGGGAATGTGTGAGCTCTTGAGAAACCATTATGCAAAGTTCCACTGAGGGTGTCTAAGGATCTTTTCCTTCATAATGAAGTTGAGTGTTGCTATAGAAAATTGGACAAGATGCGTCCTAGAGAACAGACATGTATGGAGCTCTCATTACCTCTGAGCAAAGCCTAATGCAGGAATGAGGGGTTTAGATTTCTTAGGAACAGGGCGACATACTTGGAAAGGGAGAGACTGTTCCGAAAGAATGGGCTCCGCCTTAACAGGGATGGAACCACACTAACTTGGAAAAAGGAGATAGAACATCTTTTAAACTAGAATGGGGAGGTGGGGGGGGGGGGGGGGGGAGCTGACAGTCGGCCAGGAGTGCATGGTTTGGTATGCAGTATCCTTGAAGGATACTATTGAAACAAAACATTTAGGGAATCCCAGTAGAGAGGTTTCTACAATGCTGAAAGTAAGCCAGGTGTGCTTAATGAGAGAGCAGGATAAAGGATGCGCATTATCCCCTTCAACTTCTAAGCAACTTGTAAATCAAAGGAAAAAACACAATTTGAAGTGCCTGTATACAAATGCTAGAAGCCTAACAAATAATGGGAGAGTTAGAGAGTATATAGCAATAAATGATGAGGTAGATATAATAGGCATCTCAGAGACTTGGTGAAAAGAGGACAATCAATGGGACACTGTGTTAAGGTACAAATTGTATCACAATGATAGAGAGGACCAAATTGGAGGTGGGGTTGCGCTATATGTTAAAGAGGGAATTGAGTCAAATAAAATAAACATTCCACATGAAACAGATAGTAGCGTGGAATCATTATGGATAGAAATTCCATGTGTGAAGGGAAGGATTATTCTTGTAGGGCTGTACTACCGTCCACCGGGACAGTTCGAACAGATGGATGAAGAAATGTTTATAGAGATTAGGAAAGCTGGCAAATTGAGCAATGCTATAATAATGGGTGATTTCAATTACCGTTATTTTCAAAATTTCTACAATTTATCAGTGTTTGAAGGGTGCACATAAATTTGAAACCATGAAAGTTGGTGGAGAAAAAAGACCTCAGTAAAACCTGACACACCTCTGTTCAAAGGACACGCCTTAAATAAAGAGGGGACCTCCTTAATCATTGGTCTCAAAAAAACTCCACTTACACTTCTTTCATGCTTTATATCATAGCATCCTTTCAAAACACTGTTAATGAAGGCAAAAACAAATAATCTCGGCCTCAAGCCATTACTTAGCTTGGATGGTGAAACCAGCGTGATTTTCTTAGTTTCGTGCAGTATGTCTGACAGTTCCTTCCTGCACTCGTACCCAATTCCCAACAGGGAAGCCCTGTTTCGCCAATAGAATGGCTGCCTCAGGGGAAAACACAAAACAAATGTTCAATAACACATCCAAGTCACGACCGACGCCTTCACTGCGCATTCAAACATCTTCTCAAGAATGGCGGACATTGAGCCTGCAAAGAGGTGGGAAAACGTGGGATACAAATGCAATAAATAAATAGATAAAAATGGCAAATTGGCTTAAAATATTTAGTAAATCTATCATAGTCCACAGCTAAGGTGTTTTCTCTTACAGTTTTCCATTGAAAAAAAGTGTATTAAAATTCTGGTAGGACCTCAGTAATAGCAACATTGTCAAAACCCCTTCCCTGCCAGATTCTTTGTGAACTACTAATACTTATCATTTCTATAGCGCTACAAGGCATACACAGCGCTGTACACCACAAAAAGACAGTCCCTGCTCAAAGAGCTTACAATCTAGATAAGACAGGTAAGCAGACAGAGCAATTAAGGGTAGGGGAATAAAGAGGTGAGGATAAAAGGACAGGGCAAGTGAATCAGGAGTCAAAAGCAGTGGCAAAGAGGTGGGCTTTGCGTTTGGACTTGAAAACGGCCAAAGATGGGGCTAGACGTAAAATCCTGAAATGCAATACTTCCAGTCACCTGAAAATATGCATACAAATTCTGAAATTTGTATAGTTCTGAAATTTGCGTAGTTTGATTGTCAAACTACGCATGTCATATATATCTTGACTTGCCCATGCAAGAAATTTTATGTAGGTAAACCCAAGCGCAGGCTACATCAACACATTACTGAACACCGGTCCTGCATTAAATTAGCTAAAACCGGTGTCCCGCTAGTTGCACATTGCTTGGACAAAGGCCATCATTTTGACTCCTTCAGATGCTTTGCTATTGATCATGTCCCTCACAACATTTGAAGGGGGGACAGAAATAAGATTTTGATTAGGAAAGAACAAAAATGGATTTACACGTTACAGTCACTGGAACCACGTGGTTTAAATTCTTTGATTGAATGGTTTGTGTTCTTTTAATTCCCCTCCCTCCCCACAATCATATGAAGTAACATTAAATGTTATGAAGCTTCTTAGAGCCTATATAGCAAACCTTAACACCACCAATTCTGAACACACAAATATGAATAACAATACCTTTAAAAAGGCAGCAGTGAATATATACAACAGCAATTTATGTCCCATTTTAAAAGCCAAACAGATATAAGTCCCCTGATTAAAAAAAAAAAAAAAGCATTTACAATTTTATTACTGGCTGGGGCTGGGCTGGCACTGGCAGGAACTCGATTCTCAACTCGAATGATCTCGGACTTGAACCTTTCCAATTCCCACGTTTCCACAGGGCAGGCCAGGCTGAGGCTCACACTAGTTCAATACTCAACCCGGCCTGCGTGCAGGTGCAGACCGCAGCTATTTTTTTTAGCCTGCCCTCAGATGCGAGCGGAGCGAGAGCGAGGCTGAGCACGCCGCCGCGTCATCATATGGTACTACTGCGTAGAATCATATGGAGGGAACAACAACAACTACGACGTGCTGCGTGGCCGTGATGGGACCTGCTGCTGCTGCAACAAGTGCATTTTCCAGCGCCGCCGGAGCCGAAGGTAGGCGGGATAAGCCTGCTGGAGAGATCAACTGAGCCGGCCCTGAGCGGGTGCCCGCAACCGCGCGACGTGGTACGCTGCTGCAGTGTTTGCGCTTGCCGCTTGGGTGGGAAGGCCAAAATCGGGCTGGAGCCTGCCCTGGAGAGATCAGCTCAGCTGAGCCAGAGCGAGCAGGTGCTGTTTCTGCGGTGGTCACTAGGCTGCTGCACAGTTTGTGTGCGCTTGGTTGGGCGGGCCTGAGCTGAAATTAGGTGGGCCTGGGTCCACCCAGGCCCACCCGTAGCTACGCCCCTGCTGTGGCTGCATTTAATTTTCGAAAGGGTGACTACAATAAAATGAGGAAAATGGTTAAAAAGAAACTATAAAGATTGGCTGGAAAGGTTAGGACACTAACCGCCTTATTTTCAAAAGAGAAAGACGCTCATATTTCGACCCAAATCGGGAGATGGGAGTTTTTCTCGCAAAGGCGCCCAAATTGGTATAATCAAAAGCCGATTTTGGGGGTTTCCAACTGCACTCTGTCGCGGAAACGAATAAAGTTGACAGGGGCGTGTCGGAGGCGGGACTGGGGCGTGGTTATCAACCGAGGAGAGATGGGCGTCTGTAGCTGATAATCGAAAAAAAAAGCGTTTTTACCGCGATTTTGGGTCACTTTTTTTGGACCCTTTTTTTCATGAACAAGTCCCAAAAAAGTGCTCCAACTGCCCAGATGACCACTGGAGGGAATCGGGGATGACGTCCCCGGACTCCCCCAGTGGTCACTAACCCCCTCCCACCAAAAAAAACCCCACTTTAAAAACTTTTTTCCCAGCCTGTATGCCAGCCTCAAATGCCGTACCCACCTCCACGACAGCAGAATGTGTTCGATCCTGTCACAGCCTTTCCCTGGGTCAGATGTGGCTCTCGGGTGCAGTACAGGGTCACATCAGCATTGCATTGTGGTGGGTGTAGGGTATTGGGCTACGTGATTTCATTAGCTTGTGTTACAGTCTCACAATGTTGGTAGTTGGTAGGCTCTTCTCCCATGGTGCTTTTCCCCCTGCCTACTGGGTCAGAGTGTGCCCTGTTGTGTTTCCTGTTGTAGTCCATGCAGTAGTGGCCATTTTTGTAAGCCAGTTTTAGTTCCCTTTCCTGTGTTAGCCACATTAGAGAACTTAGTTCTTACCTTGAATGTGGTTGAAAGAGGGCATTGTACAGCATTCTGCCAGCTCTGACCTACTGCTAATCTCAGTACCAGGGAGACTCGTTGCCAGTGGGGCACAACCTCTGATCTGCAGTTAACTGTGAGTAAACGCGGTTATTCCAATAAAGGACGTTTTCGGAGAGATTAGTCTTCAGGTGTCAACTGGTGTGCCAATGTTATACAGCAGCAACAAGTCCTAGAGGCCTGCATGTATGCAGGTCCCTGGAGCACTTTTAGTGGGTACCGCCGTGCACTTCAGCCAGGTGGCCCCAGGCCCATCCCCCCCCCACCTGTAACACTTGTGCTGGTAAATGGGAGGCCTCCAAAACCCACTGTACCCACATGTAGGTGCCCCCTTCACCCCTAAGAGCTATGGTAGTGCTGTACATTTGTGGGTAGTGGGTTTTGGGGGAGGGGGGTTGGGTGCTCAGCACCCATGGTAAGGGAGCTATGCATGTGGGAGCGTTGTCTGAAGTCCACCGCACTGACCTCTAGGGTGCCCAGTTGGTGTCCTGGCATGTCAGGGGGGCGAGTGTACTACGAATTGTGGCCCCTCCCACGACCAAATGGCTCGGATTAGGACGTTTTTGAGCTGGGCGTTTTTAGTTTCCATTATCGCTAAAAAAAACAAACGCCTAGCTCAAAAATGTCCATTTTTTCGAAAATACGGTTTGGCCCGCCCCTTCACGGACCCGTTCTCAGAGATAAACGTCCATGGAGATAGGCGTTTCCGTTCGATTATGCCTCTCTAAATCAGGCATGGACATTATTTAAAAATACCATCTTGGAAGCTCAGTCCAGATGCATTCCACATATTGCAAAGATGGAAAGAAGAGTTAAAACTATTATAAAGAATAAAATTACAGAATAAATAGTTAAAAATGGTTTAATGGGACAGAGTCAGCATTGGTTCAGCCAAGGGAAGTCTTGCCTCATCAGTTTGTTTAATTTCTTTCAAGGTGTGAATAAATACCTGGCTAAATGTGAGCCGGTTGATGTAGTGTATCTAGATTTTCAGAAAGCTTTTGATAAAATTCCTTATGAGAGACTCCTGAGAAAAATAAAGAGTCATGGGATAGGCGGCAAGGTTCTGGTGTGGATTAGGAATTGGTTATTGGACAGAAAACAGAGGGTAGGATTAAATAGTCATTTCTTTCAATGGAGGAGGGTGAACAGTGGAGTGCCGCAGGGATCTGTACTGGGACTGGTACTATTTAACATATTTATAAATGATATGGAAATCAGAACAATGAGTGAGGTGATCAAATTTGCAGATGATACAAAACTATTCAAGATTGTTAAAACACGTGCGGACTGTGAAATATTGCAGGAAGAGCTTAGGAAATTGGAAGACTGGGCGTCCAGATGGCAGATGAAATTTAATAAGGACAAATGCAAAGTGATTAACATTAGAACAAATAATCTGAATCACAGTTACCTGATGCTAGGGCTCACCATGGGGGTCAGCGCTCAAGAAAAAGATACGGATTGTCATCGTAGATAATATGGAGGGGCATAATCAAACGGGGGCGCCCATCTATAAGGGCGGCCATCTTTAAGACAGGCCTCATAAAGCGGCATCCCCGACCGTATTATCGAAAAAGATGGCCGGCCATCTTTCGTTTCGATAATAAGGTTGGGGCCGGCCAAATCTCAACATTTGGGCTAGCCTTAGAGATGGCTGCCATTGGTTTTCCCCGATAATACAAACTAATGGCGGCGATCTCAAACCTGACCAAATCCAAGGCATTTGGTTGTGGGAGGAACCAACATTTGTAGTGCACTGGTCCCCCTCACATGCCAGGACACCAACCAGGCACCCTAGGGGGCACTGCAGTGAACTTCACAAATTGCTCCCAGGTGCATAGCTTCCTTACCTCGTGTGCGAGCCCCCCAAATCCCCCCAAAACCCACTACCCACAACTGTACACCAATACCATAGCCCTTAGGGATGAAGGGGGGCACCTTGGGGGGGGGGGGGTTGGAGGGCTCACATTTACCACCAGAAGTGTAACAGGTAGGGGGGATGTGCCTGGGTTTGCCTGTCTAAAGTGCACTGCACCCACTAAAAACTGCTCCAGGGACCTGCATAGTGCTGTCATGGAGCTGGGTATGCCATTTGAGGCTGGCATAGGGGCTGGCAAAAAAATGTGGGGTTTTTTTGGATGGGAGGGGGTTAGTGACCACTGGGGGAGTAAGGGGAGGTGATTCCCGATTCCCTTCGGTGGTCCTCTGGTCAGTTGGGGCACCTTTTCAAGGCTTGGTCGTGAACAAAAAGGGACCAAGTAAAGTTGGCCAAACGTTCGTCAGGGCCGGCTTTATTTTTTCCATTATCGGCTGAAGCCAGCCGTCTCTTAATCACGCCCCCGTCCCGCCTTAGGTACACTGCCCCCTTGAACTTTGGCCGGCCCTGCGATAGAAAGCAGTTGAAGCCGGCCAAAATCGGCTACCGATTTGGCCAGCTTCCGGAGATGGCTGGCCATCTCCCGATTTGTGTCGGAAGATGGCCGGCCTTCTCGTTCGAAAATAAGCAGGATACTGAAATCTTCTGCTCAGTGTGTGGTGGAAGCCAAAAAAGCAAACAGGATGCTAGGAATGGAAAACAAAAGTGAGGACAATATAATGCCTTTGTATCAGTCTATGGTGCTACCGCACCTCGAATATTGTGTTCAATTCTGGTTGCCACATCTCAAAAAAGATATAGTGGAATTAGAAAAGGTACAGAAAAGGGTGATGAAAAGGGGATGGGATGACTTCCCTATGAGGAAGGGCTGAAGTGGCTAGGGCTCTTCAGTTTGTAGAAGAGACAGCTGAGGGGAGATATAATAGAGGTCTATAAAATAATGAGTGAAGTGGAACGGGTAGACATGCATCGTTTGTTTACTCTTTCCAAAAATACTAGGACTAGGGGATATACAATGAAGATACAAAGTAGTAAATTTAATACGAATGGGAGATAATTTTTCTTCACTCAACGTGTAATTAAACTCTGAAATTTGTTACCAGAGAATGTGGTAAAGGTGGTTAGCTTAGCGTGGGTTAAAAAGGGACTGGACGGCTTCCTAAGGAAAAGTCCATAGACCATTATTAAATTGACTTGGGGAAAATCCACTGCTTATTTCTGGGATAAGCATCATAAAATGTATTGAGCTTTTCTGGGATTTTGCCAGGTATTTGTGACCTGGATTGGCCACTGTTGGAAACAGGATACTGGACTTGATGGACCTTTGATCTGTCCCAGTGTGGCAATACTTATGTACTTATGTAATTATTAGGAAAGGGATGGTGAATATGACTGAAAGTACTATAATGCCTTTGTATCGCTCCATGATGCGTCCGCACCTTGAGTATTGCATTCAGTTCTGGTCACCGTATCTCAAAAAAGATATAGCGGAATTAGAAAAGGTTTAAAAAAGAATGACTAAAATGATAAAGGGGATGGAACTCCTCTCGTATGAGGAAAGTCTAAAGAGGTTATGGCTCTTTAGCTTGGAAAAGAGACGGATGAGGGGAGATATGATTGAGGTCTGCAAAATCCTGAGTGGTGTAGAACGAGTGAAAGTAAATTGATTTGTTACTCGTTCCAAAAGTACAAAGACTAGGAGACACTCAAGGAAGTTATATGGAAATACTTTTAAATCAAATAGGAGGAGCTCTGGAACTCTTTGCCAGAGGAGGTGGTAACAGCGGTTAGCTTATCTGGGTTTAAAAAAATGTTTGGACAAATTTCTGGAGGAAAGGTCCATAGTCTGCTATTTAGACAGACTTGGGAAGCATGTAGTATGGAGTATGTAGTATGGGATTTGTAGTATGGAGTGTTGCCACGATTTGGGTTTCTGCCAGGTACTTGTGACCTGGCTTGGCCACTGCTTGGAAAACAGGATACTGGGTTAGATGGACCACTGATCTGACCCAGTATTGCTACTTTTATGTTCTTATGTTGAAATATTTGTTAAGAAATTCTGCCTTATCCTTGTCAGCTTCCACATATTACTCAACTTCACCTTTTGAGTCTCACGATGCAATTTTTATCAGCAACATATCTAAAAATGGTCTTATCCCTCATTTTAATGTATTGGATATTTTTTCTTTCATTTTTATCTTTGCATTCATAACTACTCTTCCAGCTTCTCTCAGTTTTTCCAGATATTGTTGCCTGTTTTCTTCTTTCTGTGAACTCTTGCAGTTTATGAAAGCTAACTTCTTTTTTCTTATCTTTTCAGCTACTGCTTTTGAGAACCAAAGTTGCCTTATTTTCCTCTTAATTTTATTTACTTTCCTTACAAAAAGGTTTTTACCCTCGCAGTAGCTCGTTTCATTTTTGCCTACTACTTTCCTATTTCCATCTTGACAACTCCTTGAAACAATCCTCCATCTGAACAAAGCTAGACTTTTAAAGTCTAGAACCTTCACTTTTGAATGAACCTTCTCCACACCTGTCTTGACATTAAACTACTAGTACCAAGATGACCTGATGTTGTAAAGCAGTTCTTTTGTTGAAGAAAAGTAAAGTGTTGTACAAGTCCCAGACAGAAGAATGCATTATTTTTCTTCAATAAAAGAACTGCTTTTACAAAATAAGGCCATCTTGGTATTTGTTTTCTTCCACCCCTGGGATTGTCCTGTTTGTGCTGATTTGTGGAAGCTTCTGGTTTTCTTTTGCATTTTGGAATTAATGTTAAACTACACCATCAAGTGATCACTGAATGCCAGATGATCACCCATTATAATATCAGAAACATTCTCCCCATTCTTAAGCACTAAGTCTAATATGGCCTCATCCTGTATGGGTTCCATTAACAACTCTTGAACAGTTCTTCCTGTAGAGAACTCAGGATCTCCCTAGTATGTTACCACGTTACCCCATAATACAGATACCCCAATCAACATCAGAAAAAACAGGTTGAACAGCAGATATTCAATCAAATCCATAAGCTTATAGCCCCATGAATGTTAACCTAAAAGTATGTATTTATTTATTGCATTTCTATCCCACATTTTCCCACCTCTTTGCAGGCTCAATGTGGCTTACATTATGCCGCAATGGCAGGTGCCATTACCAAAAGGAGAGATACAGAATATTATTGCATTTAAAGTAGAGAAATAAAACATAAAGTATATAAGAAAGGGCACTAAAAGGGGAAATTTATCAATGTCAGCTACTGTTAAGATGTGTTATATTACTGTTTATCCCAGTTCCTATTAACTAGAGGGCCCTTTTACTAAGCTGCATTACACATTAATGTGTGCCTCATGCATTTTAAAATGGTGTATCATGGGACACGTTCAGGCATCCTGCAGCAACTGCCAAATGGGCACATGTTAAACATGTGCTAAAATATGTAGGCCCCTTTTACCAAGCTGCAGCAAAAGGGGACCTGCATTGGCATCGGCGCATGTTTTACATGCGCGCCGAGGCCCCCTTTTATCACAGCTGGTAAAAGGGCTGGTCTCGCTTTCCTTCAGGAAATGGCCAGGCAGCAAGTAAAGCACTTGTCGCGTGGCCATTTCTGAGGGGAGCCCTTACCACCACCCATTGAGGTGGAGGTTAGGGCTCCCATGCTAACCCAGCGGTAGCCAGGAAGTGTGCGGCACTGCCTGATTACTGCTGGATAGTATCCGGTGCTACAAATTTGCATAGCTCCAGAAATGATGGCATGGTAGGGGTAGGGAGTACTGCCGGGCTGCTGCGTTAGCCCGGTGATACTTCCTAAATAGCGAGCGGTAAGCCTGCATTGGACTTACCACCACATAGTAAAAGGAACCTATAATTTTAGGCGGCATGTCAGGGAGTGGAGAGTGGGGCATTATGTAAAACAGAGACAACAACAACAACAACAAAACCCAAACAAAACCAAAGCAAAAAAAACCCACAACTGTTCAATTTTGTACCTCAAGGCTATTGCATGTTGCACTATTGTTTTTTCTGTCAATCTCCTAAATAAAACTCTAATGTTCTATGAGCCATGCTTTCAATTAGTTTTATCAATGTAAATTAAGTTGCAAAGGCAAACTACCACCTAGATACATATGTAGAATTACAGTTTTAAAAAGTTCCAACTCAATTGAAAAAGTTCCAGTTATTGTACATGTCATTGAATATATTTGAATGATTGTTCAAATACTGGTGCACAATCTGACAATAAACTGAAAGATTGACAACGACAACTTAATATATTGAGTATCATCTGTTATGCTTATTACATATTAGATTGTTTACACAATTGTTTATTTCATGTACGCTTATATTTGTGATACTAATGTTTTTATTACATTTGGTTTTAATTCATTACATATACATTTATTACTGTTGTTTAAGTTTGTTCCTCTGAAGGGGCCCTTTTACTAAGAGGTAGTTTTACTAAGCTGCTGCAAAAGGGGGCCTCCTTTTACTATAGCAGGTAAAGGCTGTTTTCTTTTTAAAGAAATGGCCATGCGGCAAGTGAAGCACTTGCTACGTGGCATTTTCGAGGGGAGCACTTACTGTCATCCATTTAGGTGGCAGTAAGGGCTCCCTTGCTAACCCGATGGTAAGCGAACAGCGCATGGCACTACCCATTTACTGCTGGGTGTACACCGGCGCTACAAAAATAAAAATATTTTTGTAGCACCAGAAATGGCATGCGCTGGGGGTGGGAAATACTGCCAGGCTGCTGTAGTAGCCTGGCGGTACTTCTGGTTTAGCGAGCGGCAAGCCTACATTGGGCTTACTGCCGCTTAGTAAAAGACTCCCTAAAACATTTTATTATAGGAAAAAATGCCTAATGCAGGATGCATTACAGCATTATGTGTTACTTCTGGTAATAACATGTGATAATCTGCGCTATTTATTTTGAAGAAAAATTTGGCTGTGGGTGTATCACATGCAAAGAATGGGAATGGAAGTGTAAACCAGTAATGAAACTGGCACTGCTGCATGCTAACTGGTTTATGCTGGTTTAACCAGGAACCCTTAGCACCTCCTAAGTAGGAGGTGGTAAGTGCTCCTGTGTTATTTAATGCACAGCCTGAAAAAAATAAATTGAAAAGTAGATATTTTAAGGCCACAGTAGAAATGGTCTTAGCATGCGGAAATGTCCTATGTTACCACGAGGTATTTATTTATTTATTTGTTGCATTTGTATCCCACATTTTCCCACCTATTTGTAGGCTCAATTTGGTTTACATAGTGCAATAGTGGCAGTCGCCAATACCGGCATGAATAAATACAAAGTGAGGTTAAGACAGACTAATGATCAGAATTGATAGACATATTAGGGGTCAAGGGGAAGAGTAGGTTATGACCAATATGAACATAATATGAATATATTGTTGTGTTGCGGGGTTACGCATTTAGGTTGAGTTGTTTGAGTATGCCTTTTTGAACAGGTAAGTCTGGAAGATTAGGTGGTTGTATGTTGTTTTCACAGCGGTCGGAAGCGCGTTCCAAAGTTGTGTGCTTATATAAGAGAAGCTGGATGCATGGGTTGATTTGTATTTAAGTCCTTTGCAGCTTGGGTAGTGGAGATTTAGGTATGTTCATGTTGATTTTGTTGTGTTTCTGGTTGGTAGATCTACGAGGTCTATCATGTATCCTGGGGCATTGCCAAAGATGATCTTGAGGGGCATAATCGAATGTCGCCAGCCAAATAGATCGCCGGCGATCTATGTTGGCGGCGGTGCTACAGCTGGCCGGAAAGAGTAGTTACTTACCTGTAACAGGTGTTCTCCGAAGACAGCAGGCTGCATATTCTCACAAGTGGGTGACGCCACGTCGGCCCCGGAGGATTTTAAAGCAAAATCTCAAAATCTCTTTACGGCGTTCCGTCGCGCGAGCGATCGTACTGCGCATGTGCGCACACCTATTCCCGCTTGCCGAGCGGACACGCCCCTCAGTTATATCCAAAAGATGGAGGAGACAACTCCAAAAGGGGAAGGTGGGAGGGTTTGTGAGAATATGCAGCCTGCTGTCTTCGGAGAACACCTGTTACAGGTAAGTAACTACTCTTTCTCCAAAGACAAGCAGGCTGATATTCTCACAAGTGGGGTATCCCAAGCTTTCAGGCTTACACAACAAACAGTGGTCAATAGAGTCTCGCAACGGCGAGGCCAGAATAAAAATTGACCTGAAAAGGAGAAACATCTAAATGAGTGTAGCCTGGAACAGAACAAACATGGGCTTAGGAGGGTTGGAGTTGGATTCTAAACCCCAAAGAAGTTCTGCAGCCCCGACTGCCCAAAACCGACTGACGCGTCGGCTATTCTGCTGAAGGCAGTAGTGAGATGTGAATGTGTGGACTGATGACCACGCCGCAGCTTTGCAGATCCCTTCAATAGTGACTGATTTTAGATTAGTCACCGATTCAGCCATGGCTCTAATTTTGTGAGCCGTGACATGGCCCTCTAGAGTCAGTCCAGCTTGGACAAAAATGAAGGAGATGCAATCTGCCAGTTAAGAAGAAATGATGCGGTTTCCGACAGCAACTGGCATTAAAAGAAATAAACAACTGGGCAGACCTTCCGAGGGAGCTCGTCTGCTCCACGCAAAAAGTGCGCAGCTTGCTTTCGCCAGGGCTTGTAAGATGAGGGAGAAAGCATGTTGGGAAGACAATTGACTGGATCAGATGGTACTCTGATACCAGCGCCAGTAAGAACCTTGACTGCATGCGAAGAACTACTCTTGTTAAGATGAGAAGTAAGGTAAGGAGCTTGAGCTACTAGAGTCTGAAGCTCACCGACCTTTCGAGTTGAAGGAACAGCCACCAAGGAAATGACCTTCCAGGTCCAATACTTCAGATGACAGGAATCCAGTGGCCCGAATTGAGCTTGCAGCAGCTGGATGAAAACGACATTGAGACCCCAAGATACTGAATAAGGAGTGATAGGGGCTCTGACCGAAGCATAAGAGCCAACTGTAAAAATTATTGGGGGTGCTAAGCCCAACAGAAATAATCCCCCTTAGACACATACAAGGAATTCTCTCAATACTTTGGGAGAAGTAAACGTCATGAAGTGGACAGCTAAAGGCTGACCTTTTACACGTTGATGATAAGCTCTTATTGCACGAAGATGAATACTGACCGAGTTGGTCTTGAGACCAGATTCAGACAGGTGTGGAAAGAACTCAAGCAAGGTCTGTATAAGACTAGAGGCAGGATCTAGGGCCTCGCTGTCACACCAGACGGCAAACCTCTTCCATGAAAAGAATAACACCTCTTTGTGAAATCTTTTTCTGGAAGCAGGCAAGAGTCGGGAGACACTCTTCTGGAAAAGTCAACGAAACCTACACTCTCAACATCCAGACCGTGTGAGCCATAGATTGGAGGTTGGGATGTAGAAGTGCCCCCTCGTTCTGCGTAATGAGAGCTGGAAAACATTCCAACTCCAGAAGAAGAGGGAATCGTATCTGACGTAGCTAGAAAGGAGCAATCAGAATCATGGCTCCACAATCTTGCTTGAGAATCAGCAAAGTCTTTTCCACCAGATGTATGGTAGGATACGCATACAGAAAACTTGTCCCCCAAAGAAGGAGAAAGGCATCCGATGGTAGTCTGCCGTGAACCTGCAGCCTGGAACAGAACTGAGGGACTTTGTGATTGAACTAAGTTGCTCAGCCTGTCGGCCAGACTGCTGTTTACGCCAATTAGATAAATGGCTTGGAGGAAACAAGCCGCGTTGGCGAGCCCACCGCTACATCTGCATGGCATCTTGACTCAGAGGACAAGATCCAGTACTCCTTTGTTATCGAGTACATCACAACCCGATTGTGTGGTTGATTAAAATAATTAGGTTGGATAGCCAGGAGGGATGCAACCTTCGTCAGCAGCTTTTGACTGAGTAAGGTGGACTGGACACCTCAGAATCAAAATGGAGAGAATTAACCACCTCTGAGGGGAATTCCGAAGACTGGCGAACAGTTGGGTTACATCCTCTAGATGTGCAAAGGTGTCAAGGGAGTGACGTGAACTGTGGAAGCCATGTGTCTAGAAGTCTCAATATTACTGTGCTGTAATCTGTTGAGACGGGCAATCAACGTGTTAAGGGAACACTTGCACTCCCAGTCCATGAAGATACGCTGCAACAACAGCTAGGCACTAGGAAAAACATACTCTGGACGCAAAGTGAGTAGAAGTATCTTGTAAGTCCAGAGAGCATAACCATTCATTTTCCTGAAGTATGGGAAGAAGGATGCCCAGGGAAATCATCCTGAACGAAATCTGTTGAGGCCCCTTATGTCTATGATGGGACGGAACCCACAAGGAAGGACCTGGGATAGAAACTCAATCCTTCTTACCCTTGTGGAACAGGCTCGACTGCATTGGTACTGAGAAAGGCAGAGAGTTCCTCTGCAAGTACTCACTGTTGATGGAAGCTAAAGGATTAAACTTCCAATGAACAATGTGGAGGGTTTGATTCCAGATTGAGAATGTATCCTAACCGGACTATTTGAAAAAACCCCCCGGTTGGAGGATATAGAAGTCACCTGTGGTGGAGAATATTTGAACTTCCCCCCGACAGGCAGATTGGCCGGTACGGACATTTTTTTTTTTTTATATATAGTGGCTATGCTGAATTGGAGCCACTCCAAAACCCCTCTCTGGTTCCTGCGGAATAGCTGCAGGAGCCTGATTAGGTGCACGCCACTGACTAGAACGAGCGTGCTGATCTCTTTAAAGAAGTTCCGAGATGAGGAAGTGTATGCACAGCATATCAACAATTTTCTGCTGAGTCTCCTCCTCCAGGTGAGAGGCACACAGTCATGAGAGTCTGCGCATCACCATACCTAGAGCAGAAATCTAGGTGTTACAATACAAGTGATGAAAACGCCATTGGACAGGAACTTGCGACACTTGGAAAAAAGATGTAGCCTACTCCGGTGGGAATGTTCATAAAGATCTGGCAGGACTTGGTCTTGGACGCGATCATGCCAGCCTGGTACGCCATTCTCCAAAGGAGGCTAAGGATGTATGCTCTGGTCTCGGGGGCGCCGAAGCAAGTTCTTAGAACTGCTATCAGTTCTGAGTTGAAGATGGTAGTCCAGGACCTCGAGCATCTGGCATTGGGCTGATTGACAATCTCCATTGTAATGTGTCAAGACAAATAGAGGATCTAGAGGATTCTCAGCAGAGAAAACCCCATGACCTTCATGTTCATCAGATGAACCATCATTGAACTGAGCCAACTACTCAAACAGAGCAGCTCAGATGCAAACATTGACCAGTATAGAGCAACTGTCATACATACAATTCTACAGAACAGCTATGGAAAAATATGTTCTCCTGTAGCAAAATGGCTGTTCTTAACATGCATTTCTGGGCCTGGAAGCCAAGGTATGGAGGCGCGGTAAGTTCTACGAGCGAACACCCATACCAGAGGCAGCATCGGTGAAGGAGACCAGTTGAAAAGCTAGATGCCGCGGGAGGCGGTAGCATCCATGGCATCCAATGGTACCCATGGTCTCGAAGCCAAGGACAACATCTGGCAATGCAAGGGAATCGAAACCAGACTGCCAGATGACTTCCATAACAGAGATGTGACCGATGGTACTGATAGTACTCATGGCACCGACGGTGCCGATGATACACATGGTACCGATGACCCCCGGTACCAATGGAACCCATGGTACTTGGTACCGATGATAGTCATGATATCTGGTATCGATGGTACCCATGATACCCTAGTACCGAAGGGACCCTTGACATGTGGTACCGATGGTACCCATGATATTCGGCACCAACAGCACCGACGGTACCTATGGTACACATGGTATCGACGGTGCTCAAGACACCTGGTACCAATGGCACCCATGGTACCGATGGTACCTGGTCATGATATTTGGTATCGACGGTACTCATGTACCGACGGTATCCATGATACCTATCCATGGTACCGACGATACCCGATACCGATGGTACTCGTGATACTCGGTACCGATGGGCGATGATACCTGTGATCGATGGTGCCCATGATATCTGATGCCGATGGTGATACCTGGTGCCGACGGTGCCCATGCACCGAAGACACTCGGCACCGATGGTACCCATGGTACCGATGATACCCGGTGCCGACGGAATCCATGGTACCGATGGTACCGGTACCGACGGGACCCATGGCACCGACCATGGTACCAATGTTCCCGGTACCGATACTCCTTGGTACCGACGCACCGGTGACATTCGGCACCGACGGCACCCATGGTACCGATGATACTCGGTACCGACGGCACCCATGGTACCGATGATACTCGGTACCGACGGTACCCATGACACCCGGTACCGATGATACTCGGCACCGACGGTACCCATGACACCCGGTACCGATGATACTCGGCACCGATGGTACCCATGACACCCGGTACCGATGATACTCGGTACCGACGGTACCCATGACACCCGGTACCGATGATACCCGGTACCGATGCGGTGTATCGACGTCCAATGCCAGGATACCTCCATAATAGAGGGAGCAACGCTCTCGGCACCGACTGATGTCTGAAGCCCGAATACCTCCATAACAGAGGGAGCAAAGCTCTGGGCACCGATGGTACCGACACCCGCTGATGCGCCCGAATGACCTGCCAAGCAGGAGGCGCCGAGGCAGGTGGAGACCTACTCGATGCATAACTATACCCAGCGTGCATCGGTCTCTGTCGGACTCCAGAAACTCCTTTGGGCATCCCTGACAAGTAGCATAAGTCTCGTCTTTGAGACACTACTTGCGCTTCACAGGGAGATGATCCGGTCCTTTGGGCATCCCTGGCAGAGTAGAATACGTCTCGGTACTTTGAGACACTACTTGCGCTTCACAGGGAGATGATCCGGCCCAAGACACTTCCGCCGATGCGTCCGAATGACCTGCAGAGCAGGAGACGCCGAGACGGGTGGAGACTCACTTCAAAGGTTACACCACTGATATTGTGTCACCAGGCTGCCCATTCAGTGGCTGACCAGGGATGCACCTGCTTAGGTTCCTGGTTTTTCCTGTGACATACACCTTCACCACTTGTGAGGCTCAAAGACAGTAGTGTGCTGAAGCAGGCTCTCACAGCTCTCGAGAGCAATTTGTTTAAGTTTTAATAAATGGATCAAAAAATGTGGGCTTGTTTTATTTGCTGGCTAGAGAGAGCCCACAGATAACAATATACCAGCACTTTCAAGAAAAAAGAAAAAGAGAAGCTTATATGCTTCGTTGAGGCACAGCCCCTTGTGACTCTGGCAATTACTTAAATTTTTTCTTGCCTCAGGTACAAAAAATACCTGTATATATAAGCCACAATGAGCCTGCCATAAAAAGTACAAATGAAAAAATAAAAAAGAGATTTACTCCGAAGACCTGAAGAAAACACGAAGCCCTAACGAACTCCGTGTCTCCTCAGACGCGGAAAAAGAAAAACTGAGGGGCGTGTCCGCTCGGCGAGCGGGAATAGGTGTGCGCACATGCGCAGTACGATCGCTCGCGCGACGGAACGCCGTAAAGAGATTTTGAGATTTTGCTTTAAAATCCTCCGGGGCCGACGTGGCGTCACCCACTTGTGAGAATATGCAGCCTGCTTGTCTTTGGAGAACCATATTATCGAAAAAGATGGCCGGCCATCTTTTTTGTCGATAATATGGTTTAGCCCAGCCAAATGCCGTGGAGTTCGCCGGGTTTGAGATGGCCAGGTTTGTTTTTCAGCGATAATGGAAAGTTATGTCGGCCATCTCAAACCCCAGCCAAATTCAAGGCATTTGGCCATGGGAGGAGCCAGCATTTTTAGTGCACTGGCCCCCCTGACATGCCAGGACACCAACCAGCCACCCTAAGGGTCACTGCGGTGGACTTCAGAAAAGCTCCCACGTGCATAGCTCCCTTACCTTGGGAGCTGAGCCCCCCAACCCCCCCCCCCCCCAAACCCACTACCCACAAATGTACTGCACCCACTAAAATTGCTCCAGGGATCTGCATACAGCCTCTGGGACTTATTGCTGCTGTGTAACTTTGGCACACCAGTTCACACCTGAAGACTAATCTCTCTGAAAAAGTCCTTTCTTGAAATAACCATGTTTACTCACAGTTAACTGCAGATCAGAGGTTGTGCCCCACTGGCAAAGACTCCCCTGGTACTAAGATTAGCAGTAGGTCAGAGCTGGCACAATGGTGTACAATGCCCTCTTTCAGCACCATTCAAGGTAAGAACTACGTTCTCTTACGTGGGTAACACAGGAAAGGGAACAAAACTGGCTTACAAAAATGGCCACTACTGCATGGACTACAACAGGAAACAAAATAGGGCACACTCTGACCCAGTTAGCAGTGGGGAAAAGCACCATGGGAGTATGCATTGCTAATGTGAATCTGCAGGGCACCTAACAGAAAAGGTGTCACACTCACCCGAGAGCCACATCGCAACCAGGGAAAGGCTGTCGAAGGATACAACACATTCTGCTTTCATGGAGGTGGGTACGGCATTTGAGGCTGGCATACAGGCTGGCAAAAAAGGTTTTTAGTTTTATTTTTTTAGTATGGAAGGGGGTTGGTGACCACTGGGAGAGTATGGGGAGGTCATCCTCCATTCCCTCCAGTGGTCATTTGGTCAGTTGGGGCACCTTTTTGAGGCTTGGTCGTGAAAATAAAAGGACCCAGTAAACCCGGCGAAATACTGCTTAACACTGCTTTTTTTTCCATTATCGGCGAAAGCCGGCCATCTGGTAGCCATGCCCATGCCTGCCCATGTCCCGCCTTCACTAATCTACCGACACGCCCCCTTGAACTTTCGCCGGCAAAGCGACGGGAAAGCGGCGAAGCTGTCAAAAATGTCGCTTTCGATTATACCGATTTCGCCGCTTTTAAAAAATCGCCGGCCATCTCCCGATTTGTGTCGGAAGATGGCTGGCGATCACTTTCGATTATAAGCTGGCTTGTGAACCAGGGTGCAGATTTTGAATGCAATACATTCTTTGATTGGGAGCCAGTGTAGTTTTTCTTGTAAAGGTTTGGCGCTTTCGAATCTTGTTTTTCTGAATATAAGCCTGGCTGCAGTGTTTTGAGCAGTTTGGAGTTTCCTTATGATTTGTTCTTTACATCCCATGTATATTCCGTTCCAGTAATCTAGATGGCATAGTACCATGGATTGAACTAAGTTGCAAAATATTTCCCTCGGGAAAAAAGGTTTCACTTGTTTGAGCTTCCACATTTTCTTTGTTCTGGCTTTCACTTGGCTCTCCAGTGTGAGATTTCGGTCGATTGTAACTCCGAGAATTTTCAGGCTCTCTGAGATAGGGAGGGTGTGATCTGGGGTGGTTATGTTGGTGGGTTTGATTGTGTTATATTGGGATGTGAGGATGAGACAGTGTGTTTTTTCTGTTGAGTTTTAGTTGAAATGTATTCGCCCAAGAGTTCATGATGTTCAAGCTGAGTTTGATTTCTTCAGTGATTTCCGTTAGATCATTTTTGTAAGGGATGTACAATGTGACGTCGTCCGTGTATATGAAAGGGTTAAGACCTTGATTGGATAGGGGCTTGGCTAGTGGGGTCATCATTAGGTTGAAAAGGAGCGGTGATAGTGGTGATCCTTGAGGTACCCTGCAGTCTGCTTTCCATGGTGATGATATGCTCAATTTCAATTTCACTTGATAGGTTCTAGTCGTTAGGAAGCCCTTGATCCAGTTAAGTACACTTCCACTGATACCGAAGTATTCTAGTATGTTTAGTACTATGTTATGATTCACCATGTCAAACACGCTACACATGTCAAATTGTAGGAGAAGTATGCTTTTGCCTGTTGCAATTTCTTGTTTGAATTTGGCTAGGAGGGTATGGCTGTTTTCTATCACAGCTTCTTGAAAGAGCCCCAGGGACTTTTGTGAAACATGGCCATGTTGGTTTTTACACTATGCAATACAGACTTTTAAATATCTACTTCATTCTTGGTGGATCCATTGGCGTGGAGTGTCTATACCCTAACTGTCACTCATAAAGCATGGTCACTTTTTTTTAAATACTTTTCTGATACAGGAGAGCTCTGAGCTATAAAGTATGATTGCATTAATTATCATACAGAAATAAAGTGCACATTAGAGATATTTGATATAATATCCTTTTTCTTTTGCCTCTTCTCATTCCAACAGCTAATCAGGATTGGAGAAATGGAAAGGTCAAATCACTCTGAAGTGACAGAATTCATCATTCTGGGATTCTTTGAGTTTCCTGAGATGCAGCCCCTCCTTTTTCTTGTGTTTTTGGTTATTTATATGATGTGCTTGACAGGAAACCTTCTTATTATACTCACAGTTTGCTTCGATTCCCATCTGCATAGTCCCATGTTCTTCTTCTTGAGCAACTTTTCCTTCCTAGAAATCTCTTACGTGACTGTCACAGTGCCTAAATTGTTAGCAGTGCTCATAGCACAGAATAAGACCATCTCTTTCATGCAGTGTATGATACAGATGTACCTGTTCCTGGCCTGCACAGATGCTGAGGTCTACCTTCTCACCGCCATGGCCTATGATCGCTATGTTGCCATCTGCAATCCTTTGCGTTACACCATCGTCATGAACAGGAAAATCTGCATCATTCTAGCCATTGTTTCATGGACAATTGCATTTATAAATCCAGTCTCTCATGTTACTATAATATCGCAGTCATCTTTTTGTGGTTCCAACAAAATTAACCATTTCTTTTGTGACATTACAGCATTGATGATCCTATCATGTTCTGGGACTTATGTCATTGAAACCATAAATTATATTGTAAGTCCACTTTTATGTTTTACCCCACTTATATTGACAGTTATGTCATATGTGTATATTATTTCTGCCATTTTAAAAATTCACTCTGCTAAGGGTAGACAAAAAGCCTTTTCTACCTGTTCCTCCCATCTTACAGTTGTCCTTTTATTTTATGGAATCATTATAGTTGTGTATATGATACCAAAGCCTACTTACTCCATGGATCTTAATAAACTGTTTACTGTAGTGTATATAACTGCTATTCCACTGCTCAACCCCTTGATTTACAGTCTGAGAAATAAGGAACTGAAAGGAAGTTTATGGAAAGTAGTCAGAATAGCTGAGAACTATTTTTCATCCAGAATTAATAAAATGCTGCACACTCTATTTGATGGCAATATCTCAACAATAAGTAAACAGTGTAGAAGGTAATTTTATAACATGTTGTCTATATGAGGTATTAAAAAACCTGTGATAAGCATATTTTATAAAGCAACAAAGGTGCCTGTATGAGTTTTAAAAACAGGCTCCTACAATGACCTCTGATTGTACACAAATTCTCACTCCAAGAATGCTCTATTCATATCTTGTGTATTAAAAAATTATGGGTTAATACTCAGCTATTGATGGTCAGCTGTTTTGAAGCTACGAGCCACTGTGGGCTGAATTCAATGCCAGGCCATGTCTGGACTCCGATATTGAATATAAGTATGGTTATTTGGAAATTAACCAGGCATCCTTTTTGTTGTTCTAACTTTACCTGCTTACTTAGAGACCCTTTTAGTAAAACATGTTAAAATCTAGGGTTAACACATTTTAACATGAGAGTTTCACACATACTAAGCTCAGATTGAACGCAGCATATTTAAAGTTTTTGTAATATATATTTTTTCTGGTTGTTCCCTTTAGTGCGTGGTATGGGTAAAAAAATTAATACAGAAGCACTTACAATCTCCAGTGGAAATGTGAATACACCAGCTGCTTAAACCTTCTATGCCCATTCTTTACCCATAAATCAAAATCACATCCCCGCACATCTACAAAATTAAGTTTGTCCATTCTATGTCAATCTTCACCCATGGCATGCCCTTTCCAAAAATAGTTTTTAAAAAGAGGTAACGTGTGCACCAACAGGCAAAGCAATGCAAATTGCTATAATGCATTTTGTAATAAGCCTTTTTGGCATGCTAACCACATGTTAGAGCTTAATGCCTTCTAGTAAAAGGGTCCCTTAGCTGCTTAGCAGACTAAGATGGAAGTTATTAAGATGCATTAGGGATTTAAGTTGCATTATTTGCCCCTTAACACAACTTAAAGGGGCCTAATGCAGCTTGACCAAATTTACCTTGGCAATATTTATGTCACCATGGGTTACACGTGTTTTGCATCTCATTACTATGTAAATACCACAACATGTTAGGTATCAGAAATCAGAGTATAATATTCTCATGTATATCTACATTGCACTGAAGGTGTGATTTATGCCAATTATGTTAGTACTTAGTATTTAGTAGTCCTCTCAGTGATAGTGACTTGAGCGGTGAGGAGACTGGGAGGTCTGGAGTAAGTGGTAATGTTCCACAAAGAGGTACATCTTTTTTAGACAACAGACATCCTTACAATTGAGGGAGTAAAACTCGTCAAGTTCGGTTTCAATCACAGGACCAGTACAACAACCCCTCGGGCTCGGGGCGATATTACCAAAGCAGAGCCCGCTCGAATCTGACCTATCAGCAGTAATAAATGTATCTACATTTGAATTGACATCTGATCAGAATCAGCTTTTGCATCTGGGTCTGGGGTTTGTCCCCTTGACGTATTATGATCCCTTTGCTACACGAGTAGGGCTTTATAAATTCTTTAGGAAGCTTCATTTGAAAACGTTTTTTCAGGATCATCCGATGTATCCAGACATCTCCATTGTTAAACCCAAATCCACCTGGATGCCCTTTGAGAGTTTGGACCTTTCCATTCTAGCCTTTCAAAAATGTGTTTTATATGAACTGGAACAATTGGAATATCAACATGAATCTGAGTTTAAAGTACAGAATCTGTCTAGAGAGTTACGAGAAGCTCTGGCTTTGTTACAGAACCAATCTGAAGTATTAATAGTAAGAGTGGATAAGGGTGGTGCGATAACAATATGGGATAAGCAGAAATATCTAGAGGAAGGGTGGAAACAGCTGAGAGATGAGACAACATATAAAAAAATTATCATCCGACCCTACTGAGGACCTAAAGAATGATATAAAAGAATTAGTATCAGCAGAACTGGAGACTTCAATATTGACATCGAGGGAGGCACGTTTTTTAGTGGAAGAGCATCCTAATATTCCCAGGATCTATTTTCTACCTAAAGTCCATAAAAGTGTGCAGGACCCTCCTGGTCCCCCTTTCGTGGCTCTATGTAACACCATTTTAGAGCCGCTATCAAAATTTTTAGATGTCTTTCTGAAACCTGAGGCAGTTAAGGTACTATCATATCTCCAGGATACAACAGACTTTTTGCATTGTTTGTGTACAACAGAAGTGTCAGATGAATCTATCCTAATTACGGTGGATGTAATGTCACTCTATACAATCATTCCTCAGGCTGATGCTCTACAGATTATTGATGGAGAATCGCCCGCCATCACAGTGTATATCTAAATATTTTTTGATGAAACTTGCCCAAATGGTAATTGGTCGTAACTATTTCTTTTTTCAGAATGAGTTTTTCGAACAAATTCAGGGAGTCGCGATGGGGGCGTCGCTAGCCCCTTCTATTGCCACTCTCTATCTGGCGAAATTTGAAGAGCTGTTTGTATATGGGCTGGAAGAATTTAAGCAGGTTCCGCTATAAAAGCGGTTCCTCGATGACATATTCTTTGTTTGGAACGGATCTATTCAATCGCTGCAGGAGTTCATGTTGAAATTAAATGCTTATCAATAGAATTTGAAATTTACTTTTAAGTATCATCTTACAGGCATTGAGTTTTTGGATGTATGGGTATATAAACAGAATGGGCAGCTACATACTAATTTATATCAAAAGCCAACTACACGTAATACTCTATTACATTTCTTCAGCTTCCACCCATACCATCTCAAAAGGAGCTTACCGCTGGAAGTCTCAGGTTTACAGGACATACATTAGACCTCGGTCTGCTGAGCTGGCAGACGGTCTTGTGTAATCTCATATTAGCATGGTAATGTTACAATTCATGTGATGTGCATTGTTCCCTGTTATTACTCCTTGCTTTACTCCTTGCTTCACATATTGCATTGTTCCCTGTTATACTCCTTGCTTCACATATTGCAGGTGGCCAGGATGCAAGGTGCAGGATTTGGATCTGCGGTCATTCCTTTGTGCACTGGGCTCGTAGGAGGGCGGCAGTACGGCCACATGGGGAGAACTTGGGTATCCACTGGGGGCAAGTATCTATCATTTGGCTGGGACTGAGAGGGATGCGCTGGGCACAATTGCTGCCAACCTTGCTATGGAGATTGCAGTCTCAGCCTGCTCCACGAGTCCTGATAGTGCATTTGGGGGGGTGGGGGGGGGGAATGACTTGGCCCAGGTTAATGGTATCCTCCTTCTGAAAACTATGCAACAGGATTTGTTACAATTGGCATGCTTATGTCCACAGTTGCGGTTGGTTTAGTCTGATATTATACCCCGCAGGTTGTGGAGGGGGGAGCGTTGCCATGCGGCCGTGAGGCAGACTAGGAGGAAGATTAACAAGTGGATGGGCAAGTTTATGTCCACTCTTAAGGGTCATGTGATTACCCACGCCCTCCTCATGGAGTCCTGTGAAGGTTTTTATAGACCTGATGGGGTTCATTTATCGGACATAGGGCTAGATATATTGAATTCTGACTTACAGGATTATATTGAAGCCACGAATTTATGTTATGAGTGCTAATTTGTGTTATTGGTGCTAAATTGCTGGCCTTTAATGGGTTCATGGCTGCAGCCAGGTGGTGGGGTGGAGGCCCTCGGCAAACGAGGTGTCATTGCCGTGGGCAGTGCCGATAAGTGACGGTGATTATGTAAGACTATGGTGGATACACAGCATGTCAGCACATAATAGTGCTTCGTTATTGGTGAATAATTGCTAAAATGTTACTTTCAAGGTGAAGTTTAAGGTTACGCCTGTATGTTGGCAGGTTGTAGTTGAGTGTCATTATAGTTTGTCTTTTGGCTTGGACAGCCGTGAGGCCAAGATTTTCTGCGGGGTGCATCCTTAAATGGGATGCACCATAATCAATGGGTGCTATAAGAAACAGCACATATAGGAGGGGGGGTGTGCTTAGACGGCACAACCAGAAGCGTGTTAAAATGCGATGGGGATGAAAAGCTGTGCACCCAGGGTTTTGATTGGGTTGACATGTTATAAGAAGTTATCCAGTTTTGTAACATATTAAGTGGCATTTTGTGAAACAGAATGTTTAAAGTGCCTGGCTGCGGCCTTAATAAATTCCAAATTCGCTCAAAAGAAGTGGCTTATGGGTCTTATTGGTTTGCAGAAGGAGAGTGGGTGTGCGAGTTGGTGCCAAATGTCCC
The DNA here is from genome assembly GCF_901765095.1 of Microcaecilia unicolor. Lineage (NCBI taxonomy): Eukaryota > Metazoa > Chordata > Amphibia > Gymnophiona > Siphonopidae > Microcaecilia > Microcaecilia unicolor. Next base: position 96,056,693 of record NC_044037.1, on the reverse strand, counting down.
AGTTGTGTATTCATGTATTTACTTACTGTCTGACAAAGAATACAGCAAAGAGAGAATTGGTGGTTCAATGGGCTCTTGAAATTATTGCAGCAGGGGGTGGGGTTTACCCAGCGGTAATTGGGCAGTGCCATGTGCTACCCAGTTGGAGTCTGGTTAGCACTGGAGCCTGGTGCAGCAAGTGTGAACTTACCACATGGCCATTTCTTTTTTCCATCTTTTTACCTGCTGCGGTAAAAGGGGTCTCTGCACACAGCAAAAACATGTGCTGCTGCTGCTAGCGCAGGACCCCTTTTACCACAGCTTCTTAAAAGGGCCCCTCTTTGAAGAGCTTAGGGTTAAAGATCTTTGTCACTTACACATCATTCAGAACACTGTGAATCAACTTATTACCAACATACGGATATATGACCATGTCACTGCCCACCTGAAAGATGCTCACTGGATACCTCTTGTTCAGCGCATCTTCTATAAGTTACTTCTACTACTGTTTAAAGTTCTGTACTCTGGTGAACCCCTCTACCTCTCTGGTCTCCTTATCCCATACTGTCCTACTAGAACCCTTAGATCAGTTAGTCATTCTCAGATATCGTGAGATAGTATACAAACATATTAGACACACGACCTTCTCCATCCAAGGTCTACAGTTATGGAATTTTCAATTCTCTCCCATTATCCCTTTGTCTGAAGATTTCTACTGATAAATTTAAGGCTGATCTCAAGACTTTTCTTTTTAATGATGCTTTCCACTAGTTTGGATACAGAAAGTGTAAGTGCCTTGTTGCTTTGTAGCCTTTACTATATGAGACGTGGGGTAAGGAATAATATATTGTAGAGGAATATTTTTGAGTTATTCCCTGAGTTTTCCACGTCATCACTGTGACCACTGACGCAGGTGCTAGTCACTGAAACACGGCCCGTGTCGGGTCTTTTTGTCAAGGCTTATTCATTAAAGAACTGTGTTCCATTTTTAAAGGCCCGTTTTGCTGTTTTTTTGTTTGGACTTTAGTTTGTACTTTGTTTCCTCTCTTTTGCTATATCTTAGACTGTAAGATGCCATGAGGGCTTCCCATGGGCCAGATAGTAAATGTTCAATACACTTAAAAACTTGAAACCCAATTAGAGAAATTGCCCTGAGATTAAGAATGCACTCTGTCAGCAAAACACATCTTTGAACAATGCTGACATAATGCACTTTTCAGGTTGTTTTACTATTATTCATGTTCTATCCCTGAAGCCTTGAAAATTCTTTTGGGAGTTTATCTCATAGGTTCCAGAAATGTCTTAAATACATCTGCCTGATCCAAGTCTTTGCTATCAAGAAGAAAAGATTCCTTGCCATGAAATTAAATAGAAAAGTAAGTATACCTTTCTGTGTCTATATCTTGATTAGAAATGTATACAAACCAACATACAGCTATAAAACCATATGACCAAATGCTCTGTACTGAGAGTAGAATTTTTCAACTGCTGCATTGCTCTTCTGTGATTTAACTCTTCTCAGAGTAGATGCATAGAAATGAATAATTTGCAGTCTTAAAACGGGTAATTTTTATAAGGCATTTTCCATGCGTAAAGTAGGCTTTCCACAGTGAAAAAAATCTTTTAAAAATGTGTGGTGTACATGTGAATAAAATGTAGGCACACAGAAATACAGCATCTACTTTTACTCAGTATAAGGTAGGCATTTGTGATGCAGAAGTTTAGAAGGAGCATGAGCAAAGTTGTGGTATCCTCAAGTACATTATAACCACACATAATTTTTCCTCAATATAATAATTTTTATTCATATCAATCTCTTACATAATTACATAAATTCTTTTCTCAACACTTTTACAGTCATACATTCCCCGTATCTAAACCAGTCATTTCTTCTTTTTCACCTTGCAGTTCCACAATATTTCCAAATGCTATGTTCTTTATCCATAAAAGCTTACATGCAATTTTCTTCCATCTTAAAAACATGTATATTACTGCTCCTTTATGTAATATTGCTATGCTATACACCTCAAACTTTCTAACACTACCAAATAATAATTGCCTTCACAATTCTTCCCACTATATACCAGTCCAAATTCAACAGAATAATTCTGTATCTTCCAGTCTTCTTTGACCTGAACCGGTCCAACACCCATTAAAAAGTATCGTTGTTATAGATACATTGATTCACATCACTCTCTGTGCAATTCAAATCTTCCATATGAGCAATTATCATATTGTATAAACCCCTCTTCTTATTCAATTTTCAGTCACTTTTTTTTCCAAATGTCTGTTAGCACCATATAAAGTCTCCATCAAACTCTTTGATGCATTTCCAGGGCTTGACTCAACATAGACATGAAAAATGGTCGGGTTATTTACAAATGGAGACTTTATGTGCAATTAACAGACATTTGAGGAAAAAAAACTAGTAATCGAATAAGAACAGGAATATATGCAATATGATAATTTGTTGGATTTGGACTGGTATATATTGGAAAGACTTAAGAATGCAAATATTATTTGGTGGTGTTAGAAGGTTTGAGGTGTATAGCTTATAGCAATATTATATGTATTAAGCAGCAGTAATATACATGTTTTTAAGATGGAAGAAAAAATGAATGTAAGCTTTTGTGGATAAAGTACACAGGGGTCCTTTTACTAAGGTGCGCTGAAAAATGGGCTGTGCTAGTGTAGGCGCACCTGTAAAAATGCCTTCTTAAAATTTTTACCGAAAATGGACGTGCAGCAAAATAAAAATTGGTGCATGTCCATTTTGAGTCCAAGACCTTACCGCCAGCCATTGACTTAGTGTTAACCGTGCGGTAATTGCTTACGTGTATCAAGTCAGAGTTACTGCCCAATTTTCACCATGTGCCAGAAAATAAAATATATTTTCTGGCGTGCATGGAGCGGCATAATCGAACGGGGCCCTCAAGTTTTCCTGGGGCCATCCTCGGCTCTGTGAAGAGGCGGGGAAACCCGTATTATCGAAATAAGATTGGCATCCATCTTTCATTTTGATAATATAGTTGGGGACGCCCAAATCTCAACATTTAGTTTGACCTTAGAGATGGTCGTCCTTAGAGATGGTCGTCCCCGGTTTTCGGCGATAATGCAAACCGAGGACGCCCATCTCAGAAATGACCAAATCCAAGCCATTTGGTCGTGGGAGGAGTCATCATTCATAGTGCACTGGTCCCCCTCACATGCCAGGACACCAACCAGGTACCCTAGGGGGCACTGCAATGGACTTCACAAATTTCTCCCAGGAACATAGCTCCCTTACCTTGTGTGTTGAGCCCCCCAAACCCCCCAAAAAACCTATTCCCCACAACTGTACACCACTACCATAGCCCTTAGGGGTGAAGGGGGGCACCTACATGTGGGTACAGTGGGTTTCTGGTGGGTTTTGGAGGGTTCACATTTACCACCACAAGTGTAACAGGTAGGGGGAGATGGGCCTGGGTCCACCTGCCTGAAGTGCACTGCACCCACTAAAATTGCTCCAGGGACCTGCATACTGCTGTCAGGGAACTGGGTATGACATTTGAGGCTGGCGTGGAGGGGCATAATCGAACGGGGCCGGCAATCTATAATGGCAGCCATCTCTAATGACGGCTCCATAAAATGGCATACCCGACCGTATTATCGAAACAAGATGGCCGGCCATCTTTCATTTCGATAATACGGTCAGGGCCGGCCAAATCTCAACATTTGGGCCTCCCTTAGAGATCGCCGGAGTTAGAGATGGCCGCCATTGGTTTTCGCCGATAATGGAAACTAATGCCAGCCATCTCAAATCCGGCCAAATCCAAGCCATTTGGTTGTGGGAGGAGCCAGCACTTGTAGTGCACTGGTCCCCCTCACAAGCCAGGACAGCAACCGGGCACCCTAGGGGGCACTGCAGTGGACGTCACAAATTGCTCCCAGGTGCATAGCTCCCTTACCTTGGGTGCTGAGCCCCCCCAAATCCCCCCCAGAACCCACTAACCAGAACTGTACACCACTACCATAGCCCTTAGGGATGAAGGGGGGCACCTACATGTGAGTACAGTGGGATTTGGGGGGGGGGGTTTGGAGGACTCCCATTTACCACCACAAGTGTAACAGGTAGGGGGGGGATGGGCCTGGGTCCGCCTGCCTGAAGTGCACTGCACCCACTAAAAACTGCTCCAGGGACCTGCATACTGCTGTCATGGAGCTGGGTATAACATTTGAGGCTGGCATAGAGGCTGGCAAAAAAAATGTTTTTTATTTTTTTTTGGGTGGGAGGGGATTGGTGACCACTGGGGGAGTAAGGGGAGGTGATCCCCGATTCCCTCCGATGGTCATCAGGTCAGTTCAGGCACCTTTTCAAGACTTGGTCGTGAACAAAAAGGGACCAAGTAAAGTCGGCCAAATGCTCGTCAGACCGGCTTTCTTTTTTCCCTTATTGGCCGAAGCCGGCCATCTCTTAACCACGCCCACATCCCGCCTTCGGTAAACTACTGACACTCCCCCTTGAACTTTGGCCAGCTCTTCGACGGAAAGCAGTTGAAGCTGGCCAAAATCGGCTTTCGATTATACTGATTTGGCCGGCTTTAGGAGAAGGCCAGCCATCTCCTGATTTGTGTTAGAAGATGGCCGGCCTTCTCCTTCGAAAATAAGCAGGATAGAGGCTGGGAGGGGGTTGGTGACCACTGGGGGAGTAAGGGGAGGTCATCCCCCATTCCCTCCAGTGGTCATCTGGTCAGTTCGGGCACCTTTTTGAGGCTTGGTCGCAAGAAAAAATGGACCAAGTAAAGATGGCCAAGTGCTCGTCAGGGACGCCCTTCTTTTTTCCATTATCGGCTGAGGACGCCCTTGTGTTAAGCACGCCCCAGTCCCGCCTTCGCTATGCTGACAACACGCCCCTGTGAACTTTGGTTGTCCTCGCGATGGAAACAGTTGAGGGTGGCCAAAATTTGCTTTACATTGTGCCGATTATTATATTGAGGAATAATTATTTGTGGTTTGTATATGAATGCTAGTATAATTATATTGCAATTTAGATACCCATTTTAGAAACATAGTACAAGTACATTATAAAGTACAAGTGTACATGCACATAGTACATTCATGAAGCGAATTTTATGGTGAGCGTTAGTAGTAAATTTGAGAAACTATGATCATATAGTACACATCCACTGGCTTAGGAGTGAGGTCCATTCCTATCATGGAATGAATAAAACTAACCCATAAGGAAAATTTGCCTCTAAGACAAATCATTTACATACAGATATTTGTATCTGTTTCGGAGCAGGTGCAAATTTATGCAAAAGCATTTGGATACCATTTGGGTATTCCAGATAGTTTTATTTTGGCTTTATAAAAATAGGCATGAAATATGCACTTATTTTGACATTTTAACAGGTGCCCTGTTATGAAATTAGTCACAACGTGAATTTAAAACTGAATTTATGAAGCTGTTCCTTAAGAGCAGAAAAATAAGAAATTAGATCAACATTTTCCTGATGGTGAATAACATTTTGAAACTGGGCTGTGAAGTATGTTTACGTTTTTCCAACTGTGACATATATTGCCATTGTGATAATGTCCATGCATTTGATGTACACTATGATCATCACCACAAAGTCTGCTGGCTATACCATTATGGAAAGTCATGCCTTCAACTGGTGCAGACACAAGACTATGTGATTTGGAAGACCAGCTTTATGGAATGTTTTTTTCTATAGGTCTGCATTCAGAAACAGATCATCTGAAGTTTCACAAAAAAAGCAATATGCTTTTTATTTCTACCTCTAGGAAATTGATTTGATATGCATGAGTTTGCTATTGTCCAATGTTTTCTGCTATCTACCTGGAAAAATTCTGGTCATTATTCAGCTGAGGTAGTTAGTGTTTATTTAAAACACCAGTTGCTATGGCTGAATTAAATCTAGATATTCAGTACTGCTATCCAGATAGGAGCTGTCCCTGAGTACTCTGATTTAGCAGTAACTAGACAGTGAATAGCAGTGATAAAGAAAATGATATCCAGATACCAAACTGGATAAAGTTAGGATAGCTTTTTTTTCTGTTTTTACTATTGGAACCAGTATCCGGTTAGTAGACTGATTATCGCCACTAATTGGATTCCTGTCAATTAGCCCCAGCTCTGCCATAGTCCACCCCAGCACTCTCCAGATAGTACTGAACCAGTCTGTAATGATATTGTGGCACTACCCACCTAATGTTGTTGAATACCCACACATAACTGCAGCTAAGAGAAATATCAAGATGACTACAGCAGTTATCTGGATATTTCTTTTTGAATACTGGCCTTTTTTTTCTTTTGTATTTCTTTGTTTTATTAAAGCGTTTGTCATACAAATAATACAAAAGTGAACACTACAGCAAACAAACCCCCCCCCCAAAATAAACACAAATATGTTAAAAAAAAGATCAGCATAACATAATCAGAGGTCCATGGCAATACCTGTAAACAAATAGTATGGATACCCCAGGTCAATGAGTGCTATGTGGCTCCTGGCAAAAGAGATCTAAACGAGCCCAGGTCCGCAAAACAGACCTAATGGTTCTACGCCTATGGGCCAAAATTGTTTCGTATTTCCTGATCACGCATACATAACTCCACCATTCATTATAATTCAAGTACATATTGTTTTTCCAATTGGAGACAATTAAATGCAAAGCAACAGCTAGCAGTATATTGTACAATTTCTTATCCGACTCCAAAAGAGAGATAGCAGGACAAGAAGCTCTTAAGATCACAACCTCATAAGAGAGCGCAGTGGACTCAGGCAAGCGAAATATTAAACACATTTTTTTCCATATAAGTTGCCAGTAAGCTCTGACGTTTTTACAAAAGAAAACCATGTGTGCCAGTGAACCATCTTATTCCTGACAAGACGAGCAGCTGAAGTTGACACTCTTAGTGATTCTGGCCACTCGAGCAGGAGTCCAATAGACTTTGTGGAAGATGAAGTATGAGGATTGGGATATTGCTGCTGACTTCGTGGGACGCATGGTGTTAACCCAGAAAGTGGACCAATCAAACTCAGACGCATCCAAACCAAATTCCGCTTCCCAAGACATCCTCAATGGAGCAACTGCATCAGCATATAGGTCCTGAAGTTTTTTGTATAGCAGAGAAGCCTTCTTCCCACCTGATGTAATTGTACAAGTGAATTGGAGACCTGAAAATTTGAAATATATGTGGAAAAGTCCTTCCATGTGCCAGAATCTGGTATAGAAACATTATACAGTGCAGACAGAGCAGCAGGCGACAACAGAGTACCAGCAACATACAGCTGCGACAGTTGCCATACACCCCTCTCCTGCCATTCCACTGTTTGAGACTGCAGGAGACCAGCTGGAAACCAGAGTTATACCAGAGAGATATATCCTCCAAAGAGACAGCACGGATTCCAAGACCAGCCCTAAACGTATGGATATCAAAGGCAGTGGCTTTTAACAGCCGAGTGCATCTGGTATAGGGGTACAAATCTACATACGGGAGAAGAGATAAAGGGCAAGGGTGCACCAACGCCACCTCAAAAATCTGCCACCGAGGCGTGAGATGAGAAAATTCCCTTTGGAACCACCTAGACTGGGCAAGCTGAAAGGCCTTATGATAATGTTTAAAATCAGGAACATTAAGACCTCCCAAGTGTTTCTTGAGTGCAATGCAGGGAGGCTTTTGCCTCCATAAAAACTTAATTAGGAGGGAATCAAGCTTGTTGTAGAGTGAGTTGGAAAAGGAAAAGGGGGTCATGCTGAAAATGTAATTTAGCTTTGGGGCTAGAACCATCTTGATTGCCTCTACCCTCCCCCACCACGTTAGATATAGTGGAGACCATGCATCCAGGATGGAAGCAGTTAAAGATAAGATTTGGTCCTTAATGAGGGACAGACTTTGATCAACAGATTTGGAATACCATACTCCTAAATACTTAATTTTGTGTGGCTCCCAGGAAATGGGTATTGAGATACCTGTGATCTATGCACTAAGGAATTGAGTGGCATTATGGCTGACTTAGACCAGTTTATTTTATAACCAGACAGAGAGGAAAAAGAATTGATCACTTCCAATACACTTGGAAGAGAATTTGGTGTGGTATATAACAAAATATACCATCCAACAGAAATATGCGAATGAGCTCTAATAGCTATAGCTAGTGGCTCCAAGGCAATGTTGAAAAGGAGAGGTGACAATGGACACCCTTGTTTTGTGCCTCTTCTAAGGGGAAAAAAGTGAGAATTATTACCATTCACTGAGATTGTGGCCATCGGATTAGTATACAAAACTTTAATCATTTTAATAAAGGATAAGCTAAAATTAAACCAAGCCAAGACATGGAACAAATAAGGCCATTCAATTCTATCAAAGGCTTTCTCGGCGCCAAGTGAAACCGCTAGAAAAGGTTCACGAGAGCCCTCAACATGTGCCAGAATATTCCAGAAAAGTCTAGAGTTATCACCAGCTAATCTATCTACCGTGAACCCATTTGAATATTGGCCTTTTAATCAATAGGAAGACTATAAATAAATCCATTATATTTTTTGGGAGCTACTTAAAGTTTAAAACAATGTTTTAACACAAATATATAGGAATTTGAATTCAAACCATTTATCTGATTATCTGATGTACAGCCCCTTAGGTTTGAAAATGCTGAACTCATCTGTTTTCTCATGTGTAAAAATACATATGGTACAGTATTGGCGTGCTTAACCATAGACTCAGTGTAACTGTGTGCACCCAAATCTGACAAAGATGTATATAGGTTGTATGCAACTGTTCACGCCCTTCCCATGTTTTGCCCATGTGATCACCTTCATGACATTTACAAGCTATACCACTTACATGTGCCCTTAAAGAATAGCATGTAGGTGTTTTGCTGTTATTTATGCACATAAGCATACATTTGTCTCAAAAGGAACGGCATTCTATGCACTAACGCACTCAAGTGGCATATAAATGCAGGTGCCCTGTTTTAGAATTGTCCTTAGAAGAGGTAACCTGCACAGAACAGAAGGTATAACCCTAAACAAGGGCATATAGGGTTGAATTCTATAAATAGCACCAAAAAGTGCATAGATGTATTGTATAAACTGCACCTACAGTTAGGCTAAGTATATAGAATAGCACTTAAGCCCAGAGATCACACCATTTATTTATTTATTTTATTTATTTATTTATGACATTTGTATCTCACATTTTCCCACCTATTTGCAGGCTCAATGTGGCTTACATAATTCCGCAAGAGGTGATTACCAGTTATGGATAGGAGAAATACATAGTTGGGGCAAAGGGACAGATTAGGTTAGGTTACAAGAGGAAAGTTCATCCTATGATAAGAGCTAAAGGTAAGAGGTTAAACTTCGATCATAACAAAAAAAAAATAGCTTGAACAATTAGGATCATTAAACTGGAAAGCAAGATAATTAGCAAAACAGTTGAGATATAGTGAATACATGTTGTGTAATTGTGTTTTGTTAATTTATGAGGAGTTGTTATTGTATGCTTTCTTAAATAAATAAGTTTTCAATAGTTTACGGAAGGTCATGATGTCGTGTGTTATTTTTATGGATTTTGGTAATTCATTCCAAATTTGTGTGCATATGTAAGAGAAGCTGGATGCGTATGTTAATTTATATTTCAGTCCCTTACAGTTTGGGTAGTGGAGATTTAGGAATGTTCGTGATGAGCTGGTAGAGTTCCTGGTTGGTAGATCAATAAGGTCTGACATATATCCTGGAGCCATTTAGCCGCAGCCATTTGTACCAACCAAAACCTGGCGCATAGACGTGGAGCCCCTTTATTCTATAATTACGCGCATAACTAAATGTCACAGCCCGATCTGCCTATGGGCTTTCCATTTCCTCACCACCTTTTCCTCTTTTTGAAATTGGAACTGTGGCATTTTTTGGCACCAAGGCATTTCCGTTTCTGACCCACACACACATACAATTCAACCAGGACCATTGTATTACTTGCACCTTTTCTTCATCTCACTAATCAGTATAACCTCTGACCCCTGAGTCAGGCGGTTTGTTCTGTCGAAACATGGCCCCATGTTTGGTCTCTGTCTGGTGCTAATAAAGATGTTTCCTGTACATTTCCTGCGTTGGAACCTTCGTTGTAATGTATACTCCCTGTGCTGCAACACGTGCTTCGTTCTGTACTCTTCTGTCTTCCTTGGATTCCCGTAGAGGTGTCTTCCTGTTTGTTGCCTACCAACCCTTTTCTGACATGCATGTAAAATGTAGGCATGGATTCTGCACCTAAATTTACACGCATACATGTTAATTGAATCTAATTAGTCCAAATAATTGTTTGTTAAAAAGTCAATTATTGGTACTCATTAGCTCATTATTCAATTAAAATTTGCACATGTTTTTTTAGAACTTTTTATAGAATTAATGGGGTAGGGCATAACCTGCAGAGGGGAGCAGATACAACTCTGATCATAGACATAGAGGGGCTAACCCTCACTAAGTAGCAAGTACAACTCTTGAAACCAACCTAAGCAAACTAGTTGGACCAGGCTGGTTTTCTGCCATCATTTATTATGTTAGTATATTACTATGTATTCAATATACATTTGTCCTTTAGATTGTAAGCTCCTTTGAGCAGGGACTGTCCTTCTATGTTAAATTGTACAGCACTGCGTAACCCTAGTAGCGCTTTAGAAATGTCAAGTAGTAGTAGTAGTAGTAATATACATGTGCATGTGTTTGAAACATTTCTCAAATGATTCCATGCCATTTTTAACCCAAAAATGACAGGGAGAAAACCCCAACTTTTGGGGTTTTCCTGTGTCATCATGCAGTATTTGAGCAAAAAGGCATATTATTTTGTACTAATGAGCACCATTTCAAAATAGTGCACAGTATTGTGAAACAGTGTGCACTACTGCAAAATAGAGGGCACTATCAAAGAAAGAATTCCCAAATAATATAAAAACAAAATGTAAAAATCCCATAAATGACATGGGAAACTAAACAAAATGAACATTTTTGCTCCACACCCCCTAATAATTAGTCACCTTTTATAATGTAAGTCAAGGTGAATTGAAATTCAGACACAGTTTACTGAATGTGCAGCCTTTTGTAAAATAGTCGTAAACTCATGGTAAAAATAGGTGTCTTTGCCAACGTAAAGTGGGAAGAGCAATGCAATTCTACAAATCAAAAACCTAAAAGAGAAAAAAAATTTAAATCCAAACTGCACTGTGTATAAAACAAACAAAAAAAACCCCAACTAATTGGTTAAACAATCTTTCCATCATGTTAAATTTGTAATTAATTTTTAGAATTTTGATTCTTTAATCTTAAATGAAAATCCAATTTTCTAAACAACACTCAATTTAATTATGGAGGAAAAGGAACTTAGACACCCTGAGGGCTCCTTTTGCAAAGCAGTGCTACTGATTAGCTTGCACTGAATGTGAAGAAGTCCATGGGAATTGAGTGAGCTTCTTCACATGCAGCACACAACTAATCAGTAACGCCGCTTTGTGAAAGGAGCCCTGAGTGTCTTATCTGCACCCAATGGAGACCACTCCATTTCACTTGAAATCTTCCTGAGGGGAATTTGTACAAAATTCATTACTGCTCCTCCAAAGCAGAACCACTGCACTCTTTCACTCTATAGTACTTGCTCAATCAAACGCTGCCAAACATTCTTTCACTTTTGCAGCACTCAGAATTTCAGGAAACATTAGGGTGCAGATAAGTGCTCCTTCTTTAGCATTTAAAATTCTTTGTTGCTGCAATTTTTAACATAATATTGCACTTTTTTCATGAGATTCCTATGTGCCTGAATTTTTGAATGCCTCAATTGTTGTCTAGAATTAAAAATTGGAGGTTTTTCTGGTCCAATGATTGACATAAAGGACAAAACAGTATAAATAGCATGAAAAATTGGTGCAAAAAAAAAATAACACACTAAGTGCTATTCTATAAACTGCGCTGAAACTTTGGCCAAGTAAATCCAGGTGTAAATCCTGGCGTCTAAATTAGGTATGGGTCCCCCTTATTCTATAACAGCACACATAAATTGTAGGAATGCCCCTGATCTGCCTATAACTCACCCATGGCTGAGACCCCTTTTTGAAGCCATGTGGAAATTCCCCATGACTAAAATATGCATATAACTTTCAATTAATGCCAATTAGTGCTAATAATTGTTTATTATCACCTAAATATCAATTCTAATTGGCTCATTATTCAATTAAATTGCATGTGCAAATTGGGTGCACTCCCAAATTTGAGTGCACAATTTTAAGAACCATTTATAACATTTTAGGGAATGTGTGAGCTCTTGAGAAACCATTATGCAAAGTTCCACTGAGGGTGTCTAAGGATCTTTTCCTTCATAATGAAGTTGAGTGTTGCTATAGAAAATTGGACAAGATGCGTCCTAGAGAACAGACATGTATGGAGCTCTCATTACCTCTGAGCAAAGCCTAATGCAGGAATGAGGGGTTTAGATTTCTTAGGAACAGGGCGACATACTTGGAAAGGGAGAGACTGTTCCGAAAGAATGGGCTTCGCCTTAACAGGGATGGAACCACACTAACTTGGAAAAAGGAGATAGAACATCTTTTAAACTAGAATGGGGAGGTGGGGGGGGGGGGGGGGGGGAGCTGACAGTCGGCCAGGAGTGCATGGTTTGGTATGCAGTATCCTTGAAGGATACTATTGAAACAAAACATTTAGGGAATCCCAGTAGAGAGGTTTCTACAATGCTGAAAGTAAGCCAGGTGTGCTTAATGAGAGAGCAGGATAAAGGATGCGCATTATCCCCTTCAACTTCTAAGCAACTTGTAAATCAAAGGAAAAAAACACAATTTGAAGTGCCTGTATACAAATGCTAGAAGCCTAACAAATAATGGGAGAGTTAGAGAGTATATAGCAATAAATGATGAGGTAGATATAATAGGCATCTCAGAGACTTGGTGAAAAGAGGACAATCAATGGGACACTGTGTTAAGGTACAAATTGTATCACAATGATAGAGAGGACCAAATTGGAGGTGGGGTTGCGCTATATGTTAAAGAGGGAATTGAGTCAAATAAAATAAACATTCCACATGAAACAGATAGTAGCGTGGAATCATTATGGATAGAAATTCCATGTGTGAAGGGAAGGATTATTCTTGTAGGGCTGTACTACCGTCCACCGGGACAGTTCGAACAGATGGATGAAGAAATGTTTATAGAGATTAGGAAAGCTGGCAAATTGAGCAATGCTATAATAATGGGTGATTTCAATTACCGTTATTTTCAAAATTTCTACAATTTATCAGTGTTTGAAGGGTGCACATAAATTTGAAACCATGAAAGTTGGTGGAGAAAAAAGACCTCAGTAAAACCTGACACACCTCTGTTCAAAGGACACGCCTTAAATAAAGAGGGGACCTCCTTAATCATTGGTCTCAAAAAAACTCCACTTACACTTCTTTCATGCTTTATATCATAGCATCCTTTCAAAACACTGTTAATGAAGGCAAAAACAAATAATCTCGGCCTCAAGCCATTACTTAGCTTGGATGGTGAAACCAGCGTGATTTTCTTAGTTTCGTGCAGTATGTCTGACAGTTCCTTCCTGCACTCGTACCCAATTCCCAACAGGGAAGCCCTGTTTCGCCAATAGAATGGCTGCCTCAGGGGAAAACACAAAACAAATGTTCAATAACACATCCAAGTCACGACCGACGCCTTCACTGCGCATTCAAACATCTTCTCAGGAATGGCGGACATTGAGCCTGCAAAGAGGTGGGAAAACGTGGGATACAAATGCAATAAATAAATAAATAAATAAATAAATAAATAAATAAAATATTACAAAATAATGCCTTAGAGTGCACTTGATGAAGGATTTCTAACTAAATAATCTGCCCAACAGTTGTCCTGTGTCAACATAAACTGTATACATACTTTATGGAAAACCACCATTTAAAAAATTTCTATCCTGCACTATCCCACAATTTAGGCAATTATTAGACAAACAGAACTTATACCTGACCAGACATAAGTCTACTATAATGGCAAACATGCTAACATCACAGTATCCTGCAAAATAATGATAACAATGGCACGTATCCGTCAAACTTTGCTTTATAACAAATGTAAATGCCTGATTAAACTGTGTTAAAACCACCTTTTCTAAAACTTTAGATAAAAATGGCAAATTGGCTTAAAATATTTAGTAAATCTATCATAGTCCACAGCTAAGGTGTTTTCTCTTACAGTTTTCCATTGAAAAAAAGTGTATTAAAATTCTGGTAGGACCTCAGTAATAGCAACATTGTCAAAACCCCTTCCCTGCCAGATTCTTTGTGAACTACTAATACTTATCATTTCTATAGCGCTACAAGGCATACACAGCGCTGTACACCACAAAAAGACAGTCCCTGCTCAAAGAGCTTACAATCTAGATAAGACAGGTAAGCAGACAGAGCAATTAAGGGTAGGGGAATAAAGAGGTGAGGATAAAAGGACAGGGCAAGTGAGTCAGGAGTCAAAAGCAGTGGCAAAGAGGTGGGCTTTGCGTTTGGACTTGAAAACGGCCAAAGATGGGGCTAGACGTAAAATCCTGAAATGCAATACTTCCAGTCACCTGAAAATATGCATACAAATTCTGAAATTTGTATAGTTCTGAAATTTGCGTAGTTTGATTGTCAAACTACGCATGTCATATATATCTTGACTTGCCCATGCAAGAAATTTTATGTAGGTAAACCCAAGCGCAGGCTACATCAGCACATTACTGAACACCGGTCCTGCATTAAATTAGCTAAAACCGGTGTCCTGCTAGTTGCACATTGCTTGGACAAAGGCCATCATTTTGACTCCCTCAGATGCTTTGCTATTGATCATGTCCCTCACAACATTCGAAGGGGGGACAGAAATAAGATTTTGATTAGGAAAGAACAAAAATGGATTTACACGTTACAGTCACTGGAACCACGTGGTTTAAATTCTTTGATTGAATGGTTTGTGTTCTTTTAATTCCCCTCCCTCCCCATCATCATATGAAGTAACATTAAATCTTATGAAGCTTCTTAGAGCCTATATAGCAAACCTTAACACCACCAATTCTGAACACACAAATATGAATAACAATACCTTTAAAAAGGCAGCAGTGAATATATACAACAGCAATTTATGTCCCATTTTAAAAGCCAAACAGATATAAGTCCCCTGATTAAAAAAAAAAAAAAAGCATTTACAATTTTATTACTGGCTGGGGCTGGGCTGGCACTGGCAGGAACTCGATTCTCAACTCGAATGATCTCGGACTTGAACCTTTCCAATTCCCACGTTTCCACAGGGCAGGCCAGGCTGAGGCTCACACTAGTTCAATACTCAACCCGGCCTGCGTGCACGTGCAGACCGCAGCTATTTTTTTAGCCTGCCCTCAGATGTGAGCGGAGCGAGAGCGAGGCTGAGCACGCCGCCGCGTCATCATATGGTACTACCGCGTAGGATCATATGGAGGGAACAACAACAACTACGACGTGCTGCGTGGCCGTGATGGGACCTGCTGCTGCTGCAACAAGTGCATTTTCCAGCGCCGCCGGAGCCGAAGGTAGGCGGGATAAGCCTGCTGGAGAGATCAACTGAGCCGGCCCTGAGCGGGTGCCCGCAACCGCGCGACGTGGTACGCTGCTGCAGTGTTTGCGCTTGCCGCTTGGGTGGGAGGGCCGAAATCGGGCTGGAGCCTGCCCTGGAGAGATCAGCTCAGCTGAGCCAGAGCGAGCAGGTTCTGTTTCTGCGGTGGTCACTAGGCTGCTGCACAGTGTGTGTGCGCTTGGGTGGGCGGGCCTGAGCTGAAATTAGGTGGGCCTGGGTCCACCCAGGCCCACCCGTAGCTACGCCCCTGCTGTGGCTGCATTTAATTTTCGAAAGGGTGACTACAATAAAATGAGGAAAATGGTTAAAAAGAAACTATAAAGATTGGCTGGAAAGGTTAGGACACTAACCGCCTTATTTTCAAAAGAGAAAGACGCTCATATTTCGACCCAAATCGGGAGATGGGAGTTTTTCTCGCAAAGGCGCCCAAATCGGTATAATCAAAAGCCGATTTTGGGGGTTTCCAACTGCACTCTGTTGCGGAAACGAATAAAGTTGACAGGGGCGTGTCGGAGGCGGGACTGGGGCATGGTTATCAACCGAGGAGAGATGGGCGTCTGTAGCTGATAATCGAAAAAAAAAGCGTTTTTACCGCGATTTTGGGTCACTTTTTTTGGACCCTTTTTTTCATGAACAAGTCCCAAAAAAGTGCTCCAACTGCCCAGATGACCACTGGAGGGAATCGGGGATGACGTCCCCGGACTCCCCCAGTGGTCACTAACCCCCTCCCACCAAAAAAACCCCCACTTTAAAAACTTTTTTCCCAGCCTGTATGCCAGCCTCAAATGCCGTACCCACCTCCATGACAGCAGAATGTGTTCGATCCTGTCACAGCCTTTCCCTGGGTCAGATGTGGCTCTCGGGTGCAGTACAGGGTCACATCAGCATTGCATTGTGGTGGGTGTAGGGTATTGGGCTTTGTGATTTCATTAGCTTGTGTTACAGTCTCACGATGTTGGTAGTTGGTAGGCTCTTCTCCCATGGTGCTTTTCCCCCTGCCTACTGGGTCAGAGTGTGCCCTGTTGTGTTTCCTGTTGTAGTCCATGCGGTAGTGGCCATTTTTGTAAGCCAGTTTTAGTTCCCTTTCCTGTGTTAGCCACATTAGAGAACTTAGTTCTTACCTTGAATGTGGTTGAAAGAGGGCATTGTACAGCATTCTGCCAGCTCTGACCTACTGCTAATCTCAGTACCAGGGAGACTCGTTGCCAGTGGGGCACAACCTCTGATCTGCAGTTAACTGTGAGTAAACGCGGTTATTCCAATAAAGGACGTTTTCGGAGAGATTAGTCTTCAGGTGTCAACTGGTGTGCCAATGTTATACAGCAGCAACAAGTCCTAGAGGCCTGCATGTATGCAGGTCCCTGGAGCACTTTTAGTGGGTACCGCCGTGCACTTCAGCCAGTTGGCCCCAGGCCCATCCCCCCCCAACCTGTAACACTTGTGCTGGTAAATGGGAGGCCTCCAAAACCCACTGTACCCACATGTAGGTGCCCCCTTCACCCCTAAGAGCTATGGTAGTGCTGTACATTTGTGGGTAGTGGGTTTTGGGGGAGGGGGGTTGGGTGCTCAGCACCCGTGGTAAGGGAGCTATGCATGTGGGAGCGTTGTCT
Source organism: Microcaecilia unicolor (assembly GCF_901765095.1). Lineage (NCBI taxonomy): Eukaryota > Metazoa > Chordata > Amphibia > Gymnophiona > Siphonopidae > Microcaecilia > Microcaecilia unicolor. The sequence goes on along the minus strand of NC_044037.1, from coordinate 96,039,481 downwards.
GAAGTCCACCGCACTGACCTCTAGGGTGCCCAGTTGGTGTCCTGGCATGTCAGGGGGGCGAGTGTACTACGAATTGTGGCCCCTCCCACGACCAAATGGCTCGGATTAGGACGTTTTTGAGCTGGGCGTTTTTAGTTTCCATTATCGCTAAAAAAAACAAACGCCTAGCTCAAAAACGTCCATTTTTTTGAAAATACGGTTTGGCCCGCCCCTTCACGGACCCGTTCTCAGAGATAAACGTCCATGGAGATAGGCGTTTCCGTTCGATTATGCCTCTCTAAATCAGGCATGGACATTATTCAAAAATACCATCTTGGAAGCTCAGTCCAGATGCATTCCACGTATTGCAAAGATGGAAAGAAGAGAAAATGTCAGCCTGCATAGTTAAAAGGTGAAGTAAAAGAGGCCATTACAGCCAAAAGATTATCCTTCAAAGAATGGAAAGAGGACCCAAATGAAGAAAATAAGAAGCAACATAAGCACTGGCAAGTCAGGTGCAAAGCATTAATAAAGAAGGCTAAAAGAGAATATGAAGAGAAACTTGCCACAGAGGATAAAACTCACAGTGACAACTTTTTCAGGTACATCAGAAGCAGAAAGCCTGTGAGGGAATCCATGGGACTGTTAGATCATGAAGGAGCAAAAGGGGTGCTCAGGGAGGACAAGGTCATAGTGGAGAAACTGAATGAATTCTTTGCTTCTGTCTTTATGGAAGACTAGGTAAGAGAGCTGCCCATACCAGAAGTGGTTTTCAAGGGTGATGATGTGAAGGAATTGAAATAAAGCTTGGTGAACCTGGAAGATGTACTGAGCCAAATTGACAAATTAAAGAGTAGTAAATCACCTGATCCAGATGGCATACATTCAAAGGTACTCAAAGAGCTCAAGCATGAAATTGCTGATCTGCTGTTAGTAATATGTAGCCTGTCGTTAAAATCGTCCGTAGTACCTGATGATTGGAGGGTTGTCTATGTGACACCGATTTTTAAAAAGAGTTCTAGAGGTGATCTGGGAAACCACAGACCAGTAAGTCTGATGTCAGTGCTGGGCAAAATAGTTAAAACTATTATAAAGAATAAAATTACAGAATAAATAGTTAAAAATGGTTTAATGGGACAGAGTCAGCATTGGTTCAGCCAAGGGAAGTCTTGCCTCATCAGTTTGTTTAATTTCTTTCAAGGTGTGAATAAATACCTGGCTAAATGTGAGCCGGTTGATGTAGTGTATCTAGATTTTCAGAAAGCTTTTGATAAAATTCCTTATGAGAGACTCCTGAGAAAAATAAAGAGTCATGGGATAGGCGGCAAGGTTCTGGTGTGGATTAGGAATTGGTTATTGGACAGAAAACAGAGGGTAGGATTAAATAGTCATTTCTTTCAATGGAGGAGGGTGAACAGTGGAGTGCCGCAGGGATCTGTACTGGGACTGGTACTATTTAACATATTTATAAATGATATGGAAATCAGAACAACGAGTGAGGTGATCAAATTTGCAGATGATACAAAACTATTCAAGATTGTTAAAACACGTGCGGACTGTGAAATATTGCAGGAAGAGCTTAGGAACTTGGAAGACTGGGCGTCCAGATGGCAGATGAAATTTAATAAGGACAAATGCAAAGTGATTAACATTAGAACAAATAATCTGAATCACAGTTACCTGATGCTAGGGCTCACCATGGGGGTCAGCGCTCAAGAAAAAGATACGGATTGTCATCGTAGATAATATGGAGGGGCATAATCGAACGGGGGCGCCCATCTATAAGGGCGGCCATCTTTAAGACAGGCCCCATAAAGCGGCATCCCCGACCGTATTATCGAAAAAGATGGCCGGCCATCTTTCGTTTCGATAATAAGGTTGGGGCCGGCCAAATCTCAACATTTGGGCTAGCCTTAGAGATGGCTGCCATTGGTTTTCCCCGATAATACAAACTAATGGCGGCGATCTCAAACCTGGCCAAATCCAAGGCATTTGGTTGTGGGAGGAACCAACATTTGTAGTGCACTGGTCCCCCTCACATGCCAGGACACCAACCAGGCACCCTAGGGGGCACTGCAGTGGACTTCACAAATTGCTCCCAGGTGCATAGCTTCCTTACCTCGTGTGCGAGCCCCCCAAATCCCCCCAAAACCCACTACCCACAACTGTACACCAATACCATAGCCCTTAGGGATGAAGGGGGGCACCTTGGGGGGGGGGGGGGGGTTGGAGGGCTCACATTTGCCACCACAAGTGTAACAGGTAGGGGGGATGTGCCTGGGTTTGCCTGTCTAAAGTGCACTGCACCCACTAAAAACTGCTCCAGGGACCTGCATAGTGCTGTCATGGAGCTGGGTATGACATTTGAGGCTGGCATAGGGGCTGGCAAAAAAATGTGGTTTTTTTTTGGATGGGAGGGGGTTAGTGACCACTGGGGGAGTAAGGGGAGGTGATTCCCGATTCCCTTCGGTGGTCCTCTGGTCAGTTGGGGCACCTTTTCAAGGCTTGGTCGTGAACAAAAAGGGACCAAGTAAAGTTGGCCAAACGCTCGTCAGGGCCGGCTTTATTTTTTCCATTATCGGCTGAAGCCAGCCGTCTCTTAATCACGCCCCCGTCCCGCCTTAGGTACACTGCCCCCTTGAACTTTGGCCGGCCCTGCGATGGAGAGCAGTTGAAGCCGGCCAAAATCGGCTACCGATTTGGCCAGCTTCCGGAGATGGCTGGCCATCTCCCGATTTGTGTCGGAAGATGGCCGGCCTTCTCGTTCGAAAATAAGCAGGATACTGAAATCTTCTGCTCAGTGTGTGGTGGAAGCCAAAAAAGCAAACAGGATGCTAGGAATGGAAAACAAAAGTGAGGACAATATAATGCCTTTGTATCAGTCTATGGTGCTACCGCACCTCGAATATTGTGTTCAATTCTGGTTGCTACATCTCAAAAAAGATATAGTGGAATTAGAAAAGGTACAGAAAAGGGTGATGAAAAGGGGATGGGATGACTTCCCTATGAGGAAGGGCTGAAGCGGCTAGGGCTCTTCAGTTTGTAGAAGAGACAGCTGAGGGGAGATATAATAGAGGTCTATAAAATAATGAGTGAAGTGGAACGGGTAGACATGCATCGTTTGTTTACTCTTTCCAAAAATACTAGGACTAGGGGACATACAATGAAGATACAAAGTAGTAAATTTAATACGAATGGGAGATAATTTTTCTTCACTCAACGTGTAATTAAACTCTGAAATTTGTTACCAGAGAATGTGGTAAAGGTGGTTAGCTTAGCGTGGGTTAAAAAGGGACTGGACGGCTTCCTAAGGAAAAGTCCATAGACCATTATTAAATTGACTTGGGGAAAATCCACTGCTTATTTCTGGGATAAGCATCATAAAATGTAATGAGCTTTTCTGGGATTTTGCCAGGTATTTGTGACCTGGATTGGCCACTGTTGGAAACAGGATACTGGACTTGATGGACCTTTGATCTGTCCCAGTGTGGCAATACTTATGTACTTATGTAATTATTAGGAAAGGGATGGTGAATATGACTGAAAGTACTATAATGCCTTTGTATCGCTCCATGATGCGTCCGCACCTTGAGTATTGCATTCAGTTCTGGTCACCGTATCTCAAAAAAGATATAGCGGAATTAGAAAAGGTTTAAAGAAGAATGACTAAAATGATAAAGGGGATGGAACTCCTCTCGTATGAGGAAAGTCTAAAGAGGTTATGGCTCTTTAGCTTGGAAAAGAGACGGATGAGGGGAGATATGATTGAGGTCTGCAAAATCCTGAGTGGTGTAGAACGAGTGAAAGTAAATTGATTTATTACTCGTTCCAAAAGTACAAAGACTAGGCGACACTCAAGGAAGTTATATGGAAATACTTTTAAATCAAATAGGAGGAGCTCTGGAACTCTTTGCCAGAGGAGGTGGTAACAGCGGTTAGCTTATCTGGGTTTAAAAAAATGTTTGGACAAATTCCTGGAGGAAAGGTCCATAGTCTGCTATTTAGACAGACTTGGGAAGCATGTAGTATGGAGTATGTAGTATGGGATTTGTAGTATGGAGTGTTGCCATGATTTGGGTTTCTGCCAGGTACTTGTGACCTGGCTTGGCCACTGCTTGGAAAACAGGATACTGGGTTAGATGGACCACTGATCTGACCCAGTATTGCTACTTTTATGTTCTTATGTTGAAATATTTGTTAAGAAATTCTGCCTTATCCTTGTCAGCTTCCACATATTACTCAACTTCACCTTTTGAGTCTCACGATGCAATTTTTATCAGCAACATATCTAAAAATGGTCTTATCCCTCATTTTAATGTATTGGATATTTTTTCTTTCATTTTTATCTTTGCATTCATAACTACTCTTCCAGCTTCTCTCAGTTTTTCCAGATATTGTTGCCTGTTTTCTTCTTTCTGTGAACTCTTGCAGTTTATGAAAGCTAACTTCTTTTTTCTTATCTTTTCAGCTACTGCTTTTGAGAACCAAAGTTGCCTTATTTTCCTCTTAATTTTATTTACTTTCCTTACAAAAAGGTTTTTACCCTCGCAGTAGCTCGTTTCATTTTTGCCTACTACTTTCCTATTTCCATCTTGACAACTCCTTGAAACAATCCTCCATCTGAACAAAGCTAGACTTTTAAAGTCTAGAACCTTCACTTTTGAATGAACCTTCTCCACACCTGTCTTGACATTAAACTACTAGTACCAAGATGACCTGATGTTGTAAAGCAGTTCTTTTGTTGAAGAAAAGTAAAGTGTTGTACAAGTCCCAGACAGAAGAATGCATTATTTTTCTTCAATAAAAGAACTGCTTTTACAAAATAAGGCCATCTTGGTATTTGTTTTCTTCCACCCCTGGGATTGTCCTGTTTGTGCTGATTTGTGGAAGCTTCTGGTTTTCTTTTGCATTTTGGAATTAATGTTAAACTACACCATCAAGTGATCACTGAATGCCAGATGATCACCCATTATAATATCAGAAACATTCTCCCCATTCTTAAGCACTAAGTCTAATATGGCCTCATCCTGTATGGGTTCCATTAACAACTCTTGAACAGTTCTTCCTGTAGAGAACTCAGGATCTCCCTAGTATGTTACCACGTTACCCCGTAATACAGATACCCCAATCAACATCAGAAAAAACAGGTTGAACAGCAGATATTCAATCAAATCCATAAGCTTATAGCCCCATGAATGTTAACCTAAAAGTATGTATTTATTTATTGCATTTCTATCCCACATTTTCCCACCTCTTTGCAGGCTCAATGTGGCTTACATTATGCCGCAATGGCAGGTGCCATTACCAAAAGGAGAGATACAGAATATTATTGCATTTAAAGTAGAGAAATAAAACATAAAGTATATAAGAAAGGGCACTAAAAGGGGAAATTTATCAATGTCAGCTACTGTTAAGATGTGTTATATTACTGTTTATCCCAGTTCCTATTAACTAGAGGGCCCTTTTACTAAGCTGCATTACACATTAATGTGTGCCTCATGCATTTTAAAATGGTGTATCATGGGACACGTTCAGGCATCCTGCAGCAACTGCCAAATGGGCACGTTAAACATGTGCTAAAATATGTAGGCCCCTTTTACCAAGCTGCAGCAAAAGGGGACCTGCATTGGCATCAGCGCATGTTTTACATGCGCGCCGAGGCCCCCTTTTATCACAGCTGGTAAAAGGGCTGGTCTCGCTTTCCTTCAGGAAATGGCCAGGCAGCAAGTAAAGCACTTGTCGCGTGGCCATTTCTGAGGGGAGCCCTTACCACCACCCATTGAGGTGGAGGTTAGGGCTCCCATGCTAACCCAGCGGTAGCCAGGAAGTGCGCGGCACTGCCTGATTACTGCTGGATAGTATCCGGTGCTACAAATTTGCATAGCTCCAGAAATGATGGCATGGTAGGGGTAGGGAGTACTGCCGGGCTGCTGCGTTAGCCCGGTGATACTTCCTAAATAGCGAGCGGTAAGCCCGCATTGGACTTACCACCACATAGTAAAAGGAACCTATAATTTTAGGCGGCATGTCAGGGAGTGGAGAGTGGGGCATTATGTAAAACAGAGACAACAACAACAACAACAACAAAACCCAAACAAAACCAAAGCAAAAAAACCCCACAACTGTTCAATTTTGTACCTCAAGGCTATTGCATGTTGCACTATTGTTTTTTCTGTCAATCTCCTAAATAAAACTCTAATGTTCTAAGAGCCATGCTTTCAATTAGTTTTATCAATGTAAATTAAGTTGCAAAGGCAAACTACCACCTAGATACATATGTAGAATTACAGTTTTAAAAAGTTCCAACTCAATTGAAAAAGTTCCAGTTATTGTACATGTCATTGAATATATTTGAATGATTGTTCAAATACTGGTGCACAATCTGACAATAAACTGAAAGATTGACAACGACAACTTAATATATTGAGTATCATCTGTTATGCCTATTACATATTAGATTGTTTACACAATTTTTTATTTCATGTACGCTTATATTTGTGATACTAATGTTTTTATTACATTTGGTTTTAATTCATTACATATACATTTATTACTGTTGTTTAAGTTTGTTCCTCTGAAGGGGCCCTTTTACTAAGAGGTAGTTTTACTAAGCTGCTGCAAAAGGGGGCCTCCTTTTACTATAGCAGGTAAAGGCTGTTTTCTTTTTAAAGAAATGGCCATGCGGCAAGTGAAGCACTTGCTACGTGGCCATTTTGAGGGGAGCACTTACTGTCATCCATTTTGGTGGTGGTAAGGACTCCCTTGCTAACCCGATGGTAAGCGAACAGTGCATGGCACTGCTTATTTACTGCTGGGTGTACACCGGCGCTACAAAAATAAAAATATTTTTGTAGCACCAGAAATGGCATGCGCTGGGGGTGGGAAACACTGCCAGGCTGCTGTAGTAGCCCGGCGGTACTTCCGGTTTAGCGAGCGGCAAGACCACATTGGGCTTACTGCCGTTTAGTAAAAGACTCCCTAAAACATTTTATTATAGGAAAAAATGCCAAATGCAGGATGCATTAAAGCATCATGTCAGGGCCGGTCTTAGCAAATGCGGGGCCCTGTGCAGACCAATTTGGTGGGGCCCCATCCTAGCTCCGCCCCCACCCTAGCTCCACCCCATTGATAAGATTATTCCATTTTTAGAAATTTTTTTATTTATGAAATTTCAAATAAAGACAAATGAAGCTAAACTTGTACAAAAAAAACTGATTGAAATAATAAGCACAATGCTATCATCATGAAACCTCCCCTCCCCAGAAATTATTCCGTTCAAGTCCACTACAATTAGTAGTTCCAATTCTCATAAGAAAGGAGAAAATAAGGAAAAATATTAAGAAAAGATCCAGCACAGTGCTACAGTGTACAAGGTATGCCAGGAATGCTTTATCTGCCTATGGCTGGAGAGAGGTTGAGTGACTCGATGCGGTCCCGGTCCGGGTCAGAGCGGAGGCACGAGGCAGAGTTGAGGCACGCTGAGCGGGGCCCCCTTAGGCGCGGGGCCCTATGCGGCTGCCTTGGTCGCCTCTGCCTAAGACTGGCCCTGCATCATGTGTTACTTCTGGTAATAACACGTGGTAATCTGTGCTATTTATTTTGAAGAAAAATTTGGCTGTGGGTGTATCACAGGCAAAGAATGGGAATGGAAGTGTAAACCAGTAACCAAACTGGCACTGCTGCATGCTAACTGGTTTATGCTGGTTTAACCTGGAACCCTTAGCACCTCCTAAGTAGGAGGTGGTAAGTGCTCCTGTGTTATTTAATGCACAGCCTGAAAAAATAAATTGAAAAGTAGATATTTTAAGGCCACAGTAGAAATGGTCTTAGCATGCGGAAATGTCCTATGTTACCACAAGGTATTTATTTATTTATTTGTTGCATTTGTATCCCACATTTTCCCACCTATTTGTAGGCTCAATGTGGCTTTATAGTGCAATAGTGGCAGTCGCCAATACCGGCATGAATAAATACAAAGTGAGGTTAAGACAGACTAATGATCAGAATTGATAGACATATTAGGGGTCAAGGGGAAGAGAAGGTTATGTCCAATATGAACATTTATATTGTTGTGTTGCGGGGTTAGGCATTTAGGTTGAGTCGTTTGAGTATGCCTTTTTGAACAGGTAAGTCTTTAGAAGTTTCTGGAAGATTAGGTGGTTGTATGTTGTTTTAACAGCGGTCGGAAGCGTGTTCCAAAGTTGTGTGCTTATATAAGAGAAGCTGGATGCATAGGTTGATTTGTATTTAAGTCCTTTGCAGCTTGGGTAGTGGAGATTTAGGTATGTTCATATTGATTTTGTTGCGTTTCTGGTTGGTCTATCATGTATCCTGGGGCATTGCTGTAGATGATCTTGAGGGGCATAATCGAATGTTGCCGGCCAAATAGATCGCCGGCGATCTATGTTGGCGGCGGCGCTACAGCTGGCCGGAACCGTATTATCGAAAAAGATGGCCGACCATCTTTTTTGTCAATAATATGGTTTAGCCCGGCCAAATGCCGTGGAGTTCGCCGGGTTTGAGATGGCCGGGTTTGTTTTTCAGTGATAATGGAAAGTTATGCTGGCCATCTCAAACTCCAGCCAAATTCAAGGCATTTGGCCGAGGGAGGAGCCAGCATTTTTAGTGCACTGGTCACCCTGACATGCCAGGACACCAACCAGTGACCCTAGGGGTCACTGCGGTGGACTTCAGAAAAGCTCCCATGTGCATAGCTCCCTTACCTTGGGAGCTGAGCCCCCCAACCCCCCCCCCCCCCCAAACCCACTACCCACAAATGTACTGCACCCACTAAAATTGCTCCAGGGATCTGCATACAGCCTCTGGGACTTATTGCTGCTGTATAACTTTGGCACACCAGTTCATACCTGAAGACTAATCTCTCTGAAAAAGTCCTTTCTTGAAATAACCACGTTTACTCACAGTTAACTGCAGATCAGAGGTTGTGCCCCACTGGCAAAGACTCCCCTGGTACTAAGATTAGCAGTAGGTCAGAGCTGGCACAATGGTGTACAATGCCCTCTTTCAGCACCATTCAAGGTAAGAACTACGTTCTCTAACGTGGGTAACACAGGAAAGGGAACTAAAACTGGCTTACAAAAATGGCCACTACTGCAAGGACTACAACAGGAAACAAAACAGGGCACACTCTGACCCAGTTAGCAGTGGGGAAAATCACCATGGGAGTATGCATTGCTAATGTGACTCTGCAGGGCACCTAACAGAAAAGATGTCACACTCACCTGAGAGCCACATCGCAACCAGGGAAAGGCTGTCGGAGGATACAACACATTCTGCTTTCATGGAGGTGGGTATGGCATTTGAGGCTGGCATACAGGCTGGCAAAAAACGTTTTTAGTTTTATTTTTTTAGTATGGAAGGGGGTTGGTGACCACTGGGGGAGTATGGGGAGGTCATCCCCCATTCCCTCCAGTGGTCATCTGGCCAGTTGGGGCAACTTTTTGAGGCTTGGCCGTGAAAATAAAAGGACCCGGTAAACCCGGCGAAATACTGCTTAACACCGCTTTTTTTTCCAATATCGGCAAAAGCCGGCCATCTGGTATCCATGCTCATGCCCGTCCATGTCCCGCCTTCACTAATCTACCGACACGCCCCCTTGAACTTTTGCCGGCGAAGCGACGGGAAAGCGGCGAAGCTGTCAAAAATGCCGCTTTCAATTATACCGATTTTGCCGCTTTTAAGAAATCGCCAGCCATCTCCCGATTTGTGTCGGAGAATGGCCGGCGATCACTTTTGATTATAAGCTGGCTTGTGAACCAGGGTGCAGATTTTGAACGCAATACATTCTTTGATTGGGAACCAGTGTAGTTTCTCTCGTAAAGGTTTGGCGCTTTCGAATCTTGTTTTTTCCGAATATAAGCCTGGCTGCTGTGTTTTGAGCAGTTTGTTTCCTTATGATTTGTTCTTTACATCCCGTGTATATTCCGTTGCAGTAATCTAGATGGCTTAGTACCATGGATTGAACTAAGTTGCAAAATATTTCCATCGGGAAGAAAGGTTTCACTCGTTTGAGCTTCCACATTTTCTTTGTTGTGGCTTTCACTTGGCTCTCCAGTGTAAGATTTCGGTCGATTGTAACTCCGAGAATTTTCAGGCTGTCTGAGATAGGGAGGGTGTGATCTGGGGTGGTTATGTTAGTGGGTTTGATTGTGTTATATTGGGATGTGAGGATGAGACAGTGTGTTTTTTCTGTTGAGTTTTAGTTGAAATGTGTTTGCCCAAGAGTTCATGATGTTCAAGCTGAGTTTGATTTCTTCAGTGATTTCCGTTAGATCATTTTTTTAAGGGATGTACAATGTGACTTCGTCCGTGTATATGAAAGGGTTAAGGCCTTGATTGGATAGGGGCTAGGCTAGTGGGGTCATCATTAGGTTGAAAAGGAGCGGTGATAGTGGTGATCTTTGAGGTACCCTGCAGTCTGCTTTCCATGGTGATGATATGCTCAATTTCAATTTCACTTGATAGGTTCTAGTCGTTAGGAAGCCCTTGATCCAGTTAAGTACACTTACACCGATCCCGAAGTATTCTAGTATGTTTAGTACTATGTTATGGTTCACCATGTCAAATGCGCTAGACATGTCAAATTGTAGGAGAAGTATGCTTTTGCCTGTTGCAATTTCTTGTTTGAATTTGGCTAGGAGGGTATGGCTGTTTTCTATCACAGCTTCTTGAAAGAGCCCCAGGGACTTTTGTGAAACATGGCCATGTTGGTTTTTACACTATGCAATACAGACTTTTAAATATCTACTTCATTCTTGGTGGATCCATTGGCGTGGAGTGTCTATACCCTAACTGTCATTCATAAAGCATGGCCACTTTTTTTTTAATACTTTTCTGATACAGGAGAGCTCTGAGCTATAAAGTATGATTGCATTAATTATCATACAGAAATAAAGTGCACATTAGAGATATTTGTTATAATATCCTTTTTTTTTTTTGCCTCTTCTCATTCCAATAGCTAATCAGGATTGGAGAAATGGAAAGGACAAATCACTCTGAAGTGACAGAATTCATCATTCTGGGATTCTTTGAGTTTCCTGAGATGCAGCCCCTCCTTTTTTTTGTGTTTTTGGTTATTTATATGATGTGCTTGACAGGAAACCTTCTTATTATACTCACAGTTTGCTTTGATTCCCATCTGCATAGTCCCATGTTCTTCTTCTTGAGCAACCTTTCCTTCCTAGAAATCTGTTACGTGACAGTCACAGTGCCTAAATTGTTAGCAGTGCTCATAGCACAGAATAAGACCATTTCTTTCATGCAATGTATGATCCAGGAGTACCTGTTCCTGGCCTGCACAGATGTTGAGATCTACCTTCTCACTGCCATGGCCTATGATCGCTATGTTGCCATCTGCAATCCTTTGCGTTACACCATTGTCATGAACAGGAAAATCTGCATCATTCTAGCCATTGTTTCATGGACAATTGCATTTATAAATCCAGTCTCTCATGTTACTATAATATCGCAGTCATCTTTTTGTGGTTCCAACAAAATTAACCATTTCTTTTGTGACATAACAGCATTGATGATCCTATCATGTTCTGGGACCTATGTCATTGAAACCATAAATTATATTCTAAGTCCACTTTTATGTTTTACCCCACTCTTATTAACTGTTATGTCATATGTGTATATTATTTCTGCCATTTTAAAAATTCACTCTGCTAAGGGTAGACAAAAAGCCTTTTCTACCTGTTCCTCCCATCTTACAGTTGTCCTTTTATTTTATGGAATCATTTTAGTTGTGTATATAATACCAAAGCCTACTTACTCCATGGATCTTAATAAACTGTTTACTGTAGTGTATATAACTGCTATTCCACTGCTCAACCCCTTGATTTACAGTCTGAGAAATAAGGAACTGAAAGGAAGTTTATGGAAAGTAGTCAGAATAGCTGAGAACTATTTTTCATCCAGAATTAATAAAATGCTGCACACTCTATTTGATGGCAATATCTCAACAATAAGTAAACAGTGTAGAAGGTAATTTTATAACATGGTGGCTATATGAGGTATTAAAAAGCCACCTGTGATAAGCATATTTTATAAAGCAACAGAGGTGCCTGTGTGAGTTTTAAAAACAGGCTCCTACAATGACCTCTGATTGTACACAAATTCTCACTCCAAGAATGCTCTATTCATATACTTGTGTATTAAAAAAATATGGGTTCATACTCAGCTATTGATGGTCAGCTGTTTTGAAGCTACTAGCCACTGTGGGCTGAATTCAATGCCATGTCTGGACTCCGATATTGAATATCCAGGTAAGTATGGTCATCTGGAAATTAACCAGGCATCCCTTTTGCTGTTCTAACTTTATCTGCTTACTTAGGGACCCTTTTAGTAAAACATGTTAAAATCTAGGGTTAACACATTTTAACATGAGAGTTTCACACATACTAAGCTCAGATTGAACGCAGCATATTTAAAGATTTTGTAATATATATTTTTTTGTGGTTGTTCGCATTAGTGCGTGGTATGGGTAAAAAAATTAATGCAGAAGCACTTATAATCTCGCCCTTTCCAAAAATAGTGCACCAACAGGCAAAGTAGTGCAAAATGCTATAATGCATTTTGTAATAAGCCTTTTTGGCATGCTAACCGCATGTTAGAGCTTAATGCCTTCTAGTGAAAGGGTCCCTTTGCTGCTTAGCAGACTAAGATGGAAGTTATTAAGATGCATTAGGGATTTAAGCTGCATTATTTGCCCCTTAACACAACTTAAAGGGGCCTAATGCAGCTTGACCAAATTTACCCTGGCAATATTTAAGTCACCATGGGTTACACATGTTTTGCATCTCATTACTATGTAAATACCACAACATGTTAGGTATCAGAAATCACAGTATAATATTCTCATGTATGTCTGCATTGCACTGAAGGTGTGATTTATGCCAATTATGTTAGTACTTTATAAAGAGCATAAGTACCTAAAAAAGGGGGAAATTATCAACCTGGGCTACTGTTATATCACTGTTAACTGCAGTTATAATTAACTAGGTCTTGTGGCATAAAATGTGACCTGTGCTAAACTAGCATGAGATAATGTTAAAATAGCACATCTTAATGGTAGCCCACATTAATAACTCCCCCCCTAAGGACTGAATTCTATAAATGGTGCCTACAAAATCAGTGCGAAACCAAATAGCGCCAGGCGCTATTCTATAAATGGAAGTTAGGTGCCATTTATAGCATAGCGCTTAGTGCTGGGTACCATGACTATATTTAGGCGCAACTGTTTAGACCAATGAAACCTTGATGTAAATCCCTGTTCCTAAATTAGGTGCAGATTGCCTTATTCTATAACAAGTCATGTGAATTAAAGGAATGTCCCTGATCTATGACTTGCCCTTGGCCACACCCCTTTTTGGTCTTGCAGGTAAAATTTATGTGTGGATCCTGTGCCTAAACTTAAACACGTATATTTGAATTAATTTCAATAAGCACCAGTAATTGCTTATAATGGCAATTATGGCCACTAATTGGCTCATTATTCAATTAAATTGCACACAGAAATTGGATGTGCTTCTAAATTTGCATGCACAATTTTTATCGCATTTTATAGAATTTGAGGGTAAGTGATTTTATAAAATCATACCTAAGTAGGCTCTGACGAGGCTTCCTAATCTATGTGCCCAGGTTTAAAGACTCCATGTGAACCTTTTACTAAAATGCAGTAAACTGTTAATTCGTGAATTCACCATAGAAATGCGTTAGCTACTGCACTGGCATGATAGTTTGTAAGCACTAGTTCTTGCGTTAACTGCATATTCTGTTAGGGTGAAGGAACTGGGTGGTCCATGGGCGAGGAATGTGCATGGATGGCATAATGTGGTGAGTTCAAGGTACTTAACGTGTGCTGTCATTTGTGCCATTAGAGCGGCTTCACTTAGCATTTCCTCAGTAGAAGGCACTAATTTCAGCCATGCTAACTTGTGACCAGATTTTACGCATCCTACTGCAGACATCCATATGTTAGTTCCACAGGACATGCTAGAAATGTCCCCCTTAGTAAGTGTGAAATATTTGCATTTACTGTACCTTAAATTTTGCTGTAAAGGTTTAGTAACTATATAAAAACTTCATGTGCTCTAGTAAAAGACTCTTTACAAATAGAAACCTTTGTGAAATGTATCCCCTGGATTGTACCAATCATAAGATATCCAAAGAAGTAAAAGTAATAATATCTGTACAAATACAATACTCTGGAAGAAAGAACAAGAGCCTGAGCACCAGGGCTTTCGTCCTTGGCATCTCTTCTACAATATTCAGTTAGCTGAGCAAGGTTCAAAATGGTTTGGATAATTTCCTAAAAGAAAAGTCCATAAGCCATTAATAAGATAGACTTGGGAAAATTCATTGCTTATTTCTAGGATAAACAAGATAAAGTGTATTGTACTGTTTTGGGATCTTGCCAAGTACTTGCGACCTGGATTGGCCACTGTTGGAAATAGGATACTGGACTTGATGAATCTTCGGTCTGTAGTATGGCAATGCTTATGTTCAGAGTTGTGCAGACATCCATAATGAAAAGCAAATATCCAAGGAGCATAGCAAAATATTTCTGCATTTTTTTGAATATCTTTCTTCCAGTAGAGGCTGAATTCATCAAAATGATTCAGTCTCTGGAAGGCAAGTAGCATTAAACAAAAATAGGTGCAACTGTAATATAAGCAGGTGTCAGCTTCCTTATTCACTAGAAGAAAAATTTATAGCATGGCAAATTATATTTGAATCATGTTGGATGTGTTTTATCTTGTAAACCACTTTGTTTTTAATTTGAAAAGTGATATATCAAGCTGCAATAAAGATAAATAGAAACATAATGTCCTCATTGGAGTAGTTTTATAAGGTTTATTTTATTTTTGTTTCATTTGTACCCTGTGCTTTCCCACTCATGGCAGGCTGAATGCGGCTTACATATATAGGAACTTATTTGTACCTGAGGCAATGGAGGGTTAAGTGACTTGCCCAGAGTCACAAGGAGCTCTGCCTGAAGAGGGCCTTGAACTCAGTTCCTCAGGACCAGAGTCCACCACCCTAACCACTAGACCACTCCTCCACTCCAGATTTTTTCCCCACAAATAAAATGAGTTGTACTTACAGAAAAGGTCTTTTATAAAATTGTGTGGCCATTTATTTATACATAAATAGATGTATTTGGTTGAAAGATACGTGATAGTGGGTGGTGGTAAATACAATTCACTCAAAAGAGAGACAGGTGACTAGGGAATGTCTCAGGGATCTTTCCTGGGGCCAATTCTCTTCAACATATTTGTGAGTGATATTGCCAAAGGGTTAGGAAAAAAGCATACCTTTTTGTAGATGACATGAAGATTGGCTTCAGAGTGGGGGCGGACGGGGTGGAATGCAAAAATTAGAAGTTTGAGCTAATGCTTGGCAGTTAAGATTCAATGTGAAGAAATGTAGGGAGATGCATTTGGAGTACAAAAATGCTAAGTTGCTGTATGTGATAAGAGGTGAGAGGATGATGTGCATGAGCCAGGAAAAAGACCTCAGGTTGGTAGTTTATGAGAATCTCAAGGTGGCAAAAGCATATGACAAGGTGGTGGCCAAAGCCAGAAGGATACTTGGCTGGAATAGGTAGATTAAAAATAAAACCAACCAACCAAGGAGAGGTGAAAAATTAAACAAATATTTGAAAGAACCAATCCTTACTATGAATTAACCATAGACTAGAGTCTAAATAAAATTTTTCAAAAAAAGTTTTTGGGTTAGCAAGGAAAATTCAGTATAGGCTGCACTTGCAACATAGCCAATTCCCGATGGCTTTGCTGCATTGTAGCCTATACTGAATTTTCCTGGCAGACACTAGTAGCCCCCACTAGTCCAATGGGATCATCTTTGATCGCTTTATACACATGCCCCCATATTCTATATAGTGCACTGAAAAAATCTTGGTGGAAATTCAGACGTATTCTATATGCAAGCCCCTGATGGTGGGGCAAGGTATTACAAGGTTATTAAAATTACCATGGTGTTTTCCCAAGGGGTCCTTTTACTAAGGTGCACTGAAAAATAGTCTGTGGTAGTATAGGTACGTGTTTAGGGAGTGCGCAAATCCATTTTTCAGTGCACCTGCAAAAAATGCCTTTTTAAAATTTTTGCCAAAAATGGACACGCGGCAAAATAAAAATTGGTGTGTGTCCATTTTGGGTCTGAGACCTTACCGCCAGCCATTGATGTAGTGGTAAGGTCTCATGTGTTAACTGGGCATTAATGACTAATGTGCGCCAAATGCCACTTGGTGTGCATAGTAGACACGCACCGGAAAATAAAAATTATTTTTTGGACACGCATATTGGACGCATGCCAAAAATGAAATTACTGCAAGAGACACACGGTGGCCGGATGGTAACTCCACATTGGTGCGTGTTGGGTGCACATAGATGCTTACGCGGCTTAGTAAAAGGGCCCCCAAATGAACTCATCGTCTACCAGGGTGCTTAACAATAATTATAAAGTTTATTTTAATACATTTAAGCAAAACATTATCATTTTGTTACCCAATCTACTCTTTCACAGAGTTTTCAAGTACCTCCAACGAAATATTCAAGAACCACAAGAAAATATTTAACATTTAAAAGTCAACCTCAGATAAGTACGGCTTTTAGAAACAGTATAAAGGTAAGTCAAACTGTTAACTAATTACATCAATTGACTTTAGAGTTTGATACTTTGTTTTAACTTTTGTTTTTCAGGTACAAACCTTAACTTGAACCCCAATACAGGTATGTATGTATTTTTTCTCTCTCCCCACTATTCTGTTTTCACAGTTCACTTTTACTTTATTTAGTAGAACAGCGGGACTTAGCTGGGCTTCAAGCTCTCTTGAAATACCTCTTTAACATTGCTTTTGACTTGTAACCACTCGCCCCACCTACCCTCCTACCCTCCTCTCCTCTTTCCTCTAAACATTAATTGATTTGCTTGCTTTATTTTTGTCTATTAGATTGTAAGCTCTTCGAGCAGGGACTGTCTTTCTTCTATGCTTGTGCAGCGCTGCGTACGCTTTGTAGCGCTATAGAAATGCTAAATAGTAGTAGTAGTAGTAGTTCTTTATTCTCCTTTCTTTTATTGGGTACCAGATGCTCTTCCTTCCAGTTCTTCATTACGGTCAGGACACCTACTGCTCTATCTATACAACCTAAAAAAATAAGGCAAATTCCTTTCCCAACAAAGTTACTTATTTCATTAATAAATGCTGAATTAAAATAGTTTTTTTTAAATATTTACTAACTACCCAAAAAGAACAGCTAATTTGTTAGCCCTAAACTAGCCCTCCATCTTAAAGTCAAAGGAGAGTAATAACTCACACACTGGCAGACTCAATTCATTATAGTCATTTCCCAATGCTCAGTGTACTAGCTAAGAAAACATACCATGACTCAAAGCTGTAATTAGTTAGATAGCACTCAGGAGAGATAGCTTGCTTTAATCACTTCTAAGTGACAATCGTAGAGAGCTGCTGTATAACACAGACAAGTTAGTAAAATTTAGTAGATCAAGAGTTTCCAACCCTTTAGAAAATATTTATCACGTAAACAAATCACATCCATTCTTAAACTGTCAGTTCCCTGATGTGACTACAACCCCTATACTTTTATGATAATTGATCTCATCTCCCTGTTTTCTCTACAGGTGTGTGGCCAGCAATGACCCAGTGGATTGGAGAATGGCACTTGTGAGGACTGTCACTATAGATCTGGCAAAGAAGAGAAATAACCCCAGCTTCATGTTTGATGTACTAGAAACCAGTGGCGTAGATATGTGGGGCCAGGGGGGCCTAGCCCCCATAGATTTGGGCCTGGACCCCCCTGCCGATGACCCTCTTGACCCCTTCTCCTGCCGTCGCCGTGGGCTACCTTTGCTGGCGGGGGACCCCAATCCCCGCCGACCCCCGCCGCCGCCAACTTTAACAACCCCCTCGACCCCCCTCCCACCGCCAACCCTCCCCCGCCGTCGCCTACCTTTGCTGTCAGGGGACCCCAATCCCCGCCAGTTGAGGAGGTCCTCTTCTTCTCGCGAAGGCTTCATTCTGTTTCTGACGTCCTGCACATTGTACGTGCAGGACGTCAGACTTACAGAAATAGAATGAAGCCTTCGCGGGAAGAAGAGGACCTCCTCAACTGGCGGGGATTGGGGTCCCCTGACAGCAAAGGTAGGCGACGGCGGGGGAGGGTTGGCGGTGGGAGGGGGTCGAGGGGGTTGTTAAAGTTGGAGGCGGCGGGGGTTGGCAGCCCCTGCTAGAAACAGTCAACTGCTCAGCTACAAATGCTCAATATTCCTGACAAAGATATATATATATATATATATATATGTAAATGTACTCCAGACAAATAATGTAAATATCAAATTTCCATTTATTATAACAGAATATAACCCAACATACACACATTCCTTTTGTCTGAAAAGCTCAATCCTGCCTATACACTGTATGCCAAATTACTTGCTCACATTATAAATCTTCATCATCTCATGATAATATTTTAAACCACATTGTCCACACATATCATGCGGATCTTCATAAATTCCTAAATATCAGGTCCTCCTGATATTGAAAGACAGCTGTCCATAAATGAAAGAGAAAGGTGATATTTCCTCTTCAATATGCGCACATATGATCCTGATTACGCACAAATCAGAATCTCCTTATACTGTGTAACTCAGTTCCATGATTTCTTGTGGCAGAGAAAAACAACCCGCTGTTCCAACCTTCAAATCCTTCCTAAGATGTTGCGATGTACTCCCACAAGACAGTTGTAGACAATCTTTAATCCTCAATGACATGGCACAATTTGCTCCCTTTGTGGCAATATTCCAGCAGGCAGGAGAGCTTCACTCAGTCCATTTAAAAATAACCATAACCCCAAACGTTCCACTATTCCTCTCTTAATGCGTGATCGCATTTCGTGGTACTTCTTCAGGAGGAACTACTTCCCATATAATCTATAAATACCAACAGAGCATGTCATAACTATAACCATTCTCATTTAAAAATCATTCAATAATATAACTTTTATCTTACATTTTCTTAATGCTATTTATGGATGCTTACCAGTGGGACTACTGCCCAGTCAGAGTCCCGGATCTCCACTCCTCAGACTTCATGCCCGCACATTCTATTTCCGGGGTTAAATATCTAAGCTCAAGGTTGACCCACCCTACAATTAAAGGGAAACACACTTTAACCCCACTCTACCTCCAAGTTGAGTCCGTTTGGGGCCACCTTAATCCAGGAAAAAATAAATCGCTGTTCAATTGATAATAGTACTTCACTCACATCACCGCCCCTATTCAATGTAACCTGAGACAGAACCACACATTTAAGATCTTCAATTGAGTGATTCTTAGACATCCAATGAGAGACGTGGAGGGGCATTTTTGAAAGGGACGTCCAAGTTTTGATTTGGACATCCTCGCAAAATGTCCCGATCCAGGGGTGGGAAACCTGTATTTTCGAAACAAGATTGACGTCCATCTTTTGTTTTGAAAATACCGCCAGGAACGTCCAAATCCTTAAATTTGGTCGTCCCTAGATTTGGTCGTCCCTAGACATGGACGTTTCTGATTTTCGGACACCCAGACCCTCCTCCCTCCAAGCCCCAGCAGCTGTCAAAAGGGAACCTTTGCCTTTGTCCCTGCCCAAAAAAACTTGTTTAAATGATGGTGTAGGCTGTGAATATCTTTATTTAACAATCTTAAGGGTAACATTTGCATAGCATATAGCCAGCGAGGAAATTCTCATTTTAAATAATTGAAATCATCCATGGAGGCCCAATGGCAAATGTCGCCATCCCCAAAAGGTGTCTGATGTATGCTGGATCAATAAATCCATGTTAACAAGGTGCAAGTCAGAGGTATGCATAGTAAGCTGTATGCCCAGGTACCTAAAGGAAGGTTTTGCCCACTAGATAG
Source organism: Microcaecilia unicolor (assembly GCF_901765095.1). NCBI lineage: Eukaryota > Metazoa > Chordata > Amphibia > Gymnophiona > Siphonopidae > Microcaecilia > Microcaecilia unicolor. The sequence continues at coordinate 96,019,540 of NC_044037.1, read as the reverse complement.
GAAAGATCCCCTGCCACCCCACTCTAATTCCAGGCTGTGATGCCAGTGCACAAGACTTATTGAGATCTAATTTAAAGCCCGAATAGTCCCCATACTCCTCAATAGTCTCAAGCAAAGTTATCAATGAATTTTGGGGGTCCGTAATGTGGAAAGGCTGAGATCTTAAAAATTGAGTTACCTATGGGAACCCCCCCCCCCCTAATCTCCGGGTGCCACTTAATATCCCTAACTAGGGCATCTAATGTTAAGATAAAAAGAAGAGGGGATAAAAGGCATCCCTGTCTTGTGCCCCTGTATAATCAAAAAGGTTGTGTGGTAACACCATTCACCACCATCGTTGCCTGGGGGTTTGTGTGTAGGACATTCACTGCCTCCGCAAAAAACCAAAACTGAGAACAAAAAATCCCAAGAGACCCTGTCGAAGGCCTTCTCCGCATTAAAACTAATGAGCAGAGAAGGCCATCTATTGGTTTGAACCACCTCTAAGGACGCCAATATAGCTCTAATATTTTGAACAGCCGTGCGGCCACGCACAAATCCAACCTGGACCACATCAACCAGGTGAGATAGTATGGGACAAGCTGATTCACCTATACGTTCGCAAACAGCTTTGCCTCAAAATTTAACAAGGAAATAGGGCGATATGAAGATAGATCCAATGGGCTCTTCCCAGGTTTCAATAGTACTATCATCTGGGCCATCTGGAGGGAACTGGGGAGTTGCCCCGTCTCCATCACCTCTCCAAACACAAGTTCCTCTCTGTCATCATAAACTTGTAGAATTCTGCCCGGAATCCGACAGGACCCGGGGCCATCCCCAATTTACATGACTGAAAGGCTACCTGGATTTCCTCCAAGGTTATAGGACCGTTAAGAATCTTCTTTTGAGAAGAGCTAACCTTCGATACATCTAAATTGTTTAAATACATTGATCCTGTATTGATATCCTCGTCCGACTGAACCAATTGACCAGAAGAGTTCTTAAGTTGGATTATCTTCTTTGGACCTGATTTGACTCGTACCAAATAAACAGCCTACCACTCTTATTACCATGTAAGAATAATTGGTATTTATAGTAATTGATAGATTTAACTGTTCGCTGTTGGAGGAGTTCATTTAGCTCTGCCTGTGTAGCTAACAAGGCTTCCTTATGTTGAACGTTGTGTGTCTGCCCAAATAGCCTTCTATCCCGTTTAATAGTTTGCTCTAATCGCAAAATTTGGCTATCTCTCATCTTTCATTTATGGTTAACATCTGATATAGTCTCTTCTCTTATGACTGCCTTGGCTGCTTCCCAATATAATATTGGTTTGTTCTTGTAGTCTTGATTAAAAGTTTGATACTCTTTCCATTTGTTATATATAAATGAACGATAAGTTTGATCTGTGTACAGTTCTGAAGGAAACCTCTAACTCTCCCTCCCCCCGCCCTCCAATCGGCATCTGGAGCTACACCATTGCATGATCAGACAGCCCATATGGGCCTATCTCAGCCTTAGTTATTTTAGTTACCAATGCTCTTGAGGTTAGCACATAGTCAATTCTAGACTGTGTGGAGTGTGCCTGGGACAAGTGGGTATAATCCCTCTCTCCTGGGTGCAGAACCCTCCAGACATCCAAAGTATCCAACATTTCACATAACATAGGTAGCCTAATGGAAACATCCATGCACGCCGATGGTGGTGGATTAGATCTATCCATCTGCAGATCGAACACTATATTAAAGTCCCCCCCATTATCAAATTATCTCTCTGTAGGGGTGATAAAAGCCCTATCAGTTGCCTGAAAACTCCATGAGCATTGACATTTGGGGCATAAAAATTGCAGAGTCAAAGTTGCTGTCCTGCCAAGGTGAGCAATGCTACTACATATTGGCCACACTGGCCCTGTATGACCTTATGTATCTGTATGTCTAAACCCTTTCTAAACAAAATCAGTACCCCTGCTTTCCTATTCTCAGCTGGTGATTCCACTACTTCCCCTACCCACAATTTCTGAAATTTTTAATGTTCTGCTGAGGATAAATGAGTTTCCTGAAGCATCGCTACGTCGGCTCGCTGTCTATTTAATGCCTGTAAAATTTTTTGTCTCTTAATTGGCGAGATCACCCCTCCCACATTCCAAAATATGACTTTTAAGGAAGTCATCCCACTTTCTTGAATTGCATTATTGTTAAGAACCACCTGCATATAAAATAGAAGGGAGACTGTCCCAGCCACCATACAACTATGCCCCATTCTAAAAGAAAAGGGGTCATCCAGGTAGTTCCCCCACCTACCGGGACATCTACACCAGCGAGACCTGGACTGGAGCGCTTCTTCCCCGGACGGAGCGCCAATGGCAACACCAGCAGCTAGTGACAAGTGCGGGGCCATGGGAGCACTGGCCACCCACCCAAAATGGCAGAGTGTGGGACGCAAGAGATTGCAGCGCCAGCAATCAGCAGGCCGCCTGACATGAGGTCCCTGGAAGAAGAGGCGACTAGGCCAGAAAGGATTCTGACTTGTACAGAGCCCAAAGGGATCGCAAAGGGGAATATTGTGGACTGAGCAAAGTTGTTGGTTTATGTGTTTGGGGGAGGTGGGTCCCAATGCATAGAGGAGGGAATAAGGGGGTGAATATGGCTGCCTTCCCATGGAGCTGATAACGTGTGGGGGAGGGGATAAGTCTATAAGTAAGGAGACAAGGGTGTGTTTGGAGGTCACCTCATGTCCGGTTAGCACCTACTTGTTTATGGTAGTGGTGCTCAGGATGAGTGTGGGGAGGGGGAAGCATGGGGGAGAGAGGGGGGGGGGCTGGGAAAGGGAGGAGGGGAGGGTTTAAGGGAGAAGAGGCGAATGTTTGGTATGCAGGGTGGTGGCTTGGTAAACGGACAACATGTAAGAAGTTATGATGGCGTTTAAATGTGTGACCTTGAATGTGAGAGGTCTTAATACTCCTCAAAAGCGTAATCAGATGTTTAAAGAAATGTTACGATTGAAGATAGGTGTAATGTTTATCCAGGAGACGCACTTGAAGCGGGGGCACGAACGGCTGGTGTGGTATAAGAGGTTTCGCACAGTGCAATGTGCCTCAAGTAGAGATGATAAAAAAAGAGGGGTTCTTATAGCGCTATCAAGTGCGTGCCCATGGATTATTCATGAAATGATTAGGGACGTTGAGGGGAGGTATCTAGTGTTGGTGGCATCCCTGTATACTGAGCAATATACGTTGATATGTGTGTACGCGCCCAATGATGGCCAGCGGGAGTTTATAGAGGGTCTGGAAAAGATAATACAGAATAAAGCTAAAGGTCATCTCCTGATAGGAGGGGATTTTAATCTCACATTAGATCCACAAGTAGACAACTCGGGAGGTACTTCGGGATATGCTCAGAGAGATAGACTGACAATGCGAAGCTGGATGGCACGGGGAGTCCTAGTGGATGTATGGAGGGAGTTGCATGAGTCCAAGAGGGACTACACGTACTACTCGCCCAAATATAAAACATATTCGAGAATTGACTATTGGCTGGGTGATGGAGCTATACGGGGAAAAGTAATCCAGACACGGATTGAGCCCTGGAAATGTCTATAGGGGGAGAACATAAGGGACCCAGAAGCTGGCAAATGAATGAATCTGTATTATTAGATCCCCAGAATGCACGGGAGATTGAAAAATGCATAGAAGAATACATCAAAATTAATGATACGGGGGAGGTCCAACCATCTAGTTTGTAGGAGAGGATGAAAGCTGTGGTTAGAGGCCAACTTATTGCTCTGCAGACACATCTAAATAAGGAAAAAAAGGAAAGAGAAGCTAAATTAAGAGGACAGCTGACAGAGCTGGAAAGAGAGCATAAAGCTGATCCCACTGACAGTAAAAAGGAGGGGGATATACAGCTGATTAGAGGGCAGCTGAGGTGGAGGGGCATAATCGAACGTGAACGCCCATCTCCATGGGCGTCTATATCCGTGGACGCCTATTTCCGTGAACGGGACAACCCGTATTTTCGAAAAAAGATGGGCGCCCATCTTTTTTCTGATAATACGGGTTGTGCGGGCCAAATGCCTAGGAGTTGACCGTTTTTCAGCTGGGCGCTATCGTTTTTCAGCAATAATGGAAACCGAAGGCGCCCATCTCAAAAACAAACAAATCCAAGGCATTGGGTCATGGGAGGGGCCAGGATTCGTAGTGCACTGGTCCCCCTCACATGCCAGGACACCAACTGGGCGCCCAAGGGGGCACTTTTACAAATTAACAAAAAACAGTAAAAGAGCTCCCAGGTGCATAGCACCCTTCCCTTGTGTGCTGAGCCCCCCAAATCCCCCCAAAACCCATTGCCCACAAGTCTACACCATTACCATAGCCCTAAGGGGTGAAGGGGGGCACCTACATGTGGGTACAGTGGGTTTGGGTTTTTTTTTTGGAGGGCTCAGCATTAACCAGCACCAGTGTAACAGGTAGGGGGGGATGGGCCTGGGTCCGCCTGGCTGAAGTCCACTGCACCCACTAACAACTGCTCCAGGGACCTGCATACTGCTGTGATGGAGCTGGGTATGACATTTGAGGCTGGCATACAGGCTGGGAAAAAGTTGTTGAAGTTCTTTTTTTTTGGTGGGAGGGGGTTAGTGACCACTGGGGGAGTCAGGGGAGGTCATACCTGATTTCCTCCGGTGGTCATCTGGTCATTTAGGGCACTTTTTTGGGACTTGTTCGTGAAAAAAAAGGGTCCAAAAAAAGTGACCTAAATTCTCACTAAAAATGGCTATTTTTTTCCATTATCAGCGAAAGCTGCCCATATCTGTTTGGCCGATAACCACGCCCCAGTCCCGTCTTCACCACGTCTCCGACACGCCCCTGTCAACTTTGGCCATTTCCATGACGGAGTGCAGTTGAAGACGCCCAAATTCGGCTTTCGATTATACCGATTTGGCCGCCCACGGGAGAAAGATGCCCATCTCCCGATTTGGGTCGAAATATGGGTGTCTTTCTCTTTCAAAAATAAGGTGGATAGCGATTCAGTTGCAGTCGGCGCAACAAGAGCACTTTGAATTTGGAAATAAAGCCAGTAGGGTGTTGGCTCATAAGCTCAAAAAATGAGAATAGCGTAATTTTATAGCCGCAGTAAAGAATAATGGGGGAGACCACCTCACCAAAACAGAGAATATACAAGAAGCCTTCTGGGTATTCTATAGTCAACTATATCAAGGGGAAAAGGCAGCAACCTGGGAGGAAATGGAGAGATACTTGGAGGGGATAAAGCTTCAGAGGGCGTCAGAGGATGAGATGGAGAAAATTTCAGCAGGGATTACGTTGGAAGAGGTAGAGAAAACAATAGCTGATCTTCCTAATAATAAAGCCTCAGGGCCAGATGGATTTCCAGTTAGATTCTATAAAATGGTTGGGAAATGGCTTGCCCCTATACTGTTGAAGGTGATCTCCTCCTTCGATGAAGTGAGTGAGTTGCCCTATTCATGGAGATTAGCGGAAATAGTATTAATATTGAAGCCAAGGAAGGATCTACAACAGTGTGGCTCCTACAGACCAATATCGCTCTTAAACACCGACTACAAGATCTTCACCAAAAGTTTGGAACGTAGACTGAGGGAGGAGATGCCGTGCTTAATACACGATGATCAGACAGGATTTATAGAGGGCCGCCAAGGGTGTGACAACATTAGATGCTTGTTACATGTGATTTAGCGGGCTGGGGAGGAGACTGACCCCATGATCCTGTTCTCAGTGGATGCAGAGAAGGCTTTTGACCGGGTGGACTGGTCCTTTCTGTTTCTAATTTTGAGCCAGGTAGGAATGGGGGATAGATTTTTAAAATGGATTAATCTGCTGTATACTAAGCCCCTGGCTATCCTAAAAATTAATGGCACACAGTCCAGACCAGTAGAGCTTCACAGGGGCACGAGACAGGGCTGTGCTCTCTCTCCCCTGCTATTTGCATTGTCTATAGAACCCTTAGCCAGGAGAATCAGAGAACACGAGGGTATTAGGGGAGTGGTTAGGGGAAAACGGGAGCATAAGATCATGTTCTTTGCCGATGATATATTGATGATACTTTCTCACCCGAACCAATCATTGCAACGGGTGATGGAGGTGATCTTACATTATGGACGCACAGTGCTTTTTTTGTAGAAAAAAAGGTGCCGGTACTCATTGTGGGCGGGGTCACCACATATGGTTCCACCCCTATGATAGCCACACCCACATTGGCCACACCCCTTATAGCAGCCATGGCGCATATAAACAGACATCATTGAAAATATACTAGTATAGGAGAAAAAAATAACATGATTATTTTCATTATAAATAATTTCTGTAAGCTGCTACAGCTCCAGTATACCTAGTGCAAAATAAGACAGCAGATGTAAACACTAAAATGAAAATAAAATGATTTTTTCTACCTTTGTTGTCTGGTGACTTTGTTTTTCTATCCATATTGGTCCCAGCCTCTGATTCTGCTGCTCTCTATCTGTTCTCTTAACTCCATTTCTAGAGCTTCCTTTCCATTTATTTCTTTCCTTTCCTCTTCTTCATTTCTTGCCCTACATCCATAAGTAAAAGCTGGATCCTCCTCTGCGGAATTGACTGGAGGAGGTACAACATGGATCCAGCTTTTGTCTCTTTTCTCCATCCAAGTGCAGTTTTTCTCCTCTCTTTCCTTTCCCTCATCTCCATCCATGTGCATCTTCTTTTTTCCTTTCCTCCGCTCCATCCATGTCCAGCATTTCTCCTCTCTCTTCCCTCCCCTGTATCCATATAAAGAAATAATTCTCTCTCCCCTCTCCTCCATCCAAGTGCATTTCTCCTCTCTCCCCGCCAACCCCTCCATCCATCCATCCATGTCCAGCAATTCTCCTCTATCTCCTGCTCTCCTCTCCATCCATGTCCAGCATGTCTCCTCTCTTCCCTGCTCTCCCCTCCCATGACCAGCGATTCTCCTCTGTCCCCTGTCTTCCCCTGCCATCCATGACCAGCCATTCTTCACTGCCCCCTGTCCTCCCCTGCCATCTGTGACCAGCCATTCTTCTCTGCCCCCTGTCCTCCCCTGCCATCCATGTCCACTGATTATCCTCTCTCCCCTCCCCTCTCCTTCATGTCCAGCAATTTTCTCTTCCCTGCCCTCCCCTTCTTCTCCAGCCCCAGCATCAGACCCTCAGCCCCAAACCTCAGCATCTGTCCTTGGTCCCTTTTTCTCCCAGCCAGAGTCAGACTCTTCTCCCTAAATCAGCTCCCTTCTCCCAGCCCCAGCAAAATACCCTTCTCTCTCCTCAACCCCTAGCGCCCAGCATGTGCCCTGTTCTCCCATCCCCAGGATCTTCCATTCATCCAACCTCCACATCAGACCTCCCCACCCGACGTCGAGATCCAGCGCCCCTGCCCCAGCTGCCCGCCCTCTTTGCTTCCCGACAGCCCTGCTTTCTGATCCAAACCTCCCCCCCCTCCCCGCGACGCGTTTCAATCTTTTATTTATTTTTTTTACTTGCAGTCACAGCGCCGGGGTTGTTGAGAGGACCAGGCTCGCCTCCTCATGCTTTCCTTCCCTTCTCTGTTCCGATTCGCTGCCTCTCAGTGTCCCGCCTTCGCGGAAACAGGAAACACATCACAGGAAGGCGGGACACTGAGAGGCAGCGAATCGGAACAGCGAAGGGAAGGAAAGCATGAGGAGGCGAGCCTGGTCCTCTCAACAACCCCGGCGCTGTGACTGCAAGTAAAAAAAATAAATAAAAGATTGAAACGCGTCGCGGGGGGGGGGGGGGAGGTTTGGATCGGAAAGCAGGGCTGTCGGGAAGCAAAGGGGGCGGGCAGCTGGGGCAGGGGCGCTGGATCTCGACGGGCGGCAGGAACGCAAGTCAGGAACCCTAGGGAAAAAAGGTGCCGGTACACAGTACCGGCGCGTACCGGCACAAAAAAAGCACTGTGGACGCATGTCAGGATTCAAAATTAATCTAGCAAAATTGGAAATTTTCAACCTGACGGTCCCCCCGCCAGAGGTTAAGGAGATAAAGGAGAGATATCCATTTGTTTGGGCTCCAAAATCTATAAGATACATAAGGGTCCAGATCACCCCTAAAGTGGAGAAGTTATATCAGGCTAATTACCCAAAAAAGGTTAAAGAGCTCTTTGTAGAATTGGATAGATGGGAGGGTTTAACTGTGTCCTGGACGGGGAGAATCAACGCGATAAAAATGATGTTGTTGCCAAAACTCCTGTATCTCTTTATGGCTCTCCCAGTGCCAATCCCGCGGACATTTTTTCAGCAACTTCACTGGAGAGTATTTGCATATATTTGGAGGAAGAGGCCGCCGAGGGTACGCAGGGGGACAATGCACCAAGCACCAGCAGAGGGAGGTATGGGAGTCCCTGATTTTTATTTGTATTACCAAGCGGCCCAGTTAAAAGTGTTGGCTGTCTGGATGCCGAGAGGCACCAAGAAATGGCTGCACTGGGAGAGGGCATGGGTGGGCTCTCGTTATTTGGGGAATATATTGTGGAGACCGAAGGAAGCTATCTTGGCTATGGCAAGGAGGCTTCCGATAGGGATGAATCATTTGCTCTATACTTGGCTTCAAATAAGAAAAAAGGTTTTCCCAGAGCGGCAATATTATTTGCAGATGGCCATCTGCGGTGCCCTGGGATTCCCGCTGGGAGAAGGGGAAAAACATACCAGATTTGGGCCTGCAAAGAATTGTACATGCTAGGTCAGCTATGGGATGATGGGGAAATAAAGGGCTTTGAGGAATTGAAAGAGGAATATGACTTAGAGGAGAGAGACCTTGTCTACTATCACTGTTTTCGGAATTTTATCCAGAGAAGAGCAAGGGAGGAGCTGGAATTGGCAGAAACGGGACTGGAAACAGTATTGAGGGGGGGGGGGGGGGGGAGGGTGTATAACATGATTATATAGGGCGTTGTTGCTCTTATCCTCCCCACAAGGGTATTATACAGGCAGATGGGAAAATGCGCTTCAAAAACATTTTTCAACAGTGTGGTGGGCAAACAGCTATTAGGTTTTTACTGAAGTCTTCAATCACCCAGCCACTGGTTGAAAATGGATATAAGATCCTGTACTGGTGGTATTACATGCCAGAGAGACTCCATAAGATCTATCCGAAGGTTTCAGTAGATTGCTGGAGTGAGTGTGGAGAGAGGGGAACATTCATGCATATATGGTGGGAGTGCCCTAAGGTGCAAATATACTGGCAAAAGATTTTGGAAGTGGTCAATACGATAGGAACGGGGAGATATCCACGACAGGTGGAATGCTGTTTGCTCCATGCACGCCCTAAGGAGTGCTGGGTGCAGGAACATAAGCTAGCTATCCAAATTTTTGTTGCGGCCAAACTACAATTGGCCCGGGCATGGAAACAGCTGGAGGTGCCCTCTCTATAAAAGGTGGGCTATAAGGTTGATTGTATCTATCAGATGTCTAAATTGACTGCAATGAGGAAGGGGCAGATTCAAGTGTTTCAGAAAATATGGGAGCCATATGAGCAGAAAAGAGAGTTGCTATGGTCACCACCTGGGAGCGGGGGGGGGGGGGGGGGGAGCAGGGGGGAAGGGAAGTGATGGGTGGAGGAAATGCAAGATATGTTATATGTTTGAATTTTAGTGGAAAGGGAGGCTCTTGTATTGTATTTGAGGTTAACTAAACCAGTGTTGTCTGTGATGTAAAAAAAACTGTTAAAAAATTCAATAAAGCAAGTTGGAAAAAAAAAAAAGAAAACTAAGATCTTATGGTTTGGAGATGTGGACAGGGTCCTGGTTAAAGAATTGATGTTCGCAACAGGTGAAAACTTGAAGATGGATAATCACTCCAAAGTGCTAGGGATTATCCTAGATTCCAAATTAACATTCAATAAACAAATTAATGCCTTGAGTAAAAAGTTCTTTTTTTACACTTAGGCAATTGCAGGCGATTAGGATCCTCAATGCAACATGACAACTTTAGGATCTTAGTTCAGGCAATTCTCCTTCCACAACTGGACTACTGTAATTCACTATATTGTGATATTTCAAGCAAATTGCAAAAATGGTTACAATTGCTGCAGAATACAGCCACAAGGCTGATTTATGGAAGAGGTCATTTTGATAGTGTTTCACAACTAATGAAAGACCTTCATTGGTTGCAGATTCAGCAGCGTGTTAAATTTAAAATTATATGCTTAATTTTTAAATCAATCTATGGGTTGAATTCAGAGGGTCATGGAGAATTATAGGTGATACCTTTCATTGGGCACAGCCTTTGTTTTCATTGTACTTTACAAATACATACATAGTAAACATAGTAGATGACGGCAGAAAAAGACCTGCACGGTCCATCCAGTCTGCCCAAGAAGATAAATTCATATGTGCTACTTTTTTATTTGTACTGTCCTCTTCAGTGCACAGACCGTATAAGTCTGGCCAGCCCTATCCCCACCTTCCAACCACCAACCCCGCCTCCCAACCACCAGCTCTGGCACAGACTGTATAAGTCTGCCCAGCACTATCCCTGCCTCCCACCACTGGCTCTGGCACAGACCGTATAAGTCTGCCCAGCACTATCCCCGCCACCCAACCACCAGCCCCAGCACAGACCGTATAAGTCTGCCCAGCACTAGTCTCGCCTCCCAACCACCAGCCCCAGCACAGACCGTATAAGTCTGCCCAGCACTAGCCCCGCCTCCCAACCACCAGCTCTGCCACCCATTCTAGGCTAAGCTCCTGAGGATCCCTTCCTTCTGCACAGGATTCCTTTATGTTTATCCACGCATGTTTGAATTCCGTTACCGTTTTCATCTCCACCACCTCCCATGGGAGGGCATTCCAAGCATCCACCACCCTCTCCGTGAAAAAATACTTCCTGACATTCTTCTTGAGTCTGCCCCCCTTCAATTTCATTTCATGCCCTCTTGTTCTACCGCCTTCCCATCCCCAGAAAAGGTTTGTTTGCGGATTAATACCTTTCAAATATTTGAACGTCTGTATCATATCACCCCTGTTTCTTCTTTCCTCCAGGGTATACATGTTCAGGTCCGCAAGTCTCTCCTCATACATCTTGTAACGCAAATCCCATACCATCCTCGTAGCTTTTCTTTGCACCGCTTCAATTCTTTTTACATCCTTAGCAAGATATGTCCTCCAAAACTGAACACAATACTCCAGGTGGGGCCTCACCAATGACTTGTACAGGGGCATCAACACCTCTTTTCTTCTGCTGGTCACACCTCTCTCTATACAGCCTAGTAACCTTCTAGCTACGGCCACCACCTTGTCACACTGTTTCATCGCCTTCAGATCCTCAGATACTATCACCCCAAGATCTCTCTCCCCATCTGTACCTAGCAGACTCTCTCCGCCTAACACTAACGCCTCTCTTGGATTTCTACTCCCTAAGTGCATCACTTTGCATTTCTTTGCATTGAATTTTAAATGCCAAACCTTAGACCATTATTCTAGCTTTTTCAGATCCTTTTTCATGTTTTCCACTCCCTCTGGGGTGTCCACTGTGTTACAAATCTTAGTATCATCCGCAAATAGGCAAACTTTACCTTCTAACCCTTCGGCAATGTCACTCACAAATATATTGAACAGAATCGGCCCCAGCACCGATCCCTGAGGCACTCCACTACTCACCTTTCCCTCCTCCGAGCGAACTCCATTCACCACCACCCTCTGGCGCCTGTCCGTCAACCAGTTCCTAATCCAGTTCACCACTTTGGGTCCTATCTTCAGCCCATCCAGTTTATTTAAGAGCCTCCTGTGGGGAACCGTGTGAAAAACCTTGCTGAAATCTAAGTAGATTCTAAATAGGCTACCTCTCTTTAAAAAATATATGCTTAAAGTCTATTTATGAGCATTCCTTTCCATTTCGGGGAATGTTACCCTTTGGAATGAAATATGTACTATCATATTCTATCTTTAGAAAGGTCTTGAAGTCTTTTTATATGAACAGTGATAGGGATGATAAATTATCAATTGCATGGTTGGCAATTGTAATCTTTCTGATTGTTGGAATTGTTCAAATCTGTGAACTGCTGTGAATTCCTTTCGGGAAAACAAGTGGTATAAAAAACAAATATAAGAAAAGTAAGATAAGTAAGAAACCCAGTGTGCATAACATGTCTCCTTAAAGACTTGAAGCACCCAGTTTCCATCATAGCATGTCATTATCGTCCATATTCAGTTGTCTCTTATTAGTTTGTCCCAATTTTTCAATATTTTCACTAACAATTTCAAAAACTTGTGTCAAACTTGAGTTTCTTAGGTGTCTCCCTTCAACAAAGGCTTTATCAGAATGCTGAATTCATATTGCGATTTTTGAGTTTTTGAATAACCACTGGTCTGGCAATAGCCTAATCAGTACATTGTAAGCCACTTTGAGTCTGCACAATGTGGGAAAAAGTGGGGTATAAATGTGCTAAATAAATAAAGTGAAAATTAAAAATAATAATAATATAACTGTTAAAGATAAATAGTGAACTCCATATCTTTGAGTAATTTGTACAATAATTGATGTTTGATCTAGGTTGAAATTGGAAAGGTGATCTAGTTTGCCCCTCATATTTTTCTTTTTAATAGTTAGATTCAGCACCTTATACTGGTTTTTCTTTAGATGTGCAGTTGCTGCTCAAAAGCAGATTTGTGTGATACACAAAACTATCTCAGATTACCAACTGGATGTATGAACACAAGCTTATCTTGAATCCCAAAAAATCCAAATCTACTCTTTTCTCCAAAAGACCGGATAGAGTTTTACCTACACCTTTTCTTCTCTCCAATAATCTGATTCCCCAGGTTGAAACTGTCCACATTCTGGGAGTCCTCCCAGATTCTGAGCTTTCTTTCAAATCACAAATTTTCCAGATGGTTAGGCGTTCTTTCTACAAACTTCAATTAATTTGTTCAATACATTCTTTGATCTTCCCTTCAGCACTTAACAAACTGGTTCGCTCCTTGGTTATTACTCAATTAGATTATTGTAATTCACTCTATAAAGAACTTAAGGTTAAAGATATCCATCGCTTGCAAATCATTTGGAACAATGTGATTTGGCTTATTACCAACATACGGAAATATGATCACATCACTGCCCACCTGAAAGATGCTCACTAGCTGCCTCTTGCTCAGCGCATCTCCTTTAAGTTACTTCTACTAGTGTTTAAAGTTCTGTTCTCCAGTAAACTCCTCTACCTCTCTCATCGCCTACTAGAACCCTTAGATCCACTCATCAAAATCAGTTAGTCATTCCCAGGTATGCTGAGATAGTACACAAACATATTCTGGCTGATATTTAAAACTATTTAACCAGCCAGAAAAGACTCCTAGCCAGTTAAATAGCATCAAGCTGGCTAAACGCTAATATTCAGTGCAAGATAGCCAGCTATCTTGGCTGATTATTACCACTTAGCAGCTAGTCTGTCTCTGGCTATGTCATACAACATTGCCAGTTAGCACCAATATTCATTGGCTAACCCACTAAGATAGACCTGAGTGAATAGCAGATCTATCTTTGGCCACCAAAACTTAGCTGGTCAGACGATGAATATCAGCTTAATCGGCTATTTTTTTAGCAGCCATAAAAATATAAATTCAATGTCGATGACCTTGGGCTCACTGCCAACTGCGGGATTTAGCCCCCTCTTGTGGTCTCAATATCGGCCCCATTAGACACATGACCTTCTCCATTCAAGATCTGCAGTTATGGAATTTTCTCTCATCCCTTCATCTGCAGACTTCTACTGATAAATTTAATGCTGATCTCAAGCTTTTCATCTTTGTTCCTTTCAGTGAATCTTTGGGATGGGTCCTGAATCACACTGTAGCATTTCTCCTATATTTTCCCCTACCCTCTGTTCTAATAGATATCGCAGTTCTTCCCCTCTTGCCCTTCCCATCCTGTTTTGCTTGTATTTGTTCTATCTGTTTTAAAATTTATCGTTTAGACTGTAAGCCACCCTGAAGGCTTCCTTTAAATGTTAAATAAACTTGGAACCCATTTGGAGAAATTGCCCTGAGATGAACAAAACATCTCTTTGAACAATGCTGACATAGTGCACGTTTGAGATTATTATACTTTTATTCATGTTGTACACCTGAAGCTTGGAAAATTCTTTTGGGATTTTACCTCATAGGTACCAAAAATCTCTTAAATATATCTGCCTGATCCAAGTCTTTGTTATCAGGAAGAAAAGATTTCTTGCCACACAATTAAGTAGGAAATGTAAGTATACCTTTCTGCATCTACATCTTGATAAAACATTTATACAAGGCAACATAAAGCTATAAAACCAAATGACCTAATGCTCTATGCTGAAAGTGGAGTTTTGCAACTGCTTCATTGATCTTCTATGACCTATCTCATTTCAAAGAGCAGATGCATAGAGATGAATAATTTGCAGTCTTAAATGGGGTCATTTTTATAAGGCATTTTCCATGTGTAAAGGAGGTTTTACAAAGTGAAAAAAATCTTTTAAAAATGTATGGTGTACATGTACATATAAAGCAGGCAAATAGAACACAGCATCTACTTTTACTCAGTATAGGATAGGGAGTTCTGGTGCAGCAGTTTGGATGGAGCAGGAGCAAAGTTGTGATAGCCACAAGTACTTTATAAAGTACATATGTAAATGAATGAAGCAAGATTTATGGTGAGTGTTAGTAGTAAATTTAAGAACCTAAGATCATATACTGCACATGCCCTGGCTTAGGAGTGTACAGCGCTGCGTATGCCTTGTAGCGCTATAGAAATGTTAAATAGTAGTAGTAGTAGTAGTAGAATGGGTAAAACTAACCCATTTGGAGATATTTGCCTCTGAGACAAATCATTTACATAGACATATATGTATCTGTCTTGGAGCAGGTACAGATTTGTACAAAAAGCATTTGGACACCATTGAGGTATTCCAGGGATTTTTATTTTGGCTTTACAAAAATAGGCATGACATGGGAACATTTATAATTAGTCCCACTGTGAATTTAGAGCTGAATGTATAAAGCAGTTCTTTATGAACAGAAAGATAAAAAAGGAATTAGATCAATATTTTCCTGATTGTGAATCAAATTTTGCCACTGAACAATGAAGCATGTTTCAAGTTTTTCCAACTGTGCCATATATTGCCAATGTGATAATATCCATGCATTTGATGTGCTCTATGATCATCACCATTATTGAAAGTCATGCATAAAACTGGTGCAGACACAAGACAATGTGCTTGTTCAGTTGGAAGACCAGCCTTATGGAATATCTTATCCATAGAGCTACATTTACAAACAGATAAAGTGTCACCAAAATATATATATATGCTTTTTATTTCCCCCTCTAGAAAATTGATTTGATTTGATATTTATGCATGAAGTTGCTATTGCCCGGTGTTTTTCTATTATCTGCCTCGAAAGATTCAGGTCATTATTCAGCTGAGGTAGTCAGTGTTTATTTAAAACACCAGTTACTATGGTTGAATTAAATCTAGATATTCAGTGTTTCTATCCAGATAGCACCTGTTCCTGAATACCCTGATTTAGCAATAACTAGATAGCGGATAGCATTGATAGTGAGACTGATATCTAGATTTCAAACCGGATATATTTAAGATAGTTCTTTTTTTTGTCCTCACTATTGGAACAGGTATCCAGTTAGTAGACTGAATATGGCCACTACTTTGATATCTGTGAATTAACCCCAATTAGGGCAATTAGATGAAACACGGAATAACAGTCTGCTCAAGCCAAGTGATCAGAACTTTGTTTTTGAGGAAAATATATTAGGAATTACCTTATCTGGTTCTCTTACATTAGAATCACAAGTTAATCTTCTTGTTACAACGTCTTTTCTCCTATTAAAAAAACTCAGAAAGATCCACAATATATTGGACACCCATACATTTAGACTTGTTGTTCAAAGTTTACTTCTCTCAACTTTAGATTACATAAGAGTGTTAAAAAATGTTATGAGAAAAATTCAATAATCCAAAATATAACAGCACGCTTGATTTGTTTTCAGCTCATAAAAGAGATGAGTTACACCTTTGTGGTTAGACCTTCTTTGGTTGCCAGTGGACGTACGTGTTCAATTTAAGGTGCACACAATGGTTTTTAAGATCTTCTATAGGTCTGCTCCAGTCTACTTGTCCTATTGGGTCCAAACTATTACTAAAATGAAGGGCTTCTAAGATTATCTCAGGGTTCATTTTTGAAATAGAAAAATGTCCAAAAAGTGTCATAAAGCACCATTTGTATGGATTTCTTCATAAAACGGGGTTCAGGAAAATATTTCTATCATACTCAGATAACATCATGCTCCTTCTACCTCTGATATCCACACAACAAGATCCAACCTGACCAGTAACAGTTGGTATGCATACCATTCAGATCTGGGCCCTGTCAAACACACTGAAACTGAACACCGAAAAGACGAAGATTCTCTGGTTCTGGAATCAAGGAGCTGAGGTTCCAACTTTAATAACACTACCCAACAACACCACTTTCCCAATTGAATCAGAAGCTAGAGTGCTGGGAGTCATCCTTGACTCCTCACTGTCATTCACACCTCATTTCAACCAACTATGGAAGAAAACAATGTTTAAAATGAGACAACTTCGTCTAATCAGACCACTCTTTGACCAAAAAGCAGTTCCACTACTAGTACAAATGCTGATCCTACCACACCTGGACTACTGCAATGCCCTATTTCTTGACATTAAGTGCAAACATAAAAAAAAATAGAGATCATACAGAACACAGCGGCAAGATTAATTTTCAAACTGAACAAATACACCAGCGTTTCACCATACCTCACAATATTATACTGACTATCAATAGCTGTAAGAACTAAGTTCAAAGCTGCCTGCCTAATCTTCCAGATCCTTTAAGATGCAACCTCAGCACTACTGATCACCATCTCATCTGTTTGTCTTGTTCACCATCTCATCTGTTTGTCTTGTTCACTCCAACAGATTAAAAGATCCTAGCCCCCACCATTTAAAAAGGAAGTCCAATCTCAGAAGATCTTTAACTCACTCTTCTCAGTGGCAGGGATCCCATTATGGAACTCACTCCCTCTGACTATCAGAGCAGAGAGCCACTACCTTGGCTTCAGTGACCACTAAAATCAATAATAGTTGGTTCGGATGACCTAGGAAGATTATAGGGGGTGAATCTTCGAAAGAGCCGTTTTGGCAAAACATGATTCATGTCAGAACTGCAGCACCCCAGGCACCGACACCACTAAGATAAGTCACAAACTTCAGATAAAAGTGAAGATGTGAAAGTTATAGTACACAAAGAAGTTTTAGAAAGACAAGTGAAAATATATCTACAAAAAAAAATGGAAGACCAGTGACGATTTTGGAGAATTACTTCAATGGACTATAAGTATACTGTTCAAAGAAATAACCCAGTTGAGGTCTTCATTGACTGGTGAACTACATAGATGATTTGCATATTATAAAATAGCCATATTGTCCTCCATGTGGAGAGAGAAGCTAATGATTAGAGTAGCTGGCTATGATGCAAAGAACCAGAGGCTGCCAGTTCAAATCTCACTGTTGCTGTTTGCAATATTCTTTTTTTTTTTTAATTGTGAGACTTCCAGGAACTGAAAAATACCTGCTGTGATTTTACTTTCTCCATCCTACTACTACTACTTATCATTTCTATAGCGCTACTAGACGTACGCAGCGCTGTACACTTGAACATGAAGAGACAGTCCCTGCTCAACAGAGCTTACAATCTAATTAGGACAGACAAACAGGACAAACAAGAGATAAGGGAATATTAAAGTGAGGATTATAAAATAAGAGTTCTGAACAAGTGAACAAGGGTTAGGAGTTAAAAGCAGCATCAAAAAGGTGGGCTTTTAGCTTAGATTTGAAGACGGTCAGATATGGAGCTTGACGTACCGACTCAGGAAGTCTATTCCAGGCATATGGTGCAGCAAGATAAAAGGAATGGAGTCTGGAGTTAGCCGTGGAGGAGAAGGGTGCAGATAAGAGAGATTTAGCCAGTGAACGGAGTTCCCGGGGAGGAATGTAGGGAGAGATGAGAGTGGAGAGGTACTGAGGAGCTGCAGAGTGAATGCACTTATAGGTCAATAAGAGGAGTTTGAACAATGGAGAATTGCTCAATCAGAGCGCCTTTTTGTAACTTGTATGTGTCAAGACCAGGTCTAAATAACATCTTTTTGGATATGGATGTCCCTTCCCCTTCTGAATTCAGAGTTGGACATCCATATTTTGGCCTGCCTTTACTGCTTCCCATAAACAGGCCAAGACCCCACCACCTGCCATATGGATGTACTGCTGCAAGGAATTAAACATACTGGCAAAAGAATCTTTAACTAAACTAATGAGTATTGATAGGAGATCTTTAGATCACTGTCTAATTCCCATATTCTATCCTCATTAATTGGGGAGAATTTCTGCAACCATTTTTTAGCACACCTTAGTAAAAGGACCCCTGAATCCCTTGACATTAAGGGATAAAACTGTAATGGTCATTTAGAATGATGGTATCCTGTATAATCCGCAACAAGCAATAAACATACCATAGTGATACATATTTAGGAGACAGAATAGCAGGAAATAGAAAAACAAACAAAAAGGTGCATTCATAAAGTAAATAGCAATGTGCCACCAAAAAGCACAAACTGCTCTAACCACGGGATTTGGAGCCTTAAAGAGTGCAGCAACAATCATCGACCCCTGCTGAAAAAAACAAAACAAAACATATAATAGCATCAACCTATATGCAGGGACCATGAGAAAAATTATATATATATATATTGAACATGTTTAGTGAAGTAGTGAAGATTCAATTATATTATAATATTTAAGCAAAGTCAAACGACACGGTCAAATGCATTAATATCCAATAGTGCTAACAAGCAGCCAAACTTTAATGAAATAAAAGCAGAAGCTGAGAGCGTGCAGATATAAACTCATGCAGAATCATGGGTTTTGTCAGGTGCGATCAGCATGCATCAATCCGACTTGGAGCAATCTCTTCTAAGTAAGAAGCCAGGGCCTCAGGGGAGTGAAAATCCTTCATAACATTATTGCATGTTACTTGAATGTGAATGGGAAAGAAGAGGCCATAACGAGCGCTGATTTCTTTCGTTCTAGAATGATAAGAGCAAAACTGTTTCCGGATTAAAACTGTATTCTTATTTAAATTGGGCAAAAATGTCAAAACCTGACCTTTATACTTTCCTGGAGCTCTCATTCGAGCATGCTGCAGTATTTCAGCAACTTGATTGTATAGGAGCACTCACATTGCAATGGGTCTCAGAAATTTATCATGAAGCCCGCTTTGAGCAGGAACACGGTGAACACGTTCAATTTCAAATTCCTTCACAAATTGAAGACCAACTAAAGTAGGAATAAATTGTTCCAAAAATTGAATTGGTTTAATACTTTCAATATTCTCAGGTAATCCAAGCAGCCTGATGTTCTTCTCGCTCTGTTATTACTATCCTCCATATCACGCTTAAGCTGTACTGAACTGTGATTGGTGGGAAAACTGTCATTTGATAGTACATAAGATTGCTGGGAAAACACCATTGCCATCTTGGCTATGTTACTTTTAGGTTGGCATGAGATATTTCAATATAAGTATTTATATAAAGGGGTGGTATATTAATCATCTATGTTTTATTTTCAGCGGATATCCTTGAAAAAGCGTTTCAGCAAAACATGTGCCATGTTGGATTAAAAGATCCCCTGAGCTGACCAGCTTTGAAATTCATTTTGAAAAGATGAATACTAAATCATTTTATTAAAAAATTTAAAGTAATTAACTGTATAAAAAATTGAAAATTAGCAGGGAGTCAGGTTTGAATCAATGACAATACAAGTATATAAATTGCTGTGTAAAAATCTAGTGAACATAGCGTTGTATGGCTGAGGTTTAACATAAGCATAATTGATTGGTTACATCTGGACATTTGAGACTGTTGAAGATTAAAACAGTATCTAGTCATTTCATTAATAAGAGTAAAGCCATTCATTCCAAGAACCACCAGCTGCCAAACAATCAAGTCTTATCCTCTACAGGTCCTCTGCCTGAGGGACAACCAACTCAAACACTCAAAAATTTCCTAAAAAATGGGATTTCAACTTGGTTTTAAATAACTAGTAAGATTGTTCTTCATGAATGTCCAGTGGTAGCTGATTCCATAAATAAGGGGTATACCAAAAAAGCCACCCTCCCTAATTCTCTGATCAATAGGAAGCCAGTGGTATTTCTGAAATACAAGTTGGAAAATCTTTTAACGTTCACAAAAAACATATTAAACTTGATGTTTTGGTTTAAACTCCAATCAAGTTACAAAAGATTTGTGTTTATATAATCTTTCCTCAATGTAGTTTGTAAAACAGAAATAACAAAAAAGCAAAAACAAAATAGAACTGTTCAATTTTGTATCCCAATGCTATTGCATGTTATACTATTGTTTTCTGTCAATTACCCCTAATACAACACCTGTGTTCTATGAGCCATGTTTTCAACATAGTCCTAATTTTACCAATGTAAATTAAGCTGCAAAGGCAAATTGCCACATAGATACAATTACAATTTTAAAAAGTTCCAACTCAAGTGAAAAAGTTTCAATTATTGTGCTTCATTGAATGAATATATTTGAATGTACATAAGTACATAAGTATTGCCATACTGGGAAAGACCAAAGGTCCATCGAGCCCAGCATCCTGTTTCCAACAGTGGCCAATCCAGGTCACAACTACCCGGCAAGATCCCCAAAATGTACAAAACATTTTATACTGCTTACCCAGAAATAGTGGATTTTCCCCAAGTTCATTTAATAATGGTCTATGGACTTTTCCTTTAGGAAGCTGCACAAACTTTTTTAAAACTCCGCTAAGCTAACCGCCTTTACCACATTCTCTAGCAACGAATTCCCGAGTTTAATTACACGTTGAGTGAAGAAAAAGTTTCTCCGATTCGTTTTAAATTTACTACATTGTAGCTTCATCGCATGCCCCCTAGTCCTAGTATTTTTGGAAAGCGTGAACAGACGCTTCACATCTACCCATTCAACTCCACTCATTATTTTATAGACCTCTATCATATCTCCCCTCAGCCACCTTTTCTCCAAGCTGAAGAGCCCTAGCCGTAAATGTATAGATTTTTCAAATATTGGTGCAAAATCTAACAATGAACTGACAGATTGACAATGACAACTTATTATATTGAGGAACCCTTTTACTAAGCCGCATAGGCGCTTATGTGAACCCAACGTTTGCCAAAATGGAGTTACTGCCTGGCTACTGCGTGTCCCTTGCAGTAATTTCATTTTTGGCGTGCGTCCGAAAAATTATCTTCAGATGTGTGTAGCGGGTGCACGTCAAGTCGCTTTCTACATGCATAGGTCATTACAGCCCGGTTAACGCATAAGACTTTATTGCTAAGTCAATGGCTGGCGGTAAGGTCTTAGACCCAAAATGGACACACACCAATTTTGATTTTGCCACATGTCCATTTACGGCAAAAATAAAAAAAAAGGCTTTTTTTGCAGGTGTGCTGAAAAATGAATCTGTGTGCACACAAAACCCATGCCTACACTAGCGCAGGTCATTTTCAGTGCACATTAGTAAAATGACCCCTGAATTTCATCTGTTAAATCCACTATTTCTGGGATAAGCAGTATAAAATGTTTTGTACTTTTTTGGGATCTTGCCAGGTATTTGTGACCTGGATTAGCCACTGTTGGAAACAGGATGCTGGGCTCGATGGACCTTTGGTCTTTCCCAGTATGGCAATACTTATGTACTTATGCCTATTAATTGTTAAATTGTATACACAATTATTTATTTCATGTATCCTTTGTGATACTAATGTTTATATTGCATTTGTTTTTTAATTAATTATATTATTCTTGTTGTTGGTTTGTAACCCTGACAAAGGAGACCTTTAATAAACCAGTGCTAATGTGTGCTTAATATGGGAAAAATGCCTAATGCAGCAGGATGCGTTAAAGTATCGTGCATTACTTTTGGCAATAGCATGTGGTAATTGGGTGCTATGTTTAAAAAAAAAAATTGACTGTGGGTGTGTCATGGGCACAGAATGGGCATGGAAGTGTAAACCAGTAAGCATTACTGCATGCTAACTAGTAACTGTCATTACTGCATGCTAACTAGTTTATGTGGGTTTAATGCGTGATCCCTTAGCGCCTTCTAAATAGGAGATGGTAAGTACTCCTGTGCTACTTTCAGTTGCTACACTCTAATGCTAACATTAGTGCACAGCCTAAAAAAAATAAATTGAAAAGTAGCTATTTTAAGGCCACAGAAGAAATTGTCTTAGTACATGGAAATGTCCTATCTTAACATGTGCTAAGGGAATTTTCTATCATAGCTTTGTAAAAGGGCCCCAAAGACTTTTGTGAAACATGGCTATGTAGGATTTTGCATTATTCAATAAAGACTTTTTAATATCTAATTCATTCTTGGAGGATCCATTGGTGTGGAGGGGCTATGCCCTGGCTGCCATTCATAAAGCATGGACACTTAAAAAAATCATTTTCTTATATAGGAGAGCTCTGATCTATAGAATATGATTGTATTATTTTCCATACAGAAATAATGTGCACATTGGATACATGTATTATAATTTCCTTTTTATTTTGCCTCCTCTCATTCCAATAGCTAATCAGAATTGGAGAAATGGAAAAGACAAATCACTCTGAAGTGACAGAATTCATCATTCTGGGATTCTTTGAGTTGCATGAGTTGCAGCCCCTCCTTTTTCTTGTGTTTTTGATTGTTCATCTGATGTCCTTGTCAGGGAACCTTCTAATTATGTTCACAGTTTGCTCCAATTCCCATCTGCATAGCCCCATGTTCTTCTTCCTCGTCAACTTGTCCTTCCTAGAAATCTGTTATGTGACTGTCACAGTGCCTAAATTGTTAGCAGTGCTCATAGCACAGAATAAGACCATCTCTTTCATGCATTGTATGATACAGATGTACATGTTCATGGCCTGCACAGATGTTGAGTGCTACCTTCTCACCGCCATGGCTTATGATCGCTATGTTGCCATCTGCAATCCATTGCGTTACACTATCATTGTGAACAGGAAAGTCTGCATAATTCTAGCAACTGTTTCATGGACCATTGCATTTCTAAATCCAGTTCCTTATGTTACTTTAATATCTCAGTCATCTTTCTGTAGTTCTGTTGAAATTAACCATTTCTTTTGTGACATGACAGCGTTGATGAGCCTGTCATGTTCTGGGACCTCTGTCATTGAAACCGTAAATTATATTGAAGGCCCACTTGTAGGTTTACCCCCATTCATATTAACAATTACATCATATGTGTACATTATTTCTTCTATTCTAAAAATCCACTCTGCAAAGGGGAGACAAAAGACCTTTTCTACCTGTTCCTCTCACCTCACAGTTGTTCTATTATTTTATGGGACCAGTTTTGGTGTGTACTTGAGACCCAAGTCTGATTACTCTATGGACCTTAACAAACTGCTTACTGTAGTGTATATAACTGCAATTCCACTGCTCAACCCTTTGATTTATAGTCTGAGAAATAATGAACTGAAGGGATGTTTATGGAAAGCAACCAGAAGAGCTGAGAACTGTTTTTCATCCAGAATTAATAAAATGTTGCACACTCTATCAGATGGCAATATCTCAACTATAAGTAAACAGTATGGAAGGTAATTTTATAACATGGTGCCTACATGAGGTGTTAAAAAAGCCACTTGTCATATGCATATTTTACAAAAGCAACAGAGGTGCCAGCGTGCCTATTAAAAATAGGCTCCTACAATGACCTCTGATTGTGCACAAAATTCTCTTGCATAAATTCACACCAAGATTGTTCTATTCATGTACTTGTGCATTTTAAAAATGATGGGGTAATTTTCAGCTCTTGATGGCCAGCTGTTTTGAAGCCACTAGCCACTATGGGCTGAATTAACCCCAGATATTTAATGCCGGGCTATGTCTGGACTCTGACATTGAAGATCCAGGTAAGTACTGTCATCTGGATGTTAATCAGGCAAACGTCTTGCTCTTTTAACTTTATCTGCTTACTTAGGGGTCCTTTTAGTAAAATACATTAAAATCTAGGCTTAACAGATTTTAACATGGAAGTTTTCTATGTACTAAGCTCAGATTGAATGTGGCATAATTTAAAGTTTGTTTTAAAATATAATTTTTAACTGGTTGTGCACTAATGATCACATTAGTGTGTATTGGGAAAGACTCTGTAAATTCTGTCTAAATTATAGGTGTGTTGGAGTAACGCATGTAAAGCATGTCTATATTAAGATGTGCTTTATAGAATATTGCATAGGCCAGGTGGTAGTTCCAGACTGGTACACGGCAAGCCTGTTACCGCACATCAACCCTTTAGTAAAAGGGCCCCTAAGGGAGAAAGTTATCAAACTTCAGCTGCTGTCAAGACAGTTTATTTCCAGGGGCGTAGCTGCTATGGGGCCATGGGGGGCCTGGGCCCCCATAGATTTGGGCCTGGACCCCCCTGCCGGGGACCCTCTCAACCCCCCCCTCCTGCCGTCAACCCGCCGCCTGCTACCTTTGCTGGCATGGGACCCCAACCCCCACCAGCCGAAGTCTTCTTCGTTTGGTTTCCTCTGACTGAGTCTGATGTCCTGCACTTACAACGTGCAGGACGTCAGACTCACAGAAACAGAACGAAGCCCTGCAGATTGCAAGGTTTCGTTCTGTTTCTGTGAGTCTGGATGTCAGACTCAGTCAGAAACCAAACGAAGGAAGAAGACTTTGTTTGGCAGGGGTTGGGGTCCCCTGCCAGCAAAGGTAGGTGACGGCGGGCGGGGGGGGGGGGGTCGAGAGGGTCATCGGCAGGGGGGGGGTTCAAAGTTGTTGGAGGTGTTGGCAATGGCGGGCGGGCGGGGGGAGGTGTCGGCAATGGGGGGGGTCGGCGGCGCTGGGGAGGGGGCTAAAATGTGCCCCCTCACCTCGGCTCTGGAGCCCCCTACTGTTGAAGTCTGGCTACGCCCCTGGTTATTTCATTGTTAAATGCAGTTATTAGTAACTAGGTCTTGTTGCATAAAATGGGACCTGTATTAAAATAGCACGAGATAGTGGATAGCAAATCTTAATTGTAGCCCACATTAATAACGTCCCCCCTAAGGACTGAATTCTATAAATAGAGACTAAAACATTGTTGCAAAAAAAAAAAAAATTAGAATTAAGCACTATTCTATAAATAGTGCTTAAAGTTAGGTTCCATTTATAGAACAGCACTTAGCGCTGGGTTCCATGACTATATTTAGGTGTGACTGTTTATACCAATGAAACCTTGGTATAAATCCTTGTTCCTAAATTAGGTTCAGATCCCCCTTAATCTAAAACAGAAACCCCCCTGGTCTGATCACTTCAAGCTTAACATAACCCTTTACTGGAAAGAGCACAGAACCCACCCAATACAAACATGAAAACCATACAAATCACGAGGAAGGTTGATACAACCAAATTCTGGGCAACTACATATGAAGATCAATGGTCAGCAATGACTAACACAGAAGATTTAGTCCAGTATTTTAGTGCATGAGCACAAAAATACAGGATGTAATAGCCCCTATAAAAACAAAGACCAGACAGAAATACAAAGCAGTCCCGTGGTTCGACGAAGAACTTAAAGCAGCTAAAACCCGTTGCAGAAGATTAGAACAAGCCTGGGACCTCAATGGCATAGCCAGAAGGCAATTTTTGGGTGGGCTAACAGGTTGGATGGGTGGGCACTACAACTTTTTTGAAAGAAAAAAAAACAGCAACCTGATGTACCCATGCTCTGTCCCTACTATGCTCCCCATAACTTCAATGAGGGTAGCAGTGCAGGCTTTAGTGGCTGTAGGCCAATTGAGAGCTAAGGGCAGTACAAAAGACTGCACGTCAGCCCCATTGAGCCATGGTCCTCCAACACACATATGGTATTGAAGCCAAACACATTCTGTATCCAGAGAACCTCCTGGCCTTCCACCAACAATGGATACAGAGCATAGCAAGGACAATTCTCTATAAAACTCATCATACAAAGAAATTTGGGTTTCTAGTGTAATCTCAATAACAGACATATTATAAATTAATTTTTAAAAAATCACTCAGAACCCACAGCAAATCTACAATGCCAACACTAACTTCCAAAAACAAGGATCCTACCTATGAAAAGGAAGTGCCTTAAATATTATAATGGGGCCCTAAAATACAAATACATTTATCAGGAAAGCTGAACAAGCCAACTTACTACAGAATGCTACATTGAAACTTCATGCTAACAGAATATCTCACTCACACACAGAGAACACAAATGTCAAATACAGAATAAGTGACCACAAATTGTGCCTGGTTCCCTGGCCAGAGAAAGCCCGCCTGCTGGAAGCTGAAGGCGCAGCCTGGTAATGTACTTTGGGGTCCTTTCCTAGATTTCTGTCCTGGACCCCAGCTATGTTTAAAATCAACTCTGGCAAGATGTACATTCCAAATCCAACATATTATATTCACAACATTACTACTACTACTACTACTATTTAGCATTTAGCATTTTTATAGCGCTACAAGCATTAAAAATAAAATAATTTTTTGTACCTTTTTGTTGTCTGGTCATTTTAGTTTTCAAATCATATTGGTCCCAGTGTCTGATTTCTGCTTTCCTCTGTCTTCTCTTAACTCACTTGCCAGGGTCTCCTGTCCATTTGACATTTCTTCTTTATCCACGTCCATCATCCATCTCCCATCTCTGTTTTCCTATATTTCCTTGTCTAGTATCTCCCCTGTGTTCATATCCCCTCATTCATCATCATTTCTCTGTGCACCTATGCACCCCATGCCCAGCATATCCCTTCTGTGTTCCTATTCTCCCCCTTGTCTGGTATCTGTCCCCCCTCTCAGTGTCCATATACCCCCCTCTCCAGTGTCCAGCATTGTATTCTATTCCATATCCCCCTCCCCCCCCCCTTGTCAGGCATTGCCCCTTTGTGCCCATATGCCATTGCCATCCCCATACAGTATCTCACGTTTGTGTGTCTTTCTCCATGCTCCCACCTAATGCCCATTATTTCCCTTCTGTATCTGTACACCTCCCTATGTCCCCTTTCTCCCTCCTCCACACCAATGTGTCCCTCTCCTCTCTGATCCTACCCCAACCAGCTTCTCTTCCTGTCTCTTTCCTTCCCCTTATGCATCTGGCTCTTTCTCCCACTGTGAGTTCAGCATTTGACTCCCTCTTCCTTTATCCCCTTGTCCAGCATCTCCCTCCCTTCCCTCTAACCCCTCCCATAGGTCTAGCACCTTTCTCTCTTTGCTCTAACCCTCCTTGCAGGTCCACATCTCTCTCCTTTCCCTTGAGCCATCCCCTGCATATCCAGCACCTCTCTTCCAGCCCCCATACATGTCCAACACCTCTCTCCTTTTCATCTAGCCCCCCACTACATGTTCAGCACCTCTCTCTCTTTCATCTAGCCCCCTACATGTCCAGCAGCTCTGCCCTTCATTTCAACTCTCTGTATGTCCAGCATATCTCCTCTTTCCCTCCACCCCCCCTGCAAATCCAGCACCTCTCCCCTTCCCTCCAACCTCCCCCCTGCAAGTCCAGTACCTCTCTCCCTTCCGTTCTCTCCAACCCCCTGCCCCTCACAATTCTAGCACCTCTCCCTTCTCTTCAGCCCACTCCCCCTGCAATGCCAGCACCTCCCCCACAAGTCCAGCACCCTTCCCTTCAGCCCATTCCCCTTGCAGGGCCAGCATCCCATTGTCTTCCTAACCCCCCCCCCCCAACACACATCTAGAACCTCTCCCTTCCCTTCAGCCCCCTCCCCTTGCAGAGCCAGCAGAGACTACTGTCTTACTCACTCTCTCCCACCCCCTGCCGCAGCGCTTGAACACACCCCTGGCACGCCCCCTTGAGATTTAGACGTCCTTCTGACGGACTTCAGAGAAAAAATGTCGAAAAAAAGTTTTTAAAATACTGATTTGGACGTTTTTGTGATCTAAATGTCCAAATGCCAAATTATGTCACTTTTTGGATGTTTATTTCTTTTGAAAATGAGCCCCTTGAGCCAAATTGACAAATTAAAGAGTAGTAAATCACCTGGACAAGATGGTATGCATTCAAAGGTACCAAAAAACCGAACTTCTTGTCTTCCCACCCAAACCCACTTCTCCTCTACCTCCACTCTCTATTTCGGTTGATAACACCGTCATCGTCCCCGTCTCATCTGCCCACAACCTCGGTGTCATCTTCGACTCCTCCCTCTCCTTCTCTGCGCATATCCAGCAGATAGCCAAGACCTGTCGCTTCTTCCTCCATAACATTAGCAAAATCCGCCCTTTCCTCTCTGAGCACACCACCCAAACTCTCATCCACTCTCTCGTTACTTCTCGCCTCGACTACTGCAACCTACTCCTCACTGGTCTCCCACTTAGCCACCTATCCCCCCTTCAGTCCGTTCAGAACTCTGCTGCACGTCTTATCTTCCGCCTGAACCGATACACTCATATCACCCCTCTCTTCAAGTCACTTCATTGGCTTCCGATCAGGTACCGCATTCAATTCAAGCTTCTGCTACTAACCTACAAATGTACTCGATCTGCAGCCCCTCCTTACCTTTCAACCCTCATCTCCCCTTACGTTCCTACCTGTAAACTCCGCTCTCAAGACAAATCCCTCCTCTCAGTACCCTTCTCCACCACCGCCAACTCCAGGCTCCGCCCTTTCTGCCTCGCCTCACCCCACGCGTGGAACAAACTCCCCGAGCCCATACGCCAGGCCCCCTTCCTGCCCATCTTCAAATCTCTGCTTAAAACCCACCTCTTCAATGTCGCCTTCGGCACCTAACCTCTACACCTCTACCCCTCTACCCAGGAAATCTACACTGCCCCAACTTGACATTTTGTTCTTTAGATTGTAAGCTCCTTTGAGCAGGGACCGTCCTTCTTTGCTTATTTTGTACAGCGCTGCGTAACCCTAGTAGCACTCTAGAAATGTTAAGTAGTAGTAGTAGTAGTAGTAGAAAGAACTCAAACATGAAATTGCTGCTCTGCTATTAGTAATCTGTAACCTGTTATTAAAATCATCCATAGTACCTGAAAATTGGAGTGTGGCCAATGTAACACCAGTATTTTAAAAGGCTTCCAGGGGACAGCCGGGAAATTACAGACCAGTAAGCCTGATGTCAGTGCCGGGTAAGATAATGGAAACTATTATACAGAGTAAAATTATGTAGCTGGAGCAGATTTTGAAGGATATGTGTGCTTTGATGGGAAGCAAGTATAGTTTTTGGAGTAGTGGATTTGTGTTTTGCCATTGATTTACACTGAATTTTAGTCTTGCTGCTGTGTTTTATGCTATTTGCAGTTTCTTTAGTAGTTTTTCCTTATATCCAGCATAGATTCCATTGCAGGGATTGGACTAGTGTGTGTAATACATCTCTCAGGAAGTAGTTTTTTATGTGTTTCAGTTTCCACATGGTCTGGAACATTTTATTCATAGTGTTTGATATTTATTTATCAAAGGACAGGTTGCAGTCGATGGTGACTTCTAAGATTTGTAAATTGTCAGATATTGGGAGGGATGTGCCCATGGCGTTGATGTTTGGGAAGCGTTCAGTATTGTGTGATGATGTGAGTATCAGTCAATATGTTTTGTCCTACATAAGTACATAAGTATTTCCATACTGGGACAGACCAAAGGTCCATCAAGCCCAGCATCCTGTTTCCAACAGTGACCAATCCAGGTCAAAAAATACCTGGCAAGATCCAAAAAAAGTACAAAACATTTTATGCTGCTTATCCCAGAAATATTTTCCCCAAGTTCAATTTAATAATGGTCTATGAACTTTTCCTTTTGGAAGCCATCCAAGCCTTTTTAAAACTCTGCTAAGTTAACCGCCTTTTTCTGGCAATGAATTCCAGAATTTAACTACACGTTGAGTGATGAACATTTTCTCCAATTCATTTTAAATTTACTTCTTTGTAGCTTCATCGCATGCCCCCTAGCCCTAGTATTTTTAGAAAGAGTAAACAAACGATTCACGTCTACCCATTTCACTCCACTCATTATTTTATAGACCTCTATCATATCTCCCTTCAGCCGTCTTTTCTCCAAGCTGAAGAGCCCTAGCTGCTGTAGCCTTTCCTCATAGGGAAGTCATCCCATCCCCTTTATCATTTTCGTCGCCCTTCTCTGTACCTTTTCTAATTCCACTATATCTTTTTTGAGATGCGGTGACTAGAATTGAACACTATATTTGAGGTGCGGTTGCACCATGGAGTGATACAAAGGCATTATAATGTCCTGGCTTTTGCTTTCCATTCCTTTCCTAATAATACCTAATATTCTATTTGGTTTCCTAGCTGCTGTAGCACACTGAGCAGAAGGTTTCAATGTATCATTAATGACGACACCTAGATCCCTTTCTTGGTCGGTGACTCCTAACGTGGAACCTTGCATGACGTAGCTATAATTCGGGTTCCTCTTTCCCACATGCATCACTTTGCACTTGCTCACATTAAACGTCATCTGCCATTTAGATGCCCAGTCTCATAAGCTCTTCTTGGATAAAGGCTGACTATAAATGTAGTAAATAAATAAATCTTTCCTCCCCTCCCTTCTCCTGCTCCAGCAGCTTCCTTCTCCCCTTCCCCTCCTCCATTGTGTCCATCAAAAAATGAATAAATAAAGCAGTATTGGTGTGGAGCTGCTGTCTAGAATGTATGGCTGATGGCGCTGCTGGTCCTGTCCCTTCTGATATGAACTTCTTATTTTTAAGGTGCAGAACCAGCAGAGTCATCAGCAGCGTGACCTAGACAGAGGTTCTGTGCCTTTATGCCACCTTTGTTTCAGCGGAAAGCAGCTTGGCTGGCAGCTGTTAAGGATGATGTGCTAATGGCTCATATATAACATTTGCCCAGTGCCACATAGGAGATTAGAGCAACCCTGCGTATGTGGATCAAGCCCAGACACATGAATGACTAAGAAGAAGAAGAAGAAGAGAGCTGAAATCTAAGGATGAGAGACTGATAGTTGCAGCTCAGGACAGAGAATTATAGACAAGATGGTTCACAGTGAACATAGAAAAAACTGGCACAACAGACAGCTGCAGATTCTGCAAGAAAGAACTGGAAAAGGTTACTAATCTCATAACTGGCAACAAAGTGCTGATGGCAGAAAATTTTTATACAGAAAGGCACAACACGGTGACATGTCTCATTCAGAGGTGTAGCCAGATCTTGACATCCGGGGGGGGGGGGGGGGGGGGGGGGGGAAAGCAGACTTTAGTAAACTAAGTGCTGGTGCAAGGCTGAAAGGCCGAATGAGAGGGGAAGGTTAAAATCTGCATAGGCATAGGTGGTTGGTGACTGTTTGAGGAGCTAAGGTGGAGTGGGGCTAGGGTGGGGTTGGGATGGGATGGGCTAGTTAAAATCCTTAGGGTAGCAGCAACACCTGTGTCATCACTTTTGCTAAAAGAAGGGCCCCCGTCACTATATATCTCTCCCCTTGTGTCTCTATTACTGATGATATTATGCACACTGAATACACTCCAGGGAATTATGTGCTGAAACAATCCAAATAATCCAATCCAAATAATGCACCACAATAATTCAAATTATTAAACAAAATAGTATTTATAGTATTCTGGAAATATATGCAGATACTTTAACATTTAGCTCCCAGACAGCCCTAACTCCCCAGTCTAGCATCTTCCTGTAGGCGATATGAACAGTGATGTTTAGCAGTACTGTAATAGAAATCCTATGGTTACTGGTGTTTAGTTTACCATAGAGTTATCAGACATGTTTGGAATAGATATTATCTGTATTAGCTGTACCTAATTGTCAGACAAGCAGGCTGAGAACTGGGGAAGCCAAGGTTCAAATCCCACTGTTGCACCTTGAGAGCTTGGGCAACTCAACTCTCCATTGCCTCCAGTACAAGCTAAGGGCCTTTTTATTAAGCTGCACAAAAAAATGGCTTGTACTATGATTAGCGCATGGGATTCTCACATGCTGCAGCCAGTTTTAGTGAAACTGTAAAATGGCTGCTTTTCCAATTTCTTAAATTAATGGCCAAGCGCTAATTTCCCAATTAGCATGCAGCCATTAGCATGGGAGCCCTTACTGACACTTAGTAAGGGCTCCCACGGTAACCATGTGCTAATTGGTTAGTGTGCGGTGAAGTAGCTGTGTTCTATCTGTTTTAAAATTTATAGTTTAGACTGTAAGCCACCCTAAAGGCTTCCCATAGGGCGAGATAGTACATTTTAAATACATTTTAAAACTTGGAACCTGTTTGGAGAAATTGCCCCGAGAGTAACCATACACTCGGTTAGCAAAGCACATCTTTGAACAATGCTGACATAATGCACTTTTCAGCTTGTTATATTTTTATTCATGTTGTACACCTGAAGCTTGGAAAATTCTTTTGGGATTTTATCTCATAGGTCCCAGAATTCTCTTATATATATATATCTGCCTGATCCAAGTCTTTGTTATCAAGAAGAAAAGATTCCTTGCCACACAATTAATTAGAAAAAGTAAGTATACCTTTCTGCGCCTATATCGCGATTAGAAATTTATACAAAGCAACATACAGCTATAGAACCAGGTGACCTAATGCGCTATGCTGGAAGTGGAGTTTTGCAGCAGCTTCATTGATCTTCTATGATCCATCTCATCTCAAAGAGCAGATGCAGAGAGATGAATAATTTTCAGTCTTAAACGGGGTAATTTTTATAAGGCATTTGTCAGGTATAAATTAGGTTTTACACAGGGAAAACAATCTTTTAAAATTATGAGGTTTACATGTGCATAAAGAGTAGATACAAAGAAACACAGCATCCACTTTTACTCAATGTAGGGTAGGCATTGGTGGTGCAGCAGTTTGGAAGGAGCAGGAGTAAATTTCTGATACCCTCAAGTACATTATAAAGTACACGTGTACATACATGAAGCAATTTTTATGCTGAGCATTAGTAGTAAATTTGAGAAACTAAGATTATATACTACACATGCCTTGGCTTAGGAGTGAGGTCCATTCCTGTCATTGAATGTGTAAATCTAACCCATTTGGAGAAATTTGAGACAAATCATTTACATAAACATATCTGTATCTGTCTCGGAACAGGTGCAAACTTGTGCAAAGCATTTGCACACCATTGAAGTATTCTAGGGACTTTCATTTTGGCTTTATAAAACTAGCCATGAACTAGGTATGTTTCTTTGACATTTTTAAATGTTGCATGTTATAAAATTAGTCCCAAAAGTGACATATATTGCCAGTGTGAAAACATCTATACATTTGACTTGCTCTATGATCATCACCACAAAGGCTGTTGACTATACCATTATTAAAAGTAATGTATAAAACTGGTGCAGACACAAGACCATGTGCTTGTTCAGCTAGAAGACCAGCTTTATGGAATTCCTTAACCATAGATCTGCATTTACAGGTTATCTAAAGTTTCACAAAAAGCAATATGCTTTTTATTTCCACTCTAGGACATTGACTTGATATTTGCTATTGTCCAATGTTTTCTGTTATCTGCCTGGAAAGATTCAGATCATTATTCAGCTGATGTAGTCAGCGTTTATTTAAAACACTAGTTATCATGGCTGAGTTAAATCTAGATATTCAGCGCTGCTATCCAGATAGTGGCTGTTCCTGAATACCTTGAGTTAGCAATAACTAGATAGCGGATAGCAGTGATAATGAAACTGATATCCAGATATCAAACCGGATAAAGTTAGGATAGCTCTATTCTCTCCTAATTATTGGAAGAGGTATCCAGTTAGACTAAATATTGAAGCTACTTGGATATAAGTGAATTAGCCCCAGCTCTGCCATGGTCCACCCCAGCACTATCCATTTAGTACTGAGCCAGTCTGTAATGATATTAAGTGGCATTACCCACCTTGTGTTGCTGAATATCTGCAAATAGCTGCAGCAAAGGGAAATATCAAGATAACTACGACATAAAAATATTGGAATCTAAATTCAAACAATTTATCTGGTTAACTTTGAGGGTTAACTGGTTAAATTGTCAGTTAGTAAATTTCATGACCTAAGAACTGGATGCACAGTCCCTTAGGTTTGAAAATGCTGAACTCATCTATTTTCTCCCTCAACCTAAGCTACCTAAGTGTAAAAATATACATGCTACAGTATTGGTGTGCTTAACCAAACCTGACAAAGGTGTGTGTATCTTACTGTGTAAATGGCTGCTTTGCCCATGCCCTTCTCCTGCTTTGCTAATTTACAAGCTATGCCACTTACACATGTCCTTAAAGAATACCGCTTAGGTGTTTTGCTGTTATTGAGGCACATAAGCATACGTTTGTCTCAAAAGTAAAAGCATTCTATGCACTAACACATACACATTATTTGAATCTAAATCATGCCAATAATTGCTTGTTAAAAAGCCCCTCAATCACTTTCCTACTTGTTTCTTTTAGCAAAACCCAATGTATTTACATATACAGATCCTCCTGGCCTTTACCTATCCCTTCGGGCTAATAATAATCCAAGGCTGCTCCCTATATTCCTGATCACAATCCAGTTCTCTTTCAGGTGCATGTCCTTATTGGCTGTCCTCCTTCCAGCAATCACTTCTTTAGCTGCACCCCGGCCTTGAACAGGCTTTTCCTGCTCTAGTTCTTGCTACTTGGGCTGGGTTCCCCTTACTCACTCAGACCCCCACACTGCTTCTCAGTTGCTACTGTCAGGGACAGCAACTACTCTTTAATTCAGCCCTAGTTTATTCTTCCATTCTAGGACTCCCCTTCTGCTCCAAGAGTCCTGGCAGGGGTATAGACAACCAAAGACTCTGTGTTCCCCACTGTAATCCCTTTTATTAATTCTTGCACCTTTGATGACCCGCCCTGTAAGGCGTACAAAACCCCAACCTTGGCTGACTTCTAATATCCGCTACCTACGTTCCTGTACCCGCTCCGCCGAACGCCTCTGGCGGAAATCTCGGGCCCTTGCTGATTTTCTACACTTTAAGTTCATGCTGACCTCCTTCCAATCTGCTCTTTTACGTGCCAAACAGGATTATTATATCCAACTGACCAACTCTCTTGGCTCTAATCCTCGACTTCTCTTCACCACATTGAACTCCCTCCTCAAGGTGCCCCCTCCCCCAACTCCCCCTTCATTATCTCCTCAGACCCTTGCTGAATTCTTTCACAACAAGGTTGAAAAGATAAACCTTGCTTTCTCTACCTCACCACCTCTCCCTCCACTAGTCCGTTCCCCTCTCTCTCCTTCCCCTAATTCCCTTTCCTCCTTTCCTGAAGTTACTATTGAGGAAACTACACTTCTCCTTTCTTCCTCAAAATGTACCACCTGTTCCTCTGATCCCATTCCCACCCACCTTCTTAATGCCATCTCTCCTGCTCTTATTCCTTTTATCTGTCACATTCTCAACTTCTCACTTTCCACTGCGACTGTCCCTGCTGCCTTTAAACATGCTGTGGTCACACCTCTCCTTAAGAAGCCTTCACTCGACCCTACTTGTCCCTCTAATTACCGACCCATCTCCCGCCTTCCTTTTCTCTCCAAATTACTTGAGCGTGCTGTTCACCGCCGCTGCCTTGATTTTCTCTCCTCACATGCTATTCTTGACCCACTACAATCTGGTTTTCGCCCTCTCCACTCAACCGAAACTGCGCTTACTAAAGTCTCCAATGACCTATTACTGGCTAAATCCAGAGGTCAATATTCCATCCTCATTCTTCTTGATCTTTCCGCTGCTTTTGACACTGTCGATCACAGCATACTTCTCGATACCCTGTCCTCACTTGGATACCAGGGCTCTGTCCTTTCCTGGTTCTCTTCCTACCTCTCCCTCCGCACCTTTAGTGTTCACTCTGGTGGATCCTCTTCTACTTCTATCCCTCTGCCTGTCGGCGTACCTCAGGGTTCTGTTCTTGGTCCCCTACTCTTTTCTATCTACACTTCTTCCCTTGGTTCATTAATCTCATCCCATGGCTTTTCCTACCATCTCTATGCTGATGACTCCCAAATCTACCTTTCTACCCCTGATATCTCACCTTGCATCCAAACCAAAGTTGTCTGACATTGCTGTCTGGATGTCTCAACGCCACTTGAAATTAAATATGACCAAAACCGAGCTTCTCATTTTTCCCCCCAAACCCACCTCCCCGCTCCCCCCGTTTTCTATTTCTGTTGATGGCTCTCTCATTCTCCCTGTCTCCTCAGCTCGAAACCTTGGGGTCATCTTTGACTCTTCTCTCTCCTTCTCTGCTCATATCCAGCAGATTGCCAAGTCCTGTCGTTTCTTTCTTTACAACATCCGTAAATCCGCCCCTTTCTTTCCGAGCACTCTACCAAAACCCCTCATCCACACCCTTGTCACCTCTCGTTTAGACTACTGCAATCTGCTTTTTGCTGGCCTCCCACTTAGTCACCTCTCCCCTCTCCAGTCGGTTCAAAACTCTGCTGCCCGTCTCATCTTCCGCCAGGGTCGCTTTACTCATACTACCCCTCTCCTCAAGACCCTTCACTGGCTCCCTATCCGTTTTCGCATCCTGTTCAAACTTCTTCTACTAACCTATAAATGTACTCACTCTGCTGTTCCCTAGTATCTCTCCACACTCGTCCTTCCTTACACCCCTTCCCGTGCACTCCGCTCCATGGATAAATCCTTCTTATCTGTTCCCTTCTCCACTACTGCCAACTCCAGACTTCATGCCTTCTGTCTCGCTGCACCCTACGCCTGGAATAAACTTCCTGCGCCCCTACGTCTTGCCCCATCCTTGGCCACCTTTAAATCTAGACTGAAAGCCCACCTCTTTAACATTGCTTTGACTCATAAGCACTTGTAACCACTCGCCTCCACCTACCCTTCTCTCTTCCTTCCCGTCCACACTAATTGATTTGATTTGCTTACTTTATTTATTTTTTGTCTATTAGATTGTAAGCTCTTTGAGCAGGGACTGTCTTTCTTCTATGTTTGTGCAGCGCTGCGTATGCCTTGTAGCACTATAGAAATGCTAAATAGTAGTAGTAGTCTTACTACTCCCCAACCATCAGTCATCCCTCAGCAACACTTTTCCCCTGCAAGTTTTCCAAGAACCGCCCCCTTGGGCTGGATCCCCACTTCTCTCACACTTTATTTATTTATTTATTTATTTACATCAATTTATATACTGTATCTTATTGCAACTGCAAGACAGAACAGTTTACAGTTTGTAAAATAGAAAAAGAACAAAATGACATTATATGTACAGTTTGGACAAACAATGGAACTCCAATCATTACAGGAAAGCACAGCAAAACCAAAAATTAGCTACATAGCATAAAAACAATATAAATCATGATTTAGTATACAGGAAAGCACCGCAAATACAGAATTGAGTACATAGTATAACTACACAAACATAAACTGTACAAATTATGATTTAATATACATTGAAGATACCCTTTTATGACCTTGCTTCCATTATTCTAAATTCTGTTCTACATAATTAATAAAGTAAAAGGTTTTCAAAAGTTTCCGAAATTGAAAGTAAGATTTCTCAAGTCTGATCTCTTTTGGAAGGCCATTCCAAAGAGAAGGGGACAAGTAGAAAAAAGCCGATCTCCGTGTAGATTCCCATCTAGCCCTAGCGAGAGGAGGAATCACTAACCTGTAATCTGTTAGGGATCTAAGAGTTCGTGTAGCAGTGTAAGGAATTGTTAAATTTGACAGGTAGTCAGGGTTTAGTGTGTGAAAAGCCTTATGGGTCAAAACTAAGGCTTTAAACTTAACTCTTGCTTCAACCGGAAGCCAGTGCAGTTGATGTAACTCTCCCCCCGAAACTCTGGAGAGTTCTTATTATACACCCTTAGTAATCTCCATTAGGAAGGGGGATTACACAGAAATAACAATAAACAAAACAAAAATCAACTGTTCAGTTTTGTATCCCAAGGCCATTGTATGTTGCATTATTGATTTTTCTGTCTGTAACCTCTAATACAAATCTTATGTTCTATGATCCAATTTTTCAACACTCTCATGGTTTTACCAAAGCAAAATAAGTTGCAAAGATCAACTGCCTCATAGATACATATGTAGTATAACAATTTGAATAAGTTCCAAATGCACTAAAAAATTTCCAGTTAATGTGCATGTCATTCAATTAATATATTTGAATTCAATATATTAACTTCTCAAATATTGGTGCACAATCTGACAATGAACTAACAGATTGACAATGAGAACTTAATATATTGGATATCGTCAGTTATACCTATTAAATGTTAGATTGTTAGATTGTTTACACTATTATTTATTTTATTTCTGCATATATCTGTGAACCGTTTTTATTATATTTGTTTCTAATTAATTATATATTGTATATCTGTTGTTGTTTTCGTTTGTACCCCTGAGAAAGAGGACCTTTTACTAAACCATGTTAAGTGCTAATGTGAGCTTAATATGGGAAAAATGCCTAATGTAGGATGAGTTAAAGTGTTGTGCGTTAGGTTTGCCAATAACCTGTGGTAATCGGGCACTATTTATTTTGTCATCGGCAAACAATGGGCACGGAAGAATAAACCAGTAAGCACACTGACTTTACTACATGCTAACTGGTTTATGTTGGTTTAACGCGGGAGCCCTTAGCACCTCCTTAATAGGAAGCGGCAAGTGCTCCTGTGTTATTTTCAGTTGCTACACGCTAATGCTAACATTAAAGCATAGCCTGAAAAATCTTAATTGAAAAGCAGC
Organism: Microcaecilia unicolor; assembly: GCF_901765095.1. Lineage (NCBI taxonomy): Eukaryota > Metazoa > Chordata > Amphibia > Gymnophiona > Siphonopidae > Microcaecilia > Microcaecilia unicolor. The sequence goes on along the minus strand of NC_044037.1, from coordinate 95,980,820 downwards.
TATTTTAAGGCCACATAGACATGGTCTTAGCACACAGAAATGTCCTACGTTACAACATGCTAAGGCTGTTTGTAAAAGGGCCCCAAAGACATTTGTGAAACATGGCCATGTTGGCGTTTACATTATTCAATAAAGACTTTTTAATATCTACTTTATTCTTAGTGGATCTATTGGTTTGGAGGGGCTATACTCTAGCTGCAATTCTTATACAGGAGCGCTTTGAGTTATAAAGTATGATTGTATTCATTATCATAAAGAAATATTGTGCACATTAGATACATTTGTTAAAATTTATTTTTTGTCTTGCCTCATTTCAATAGCTAATCAGAATCGGAAAAATGGAAAAGACAAATCACTCTGAAGTGACAGAATTCATCATTCTGGGATTCTTTGAGTTGCCTGAGATGCAGCTCCTCCTTTTTCTTGTATTTTTGATTATTTATCTGATGTCTTTGACAGGGAACCTTCTTATTATACTCACAGTTTGCTCTGATTCCCATCTGCATAGCCCCATGTTCTTCTTCCTGATCAATTTGTCCTTCCTAGAAATCTGTTATGTGACTGTCACAGTGCCTAAATTGTTAGCAGTGCTCATAGCACAGAATAAGACCATCTCTTTCCTGCATTGTATGATACAGATGTATGTGTTTCTGGCCTGCATAGATGTTGAGTTCTACCTTCTCACCGCTATGGCCTATGATTGCTATGTTGCAATCTGCAATCCCTTGCGTTACACCACCATCATGAACAGGAAAGTCTGCATCATTCTAGCCATTGTTTCATGGACAATTGCATTTCTAAATCCAGTTCCACATGTAACTTTAATATCTCAGTCATCTTTCTGCAGTTCTGTTGAAATTAACCATTTCTTTTGTGATATAACAGCGTTGATGAGCCTGTCATGTTCTGGGACCTCTGTCGTTGAAACTGTAAATTATATTGAAGGTCCACTTGTAGGTTTACCCCCATTCATATTAACAATTACATCATATGTGTACATTATTTCTGCAATTCTAAAAATCCATTCTGCAAAGGGAAGACAAAAGACCTTTTCTACCTGTTCCTCTCACCTCACAGTTGTTCTATTATTTTATGGAACCTCTTTTGGTGTGTACATGAGACCCAAGTCTGAATACTCTATGGACCTTAACAAACTGCTTACTGTAGTATATATAACTGCAATTCCACTGCTCAACCCTTTGATTTATAGTCTGAGAAATAAGGAACTGAAGGGATGTTTATGGAAAGCAACCAGAAGAGCTGAGAACTGTTTTTCATCCAGAATTAATAAAATGTTGCACACTCTATCAGATGGCAATATCTCAACAATAAGTAAACAGTGTGGGAGGTAATTTTATAACATGGTGCCTACATGAGGTGTTAAAAAAGCCACTTGTCATATGCATATTTTACAAAAGCAACAGAGGTGCCAGCGTGCCTATTAAAAATAGGCTCCTACGATGACCTCTGATTGTGCACAAGTTCTCTTACCTTGAACCTGTGGGATTCTTAGAGCTGGTTTGGTTTAGTAGCAGTCTGCCTGTGTTCTAAAACTTTTCTTACTAAACTGTTTGAGGGATTGAGGCTGTTAGAGTCCTAAAACTTTTCTTCTATAACTGTTTTGAGTATATATCTTATCTAAAACTTTAAGAGAGAAAAAAGAAAACCACTGTTCTTTCTTTTGCTGTGAGTCTATCCTATTCCTTAATCTAAAATTGCTAGTTTCACAACTTTGGGCTAGAAGGTTTTTCTTTAAATTGTATTAAATTGCTGTGCTGGTGATTTCCTATCCTTTGTGCTGAAATCGTGTGTGTGTGTGGGGGGGGGGGGGTGCTCTCTGGGGCTGTGCTTTTCTCTACCCAGTGAAGTAAGCCATTTCATTTGCATTAACAGATAGAGTCTAGCGGGCACTGCAGGATCTGGTTTTCATTTTAAAAAAGAAATAGAGTAGCTTTTAAACTAGAAACAGGGGGAAGGCCGACAGTCGCTCAAAAGCGCATGGTTCAGGATAAGGTATCTTTAGAGGATATCACCCAGACAGGGAAGAAAAGGTTACTTGTAAGTAAGGATGTCAAAGAAATCATAGTAGATCAGATGGCCTTAAATAAAATTAATAATGACCATACAGAACATAACACATTAATAATGCCATGTATTAAACGTAATATAAAACGGAACAACAAGCATGCATTGAAATGTCTATACGCAAATGCCAGGAGCCTGAGACATAAGATGGGAGAGCTGGAGTACGTTGCACACAATGAAAAATTGGATATTATTGGCATCTCTGAGATCTGGTGGAAGGAAGATAACCAATGGGACACAGTCATACCGGGCTGGATAGGATAGGAGGAGGGGTAGCACTGTATGTAAATGAGAACCTTGACTCGGATAGGCTGCAAATATTGCAGGAGACAAAACCCTTATTGGAATCTTTGTGGATTGAAATTCCACATGAAAAGGGGAAAAGGACGGTGATAGGAGTGTACTACCATCCACCTGGCCAGGATGAGCGGACGGACGCAGCAATGTCAAAGGAAATTAGGGAAGCGAATAAATTGGTCAATGTAATATTAATGGGTGAGTTCAATTATCCACATATAGACTGGGTTAATGTAACATCGGTACATGCTAGGGAGGTGAAATTTCAGATGAAATCAAGTACGGCTTCATGGAACAGCTGGTTCAGGAGCCCACAAGAGGAGGAAAAATACTAGACTTAGTCATTACTGGAGCTCATGATCTGGTGCGGGGGTAATGGTGCAAGGGCCGCTTGATAACAGCTATCATAATATGATCAGTTTTGATATTGGCATTGAAGGAAATCAAATACACTAGCGTTTAACTTTAGAAAAGGTGATTTCGACAAAATGAGAAAAACGATGAAAAAAAGACTGAAAGGTGCAGCTCGCAGGGTAAAAAACTTGCATCAGGCATGGATGCTGTTTCAAAATACCATCCTGGAGGTACAGGACAAATATATTCCGCGTATTAGGAAAAGGGGAAAAAAGACCAAACGTCAGCCGGCGTGGCTAAACAGTAAGGTAAAGGAAGTCATTAGAACCAAAAAACAGTCATTCAGAAAGTGGAGAAGAGAACCGACTGAAAGTAACAAGATAAAACATAAGGAATGCCAAGCCAAATGCAAAGCAGAGATAAGGAGGGCAAAAAAGGACTTTGAAAAAAAGTTAGTGCTAGAAGCGAAAATACATAGTAAAAACTTTTTAGATACATTAAAAGCAGAAAGCCGGCTAAAGAATCGGTTGAGCCCAGGGCCGTGCCTAGGGTCTCTGGTGCTCCCCTGCAGACTATCAGTTGGAGCCCCCCCCCCCCCCGTGTGGCACAAGATGCAAAGGAAATAGGAGCTGAAAGATGGAGTGCATCTTTGTGGGATTGCTGAACAAATAGAGGGTTTACAACCACTTAGCTTTTCGTGCTTTCATGTTCACAAAATCAGTAATTAAATCTTTGATATCTAACTGGGCACATATATCATTCTCAATAGCAATCATGGCAAGGATTACAAGCCTTTCTTGCGAAATACTTGATTGCAAATAATCCTATATAATAATTCTCACCTCCAACAGGATGTGCCTGGGACTGTGCCTCCCTCGGAGGTGGTCTGCTAGGCAGGCACACACTGACGTCAGTGACGTCAGTGACAGCTGATACCAAAGCAAGGGGAGGAGTAGGGAAACACAGGGAGCGTGTTTCCCTACTCCTCCCCCTGTGTTACAGCCCACTGCAAGTCTGATGTCAGATGCACGCAGAGCAACTTGGACACAAAATCACTGAAGAAGCAACGCCTCGAAGGCCAGCACAGGACTTCGGCTGACGGGGGTTGGGGTCACCCATCAGCACAGGTACTGGACGGCGGCGGGGGACAGTTTTCACCAAGAAGGGGGGTCGACTGGGTCACGGAAAGGGGGGGTGCAAACGGAGGGATGGCAGAGTCTGGAACAGCGAGAGAGGGAGGGGGATGGCCTTGCTAGCGCCTGTTTCCTTCCCTTTTGAAACGGGCATTTTTTACTAGTTTTTTATGATTTTTAACCGTGAAAATGATTTCTCACCACTTGCCACACTGACAGGAATTGTCAGCAATATTCTTAGAAACAAATTGCTATACATTGCAAAATAAGATAGCAGATGTAAATTCTCAAAGTGGACATATTCCAAACACTAACATGAAAATAAAATGATTTTTCTCTACCTTTGTTGTCTGGTGACTTTCTTTTTCTGATCACTGATAAGTCTCTGACTCTAAAGTTTAGCAATTTCATTAAAGCAAAATATATTTTCACATATGAATCTTTTATATAAAAACAAACACACAAAAAAAATAAATCAGATTTTCACTTACCAGCTCTCCTATACTACGTCAGCTAAACTTCCTCTGAAACTACTGTTGGAACCATCAGCCAATGAAATGGCTTTTAGCTGTAGCTATGGGGTTACCTGAAAATTATGCAAACATCATTGCAGTCATGCCCTCCTCTCGGTGTACAAGCTCAGAGAAAAAAAAACAAAAACTTTGAACCACTTACAGATTTTAACAATTACACAATTTAGTTTTTATTTCTCCCCAGTCTCACTTGCACAAACCTGGCTGTTCTCTTTAATTTGAATGTTGTTCAAGCTCACCCTGAATGAGGAGTGCGTCCCACACCAAAGACATAAATAGCACTGGTTGTATCCTTTCACACAGCTTCAGCAGAGCCTGCCTGCCTCAGTGAGCACTGTGGCCAAAGAGGGGAGGGCAGGGGAGAGAGGTGAATCACAGCTTCAGGTAAAACATTTTGCAAGTGAGCTGACCTCAGGAAACGGTCGTGCCCCCCTGCGGTGCTTACCTCGCTTACCGTGTTAGCACGGTAACAATCAGGGAAGACCGAGCCATAGCTGAGAAATTAAATGAATTTGTTGCTTCGGTCTTCATCGAGGAGGATTTGGGAGGGACACCAGTGCCAGAAAACATATTTGAAGTGGGCGAGTCGGAGAAACTTGGCGGATATAATAGGTCAGTTCTGCAAACTGAAGAGTAGTAAATCACCAGGATCTGATGGTATTCATCCCAGAGTATTAATAGAACTTAAAAATGAACTTGTAGAGCTACTGTTAGTAATATGCAATCTATCCCTAAAATTGAGTGTGGTACCGGAAGACTGGAGGGTAGCCAATGTTACGCCGATTTTTAAAAAAGGATCCAGAGGAGATCCGGGAAATTATAGACCGGTGAGTTTGACGTCGGTACCGGGCAAAATGGTAGAGGCTATTATCAAGAATAAAATTACAGAGCACGTACAAAAACATGGGATGATGAGACAAAGTCAGCACGGATTTAGTGAAGGGAAGTCTTGCCTCACCAATCTACTGCATTTTTTGAGGGGGTGAACAAACATGTGGACAATGGGGAGCCGGTGGATATTGTGTACCTGGATTTTCAAAAGGCGTTTGACAAAGTGCCTCATGAAAGACTCCTGAGGAAACTGGAGAATCATGGGATTGGAGGTAGGGTATTACTATGGATTAAGAGCTGGTTGAAAGTTAGGAAGCAAAGAGTAGGGTTGAATGGTCAGTATTCTCAGTGGAAAATGGTAGTTAGTGGGGTCCTGCAGGGGTCTGTGTTGGGACTGCTGCTTTTTCACATATTTATAAATGACCTAGACATGGGAGTAACTAGTGAGGTAATTCGCAGATGACACAAAATTATTCAGGGTTGTCAAGTCGCAGGAGGAGTATGAAAGATTACAGGAGGACCTCGCGAGACTGGGGGATTGGGCGTCCAAGTGGCAGATGAAGTTCAATGTTGACAAGTGCAAAGTGATGCATGTGGGTAAGAGGAACCCGAATTACAGATATGTCATGCAAGGTTTCACGTTAGGAGGTACGGACCTAGAAAGGAATCTGGGAGTCATCGTTGATAAGACGTTAAAAACATCTGCCCATTGTGCTGCCGCGGCTAAGAAAGCACATAGAATGTTGAGTATTATTAGGAAAGGGATGGAAAACAAATACAAGGATGTTATAATGCCATTGTATCGCTCCATGGTGCGACCGCACCTCGAGTATTGTGTCCAATTCTGGTTGCCGCATCTCAAAAAATATATAAAGGAATTAGAGAAGGTGCAGAGAAGGGTGACAAAAATGATAAAGGGAATGGAACGACTTCCCTATGAGGAAAGGCTGAGAAGGTTAGGGCTCTTCAGCTTGGAGAAAAGGCGGCTGAGGGGTGATATGATAGGAGTCTACAAGATAATGAGCGAAGTAGAGAGGACAGATGTGAAGTGTTTGTTTACACTTTCAAACAACAACAAAACCAGAGGACATAAGATGAAGCTAGAATATGTTAGATTTAAAACAATTAGGAGAAAGTTTTTCTTTACTCAGCGTGTAGTTAGACTCTGGAACTCGTTGTTGGAGAATGCAGTGACAGCAGCTGGCCTTACGGAATTTAAAGGGGGTTTGGACAGATACCTGAGGGAAAAGTCCATTGAACATTATTAATTTTTTTTTTTTTTTGGGGGGGGGGGGGGGGGGGGTTACCGGGTTCTTGAAGCCTGGATTGGCCGCTGTCGGAGATAGGATGCTGGGCTTGATGGACCCTTGGTCTTTTCCCAGTATGGCGGTGCTTATGTACTTAAATTCACACCAAGAATATTCTATTCATGTATTTGTGCATTTTAAAAATGATGGGGTAATTCTCAGCTCTTGATGGCCAGCTGTTTTGAAGCCACTAGCCACTATGGGCTGAATTAACCCCAGATATTTAATGCCGGGCTATGTCTGGACTCCGACATTGAAGATCCAGGTAAGTACTGTCATCTGGATGTTAATCAGGCAAACATTTTGCTCTTCTACCTTTATCTGCTTACTTAGGGGTCCTTTTAGTAAAATACATTAAAATCTAGGCTTAACACATCTTAACATGGAAGTTTTCTATGTACTAAGCTCAGATTGAATGTGGCATAATTTAAAGTTTGTTTTAAAGTATAATTTTTAACTGGTTGTGCACTAATGATCGCATTAGTGCGTATTGGGCTAAACTCTGTAAATTGTGTCTAAATTATAGGTGTGTTGGAGTAACGCATGTAAAGCATGTCTATATTAAGATGTGCTTTATAGAATATGCATAGGCCAGGCGGTAGTTCCAGACTGGTACACGGCAAGCCTGTTGCATGCCAACCTTTAGTAAAAGGGCCCCTAAGGGAGGAAGTTATGAACTTGAGCTGCTGTCAAGACAGGTTATTTCATTGTTAAATGCAGTTATTAGTAACTAGGTCTTGTTGCATAAAATGGGACCTGTATTAAAATAGCACGAGATAGTGGATAGCAAATCTTAATGGTAGCCCACGTTTTAGCCCCTATGAAAACAAAAACCAGACAGAAATACAAAGCAATCTCATGGTTCGACGAAGAACTTAGAGCAGCTAAAACCCTTTGCAGAAGATTAACAAGCCTGGGTCAGTGGCGTAGCCAGAAGGCAATTTTTGGGTATGCCAACAGGTTGGATGGGTGGGTACTACAACCTTTTTGAAAGAGAAAAAACAGCAACCTGATGCACCCATGCTCTGTCCCTACCATGCTCCCCATAACTTCAATGAGGGTAGCAGTGCAGGCTTTAGTGGCTGTAGGCCAATTGAGAGCTAAGGGCAGTACAAAAGACTGCACGTCAGCCCCATTGAGCCATGGTCCTCCAACACACATATGGTATTGAAGCCAAATACATTCTGTATCCAGAGAACCTCCTGGCCCTCCACCAACAATGGATACAGAGCATAGCAAGGACAATTCTCCATAAAACTCATCATACAAAGAAATTTTGGTTTCTAGTGTAATCTCAATAACAGTCACTCAGAACCCACAGCAAATCTACAATGCCAACACTAACTTCCAAAAACAAGGATCCTACCTATGAAAAGGAAGTGCCTTAAATATTATAATGGGGCCCTAAAATACAAATACATTTATCAGGAAAGATGAACAAGCCAACTTACTACAGAATGCTACATTGAAACTTCATGCTAACAGAATATCTCACTCACACACAGAGAACACAAATGTCAAATACAGAATAAGTGACCACTAATTGTGCCTGGTTCCCTGGCCAGAGAAAGCCCACCTGCTGGAAGCTGAAGGCGCAGCCTGGTAATGGACTTTGGGGTCCTTTCCTAGATTTCTGTCCTGGACCCCAGCTATGTTTAAAATCAACTCTGGCAAGATGTACATTCCAAATCCAACATATTATATTCACAACATTAAAAATAAAATAATTTTTTGTACCTTTTTGTTGTCTGGTCATTTTATTTTTCAAATCATATTGGTCCCAGTGTCTGATTTCTGCTTTCCTCTGTCTTCTTTTAACTCACTTGCTAGGGTCTCCTGTCCATTTGATATTTCTTCTTTATCCACGTCCATCATCCATCTCCCATCTCTGTTTTCCTATATTTCCTTGTCCAGTGTCTCCCCTGTGTTCATATCCCCTCATCCATCATCATTCCTCTGTGCACCTATGCATCCCATGCCCAGCATATCCCTTCTGTGTTCCTATTCTCCCCCTTGTCTGGTATCTGTCCCCCCCTCAGTGTCCATATACCCCCCTCTCCAGTGTCCAGCACTGTATTCTATTCCATATCCCCCTCCCCCCCCCCTTATCAGGCATTGCCCCTCTGTGCCCATATGCCATTGCCATCCCCATACAGTATCTCACATTTGTGTGCCTTTCTCCATGCTCCCACCTAATGTCCATCATCTCCCTTCTGTATCTGTACACCTCCCTATGTCCCCTTTCTCCCTCCTCCACACCAATGTGTCCCTCTCCTCTCTGATCCCACCCCAATCAGCTTCTTTTCCTGTCTCTTTCCTTCCCCTTATGCATCTGGCTCTTTCTCCCACTGTGAGTTCAGCATTTGACTCCCTCTTCCTTTATCCCCTTGTCCAGCATCTCCCTCCCTTCCCTCTAACCCCTCCCATAGGTCTAGCACCTTTCTCTCTTTGCTCTAGCCCTCCTTGCAGGTCCATATCTCTCTCCTTTCCCTTGAGCCATCCCCTGCATATCCAGCACCTCTCTTCCAGCCCCACCTACATGTCCAGCACCTCTCTCCTTTTCATCCAGCCCCCCACTACATGTTCAGTACCTCTCTCTCTTTCATCCAGCCCCCCTACATGTCTAGCAGCTCTGCCCTTCATTTCAACTCTCTGCATGTCCAGCACATCTCCCCTTTCCCTCCACCCCCCCCCCCACATATCCAGCTCCTCTCCCCTTCACTCCAACCCCCCTGCAAATCCAGCACCTGTCCCCTTCCCTCCAACCTCCCCCTGCAAGTCCAGTACCTCTCTCCCTTCCGTTCTCTCCAACCCCCTGCCCCTCACAAGTCTAGCACCTCTCCCTTCCCTTCAGCCCACTCCCCTTGCAGGGCCAGACCACTCCCCTTGCAGGGCCAGCACCCCCCGCCCACAAGTCTAGCATCTCTCCCTTCTCTTCAGCCCACTCCCCTTGCAGGGCCAGCATCCCATTGTCTTCCTAACGCCCCCCCCCCAACACACATCCAGAACCTCTCCCTTCCCTTCAGCCCCCTCCCCTTGCAGAGCCAGCAGAGACCACTGTCTTCTTCACTCTCTCCCACCCCCTGCCGCAGCACTTCAACACACCCCTGGCACGTCCCCTTGAGATTTAGACGTCCTTCTGACGGACTTCAGAAAAAAATGTCTAAAAAAAGTTTTGAAAATACTGATTTGGACGTTTTTGTGAGCTAAACGTCGAAATGCAGACTTATGTCACTTTTTGGATGTTTATTTCTTTTGAAAATGAGCCCCTTGAGCCAAATTGACAAATTAAAGAGTAGTAAATCACCTGGACAAGATGGTATGCATTCAAAGGTACCGAAAGAACTCAAACATGAAATTGCTGCTCTGCTGTTAGTAATCTGTAACCTGTTATTAAAATCATCCATAGTACCTGAAAATTGGAGTGTGGCCAATGTAACACCAGTATTTTAAAAGGCTTCCAGGGGACAGCCGGGAAATTACAGACCAGTAAGCCTGATGTCAGTGCTGGGTAAAATAATGGAAACTATTATACAGAGTAAAATTATGTAGCTGGAGCAGATTTTGAAGGATATGTGTGCTTTGATGGGAAGCAAGTGTAGTTTTTGGAGTAGTGGATTTGTGCTTTCCCATTGATTTACACTGAATTTTAGTCTTGCTGCTGTGTTTTGTGCTATTTGCAATTTCTTTAGTAGTTTTCCCTTATATCCAGCATAGATTCCATTGCAGGGATTGGACTAGTGTGTGTAATACATCTCTCAGGATGTAGTTTTTTATGTGTTTCAGTTTCCACATGGTCTGGAACATTTTATTCATAGTGTTTGATATTTGTTTATCAAAGGACAGGTTGCGGTTGATGGTGACTTATAAGATTTGTAAATTGTCAGATATTGGGAGGGATGTGCCCATGGCGTTGATGTTTGGGAAGCGTTCAGTATTGTGTGATGATGTGAGTATCAGTCAATATGTTTTGTCCTACATAAGTACATAAGTATTTCCATACTGGGACAGACCAAAGGTCCATCAAGCCCAGCATCCTGTTTCCACCAATCCAGGTCAAAAAATACCTGGCAAGATCCAAAAAAAAGTACAAAACATTTTATGCTGCTTATTCCAGAAATATTTTCCCCAAGTCCAATTTAATAATGGTCTATGAACTTTTCCTTTTGGAAGCCATCCAAACCTTTTTTAAACTCTGCTAAGCTAACCGCCTTTACCACATTTTCTGGCAATGAATTCCAGAATTTAATTACACGTTGAATGATGAAAATGTTCTCCAATTCGTTTTAAATTTACTACTTTGTAGCTTCATCGCATGCCCCCTAGCCCTAGTATATTTAGAAAGAGTAAACAAACGATTCACGTCTACCCATTTCATTCCATTCATTATTTTATAGACCTCTATTATATCTCCCTTCAGCTGTCTTTTCTCCAAGCTGAAGAGCCCTAGCTGCTGTAGCCTTTCCTCACAGGGAAGTCGTCCCATCCCCTTTATCATTTTCGTCGCCCTTCTCTGTACCTTTTCTAATTCCACTATATCTTTTTTGAGATGCGGTGACTAGAATTGAACACTATATTTGAGGTGCGGTTGCACCATGGAGTAATACAAAGGCATTATAATGTCCTGGTTTTTGTTTTCTATTCCTTTCCTAATAATACCTAACATTCTATTTGGTTTCCTAGCTGCTGCAGCACACTGAGCTGAAGGTTTCAACGTATCATCAATGATGACACCTAGATCCCTTTCTTGGTCGGTGACTCCTAACGTGGAACCTTGCATGACGTAGCTATAATTTGGGTTCCTCTTTCCCACATGCATCACTTTGCACTTGCTCACATTAAACGTCATCTGCCATTTAGATGCCTAGTCTCGTAAGCTCTTCTTGGATAAAGGCTGGCTATAAATGTAGTAAATAAATAAATCTTTCCTCCCCTCCCTTCTCCTGCTCCAGCAGCTTCCTTCTCCCCCTCCCTTACTCCATTGTGTCCATCAAAAAATGAATAAATAAAGCAGTATTGGTGTGGAGCTGCTGTCTAGAATGTATGGCTGATGGCGCTGCTGGTCCTGTCCCTTCTGATATGAACTTCTTATTTTTAAGGTGCAGAACCAGCAGAGTCATCAGCAGCGTGACCTAGAAAGAGAATCTGTGCCTTTATGCCACCTTTGTTTCAGCGGAAAGCAGCTCGGCTGGCAGCAGCTAAGGATGATGTACGAATGGCTCATATATAAAATTTGCCCAGTGCCACATAGGAGGTTATAGCAACCCTGCATATGTGGATCAAGCCCAGACACATGAATAACTAAGAAGAAGAAGAAGAGAGCTGAAATCTAAGGATGAGAGACTGATAGTTGCAGCTCAGGACAGAGAATTATAGACAAGATGGTTCACAGTGAACATAGAAAAAACTGGCACAACAGACAGCTGCAGATTCTGCAAGAAAGAACTGGAAAAGGTTACTAATCTCATAACTGGCAACAAAATGCTGATGGCAGAAAATTTTTATAGAGAAAGGCACAACACAGTGACATGTCCCATTCAGAGGTGTAGCCAGATCTTGACATCCGGGGGTGGGGGGGGGGGGGGGGGGGGAAAGCAGACTTTAGTAAACTAAGTGCTGGTGCAAGGCTGAAAGGCCGAATGAGAGGGGAAGATTAAAATCTGCATAGGTGGTTGGTGACTGTTTGAGGAGGCTAAGGTGGAGTGGGGCTAGGGTGGGGTTGGGATGGGATGGGCTAGTTAAAATCCTTAGGGTAGCAGCAACACCTGTGTCATCACGTTTGCTAAAAGAAAGGCCCCTTCACTACGTATCCCTCCCCTTGTGTCTCTATTACTGATGATATTATGCACACTGAATATACTCCATGGAATTATGTGCTGAAACAATCCAAATAATGCACCATAATAATTCAAATTATTAAACTAAATAGTATTTATAGTATTCTGGAAATATATGCAGATTCTTTAACATTTAGCTCCCAGATAGCCCTAACTCCCCAGTCTAGCATCTTCCTGTTGGCGATATGAACAGTGATGTTTAGCAGTACTGTAATAGAAATCCTATGGTTACTGGTCTTTAGTTTACCGTAGAGTTACCAGACATGTTTGGAATAGACATTAACTGTATTAGCTGTACCTAATTGTCAGAGAAGCAGGCTGAGAACCGGGGAAGCCAAGGTTCAAATCCCACTGTTGCACCTTGAGAGCTTGGGCAACTCAACTCTCCATTGCCTGCAGTACAAGCTAAGGGCCTTTTTATTAAGCTGCACAAAAAAATGGCCTGGACTATGATTAGCGCATGGCATTCCCACATGCTGCAGCCAGTTTTAGTGAGGCTGTAAAATGGCTACTTTTCCAATTTCTTAAATTAATGGCCAAGCACTACTTTCCCAATTAACATGCAGCCATTAGCATGGGAGCCCTTACTGACGCTTAGTAAGGGCTCCCACAGTAATCATGTGCTAATTGGTTAGTGTGCGGTGATGTAGCTGTGTTCTATCTGTTTTAAAATTTATAGTTTAGACTGTAAGCCACCCTAAAGGCTTCCCATAGGGCGAGATAGTAAATTTTAAATATATTTTGAAACTTGGAACCTGTTTGGAGAAATTGCCCCGAGAGTAACCATGCACTCTGTTAGCAAAGCACATCTTTGAACAATGCTGACATAATGCACTTTTCAGCTTGTTATATTTTTATTCATGTTGTACACCTGAAGCTTGGAAAATTCTTTTGGGATTTTATCTCATAGGTCCCAGAATTATCTTATATATCTGCCTGATCCAAGTCTTTGTTATCAAGAAGAAAAGATTCCTTGCCACACAATTAAGTAGAAAAGTAAGTATACCTTTCTGCGCCTATATCTCAATTAGTAATTTATACAAAGCAACATACAGTTATAGAACCATGTGACCTAATGCTCTAGGCTGGAAGTGGAGTTTTGCAGCAGCTTCATTGATCTTCTATGGTCCATCTCATCTCAAACAGCAGATGCAGAGAGAGATGAATAATTTTCAGTCTTAAACAGGGTAATTTTTATAAGGCATTTGTCATGTATAAATTAGGTTTTACACAGGGAAAACAATCTTTTAAAATTATGAGGTGTACATGTGCATAAAGAGTAGATACAAAGAAACACAGCATCCACTTTTACTCAATGTGGGGTAGGCATTAGTGGTGCAGCAGTTTGGAAGGAGCAGGAGCAAATTTCTGATACCCTCAAGTACATTATAAAGTACACGTGTACATACATGAAGCAAATTTTATGCTGAGTATTAGTAGTAAATTTGAGAAACTAAGATTATATACTACACATGCCTTGGCTTAGGAGTGAGGGCCATTCCTGTCATGGAATGGGTAAATCTAACCCATTTGGAGATATTTGAGACAAATCATTTACATAAACATATCTGTCTCAGAACAGGTGCAAACTTGTGCAAAATTATTTGCACACCATTGAAGTATTCCAGGGACTTTCATTTTGGCTTTAAAAAATAGCCATGAACTAGGTATGTTTGTTTGACTTTTTTAAATGTTGCCTGTTATAAAATTAGTCCCAAAGTGACATATATTGCCAGTGTGAAAATATCTATACATAAGTAAGTACATAAGTAATGCCACACTGGGAAAAGACCAAGGGTCCATCGAGCCCATTTGATGTGCTCTATGATCATCACCACAAAGGCTGTTGACTATACCATTATTAAAAGTACAATTCAATTCTGCATTTCGATAGTCATCATCCACGGAGATTAAAAGAGAGCATTCCCATGGGACAATTTTTAAGAATTAAGAGATTGAGTTCGGATCAAGCCAGATATACCCAACAAGCTCGGTTACTAACAGAGAGATTTCGGGAGCGGGGTTATCCTCAGTATGCTATTAAAGCTGCGTACAAAAGGGCTAAGCATATGCATCGGTGCTGGTTGAACGAGACACGGAGGGCAGAACATAACTCTGATGATCGTATGAATTGTGTTCTGCCGTTTTTCAAGCAAACTAAATCCATCCAGCAGATTTTGTTGAGATATTGGCCAATGTTGTCCCTACATTCATCCCTGTGTGTGCAACCACGATTCTCCTGTACCCGGGATAGGAATTTAGGGGAGATTTTGTTGAAGAAGAGATTGATATCACATACAGGACAGGATGAGCCGTGTGGGCATACACAGTGTGGGGCATATGTATATTGCAAGTATGCTTTATGCACGGATCGAATATGGGTTCAGACGATAGGAAAAGATTTTTATTTAAGAGCACGCTCTGATTGTAATACAATTAATGTCATATATGGGATACGATGTCCTTGTTCCCTTTGGTATATTGGGGAGACAACTCGAAAAATTAAGATGCGCATTGCTCAGCATTTGAGCAATATTAGATTGCAGAAAATTGACACTCCATTGGTTTCCCATTGGGTACAATTGGGACATGCTGTGGAAGATTTGCGGTTCGTGGTTTGTTTTGTTGGAAGGGAGGTGGACAAAATTGTGAACGGGAGCTTATTAAGAGGAAACAAAGGATGATTTACAACTGGGATACGGTGGAGCCCAATGGGTTAAATAAGGAAGTAGATTGGCCGTTATTGATGACGTTATAAAAAGAGGCTGAGAGGGAAGGTAGAGTCATCTGATCAGCAGTGCGGTGAGCCGCTTGTTGGGGGAACTCCTTGGTGTCCCAGGCAATTTTGAAAGGCTGCATGAGGTATGTGCAATATTATGTTTTAAAAATGATTTAGAAAAAGGATTTAAATATATTTGTATTAGTATGGATTGTTATTTTGAATGTTTTGTGAAGGGTCTCCTGATGAAGAGATTGAAACACGGCCTGTGTTGAGACCGTTTGTTAGTGAAAAATGTATGTGAAGATCACGTCTGGTTTGGTCAAGCCTTTGGTTATGTAGTGGAAGTGAAGATCTGTTCAAGCTCCTGTGAAGAGTGACGGTTCAAGTACCAAGTGGATTGGATTATAATTGTGAGATTTCGAGAGTGTGGATTTCATCCACGCTCATCATTTATGGTGAAAGCAAAACACTCAACAGGAGGTGTAACGAGTTGTAAATTGTGGACTGTATCTCCTACATAACAGACTATTTTGCGGGACTTGATGTGAGAAATGTGGGATTTTATGTGATGGTGTTTAACTATTTTGGTAATAAAGAATAATATATGTTGATTTAGATATATGATTTGTAATAGTTTAATTGAAGTAGGTAGCAAAGCAAGATCTACTGACATTTATTATAACCCTTGTACTGTATAAGCTATTATTAAAAATAATGTATAAAACTGGTGCAGACACAAGACCTTGGTTATTCAGCTAGAAGACCAGCTTTATGGAACACCTTAACCATACATCTGCATTTACAGGTAATCTAAAGTTTCACAAAAAAGCAATATGCTTTTTATTTCCACTCTATATTTGCTATTGTCCAATGTTTTCTGTTATCTGCCTGGAAAGATTCAGATCATTATTCAGCTGAAGTAGTCAGCGTTTATTTAAAACACCAGTTACCATGGCTGAGTTAAATCTAGATATTCAGCGCTGCTATCCAGACAGTGGCTGTTCCTGAATACCCTGAGTTAGCAATTACTAGATAGTGGATAGGAGTGATAATAAAACTGATATCCAGATATCAAACCGGATAAAGTTAGGATAGCTCTATTCTGTCCTAATTATTGGAAGAGGTATCCAGTTAGTAGACTAAATATTGAAGCTACAGTGGTGGAAATAAGTATTTGATCCCTTGCTGATTTTGTAAGTGTGCCCACTGACAAAGACATGAGCAGCCCATAATTGAAGGGTAGGTTATTGGTAACAGTGAGAGATAGCACATCACAAATTAAATCCGGAAAATCACATTGTGGAAAGTATATGAATTTATTTGCATTCTGGAGAGGGAAATAAGTATTTAATCCCTCTGGCAAACAAGACCTAATACTTGGTGGCAAAACCCTTGTTGGCAAGCACAGCGGTCAGACGTCTTCTGTAGTTGATGATGAGGTTTGCACACATGTCAGGAGGAATTTTGGTCCACTCCTCTTTGCAGATCATCTCTAAATCATTAAGAGTTCTGGGCTGTCGCTTGGCAACTCGCAGCTTCAGCTCCTTCCATAAGTTTTCAATGGGATTAAGGTCTGGTGACTGGCTAGGCCACTCCATGACCCTAATGTGCTTCTTCCTGAGCCACTCCTTTGTTGCCTTGGCTGTATGTTTTGGGTCATTGTCGTGCTGGAAGACCCAGCCACGACCCATTTTTAAGGCCCTGGCGGAGGGAAGGAGGTTGTCACTCAGAATTGTACGGTACATGGCCCCATCCATTCTCCCATTGATGCGGTGAAGTAGTCCTGTGCCCTTAGCAGAGAAACACCCCCAAAACATAACATTTCCACCTCCATGCTTGACAGTGGGGACGGTGTTCTTTGGGTCATAGGCAGCATTTCTCTTCCTCCAAACACGGCGAGTTGAGTTCATGCCAAAGAGCTCAATTTTTGTCTCATCTGACCACAGCACCTTCTCCCAATCACTCTCGGCATCATCCAGGTGTTCACTGGCAAACTTCAGACGGGCCGTCACATGTGCCTTCCGGAGCAGGGGGACCTTGCGGGCACTGCAGGATTGCAATCCGTTATGTCGTAATGTGTTACCAATGGTTTTCGTGGTGACAGTGGTCCCAGCTGCCTTGAGATCATTGACAAGTTCCCCCCTTGTAGTTGTAGGCTGATTTCTAACCTTCCTCATGATCAAGGATACCCCACGAGGTGAGATTTTGCGTGGAGCCCCAGATCTTTGTCGATTGACAGTCATTTTGTACTTCTTCCATTTTCTTACTATGGCACCAACAGTTGTCTCCTTCTCGCCCAGCGTCTTACTGATGGTTTTGTAGCCCATTCCAGCCTTGTGCAGGTGTATGATCTTGTCCCTGACATCCTTAGACAGCTCCTTGCTCTTGGCCATTTTGTAGAGGTTAGAGTCTGACTGATTCACTGAGTCTGTGGACAGGTGTCTTTCATACAGGTGACCATTGCCGACAGCTGTCTGTCATGCAGGTAACGAGATGATTTGGAGCATCTACCTGGTCTGTAGGGGCCAGATCTCTTACTGGTTGGTGGGGGATCAAATACTTATTTCCCTCTGCAGAATGCAAATAAATTCATATACTTTCCACAATGTGATTTTCCGGATTTAATTTGTGATGTGCTATCTCTCACTGTTACCAATAACCTACCCTTCAATTATGGGCTGCTCATGTCTTTGTCAGTGGGCACACTTACAAAATCAGCAAGGGATCAAATACTTATTTCCACCACTGTACTTGGATATAAGTGAATTAGCCCCAGCTCTGCCATGGTCCACCCCAGCACTATCCATTTAGTACTGAGCCAGTCTGTAATGATATTAAGTGGCACTACCCACCTTGTGTTGCTGAATATCTGCAAATAGCTGCAGCAAAGGGAAATATCAAGATAACTACGGCAGCTATCTTAATATTTCTTTTTGAATATTGGCCTCTCAATCAATAGGCAGACTATAAATATTTTCAAATTAATAAATCCATTAGGGTTTGTTGGAGCTACTTAAAGTTTAAAACACTGTTCTAAGACATAAAAATATTGGAATCTAAATTTAAACAATTTATCTGGTTAACTTTGAGGATTAGCTGGATAAATTGTCAGTTAGTAAATTTCATGACCTAAGAACTTGATGTACAGTCCCTTAGGTTTGAAAATGCTGAACTCATCTATTTTCTCCCTCAACCTAAGCTACCTAAGTGTAAAAATATACATGCTACAGTATTGGTGTGCTTAACCAAACCTGACAAAGGTGTGTGTATCTTACTGTGTAAATGGCTGCTTTGCCCATGCCCTTCCCATGCTTTGCTAATTTACAAGCTATGCCACTTACACATGTCCTTAAAGAATACCGCTTAGGTGTTTTGCTGTTATTTAGGCACATAAGCATACATTTGTCTCAAAAGTAAAAGCATTCTATGCACTAACACATACACATTATTTGAATCTAAATCGTGCCAATAATTGCTTGTTAAAAAGCCCCTCAATCACTTTCCTACTTGTTTCTTTTAGCAAAACCCAATGTATTTACATATACAGATCCTCGTGTCCTTTACATATCCCTTCGGGCTAATAATAATCCAAGGCTGTTCCCTATATTCCTGATCACAATCCAGTTCTCCTTCAGGTACATGCCCTTATTGGCTGTCCTCCTACCAGCAATCACTTCTTTAGTTGCACCCTGGCCTTGAGCAGGCTTTTCCTGCTCTAGTTACTGCTCTTGGGCTGGGTTCCCCTTACTCACTCAGACCTCCACACTGCGTCTCAGTTGCTACTGTCAGGGACAGCAACTACTCTTTAATTCAGCCCTAGTTTATTCTTCCATTCTAGGACTCCCCTTCTGCTCCAAGAGTCCTGGCAGGGGTACCCCTTGGGCTGGATCCCCACTTCTCTCACACTACTAACTCTCCCCCCCTCCATGACTCTTATTATACACCATTAGTAATCTCCATTAGGATGGCGGATTACACAGAAATAACAATAAACAAAAACAAAACAAAAATCAACTGTTCAGTTTTGTATCCCAAGGCCATTGTATGTTGCATTATTGATTTTTCTGTCTGTAACCTCTAATACAAATCTTATGTTCTATGATTCAATTTTTCAACACTCTCATGGTTTTACCAAAGCAAAATAAGTTGCAAAGATCAACTGTCACATAGATACATATATAGTATAACAATTGAATAAGTTCCAAATGCACTAAAAAAATTTCCAGTTAATGTGCATGTCATTTAATGAATATATTTGAATACAATATATTAACTTCTCAAATATTGGTGCACAATCTGACAATGAACTAACAGATTGACAATGAGAACTTAATATATTGGATATCGTCAGTTATACCTATTAAATGTTAGATTATTTACACTATTATTTATTTCATTTCTGCATATATCTGTGAACTGTTTTTATTATATTTGTTTTTAATTAATTATATATTGTATATCTGTTGTTGTTTTAGTTTGTACCCCTGAGGAAGGGGCCCTTTTACTAAACCATGTTAAGTGCTAATGTGAGCTTAATATGGGAAAAATGCCTAATGCAGGATGAGTTAAAGTGTTGTGCGTTAGGTTTGCCAATAACGTGTGGTAATCGGGCACTATTTATTTTGTCATCGGCAAACAATGGGCACGGAAGTATAAACCAGTAAGCACACTGACTTTACTACATGCTAACTGGTTTATGTTGGTTTAACGCGGGAGCCCTTAGCACCCCCTAAATAGGAAGCGGCAAGTGCTCCTGTGTTATTTTCAGTTGCTACACGCTAGTGCTAACATTAAAGCATAGCCTGACAAATCTTAATTGAAAAGTAGCTATTTTAAGGCCACATGGTCTTAGTACACAGAAATGTCCTATGTTACAACATGCTAAGGCTGTTTGTAAAAGAGTCCCAAAGACATTTGTGAAACATGGCCATGTTGGAGTTTACATTATTCAATAAAGACTTTTTAATATCTACTTTATTCTTAGTGGATCTATTGGTTTGGAGGGGCTATACTCTAGCTGCAATTCTTATACAGGAGCGCTTTGAGTTATAAAGTATGATTGTATTCATTATCATAAAGAAATATTGTGCACATTAGATACATTTGTTAAAATTTATTTTTTGTCTTGCCTCATTTCAATAGCTAATCAGAATCGGAAAAATGGAAAAGACAAATCACTCTGAAGTGACAGAATTCATCATTCTGGGATTCTTTGAGTTGCCTGAGATGCAGCTCCTCCTTTTTCTTGTATTTTTGATTATTTATCTGATGTCTTTGACAGGGAACCTTCTTATTATACTCACGGTTTGCTCTGATTCCCATCTGCATAGCCCCATGTTCTTCTTCCTGATCAATTTGTCCTTCCTAGAAATCTGTTATGTGACTGTCACAGTGCCTAAATTGTTAGCAGTGCTCATAGCACAGAATAAGACCATCTCTTTCCTGCATTGTATGATACAGATGTATGTGTTTCTGGCCTGCATAGATGTTGAGTTCTACCTTCTCACCGCCATGGCTTATGATCGCTATGTTGCCATCTGCAATCCCTTGCGTTACACTACCATCATGAACAGGAAAGTCTGCATCATTCTAGCCATTGTTTCATGGACAATTGCATTTCTAAATCCAGTTCCACATGTTACTTTAATATCTCAATCATCTTTCTGTAGTTCTGTTGAAATTAACCATTTCTTTTGTGACATGACAGCGTTGATAAGCCTGTCATGTTCTGAGATCTATGTCATTGAAACTATAAATTATATCGAAGGTCCACTTGTAGGTTTTACCCCGTTCATATTAACCATTTTATCATATGTGTACATTATTTCTGCTATTCTAAAAATCCACTCTGCTAAGGGAAGACAAAAGACCTTTTCTACCTGTTCCTCTCACCTTACAGTTGTTCTATTATTTTATGGGACCAGTTTTGGTGTGTACTTCAGACCCAAGCCTGTTTACTCCAGGGACCTTAACAAAGTATTTACTGTAGTGTATATAACTGCAATTCCAGTGCTCAACCCCTTGATTTACAGTCTGAGAAATAAGGAACTGAAAGAAAGTTTATGGAAAGCAACCAGAAAAGCACAAAGCTGGGTTTTTTTCCAGGATCAATAAAATGCTGCACATTGTATATGATGGCAATTTGTCAACAATAAGTAAACAGTGCTGGAGGTAATTTCATTACATGGTGCCTATATAAAATATATAGAAAGCCACCTGTGATAAGCATATTTTACAAAGGCAACAGCAGTGCCTACATGCCTTTTAAAAACAAGCTCCTATGATGACCTCTGACTGTGTACAAAGGAGGGAGGTTATCATCCTGGTCTGCCGTTAAGACAGGTTATTTCACTGTAAACTGCACTTATTAGTAACTAGGAGGGGCATAATCAACAGGGGTGCCCATCTCTAAGGGCATCCATCTCCGGGGATGGCCCTGGGAAGGGGCGGAGCCAACCGTATTATCAAACAAGATGGGCGTCCATCTTTTGTTTCGATAATACGGTCGGGGCTGGCCAAATCTCAACATTTAGGTCAACCTTAGAGATGGTCGACCTAAATGTTGAGACTGCTGGACTTAGAGATGGCCAACCTCGGTTTTAGCTGATAATGGAAAACGAGGCAGGCCATCTCAAAAACGACCAAATCCAAGGCATTTGGTCATGGGAGGAGCCAGCATTCCTAGTGCACTGTTCCCCCCTCACATGCCAGGACACCAACCGGGCACCCTAGGGGGCACTGCAGTGGACTTCAGAAATTGCTCCCAGGTGCATAGCTCCCTTACCTTGGGTGCTGAGCCTCCCAAACCCCACTACCCACAACTGTACAACAGTACCATAGCCCTTAAAGGGTAAAGGGGGGCACCTACATGTGGATACAGTGGGATTGTGGTGGGTTTTGGAGGGCTCCCATTTACCACCACAAGTGTAATGGGGGGGATGGGCCTGGGTCCGCCTGCCTGAAGTCCTTTCTTTGTTACGACCAAGCTACAAAAAGGTGCCCAAACTGACCAGATGACCACCGGAGGGAATCGGGGATGACCTCCCCTTACTCCCCCAGTGGTCACTAACCCCCTTCCACCCTCAAAAAAATTCTTTAAAAATATTTTGTGCCAGCCTCTATGCCAGCCTCAAATGTCATACTCAGGTCCATTGCAGCAGTATGCACGTCCCTGGAGCAGTTTTAGTGGATGCACTGCACTTCAGACAGGTGGACCCAGGCACATCCCCCCCACCTGTTACACTTGTGGTGGTAAATGCGAGCCCTCCAAAACCCAGCACAAACCCACTGTACCCACATCTAGGTACCCCCTTCACCCATAAGGGCTATGGTAGTGGTGTACAGTTGTGGGTAGTGGGTTTTGGGGGGCACAGCACACACAGTAAGGGAGTTATGCACCTGGGAACAATTTCTGAAGTCCACTGCAGTGCCCCCTAGGGTGCCCGGTTGGTGTCCTGGCATGTCAGGGGGACGAGTGCACTACGAATGCTGGCTCCTCCCACGACCAAAGGGCTTGGATTTGGTCGTTTCTGAGATGGGCGTCCTCAGTTTCCATTATCGCCGAAAATCAGAAATGACCAAGTCTAAGGACGACCATCTCTAAGGTCGACCTAAATTTCCAGATTTGGGCGTCCCTGACTGTATTATCAAAACGAAAGATGGACGTCCATCTTGTTTCGATAATACGGGTTTCCCCCGCCCCTTCATAGGGACGTCTCAGAAAAACTTGGGTGTCCCTTTCGATTATGCCTTCTAAGTGACTTTTTTTTTACTAAAGTTCAATAAGCTGTTAATGCACAAATTAAGGGATGTTAGCTACAATGTAGAATGCATTAACAGCTACCAAACTGGCTTAATGATTTGTATATACTAATTTCTGGGTCATAGGTGAGGAATGGACATGGACGGTATAATGTGATGAGCTCATGGTACTTAACATGCGCTGTCATTTGTGCCATTAGAGGGGCTTCACTTAGTTCTTCCTCAATAGGAGGTACAACATTTAGCCATGCTAATTGTGACCAGATGCTATGTATCCTACTGCACATGTCCATATGTTAATTTCACAGGACATGCTAGGAATGGCACCAACAGTTACTGTGCGGCCTTTGCATTTACTGCACCTTAAATATTGCTGTTAAGGTGTAGCAAGTACAAAAACTTAATATGCATTAGAAAAGGACTCTCTAGATGTAGAAACCTATGGGAAATTATCCCCTGGATTGTACCAATCATATGATATCCAAAGAAGTAAAAGTAATAGTATCTGTACAAATACAGTACTCTGGTAGAAAGAACAAGAACCAGGGCATCAGGGCATGTTCTGCTTCTGTTATATATATATATATATATACTGAAGAGCAAATATCCAAGAAACATTGCAAAATATTTCTACAGTTCCCATGAATATCTTTCTTGCAGTAGAGGCTGAATTCATAAAAATGATTTGGTCTCTGGAAGACAAGTAGCATCAAGCAAAAATCAAGCAGTTGTTAGAGTCAGTGTCAGCTTCCCTATTCAATAGAAAAAAAATGTATAGCATGGCAAATTATATATGCATCTTGTTGGATGGATGCTTTTTATCTTGTAAACCACTTTGAATTTAATTTAAAAGGCAGTATATTAAGCCCCTATAAACTTAAATATAAACAGAGGACCAAATTCTAAATATAACACTTAAAAATGTGGTGTTGAAAAACCATGCACTTAGCGCGTTAGGCTCTACGCACGTGCAGCGCATGCCCAAATGAGACTACCGCCAGGCTACCATGCCCTCCCTGGCAGTAATTTCAGATCTGGCGCACGCCCATAATGCCTGGGTGATTTATTTTCCTCTCATGTGCACCGTTTCCAGCGGTAATCAGCATTTGGCGCATGCCGAATGGTCACCGTGCATGGCGCGTGTGAGCCCTTACCGCTAGATCAATGGGTGGCGTTAAAGACTCAGGCTGGTTTTAGACACGCACTGGTTTCAGTTTTACCGCATGCCCTTTTCCTGGCCCATTAAAAAAAGGATGTGCCTGGGTCCACCTTTTTTTGAAGATGCGGTAAAAACTGGCCTGGTGCATGCCCAAAACATACACCTACACTTCTGCAGCCCAGTTTTTACTGCGGCTTAGTAAATAGGACCCCTTAGGGTCCTATTTACTAAGCCACGTTGTAGGCATGCAAACCTTTTAGTGTGTGCTAAAAATTAGCATGCGCTAACACTAGAGACACTTATAGGAATATAATGGGTGTCTCTATCATTAGCGTGTGCTAATTTTTAGCGCATGCTAAAAGGTTAGCGCACCTACAGTGCGGCTTAGTAAACAGGGCCCTTAACCCTTTATTGCCCCAGTACATAGGCGCCCGGTATAAGAGGCTTGGACAGGCTAAGCCTCCCCTGCTGTGCTCTGAGAGGTTTAAATTGTTGATTTACCTTCATCCTCACAGCAGGAGCTGCAGTGAAAGCCCTCTAGCCTTGTGTAACCAATTGTAGAAATTGGTTTATGGTTTGTTTACCTTACTGCTGGGAGAGCAGGGGGAGGGGGGGTTGGGTGGGTTGCCAGGGAGATATTTAACCAGGATGACTTCCTGACCTGCACCGAGAACAGATAGCAGCAGAATCGGACAACCAGACAACAAAGGTAGAAAAGATCATTTTATTTTCATTATAGTGTTTGGAATAGGTCCACTTTGAGAATCAGGTGCTCAACATTAAAAGTTTATATTTATTTATTTATTTATGGCATTTTATCCCACATTAAACATGTATTAGGGTGTTTTGTGGCTCTACATGAGAATTGTGATGATATGATCCCTTGTTTCATATTGTTGACAGTCTGCATTTTCCGTATGGGTGGTATATTTGTGTATTCTTTGACATATGATACATATCTAATATCTAAATTTAATAAAAGGTATTAATTGTGACTTTTATTTTTATTTATTTATTTTTTTCTGTGTGTTATCAGACAATTATGGATTTAAGCTCCACCCCTGGCCCCACCCTAACCCCGCCCCCTTTAGCCTCCCCAAACAGTTGGACCACCGACCGCCTATGCCCCAGTACAAGGAAAAAAGAGCTTAGGGGGGTCTATTACTAAGCCACAGTAGTGTTTTTATCTCATGGTAGAAATCAGCTGGCTGTAAATGCTGAGATGTCTATTATATTTCTATAGGTGTCTCAGTGTATACCGCCAGCTGATTTCTACCATTAGCTAAAAATGCTACCGTTGCTTAGTAAAAGACCCCCCTTAGATTGTGAGCCTATTCACCGGGTATTCTGGGAGCTTTCCTAGCAGTCTCTGACTTTCCAGATGACTGCCAAAAAGTAGTCTGTAATAACACTGGAAGTATGTCACTGGGCTGTCCATAGCTTGCAGAGCCCTATATGACTGCAACAGATATTTTGTCTGACTCTGAAATGTATGATGAACCTGACTTTCAAGTGAAGACAGCACTGTGATGCATACTTTTAATTCTCGGTCAGTGGGGGCCAAACAGAGGTACATATCTCCTCCAACTGGTAGATGTTTTTATTTCTGCTTTGGGAATCCATGGTTAAATTTAGAACTCACACAAATGTGACAGCCAAAACCAAACTGAAGGAAACAATTACTTGAATAAATGCAAGCTGTTTCAAGTGTTTAGATAGACAGCTGTTCATGTAATTGCATCACAGTTTCAAGATCCAAGACCCCAAGCTGGGCTGTCTGACATGCCACTGTGTCAGCTGAACCTGGTTCTCTCACTCAGTCTGTGCTTGAGGCACAGTGTGTATTCTTTGGAGTTTGCTTGCTCTTCTCGTTGCTTGTGGTTTCTGTGTGTGCTAGTTGTTACAGCATGTCCTTGATTGCTTCACTGCACTGTATCTGGCTCTGTCCTCTGCTTCATTTCTCCCTGCCTGGCTCTGGTGTTGTTTTGTCTGTGGTAAGTTCATTCCTGCTTTGTTTGTTTAGTTTCCCTTTACTCAGTGTTCCCTTTATGTACAGAGTTTGGTATTTGCTTTCTGTAAGCCCTGCCTCTGTTAGCCAGCCTTTCTGTCCATCATAAGCTGGTTCCTGCTTTGTTTGTTTAGTTTCCCTCTACACAGTGTTAACCCTTTATGTGCAGTGCTTGGTATTTGCCTTCTGTGAGTGCTGCCTCTGTTAGGCAGCCTTTCTCTGGTGTCTGCCTTATCCCTTTCGGTACTCTTGTGTGCCTGCTTCTTTCCTGTCCTTATTTGAAAGCAGCCTTATCTTTCAGCCTGTTTTTTTCCCTGTTTAGCCATTCCTGTGGAGCTTCGCTCTTGTAGCGTCCCTGTCTATAATATCCCATTCTGTCCCCGGCTATCTCTTTTTCCCTGTGGGCTTTGCCCTCCGCTACCTGAGTTTCTGTGTAGCCTTTGTTTGCATTCTCTCCTTCTGGTTGTAGTCTGTATCCGCTAGTTTTTGTCTGCCGCCCTTCCCTTTGTGTCACTAGCTAGCGCTGTGTGTGTTGCATGAGCGCCAGTCCCTTCAGGGACCCCTCATTGTTCTTTTCCCTTCCCTAGTGTATGACTCAGTTCCAGTTCTGAACCATGGAAGGCCTCCTGCGGGGTCCCTCAGGGCTCTCCCCTTTCACCTACCTTATTTAATATTATGATGATGCCTCTAGCCTCAGCACTCTCAAAGCTGGACCTCAACCCTTTCATCTACTCGGATGATATTACAGTCTACATCCCATTTCACTCCACCGTATCAGAAGTTGCTAACCTCATTGATGCCTGTTTCTCCGCCTTGGAGCATTGGGCCCGGGTGTTCCGCTTCAAACTAAACAGGGAAAAAACCCAGTGTCTTATCCTCTCGTCTACTCACGCCCACATATCTGACACAATGCTTCCAGTATTGGGCTCTGCCCTTCCGATTGCTAACAGCCTGCGACCTTTAGGAGTGCACCTGGACTCACATTTCCAGCTGGCTGATCACGTGCACTTGGTCTGCAAAAAAATGTTTCAGGCAATGTGGAGGCTTCGGTGCATAAGACACCTCCTTACCAGAGATTTGTTCCGTACCCTTGTTCACTGGCTCGTCCTCTCCAATCTGGATTAATGTAGTGGAATTTTTGCGGGCTGCCAGGCCTCTTTGTTGAAAAAGTTCCAAACAGCTCAAAATACTGCAGCGAGACTCATCCTTAGAGAATGACGCTTTCCTCACGCCGAACCATTGCGCTTTAAACTCCATTGGCTGCCAGTACAGGAGCGCATTGCCTTTAAACTTTGCTCCCTGATACACAAAATCATTTATGGGGCTGCCCCGGATTACATGCTCCCCTTGATCGACCTTCCGCCTAGAAATGCCAACTCTGCTGCTCGGTCCTATCTCCACCTCTACTTCCCGAGCTGTAAGGGTGTCAAGTACAAGAAGATCTTCACCTCGTCCTTCCGCTACTGGAGTCCCAAACACTGGAACGCTCTACCTCGCCACCTTGAAACTCAAGAGGACCATACCCTCTTCAAGAAGCTGTTAAAGACCTACTTCTTTGCCAAGACTTACTCCCTAATTTCCGCTGTTGATTGATGCACCCCCTTGTCCCTTCCCTGCCTAGCTCATACTGTTAGATTCTCCTCCCCCTTTTTGCATCTTGTATGCTTTTCTGTGCTTTTACCTTTGTAATTTTTACTTAACTTTCTGTAAGCCACATTGCGCCTGCATGAGTGGGAAAATGTGGGATATAAGCAACACGTAAATAAATAAATAAATAAATAAATAAATAAATAAATAAACTCTGTAAGAGTGGGTTCCGGATCAGCCTTGCAGCCCGCCTGAGTGGCCTATCTCCCTTTTCTGGTGGTGCTTGTTGATTGTCCTGAGTGTGCGGGGCTTTCTGGCTGGTGGTATTGCTTAGCGCCTGTTTGGTCTACCCTAGGCCTTGGCCAAGGTCCTTCCTAAGCCCCGGCTTAGGCACAAGGGCTCGCGATCAGATTAGCACACTAATTACTGCAATCTATGTCATTTACCAGATAAAGTTTGGGCCAATTCACTAAACTATCACTCCAGCATGTTGTGCATACATAGCTTGTAGTCTTTGCAACCTTGTGAAAGTCTCTCCCAATGGGCTATCTCGGTCAACCCAATGGATGACATGAACTTACATTGAAGATTCATACCTCAGTGTTCAATGTAAGTCCATGCAAATACTCTAAGGTTTCAAAGAATGCTTGAGCTACCCAACCAATTTCTGTCTTTAGAGAGTGATTTAAATCCTGCCTTTGTGCATAATCAGTCTGTGCTTGGGCCAATAAAAATGCTTGTGTATTTCCCAATTCTTGCTCCTCCTTCTCCAACTATAACACACACTAGTCCTTACTAAATCGTAGTTCTGCAAGGATAGCTAAGACCCGTGTGTAGTGATTTGCATTCAAAATGCTGTCAACCATGTCTCTGTAAACAAATCAGGAAGGATTAAAAAAACTGTTATGGTATAAAATCCCTCAGCAGCCAACTTAACAATATAGCTTTAAAAGAAAGCTCGTTAGTGCTTTTGCTTTGTTCTTATCAACACAAACTCTGAAGGCAATTAAAACAAATGGCGTGTAAGCCCCGCTGAAACCTTCAACACAGATATTATGAACAGAACAGCTTTAAAAGATAACACACACACACAGCAATGTGTATATGAGCCTTTAAACAGTTAAAACAGTTCTCTCAGAAAGTTGTAAATAACAAATCACTTCTGTCACAGCAAAGAGGAATGTGACAGTGCTGAAAGCAGCATGGCTGAACACAGCACAGATGTTAAGCAACTGTGTATATTACACTTCAAAATGTTGAGTAGAATATAGTGTGAAACACACTACATATTGATGGAACTTCCAAAATGTGGGGACAAATCACATTCTAGCAGACCTCGTGAAAGGCTGGTGAGTGAGAAGTAAATTTTTGCTTAGTACTCTGGATTATCACACCAACTTCTCACCAACAGTCCCTATTCACAACATTCCAGATTAATTATACCTTATATTTGTATGTCTACTGAGAGTAACAGACACAATGCTCAGATGTTATTATAAAAATATAGCAAAGCTGTTAATATTGGCAGCGATATGATCAGAGACAGTGAAATGTGCAAAATCTTCAAAATGATAGTATAGTATGTTAAGTATCTGTCCATGGAACTAAGATAGCACATAGTAGCCTAATCTTGAAATTTATAGGATACCTAACAACCGAGGCACAACCAGGCATCAAGGAGATAGCAGTTCAACCTGACAAATGGTAACTCATAAACACCGGATTCACAGTAGTAAGGACCTGATGATAGCACACGATCAGGAACTCAGGCACTCAGATAACTCCTTCCAGCTAGGTAAGAGTAAGTATGAAATTGATACCACAGATTAACAAGCCTTCATTCTATGGCAGGCTCGGAGCCAGCTGATAGCAGTTTTCTTGGCCAAATCAGATAACAGCATGCTAGCCAACTAGCTGATAATAGCTTTAGGGAAGGGGTTCTTATTCTCCTTGGATCTTGGTTCGAGGTTGACACAACTTGATGTCATAATGTTCTCTAGTGTTGTCCTGTATGTTCTTCTTACTGTCCCAAGTACAGTAAACAAAAGTTACTATAGTAAGCAATTGTTTTGCTTTTGTCAGACTGGATGTCTTTGCCTTATCCTAGAGGCCTTCCACAGTATTAAGACTCTGCATGAGAGCTGACAATGGCCAAGTCTGTAAAAGTCAGGCTCATAACGTAGGGTAGTGCTCTGTGATAGTGCTTTATGCAGGGTTTTGTCCCTACAGTAGCATGGAATGATGCTTCTATTTTGGTTTCTGCCAGGTATTATGACCTAGTTTGGCCACTGTTGGAAGCAGGATACTGAGCTAGACTGACCACTGGTCTGACCCAGTATGGCTACTCTTCTATTCTTATAATAACAATGACTTAGGGTAGTTAGACCCCGAATGTGAAAGGATCCTGTGATTCAGGGGATAGGAATTTGTCTGCTCACATAATTATAATATATTAACATTTTTTTACATAATTTATCAGTATATATTCACAAATTTGCAATACCATTATGAATGTCCGTATATGTTTGGCTACATATTTTATTAAGGCGGATATATTTTATTTGAAATCTCTTAATATTATGTTTTTAATTTGTCCTGTTTTTTTGTAGAAAGTTGATTGTGACCCCTGAGGCAGGCGCTTTGGCGCCAAAACACGGACCGTGTCGGGTCCTTGATATTGAATAAACTGTTTTTTGAGATTATCTCCCTATTGGTTTGCGCATTTGTCAGCCTCTACTTTTGCTGTTTTGCTTTGAAATATGAGAGCAAGCATCCAGCACTGAGTTCTACCATTAAGATTGGGCTGAAGGAATGAGTGAGAATTAATCTGTAAATACAGGAATGGAACCAACAGAATATGAAAGCAGGAGAAAAAGCTCTTCAAAGAAGATGATCAGCAAACAAGGAAAAACAAAAACAGCGTGAAATAGAAAGTATTACTCCAGGCGCTGTAGGAGCAAAACCAGCACTATGAAGCACTACAGGTGTTCCTATATAACAAATGATATATGGGATTATAACATATGGCACTATCCAGCATTAATAACCTGACTTTAATATACAGACTCGGACTTTCCATCTCTAAAGCCTGTGATTTGATAAAGCCTCGACCTTGAATATAGACAGACTGCTGACAAGCCTCCAATGTGCTAGAATAATAAGGTTGTTATCAGAATTGACATCATGGCCAGAACAGCCAAGGACTCTTGGAGTTACCGTTGCAGCTGCAGAGATGCTGTGGCTGGCAAAACTGCACACTGTTTATGAAACTGTGGACCTTTGTCTAGGTGCCCCCTTAATGTGGTGCCAGTGAGACAATCCTGTGGCCCCTGAAGTCACAACAATGGGGATAACAATGTTATATATGTGTCACCCACAAGGCCAGAATATGTATCATTAGTATAGCTGCAACCTGTGATTTCTGTATAAAAAGAGGCTCTTATCTGAGATATGGGCTGCTGTGTTTATATTCCATATGAGAAGCAGACCTGCGTGGGACCTGACTGAACATCTGAGGAACACACTGCCAAAACATACATTTTCAGACAATGAATTGTAATAGCACATATGAAATATATACAATAATATGTACTTGTAATAAATGGTATATAGGGAAAACCATTAAGAAATTTAAAACAAGAATGAATGAGCATAGATTTTGTGTTATTCATAAAAAAGAAGTTCCCATTGTATAACATTGCATAAAAGAACAACATAATTTTGGTATCTACAGTGCTTTGTAATTGACCAAGTGGAAGATAATAGAAGAGGGGGGGAGGGCAGGGGGAAATTATTAACTCAAAAAGAACAACAATGGATTCATATGTTCAATACCTTAGAACCAAGAGGATTGAATGCAGTTATTGATTGGAATATCTTTTTTTAATTGAGGTCTTTACAGTGTTTATAATAAGATTGCATTTAATTCTTATTCAGTGAACTTTAAGGTAACGTCAGCATATTAAGCATGACGTGTCATTTTAGTATTGGCTTATAGCTCCAGGGCATCTCTAAAATGAAGGGCGCCATTTTGTTAACATGTGTGATGAGACAATAGAAAAGACACCAAGAGAAATGGTGGTGCAGCAGTCCAAATAATAGCTACTTTCTTTAAGAATTTGATACGTGCCAGTTTTAATTCATTAAATTGTTATATATTCACTTGATATTTGGGGGGAGGGAAAGTTAGGTAACTTTAACCTTAAGCTAGTTCAAGCTGAAGAAAATACAACAGCATTTATCTATATGCACATATTCTTTATTATTAGGTGTATCTGTATATGACGCTGTTTTTCTAAATCACTAAATCATGTCGACGGGCATCCACATAATTGTATACAGAGAAACTAGCAGCTACTTCCCCGGTCTTACCTGAAGGGCCATGGTGGTCTAGTGGTCTCTGCGGGGGGAGGAGCATGTTCTTTCCTGCCTGCTGCACTGCCACAATTCCCCCACTTGCTGGTGCCGCTGTGTTTTCAAAATGGTGGCTGAGACTTCCCACGGTAGTCTCGTGGGTCTCGACAGTCTGCGAGACTTCTGCAGAGAGTCTCGGCCACCATTTTTAAAGTTCAGCAGTGCCGGGCAGGGGGAATAGCGGCAGCATAATGGGCAGGAAGGAACATGTTCCCCCCCAGCAGAGGCCATTAGATCATCAGCGGCGCGTTTTTAAAGGCAGGACTGGGGAGGGCTGTAGTGTACGGCGGGCATCCGGGCAGAGCCTCCTGGCCTCCTAGAGCCTCTGGTCCCTCTGGCACTGCTCTGTTGCCCGAATGGTCAGTCTGCCCCTGATAAAATATATTGTATTGCTTTGGGATCTTGCCAGGTACTTGTGACCTGGATTGGCCACTGTTGGAAACAGGATACTGGGCTTGAAGGACTTTCGGTCTGTCTCAGTATGGCAACACTTATATACTTATCAAAGGTTGCAAGAATGTGTCCATGCATTTATTTCTGTCTCTAACATAGAATACGGCAAAGAGACAATTGTTGGCTCAAGGGGGTCTTGAAAATCCTTGTGAACTTTGGGTACTAAGTATAAAATTGGAATTTGAAATTGCCGGTTAATCAAGAATTAAACTCATTGGATGTCAAAAAATATGGTAGGGTAAATGCCATGCCACTATACCTGTGGGCCCTTCAGGGTTCAACCGTTGGGCCGTGTCTCACCTGGAAGATACAGGCACGTCCCTGCCAACGTACAACCCTAGCACTCGACCTCCTCTGGTGCGGTGTCTTCTTCCTGCCACAGTTTCCTCCCACGATGTTCCAAACTGCAATTGCGTCCCTCCCGGTCTCTGAGTGCTGTCACTTCTTCCTCCACAGTCCAGTAGCCGTGGATGTCCAGGCGGTACCCTGCCAGCTGACAGGTTCAGGCCTTTATTTTCAGGCATCTCTCTGGCCTTGGGGCTTCGGCAACAGGATCTGCCTGCTCTCTCCTGTGCTTTTCTGCCCTGCATTTTACCTTGATTTGACCTGCCCTGCCTGGACCTCTGCCAAGACCCTGACCACACTTTGCCTGCCGCCTGCCTGGACTTCTGCCTGAACCCTATAACCACATCTTGCCAGTCAGCCCTGGGCCTCGAACCGTCTATCAACCTGCTTCTGTTACGGCCTGCCCCATCCTATTCTGTCCATTGGATCTTTCATCTGAATCTCTCCTAAGTCCTGCCGGCCACTAGCACCTGAGGGCTCAACCCTTGGGGAAAGCTGGTGGGTACAGGTGAAGTACAAGGGGGTGTCGGCTGCCTAGCCAGCCTTCCCTGGTAGTGGCACAAGGGCTCACTCCTCCTCCAGTGTTTCGGACGCAACATTAAACTTCCTCACACAATAAGCAAAGTTCATTGTGTCTAACAGTTAGATTTAGCAATGTATATTGTTTTTTCTTTAAATGTGTGGTTGCTGTCCAAAAGCTGATTTGCATGATACACAAAACTATCTCAGATTACTAACTGGCTGTATGAACACAAGCTTGTTTTGAGTCCCAAAAAATCCAAATCTATTATTTTCTCTGAAAGGCAGGATAGAGTTTTACCTACACCTGTTCTTCTCTCCAATAGTCTTGCCCCCCCAAGTTGAGACCCTCTACATTCTGGGAATCCTTCTAGATTCTAAGCTTTCTTTCAAATCCCAAATTTCCCAGGTGGTTAGGCGTCCTTTCTACAAACTTCAATTTATTCATTCAATACATTCTTTGATCTACCCTTCGGCAATTAACATACTGGTTCACTCATTGGTTATTATCAATTAGATTATTGTAATTTTCTCTATAACGAGCTTAGGGATAAAGATATATATTGTTTGCAAATCATTCAGAACACCCTGATTTGGCATCCTGAAGGCTTCCTGTAAATGTTAATTAAACATGGAACTCATTTGGAGAAATTGCCCTGAGATTAAGCATGCACTCTGTCAGAACAGCATGTCTTTGCACAATGCTGACACAGTGCACTTTTCAGGTTGTTATGCTTTTATTCATGTTGTACACCTGAAGCTTGGAAAATTCTTTTGGGATTTTACCTCATAGGTCCCAGAAATCTCTTAAATACATCTGCCTGATCCAAGTCTTTGCTATCATGAAGAAAATATCCCTTGTCACAAAATTAAGTAGTAAAAGTAAGTATACCTTTCTTTGTCTATATTTTGATTAGAAATTTATACATACCAACATACAGCTATAGAACCATATCACCTAATGCTCTATGCTGAAAGTGGAGTTTTGTAACTGCTACATTGATCTTTTCTAATCCATCTCATCTCAAAGAGCAGATGCATAAAGATGACTAATTTGCAGTCTTAAATGGGATCAATTTTTATAAGGCATTTTCCATTAGAAAGGTTTCATACAGTGAAAAAGAGAAATGTGGTAGTCATGTTAGTCCACTTTTAAAGGTAATCAATAGAAATAAAACAAAATAAAACATGGAAAACAAGATGATACCTTTTTTATTGGCTATGTTATTTGTATTGCTCCATGGTGCGACCGCACCTCAAATATTGTGTTCAATTCTGGTCGCTGCATCTCAAAAAAGATATAGTGGAATTAGAAAAGGTGCAGAGAAGGGGGACGAAAATGATAAAGGGGATGGGACAACTTCCCTATGAGGAAAGGCTAAAGCAGCTAGGGCTCTTCAGCTTAGAAAAATGGCATCTGAGGGGAGATATGACAGAGGTCTATAAAATAATGAGTGGAGTTGAACGGGTAGATGTGAAGCGTCTGTTTACGCTTTCCAAAAATACTAGGACTAGGGGGCATTCGATGAAGCTACAATGTAGTAAATTTAAAATGAATCGGAGAAAAGTTTTCTACACTCAACGGGTGGAGGAGTGGCCTAGTGGTTAGGGTGGTGGACTTTGGTCTTGGGGAACTGAGGAACTGAGTTAGATTCCCACTTCAGGCACAGGCACCTCCTTGTCACTCTGGGCAAGTCACTTAACCCTCCATTGCCCCATGTAAGCCGCATTGAGCCTGCCATGAGTGGGAAAGCGCGGGGTACAAATGTAACAAAAATAACAAAAAAAAATAATCAAGCTCTGGAATTCATTGCCAGAGAATGTGGTAAAGGCGGTTAGCTTAGCAGAGTTTAAAAAAGGTTTGGATGGCTTCCTAAAGGAAAAGTCCATAGACCGTTATTAAATGGACTTGGGGAAAATCCACTATTTCTGGGATAAGCAGTGTAAAATGTTTTGTACTTTTTGGGATCTTGCCAGGTATTTGTGACCTGGATTGGCCACTGTTGAAAACAGGATGCTGGGCTTGATGAACCTTTGGTCTTTCCCAGTATGGCAATACTTATGTATTTATGTACAATACATTTTTTTGATTAGTTTTCAAAGGTAGCCCTTCTTTGTCAGATCAAAAATAAGCAAATGTTGGTAGATGACAGTATATATAAGTGAAACATCAAAGCATTTCAGTGAAGTCCAACAGGATGAGGGTGGGTTAGGTGAGAGTCAGGAAGAGTCGGGTGGATGAGGGGCAGGGAGATATGCAAGGAGATAAGAGGGTGACAAAGCAATACAATTTTATAGTTTATAATGGGCTAGAAAACTCAGATCTTTGTTAAGTCCTGTCTGGTGGGTGTCAAACAATTTAATCATTCTGACTTCAAAGGTCTTACGTTCCTGTATTGTTTTAAAGTTCCCTTTTAAAATTCTTACCATAAAAGCACTGGTACAGTGTTCTGGTTTTGTAAAGTGTTGCCCCACAGAGGTGACATCCTGGTTGATACTAGCATTTTTTCATATAGTGTCTATGTAAATTAAATCTCTTCTTTAGCATCTGACTTGTTTCTCCAATGTAGCACCCTTCACTGCATTTTTTACACTGAATGATATCTACCACATTGGAAGCTGAGCATGTGAAAGATTCCTTAATGTTGAATATTTTTCCTTTGTGAATGACTGTGGTGTCCAGTGAAATGTTTTGGCATAGTTTGCAGCTGGATATGTTCCGGGGCACAGGGAGCATGAAAACGAAGAGCCGGCAGGCGCACGGCACCCCCCCCCCCAGTGGCGTGCACCTGGGGCAGACCGCCCCCCCCCTTGGTACACCACTGAATAAAAGCAAACCCATTAATTCCAAGAACCATCAGCTGCCAAGCATTCAAGTCTTATCCTCTACAGGTCCTCTGCCTAGAGAGACAACCAAATCAACCACCCAAAACAGTTTCCTAAAAAATGGAATTTCAAATTGGTTTTAAATAATTGATAATATTGTTAATCATGAATTTCCAGTGATGCTGATTTCATAAATAAAGGGCATACCAAAAAAAGCCACCCTCCCTAATTCTCTGATAAATAGGAAGTCAGTGGTATTTCTGAAATACAGGAAGGAAAATATTTTAACTTTCATTAAAAAAACATAATAAGGGCCCTGTTTACTTAGGTGCACTAGCATTTTAGCGCATGCTAAACTCAAGATTCACCCATAGGAATATATGGGTGATTTTAGTGTTTAGCGCACCCTAATCATTAACGCATACTAAAAATGATAGCACGTCCTAAGCGTGGTTTAGTAAACAGGACCCTACACTTGATGCCTTGATTTAAACTCTGCTCAGTTTGTAAAAGTTCTGAGTTTATATCACCTTTCCTCCATGTTTTAAGTAAAACAGAAATAACCAAAAGACAAAAACAAAACAGCAAAAAAATTGTTCAATTTTGTATTCCAATGCCATTGCATGTTGCACTATTGTTTTTTTTTGTCAATCACCCCTAATACAACTCCTATGTTCTATGAGTCATGTTTTCAACATTGTCTTAGTTTTACTAATATAAATTAAGGGACTGTTTACAAAGGTGCGCTATTGTTTTTAGAGTGCTCTAATATACATAAGTACATAAGTATTGCCATACTGGGAAATACCAAAGGTCCATCAAGCCCTGCATCCTGTTTCCAACAGTGGCCAATCCAGGTCACAAATACCTGGCAAAATCCCAAAAAAGTAAAAAACATTTTATACTGCTTACCCCAGAAATAGTGGATTTTCCCCAAATCCATTTAATAATGGTCTATGGACTTTTCCTTTAGGAAGCCGTCCAAACCTTTTTTAAACTCCGCTAATTATCGCATGCTAACCGTGTAGATGCCCTTAGGAATATTATGGGCATCTACATGGTTAGCACATTCTAAAAATGGTAGTGCTCCTTAATAAACAGGGCCCCTAGTTTCGAAGGCAAACTACCTTATAGTTACATATGTAGAATTACAATTTTAAAAAGCTCCAACTCAATTGAAAAAATTCCAGTTATTGTGCATCATTGAATGAATATATATGAATGTAAATGCATTAATGTTTCAAATATTGTGCACAATCCGACAATGAACTGACAGATTGACAATGACAACTCATTATGGGGCCCTTTTACTAAGGAGCGTGGGCGCCTACACGTATCCAATGTGTGTCAAATTGGCACTGCTGCCCAGCTACCTTGTGCCCCAGGTGGTAAATCAATTTTTGGCGTGCACCCAGAACACGTGGTAGAAAATATTTTCTAATTTCTATCGGATGGCACTTACCTGGCAGTAATCAGCAGTTTACGTGCATTGAACGCTTACTACCCAGTTAGTATGTCAGACCTTACCACTAAGTCAATAGGTGGTGGTAAGGTCTCAGGCCAAAAATGGATGCGCTGGTTTTAATTTTTCTGCACATCCATTTTCCAGCACAAAAAATGCCTTTTATCC
This sequence comes from Microcaecilia unicolor, assembly GCF_901765095.1. Lineage (NCBI taxonomy): Eukaryota > Metazoa > Chordata > Amphibia > Gymnophiona > Siphonopidae > Microcaecilia > Microcaecilia unicolor. The sequence continues at coordinate 95,943,020 of NC_044037.1, read as the reverse complement.
AGGGGAGCTGAATAAATGGACCAGCATGTGTGCAAAACATGCGCCTACACCAGTGCAAGACACTTTTAGGCACACCTTAGTAAAAGGGCCTTTATAATGGATATCATCTGTTATGCCTATTAAATATTAGATTGCTTACACAATTATTTCATGTACGTCTATATTTGAGATACTAATTAATGCTTATATTACATTTTTTAAATTAATTATATTTTTATTGTTTTAGTTTGTACCTCTGACAAATGGGACCTTTTACTAAACCATGTTAAGTGCTGATGTGTTCTTAATATGGGAAAATATTCCTAATCCAGGATGTGTTGAATCATTGTGCGTTAGTTTTGGCAGTAGCATGTGGTAATGGGGTGATATTTTTTTCAAACTTTTAGCTATGAGTGTGCCATGGGCAAAAAATGGGCATGGAAGTGTAAATCAATAAGCACGCTGACATTACTGAATGCTAACCGGTTTATATGTTTTTAAAGCAGGAGCCCTTAGCCCTTAGGAGATGGTAAGTGCTCCTGTGTTATTTTCAGTTGCTACATCCTAATGATAACATTAATGCACAGCCTGAGAAAAATAAATTGAAAAGTAGCTATTTTAAGGCCGCAGCAGAAATGGTCTTAGTATGCAGAAATGTCCTGTGTTACCACGTGCTAAGGCTATTTTCTATCACAGTTTTGTTAAAGATCCCAAAGACTTTTGTGAAACATGAAACATGCAGTGAGGGTGGAAGTGGGACTGTACCAAATAACCAAGGCAAACCATGGGGAAAAGTGTCCAAACGTTTATTTGCCACTGTGTGCTTTTTGTCTTTCCCCGTGGAATGTATGAGGACCCTTTTTGTTCTTTCTTCATTTTGTGAAACATGGCCATGTAGGATTTTACTTTATTCAATAAAAACTTTTTAATATCTACTTCAATCTTAATGTATCCATTTGGGAACAGAAGTTATACCCTAGCTTCCATTCAAAAAGCATGAACAGATTTTTTATTTTATTTTATACTTTTCTTACATAGGAGAGCTCTGAGCTATAGAATATGATTGTATTACTTATTATAAAGAAATAATGTGCACATTAGACACACTTGCCATAATTTCTTTTTTGTTTTGCCCCTTCTTATTCCAGTAGTTAATGACAATCAGAGAAATGGAAAAGAGAAATGAATCTGAAGTGACAGAATTCATCATTCTGGGATTCTTTGAGTTTCCTGAGATGCAGCTTCTTCTTTTTCTTGTGTTTTTGATTATTTACCTGATGTCCTTGACAGGAAACCTTCTTATTATACTCACAGTTTGCTTCGATTCCCATCTGCATAGTCCCATGTTCTTCTTCCTGAGCAACTTGTCCTTCCTAGAAATCTGTTATGTGACTGTCACAGTGCCTAAATTGTTAGCAGTGCTCATAGCACAGAATAAGACCATATCTTTCATGCAGTGTATGATCCAGGAGTACCTGTTCCTGGCCTGTACAGATGTTGAGATCTACCTTCTCACCGCCATGGCCTATGATCGCTATGTTGCCATCTGCAATCCCTTGCGTTATACTATCATCATGAAAAGGAAAGTCTGCATCATTCTAGCCACTGTTTCATGGACAACTGCGTTTCTAAATCCAGTTCCTCATGTTAATTTAATATCGCAGTCATCTTTCTGTAGCTCCAACAAAATTAACCATTTCTTTTGTGACATGACAGCATTGATGAGCCTGTCATGTTCTGGGACCTCTGTCATTGAAACCATAACTTATATTGAAAGTCCACTTCTAGGTTTAACCCCATTCATATTAACAATTACATCCTATGTGTACATTATTTCTGCTATTTTAAAAATCCGCTCTACAAAGGGTAGACAAAAGGCCTTTTCTACCTGTTCTTCTCACCTCACAGTTGTTCTATTATTTTATGGAACCACTTTTGGTGTATACATGAGACCCAAGTCTGCTTACTCCATGGATCTTAACAAACTGCTTACTGTAGTATATATAACTGCAATTCCACTGCTCAACCCCTTGATTTATAGTCTGAGAAATAAGGAACTGAAAGGAAGTTTATGCAAAGCACTTAGAAGAGCCAAGAACTAGCACTTGCCATATGGCCATTTCGGGGGGAACCCTTACCGTCACCCATTGAGGTGGTGGTAAGGGCTCCCGTGCTAACCTGGCAGTAACTGGGTAGCACTGGATATGATGGCGTGCTACTGGTGGGAAGTACCGCTGGGCTTCTGGGGTAGACCAGCGGTAGCTCCTGTTTAGTGAGCGATAAGCCCGTGTTGGGGTCCTTTTACTAAACCATGTTAAGTGCTCATCTGTGTTTAATACGGGACAAAATTCCTAATCCAGGACGCGTTAAATCATCGTGTTTTAGTTTTGGCAGTAACATGTGGTAATCGGGTGCTATTTTTTTCAAACTTTTGGCTGTGGGTGTGCCAAGGGCAAAAAGTGGGCATAGAAGTGTAAATCAATAAGCACGCTGACATTACTGAATGCTAACCGGTTTATATGTTTTTAAAGCAGGAGCCCTTAGCGCCTTCTAAATAGGAGATGGTAAGTGCTCCTGTGGTATTTTCAGTTGTTACATGCTAATGATAACATTAATGCACAGTCTGAGAAAAATAAATTGAAAAGTAGCTATTTTAAGGCCGCAGCAGAAATGGTCTTAGCATGCAGAAATTTCCTATGTTACCACGTGTTAAGGCTATTTTCTATCACAGTTTTGTTAAAGGTCCCAAAGACTTTTGTGAAACATGAATCATGCAGTGAGGGTGGAAGTGGGACTGCACCAAATAACCAAGGCAAACCATGGGGAAAAGTGTCCAAAAGTTTATTTGCCAGTGGTAAATCTTTGGGTCAGATTTATCACTAACAAATAAACTTTTCCCACTTTTCCCCGTGGTTTGTCTTAGTTATTGAGTACAGTCCCACTTCTACCCTCACTGCGAGCTTTTTGACTTTCCCTGTGGAATACGTGTGGCCCTTTTTGTTCTTTCTTCGTTTTGTGAAACATGGCCATGTTGGATTTGAAATTATTCATTCATTCATCTTCATTCTTGGTACATCCATTTGTGTGGAGGCGTTATACCCTATCTGCCATTCAAAAAGCATGGACAGTTTTAAAAAATACTTTTCTTATACAGGAGAGCTCTGAGCTACAGAATATGAGTGTATTACTTATCATAAAGAAATAATGTGCACATTAGATACATTTGTTATAATTTCCATTTTGTTTTGCCTCTTCTCATTCCAATAGCTAATCAGAATCAGAGAAGAGGAAAAGAGAAATCACTCTGAAGTGACGGATTCTTTGAGTTGCCTGAGATGCAGTTCCTCCTTTTTCTTGTGTTTTTGATTATTTATATGATGTCCTTGACAGGGAACCTTCTTATTATACTCACAGTTTGCTTTGATTCCCATCTGTATAGCCCCATGTTGTCCTTCCTAGAAATCTGTTATGTGACTGTCAAAATGCCTAAATTGTTAGCAGTGCTTAGCAGTGCTCATAGCACTGAAAAAGACCATCTCTTTCATGCAGTGTATGATATAGATGTACCTGTTCCTGGCCTGCACAGATGTTGAAATCTACCTTCTCACCGCCATGGCCTATGATCGCTATGTTGCCATCTGCAATCCCTTACGTTACACCATCATCATGAAAAGGAAAGTCTGCATTATTCTAGCCATTGTTTCACAGTCATTTGCATTTCTAGTTCCAGTTCCTCATATTACTTTAATATCTCAATCATCTTTCTGTAGTTCTGTTGAAATTAACCATTTATTTTGTGATATAACAGCGTTGATGAGCCTGTCATGTTCTGGGACCTATGTCATTGAAACCATAACTTATATTGAAGGTCCACTTGTAGGTTTAATCCCATTCATATTAACAATTACATCATATGTGTATATTATTTCTACTATTCTAAAAATCCATACTGCAGAGGGGAGACAAAAGACCTTTTCTACATATTCCTCTCACTTCACAGTTGTTCTATTATTTAATGGATCCACTTTTGGTGTGTACATGAGACCCAAGTCTTATTCTATGGATCTTAACAAACTGCTTACTGTAGTGTATATAACTGTAATTCCACTGCTCAACCCTTTTATTTATAGTCTGAGAAATAAGGACCTGAAAGGAAGTTTATGGAAAGCAACCATAAGTAAACAGTGTGGGAGGTAATTTTATAACATGGTGCCTATATGAGATGCTAAAAAAGCCACCTGTCATATACATATTTTACAAAAGCAACCAAGGCGCCGGTGTGCCTTTTAAAAGCAGGCTCCTACAATGACCTCTGATTGTGTACAAATTCTCCTGCAGAAATTCACACCAAGAATGTATGTACAAGTTTATTATTAAAATTATTGGTAATACTCAGCTCCTGATGGTCAGCAATTTTGAAGCCACTAGCCACTGTGGACTGAATTATCCCCAGATATTTAATGCCGGGCCACGTCTGGACTCCGAAAATTGAAGATCCAATTTAGTACGGTCACCTGAAAGTTAACCAGGCAGCCTTTTTGCTGTTAAACTTTATCCGATTATTTGGGGACCCTTCCAGTAAAATACATCAAACTCTAGGCTTAACACATTTTAATGTGGAAGTTTCCCATGTACTAGGATCAGATTGAGGGATCCTTTTATCAAGTTGCAGCAAAAGGGGGCCTGCACTGGCATTGGCACATGTTTTTCATGTACGCCGAGTCCCCTGTTACCACAGCAGGTAAAAGAGAAGTCTCTCTTTCCTGTATGAAATGGTTGTGCTGCAAGTAAAGCACTTGCCGTGGCATGGCCATATTGGGGGGGGGGGGGGGGGGGGAAACCATTATTGCCACCCATTGAAGTTGCAGTAAAGGCTCTCGCGCTAGCCTAGTGGTAACTGGGCAGTGAGTGGCATTGTCCTATTACTGCTGGGTACACTCCGGCGCTACAAAAATAAATATATTTTTGTAGCACTGGATATGATGGCGCGCTAGGGTAGGAAGTCCTACCAGGCTGCTGCGGTAGCCCAGTGATACTTCCTGTTTAGCGAACAGTAAGCCCGTGTTAAAATCCCTAATCCACAACAGAGCATTGCCTCCTATCCCATGACTTTCTGATTTTCTTAGGAGTCTCCATCCAGTCCAGGTGATTTACTACTCTTTAATTTGTCAATTTGGCTCAGTACATCTTCCAGGTTCACCAATATTTCTTTCAATTCCGCCGCATCATCACCCTTGAAAACCATTTCCGGTATAGGCATATCTCTTATATCTTCTTCAGTAAAGACAGAAGAAAAGAATTAATTCAGTTTTTCCACTATGGCCTTGTCCTCCCTGAGCGCCCTTTTTGCTCCTTCATGATCTAACAGTCCCATGTATTGCCTCACAGAGTTTCTGCTTCTGATGTACCTGAAAAAGTTGTTACTGTGAATTTCTGCCTCTGCGGCAAGTTTTTCTTCATATTCTCCTTTAGCCTTCTTTATCAATGCTTTATATCTAATTTGCCAGTGCATGTGTTGTTTCTTATTTTCTTCATTTGGGTCCTTTTTCTATTCTTTGAACGACTTTCTTTTGGCTCTAAAAGCCTCTTTCACTCCATCTTTTAACCATGTTAGAAGTTGCTCTCTCTTCTTTTCACCTTTGTAAATGTAAACTGTTAATGCACAAATTAAGAGGTGTTAACCACTACTGTAGAAATGCGTTAAAAGTTTCTACACTGGCATGATGGTTTGCATGCACTAATTCCTGCATTAATTGCATATTGTGCTAGTGAGATGGAACTCATGGGTGAGGAATGGGCATGGACTGCATAATGTGTTGACCTCATGTTACTTAACGTGTGCTCTCACTTGTGCCATTAAAGCGGCTTAATTTAGTGTTTCCTGACTAGGAGGCACTAAGTTCGGCCAAACTAACTGTGACCAGATTCTATGCAGTATGTCCACAGGACATACTGAGAATGACACCAACAGTTAGCACCTTAAATTTTGCTATTATGGTGTATTAAGTACAGAGCATATGCTGCTGTTGCTCACTGATTTTGTCCACAAGCATCTTGACAGAAGGCGAAAAGGCCTGCTTCTTTCCTTAGGCTTAAGTGCTGCATTTGATCTGGTAAGTCATTCCATCGTCCTCCAAAGACTGGAAGCATTAGGAATTACGTACTGCTATAGCTTGTTTTTGCTCCTACCTATAAGGAAGGTCTTTTCAAGTTCAATGGTCCATCCCAAGAAGGAAGAAATGTCTCTGTATGAGGCAGGAAGCATTGACTTTGGGGGGCCAGGTTTCAGTTAAAGTTTCCATATAAATATGCATTGCAGATAGAGAATACTACTTTTCACTTCTTTGAACCTTCACAGCTTCATTAATTCTTAGATGCCAGGACTCCTAAGTGATTGTCTAAGGAAATTGGACTTTAAGATTTAAGTGCTGTTTTTTTCTTCCCTTTTTTTTAACTTCCTTAATTTCCTCCTCTAAGGTATTGTGTGTATGTCATGTCCCTCTCCATTGGTGGACTAAAGCCTGATCTTATTTTTCCATGGGTTTTTTCCCTAATTATTTCCTAGTACTACTAGCAAATTTCTTGACAAAGTGTATCTTTGGGTTGTATAAATTGAAATTTCTATAAATAAAAAATTAAAAATAACTCAATGTCTGATGCTCTTCATCTTTCACTTGGAGTCCTCCAAGGCTCTGTTCTTGGGCTGATTCTATTTAAATGTTTTTTTTTTTAATCACCACTTGCCTTACTTTTGCAAATGCTAGGTATAACTTTCTATGTCTGTGCCAACGATATTCAATTATTATTCATCTTGGATTTGTATATATAGGTTAAATATTTGTGTAGATTAATTTTAATCCATTAGAGGAAAGGCAAACACTATGAAAACTGTAGCTTTACTATTTCCCTGGACCAGTCTGTCTGTTCCATCATTCCAACTTCCATCCACGGTAAACAAATTCTCCTAAATGAAGACTAAAATTCTAGGGGCCTTGTTTACTAAGCTGCGCTGTAGGTGAGCTAACTTTTTAGCGTGAACTAACGATAGAGATACTTATTATATTCCTATGGGTGTCTCACTTGTTAGCGCATGCTAAAAAGTTAGGGCCCTAGGAGTACTAATTGATAAGTATTTCACCTTTTTGGAACATATTTCTTATTTTGCATGTAACTCCTTATTTATATTGTGATGCAAAGTCTCTTTGCTTAGTTCATTATTTGGTAATTTCTCATTTGGATTACTGTAATTCTCTGTTGCATGATCTACCACAATACCAACTTAGAAGACTTCAAACAATTCAGAATACTTCTGCTAAATTAATTTATTGCACCAAGACATTTGACAATATTACCCCTCTCCTGATAGTTGAACATTGGTTCATGGTCCATTAACCAATTGGCCTTTAAAAATTTGATTATTACTTATCAGATTAATGATACTGGACTACTTTTGTTTCTCAATAGATCCTCAATTCTACACTCTCCAGTTTGTCCTCTTCTGTCATCTCAGCAACATTTACTGGCTATTCCCACTTACCTTCAGATTCAGTCCCATTTGACTAGAACAGCCTGTTTCTCAGTTGTTATCCCAACTCTCTGTAGCTCAGTTCCTTTTGAATGTCAATAAAAATTAGCATTTAATACATTTTTAACTGTTTTAACAGCCCATTTCTTTATCAAAGTCTTCCCTTCCTGAACTGTAGCATAGTCCATTGGACCCATTTTTATTATTTATTTATTTATTACATTTGTATCCCACATTTTCCCACCTATTTGCAGGCTCAATGTGGCTTACAAAGACGAGTTATGGCATTGCCATTCCAGGGTTGACAGATACAATTGGTGTTACAAAGAGATCAAGGATGAGCAATAAGATCTAAGCAGATAGTTATAGAGAGGTGATTTTCAGAATAAGGGTGGAGTGGTGAAGTGTTATAGTTATGCTATGGATTTTCCTTGTAGGCCTTGTTGAAGAGATAGGTTTTCAGAGATTTGTGAAAGTTAGTTATTTCGTTAATAGTTTTCAGGTCAGTTGGTAGTGCATGCCACAGCTGCGTGCTCATGTAAGAGAAGCTAGTCACATGTGTTAGCTTGTATTTTAATCCTTTACAGCTGGAGAAGTGTAGGTTAAGAAATTTGGGTGGAGCAAATGCAGCAAATGCACTTGTGTCTGAGTCTAATTGTGCTTTAGAATGGCTGTCCCTCTTCAATGATTATTATAATCTAGGCCTCCTTGTATGATTTCCGCCCTTAACTACTATTATAATTATTATAACTTTATATAAAAACATAAGCATTGCCATATCGATGGTCCATCAAGTCCAAATTGAAAGAGTAGAGTTGTTTGTGATAAGTTGAAGACCACCTTTTAGGAGTAGGCAAGATGTACCCCAAAGTTTGCAGATATCAGTTCTGAGCGGATTCCTCCAGTCCAAGATTTCTCTAATCAACTAAAGGACATAAAATGGAACTAGCTGCAATCAGAAGATAAACACAAAACTGAGGTGGCCAAGACAGTTGGAACAGTTTCTAGATGGTTTAAGTCTGACTATGAAGCAGTGGATGTGTTAACATCCAAAGTTTACTCTAGAGGCTGCCCTGGAAGTAGCTGATATGTTCCACCAAGTTCAGTTGGTGCTAGAGAACCAAGTCAGTGAAAAAGGAGGTATTACTACTACTACTACTACTATTACTACTTATCATTTTTATAGCACTTCTAGACATATGCAGTGCTGTACACAAAGATGTAAGAGACACTTCCTACAATCTATCCAAGACATCAAAACAGGACAAATAAGAAATGGTTTGTTTTTTTTTGGATGGGGGTGGGAGGTTCATTTTTTGTGGGAATGATTAACACAACATGGGTATTACACAGGTGAGTACAGAGTTAAGAATTAAAAGCAACCTTGAAAGGGTTGCTGGATTTAAATAAGGCAAGAGACCCTATGCCAAGACCCCACAAACTGCAGGCAGAAGGTGGATCACACATGGCCAACTCTGGAGAAGGGAAAGTTTCCAGCTGCCTACCCACCATGGGACCAGGAACCTCCACCCTGCTTTAGTTATGATGAAAGAGGTAATTTCCCCAGGAAATGCCCAGGGGTCTAAGATGAAGCTATGTATATTAATCTGACAGTACATCAAAACTGTAACTTTGTTGATACCCTGCACCCCAGGTGAACTTGAATGGACTGCTTACCCAAGCCCTAGTGGACTCTTGGATTGTCAAAACAGTTACTCAGTGGATGCTGGTTAAAATAATTCACATGGACTATGAATGGAAAATTACTTTAGCCCCTGTCCATGGGGATTAGTGGCACTATCCTACTATCTAAGTCTCAATAAAGAATATATTGGGGACAGCAAGCCTCAAAGTGGAAATACTTTCTTGGTTTTTATACCCTATCATTTTGGGAAGGGATTACTCATACTTTGAGATTCTGAGGGTCGTGTCGGACAGACTGACCATGAAGCATCCTGCTGGAGAACCCTGTCTTACATGTCAAAGAACTCATGATACCTAACACCCTCTGGCATGCTATTTGGAGAAGTTCCAGTATACTAGGAGCTGGAGGTTGGCTGAAGACACACAAATGCCCTGGAGCTTAAGAATCAGTGTATGCTTAGACTGCATTCCTATGGATGAAGGAGGAATGAGCCTGATAGAAGTGCATTATACATATGGTGCTACCATCATAGGCCTCCATATCTTTTTAACAGCATCAACAGATCCAAACATGCAAAAAGTGCAGAAATATGAGAACAAGAATCCAGTATCTAGTCCTATATAATAATTCTCACCTCCAACGTTCTATGCGTCTAGCTGCCTGTGTCCGTGACCTTCATCAGAGTTGGTCCAGGATGTAAGGCGTCAAAACAGCTGATCGTACCAGGAACTTCGTTGAACGAAGGCGCTACTCCGGCACTGAAGAAGACTCTCTTCAGCTGGCAGGGTTCGGGGACCCCCGCCAGCAAACAAGGTATCTGATGTGGTGGCGGGGCGGGCGGCGATGGCGGGGGAGAGTTGGTGGCGAGAGGGGGTTCAAGGGGGTCGTCAGCAGGCCGGCAGGGGGGTTCAATGTGGTGGCAGCGGGGGGGGGGGGGTGTGTGTGTGGCTAAACAGTGCCCCACCACCTCGCTGCCCCCTCTCCCGGCGAGGTCTGGCTACGCCCCTGATGCACACTGAATACACTCTAGGGAATTATATGCTGAAACTATCCAAATAATGTACCACAATGATACAAATATTAAACAGAATAGTATTTGCAGTATTCTATAAATATATGAAGGTACTTTAACATTTAGCTCCCAGTCAGCCCTAACTCCCCAGTCCAGCGTCTTTCTGGTGGCCTTATGAACAGTGATGTTCAGCAGCACTGTAATAGAAATCCTGTATGTACTGGTCTTTACTGTAGAACGTGTTGTACCAGATATGGTTTGTAGTCTAAGGTTTTCAAATTATTCTCACGACATCAAGAGAAGTTTGAAGAGACATTGGCATATTCTGGAGGGCCACTCTTGCTTTCAGAACAAATGGCTTACAATAGCCCATACACGAGACAGGAACATCAAAGAGATTGTGGCACCATCAGCTTTACCAGTGAGACCCTTACATCTACCCCCACACACGGGACATCAACCGTGTGGGTCCTGTTCTGTATGTCCATTCAGCTTGACTACATCCACATTCATTCACCCACAGACAGGTAAACAGTACCATTTGAGGCATTCTTCAAACTGCAATACAGAGGGCGTTGTTTATCTTATTATCTGCACATGCAACTTGATATATAGGGAAGACCATCAGGAAGCTGAAATTAAGGATGATCGAGCACAGGAGTAATATCAAGAGGAGAAACATCACGGCGCCTTTGGTCCAACATTGTGTCGATTGTGCACATGATTTTGCTGATCTTAGGTTCCTGGTACTTAAGGTTATTAAGGCATCATGGCGGGGCACTGATATCGATAGGATACTGTTGCAGCAAGAACAACGCTTTATTTTTGAAATGAATACAGTATCCCCTGCCGGTCTCAATTCAGAAATGGACTTATCTGTGATTTTGTAAGGAGATCAAGGGTACATTGGATCTGAATTGACAATAAGTTCCTGACCCACGGGACGTTTGAAGCATACACCAATTGAATCTCCTAGGGGACCTTTTGCTCTATGGTCAATTCAGTTTGGGCTGGTCTTTTTTCTTTGGAATTCTATTCTTGCCCTTTTGTGCATATCAGTAGTGATCATCAAATCAATTTATGGCATCTGAAGAGACTTTTTTTCATATACTCTTTATATGTCCTTTTACATTCATTTATATGTGATTTTATTTGGCAATGACCAATATATGATTCAAGTCTGTTACACTATATTTGTTTATACTGCATTTGCATGTTTTTTTTAAAGAATATTGTTCGTTTTTAAGGGATATTTATAACAAAATGGAGTTATGATATTTGATGTGGGAATTTTAAGCCAAACAACTTGACATGTTTTCATATATATTATCATGTGTGGAAGTTGTTTTGTTAATGTATAGCACTTTAGATATTCCTTTTGTAGTGCACACAGATATCTAATCGGATCTTTACGCATTTAAGAAGCACAATCTTATTATTGACACACTTTTCTTTCTGGATGCCTACAATCAGCGGATATGGAACCACCTTAAATATTAGGACAAGCCCCATGACGTCACTGTATCTGGTTCCTTCCATTTCCCTTTGTAAGCACTGTTTTGCGCATGCTCTTACTTTTGGCGGTTGACACAGCTGAAGGCGTTCTACAAACGAGCTGTTCAAACAGCGGGTAAGATCTTCGGTTTTTAAATAATACACTTTATGACGATCTGTACCCTCTTTGTCTATTTTCACGTAGTGCACATAGATATTCGATTGGATTGTTTTTTTATATATTTGAGAAGTATGCTTGTATTTTCAGCATTTTTGTCTGATGTTGGGCTAGTAACTTTGAGGTTCCGATGTGGATGAAGGGATTTATGTGTATGGAGATATACACATATATAATTCTAGTGTGCCCATGATATGTGAATGTGGAGTTATTTTAAACATTAGGACATGCCCCGTGACGTCTCTGTACATGTTTCTTTTAAGTACTGTTTTGCACATGTGCTCACTTTTGGCAGTTTATGCGATTGAAGGCATCCTACAAACGAGCTGTCGAAATAGCGGGTAAGATCTTAAGCTCTCCGTTTTAAGAACATACTCTTAGACGACGGGATCTGCTTCAATGTGCTTTTATGCGGTGCTGAATAATTGTTGGTATCTCCGTCTGCTAAGCATTTTAAAGCAGATGTTTATTTCATCTAATACATAATGAGGGTGCTGGCACCGTCTATTTATTGCATGTGGATGCATGGAGACACATTGTCATCATACTATGAAATTTGGAAGAATACCTTGACGTCAGTGGTGAGCTTGTTAGGTGGAAACGATGAGCATGACTGTTTTGGGATACGAGGGGATAGTATTTTGGCTTATTATACATACGGGTGTGCAATTATCAGTATAAACATCGGTCAAGAAAGGTTGGGTTTTGATTATTAGCTGTTATTATTAGCTGTTATTATTAGCTGTTATTATTAGCTGTTATTTTTCACATTAGGTAATATAACCTGATTGTTTATTCCACATCTCTGTCAACTTATTATCTTGCTGACCTATAGGAGTCCCTTGGTAAGGCTTGATTTCTTTATGTCTATTTTTAAGTTGGTGATGCTGTAGTAAAGTTGTGTATATGATATGAGCGTTTGTGGGTGTGCACCATAAGTCCACAAGCCTATTTTATATGTTGAGTTTTTCACACACTTGTACACATGAATATGAAATATGACATTATTGTGTGCATATGTGTATGTACGTGGATATGCTCTGATGCTTATGAATAGGTATGTGTAAATGTGGATATCTACAGAGATATATATATGTAGACATATGTATGAATGTATATTTCTCAGGCCATGATAATAATGTTTTTTTATATTTTATTATCTTTTTTATATGTATATGTGTATGTATGTTCATGTAGGATTGTATATATGATAACCGATTTATATCTTTTTAAATTATGACCATTATGTTTTATTTTATTTTTATTTTTAAGTGTACATGTGAATGCATGTTTATGTAGAATTGCACATGTATTTTAATTTTTTTATATTATTTTGATGTTGGTTCTGTACTATTGCGTTCTATATATATCACATATATGCATATTTTTTATTGACATATTTTTTATTGACATCTTTTTATGTATTTTTATGTTAGACCCCTGATGCAGGCGTTCGTACGCCGAAACACGGACCGTGTTGGGTCTCCATTATAAATAAAGAACTACATTTTTCTCAATCCTGAAGGCCCAGTGTTTGCGTTGTTTGTTTGTTTGGTTGCTCTTGTATGCTGTATTCCCTCTCTTTTGTGACTTTACTGTAGAGTTACCAGACATGTTTGGGATAAATATTAGCTGTATTAGCTGTATCTAATTGTTAGAGAAGCAGGCTGAGAACCAGAAAAGCTGAGATTCAGATACCACTGTTGCACCTTTAGAGCTTGGGCAAGTCTCTTAAATCTCCATTGTACAATCTAAGAGGCCTTTTTACTAAGCTGCACAAGAAAAGTGGCCTGTACTATAATTTGTGCTGGCATTCTCACACACTGCGGCCAATTTTAGGGGCATATACAGTGGTGGAAATAAGTATTTGATCCCTTGCTGATTTTGTAAGTTTGCCCACTGACAAAGACATGAGCAGCCCATAATTGAAGGGTAGGTTATTGGTAACAGTGAGAGATAGCACATCACAAATTAAATCCGGAAAATCACATTGTGGAAAGTATATGAATTTATTTGCATTCTGCAGAGGGAAATAAGTATTTAATCCCTCTGGCAAACAAGACCTAATACTTGGTGGCAAAACCCTTGTTGGCAAGCACAGCGGTCAGACGTCTTCTGTAGTTGATGATGAGGTTTGCACACATGTCAGGAGGAATTTTGGTCCACTCCTCTTTGCAGATCATCTCTAAATCATTAAGAGTTCTGGGCTGTCGCTTGGCAACTCGCAGCTTCAGCTCCCTCCATAAGTTTTCAATGGGATTAAGGTCTGGTGACTGGCTAGGCCACTCCATGACCCTAATGTGCTTCTTCCTGAGCCACTCCTTTGTTGCCTTGGCTGTATGTTTTGGGTCATTGTCGTGCTGGAAGACCCAGCCACGACCCATTTTTAAGGCCCTGGCGGAGGGAAGGAGGTTGTCACTCAGAATTGTACGGTACATGGCCCCATCCATTCTCCCATTGATGCGGTGAAGTAGTCCTGTGCCCTTAGCAGAGAAACACCCCCAAAACATAACATTTCCACCTCCATGCTTGACAGTGGGGACGGTGTTCTTTGGGTCATAGGCAGCATTTCTCTTCCTCCAAACACGGCGAGTTGAGTTCATGCCAAAGAGCTCAATTTTTGTCTCATCTGACCACAGCACCTTCTCCCAATCACTCTCGGCATCATCCAGGTGTTCACTGGCAAACTTCAGACGGGCCGTCACATGTGCCTTCCGGAGCAGGGGGACCTTGCGGGCACTGCAGGATTGCAATCCGTTATGTTGTAATGTGTTACCAATGGTTTTCGTGGTGACAGTGGTCCCAGCTGCCTTGAGATCATTGACAAGTTCCCCCCTTGTAGTTGTAGGCTGATTTCTAACCTTCCTCATGATCAAGGATACCCCACGAGGTGAGATTTTGCGTGGAGCCCCAGATCTTTGTCGATTGACAGTCATTTTGTACTTCTTCCATTTTCTTACTATGGCACCAACAGTTGTCTCCTTCTCGCCCAGCGTCTTACTGATGGTTTTGTAGCCCATTCCAGCCTTGTGCAGGTGTATGATCTTGTCCCTGACATCCTTAGACAGCTCCTTGCTCTTGGCCATTTTGTAGAAGTTAGAGTCTGACTGATTCACTGAGTCTGTGGACAGGTGGCTTTCATACAGGTGACCATTGCCGACAGCTGTCTGTCATGCAGGTAACGAGTTGATTTGGAGCATCTACCTGGTCTGTAGGGGCCAGATCTCTTACTGGTTGGTGGGGGATCAAATACTTATTTCCCTCTGCAGAATGCAAATAAATTCATATACTTTCCCAATGTGATTTTCCGGATTTAATTTGTGATGTGCTATCTCTCACTGTTACCAATAACCTACCCTTCAATTATGGGCTGCTCATGTCTTTGTCAGTGGGCAAACTTACAAAATCAGCAAGGGATCAAATACTTATTTCCACCACTGTAGGCATCTAAGCAGCTTAGGTGCCTATCAGGCTTATTTTCGAAAGTGATCGCTGGCGATCTTCCAACATAGCCGGCGATCTCAGAAAAGCGGCAAAATCGGTATAATCGAAAGCTGCTTTTTGATACCATCGCCGCTTTCCCGTGCCGTGCCGGCGAAAGTTCAAGGGGGCATGTCAGCGGCGTAGCGAAGGCGGGACATGGGTAGGCATGGGTGTGGCTACCAGATGGCCGGCTTTCGCGGATAATGGAAAAAAAAAAGCGGCGTTAATCAGTATTTCGCCAGGTTTACTTGGTCCTTTAATTTTCACGACCAAGCCTCAAAAAGGTGAACCAATTGACCAGATGACCAACGGAGGGAATGGGGGATGACCTCCCCATACTCCCCACCAATCCCCTCCCACACTTAAAAAATAAAAATACAAAAATACAAAACTTTTTTGCCAGCCTGTATGCCAGCCTCAAATGTCATACCCAGCTCCCTTACAGCAGTATGCAAGTCCCTGGAGCAGTTTTTAATGGATGCAGTGCACTTCAGGCAGGCAGACCCAGGTCCATGCCCCCCCCCCCCCCACCTGTTACACTTGTGGTGCTAAGTGTTGAGCCCTCCAACACCCCCCCAATCCACAGTACCCACATGTAGGTGCCCCCCTTCACCCATAAGGACTATGGTAGTGGTGTAGAGTTGTGGTGAGTGGGTTTGGGGGGGGGGTTGGGGGGCTCAGAACCCAAGGTAAGGGAGCTATGCACCTAGGAGCTATTTGTATATTTTTTTACAATTTTTAGAAGTGCCCCCTAGGGTGCCCGATTGGTGTCCTGGCATGTCAGGGGGACCAGTGCATTACAAATGCTGGCTCCTCCCATGACCAAATGCCTTGGATTTTGCCGGGTTTGAGATTGCCGGCATTTTTTCCCATTACCGCTGAAAAACACAACTGGCCATCTCAAACCCGGTGAACTCTGGCATTTGGCCGGGCTACACCGTATTATCGAAAAAAAAAAGATGGCCGGCCATCTCTTTCGATAATACGGTTACGGCCAGCTGTAGCGCCACCGCCAAAATAGATCGCCAGCGACCTATTTCACCGGCGACATTCGATTATGCCCCTCCACATGCATCCGACATGTACCAAATTGGAACTACCACCCAGCTATTGCAGGCCCTGGGTGGTAATTCCATTTTTGATGTGCATCCAAAACACACAGTAGAAAATGTTTTCTATTTTCTACCACCTGGTGCTTAACTGGCAGTAATCGGCAGTTTATCGCGTGAGACCTTACCACTAAGTTAATGGTTGGCGGTAAGGTCTCAGCCTGAAAATGGATATGTGCTGGTTTTAATTTTGCTGCACATCTATATTAGGCCACAAAAAATGCCTTTTGATCAGGTGTGTTGAAAAATTGGCCTGCACACATCCAAAACACGGGCCTACACTACCACAGTCCACTTTTCAGCATCCCTTAGTGAAGCTGTAAAATGACTGCATTTTCAATTTCTTCTCTTAATGGCCACATCCTAATTTCCTAATTAGCATACAGCCATTAGCACGGAAGCCCTTATCGACACCTATTTTTAAGGTGGTAAATGCTCCCACTGTTTCCGTGTGCTAATCGGTTAGCATGTGATGATGTATCTGTGCTCTATCTGTTTTAAAATTTATAGTTTAGACTGTAAGCCATCCTAAAGTCTTCCCTTAGGTCAGGATAGTAAATTTTTAAATAATTTTGGAAACTTGGAACTCATTTGGAAAAATAGCCCTGAGATTAAGCATGTACTCTGTCAACAAAAATGCATCTTAGAACAATGCTGACATAATGCACTTTTCAGGTTGCTATACTTTTATTCATGTTGTACACCCGAAGCGTGGAAAATTCTTTTGGGATTTTACCACATAGGTTCCAGAAATCTCTTAAATACGTGTGCCTGATCTAAGTCTTTGCTATGAAGAAGAAAAGATTCCTTACCACACAATTAACTACAACAGTAAGTATACTTTCTGTGTCTATATCTTGATTAAAAATTTATACAAACCAACATACAGCAATAGAACCCTATGACCTAATGCTCTGTGCTGAAAGTTGAGTTTTGCAACTGCTTCATTGATCTTCTATGATCCATCTCATCTCAAATAGCAGATGAATAATTTGCAGTCTTAGATGGGATAATTTCTTATAAAGCATTTTCTATGTGTAAAAGAGGTTTTATACAGTGAAAAAAATCTTTTTAAAATATATGGTGTACATGTGCATAAAGAGTAGACACAAAGAAACACAGCATTCACTTTTACTTGGTATAGGGTAGGCATTTGTGGTGCAGCTGTTTGGCAGGAGCAAAGTTGTGATATCCTCAAGTACATTATAAAGTACACGTGTATATGCACATAATACATGCATGAAGCAAATTTTTTGGTGAGTGTTAGTAGTAAATTTGAGAAACTAAGACCATATACTACATATGACCTGGCTTAGGAATGACTTCCATTCCTGTCATGTAATGGGTAAAACTAACCCATTTGGAGAAATCTGTATCTAAGGAAATTATTTACATACACATATTTGTATCTGTCTCAGAGCAGCTGTAAACTTTTGCAAAAGCATTTATTCCAGTGACTTTTAAATGACTTTATAAAAAATAGGCATGAACAATTCACATTTTTTGGCATTTTAAAGGGTGCCCCGTTATAAAATTAGTCCCAACGTGACATATATTGCTAGTGTGATAAAGTCTATGCATCTGATGTGTTCTATGTTCATCACTATTATTAAAAGTCATGCATAAAACTGGTTCATACACAAGACCATGTGCTTGTTCAATTGGCCAGCAGTAGTCATTAAGGGATCACAGCAGACACATGGGAGAATATGGAATGGTGAGATTAGATAGATGTTGCGGAACACCCATCTAAAAAGCTTTGAAGGTAAGTGTTAAAAGTTTGTGGATAATAGTTTAATAGTTTAAAAATGTAACCCATAAGGGGTTAAATAAAACTTATATGGGGCGCTGCTGTCGTGGTGCTGGGAGATGGGCGAGCTGCAGCGGCGATCCGGGGAGGGCGTGGTAACGGTGGCGGCATTTGTGAGCCATTGTTGTTAAAGGGTGAGGTGAGTTGAAGCGGCGATTCCGGTGTGCCGGGCCTGTAATAGCAGCGGGAGCAATGCTGTTTGGTTGCGGATGCTGGGTGAAGGGGGGCGGTGATGTCGGAGTGGTGTGGACCGCCGCTGCTGCTGCTGCTGCAAGAGGCAGCCAGCATTCCAACTGGGCGAAGGGAGGAGGAGAAGACCCGGATCATTGGAGGTGCTTTGGGGCGTCTGGGGCCTCAGATCAGCTGTTTGGTGGGGTGCCGGCGGTGGCGGCACTGGTGTGGAAGCAGAGGGAAGCCCGGGAAAGTCTGAGGGAAGCTGAGGAGGGGCCTGTGAATTCCCAGCTTTTAAAGGGAACTGGCTCTTTTAAGCTGCCGAGCCGGTTCCGATGAGGAAAGAGAGGCTCCGTGGGTCCAGAGGAAGTGGGAGAAGTGCTCTGGTGCACTTCTCCAGTTTTTTATTATTTTCTATACTGGGGGGAAGCTCGGCAGGCGCTGCACGCGCTGGAGAGAGTTGGGCCGGCTGCAGAGAGAGAAGAGCACGAGCCTGATGCTGGCTCGCGCTAGGGACGAAAAGGAGGATTTTTGGGACACTGAATAATAAAAAAAAGTATTCAATTTATACTGTTTTGAATGTTGAGGTGTGTTAAATGTTAAAAAAGAAACATTTAATGTGTATTAAAGTTGTTTTTATTGTGTTTCGGGGATTTGTTGTGTGGGGCTCCTGGCAGAGGCTCGAGCTCGGGAGGGGTTAATGAAAATTCTAAACTGAAAAGTTGGGTAGTTGGGAGGTAAGCTAAGAGCTGGGCAGACCTGTATTTGTGGTCTCTGTGCAGCCAAGTAAAGAAATTTGTTTTAAAAGCATTTAGAAAGGTCTCTTGAGTTGATTTATTAACTTGAAGTGTGACTGCAGTAAACTGATTTATTCAAAAAGCCACTCGCATTTTGTTAGGAGGCTTTAGAAGTGTGATTGTGAGCTTGGTGGGAGAGCTCCTGTCAGAGATTTAATATAATTTAAAATATTAAAATATTTAGTATTAATTGAAATATCTGGTGCTGTTTAAGGCACCAGAAGCTTGTCTCACTGAGAAAATTGGACCTTCATAAGAACTGGTGTGAACAGTTAAAATAGTGCTGTTAGAGGTTTACCTTGTGAAAAGGTTTAATTGTACAACCTCCACAGTAACCTTGAGTTGTGCCATTTAAAAAAAAAAAAAATCACACCTGTTACTGAAATAGCTGTGAGCTGTTTCCCTAAAGGAAATCTCAAGTCACAGGGTTTAAGAATCCTAGTGTCTGTATTAGTGAAGTAATATATATATATACTCTCTAAAATAATTTGGTTGGGAGGGTTAACATAGGGCTATATAATTATGTTTTGTTTTACCTGGGAAAAAGCTAGCTAGGGAAGTGATTGAGGAATTTCTAGGCCAGTTGGCCAGAGTGACCTATATAGATAGGGCATAGGGTTTTTCTTTTTAAGTTGTTAAAGTTTAGAGTAGTAGGTACTCTGAGTTGTTCCTGATAGCATCCTTCCTGTAATCATCACAAGTCAACACGGTACCCAACGATCAAAGAATTAAGAAAAATACAAGAAAGCAGGAAAAATTATCCTTTAAACCCCCATTACAGGCTCATTGAGAAAGGATTCTACAGGGACTTATTAAAGAGAAGTGGAATTTTTTTTTTTATTTTAGTTACATTTGTACCCTGCGCTTTCTCACTCATGGCAGGCTCAATGTAGCAGGCAATGGAGGGTTAAGTGACTTGCCCAAGGTCACAAGGAACTGCCTGTACCCAGATTTGAACTCAGTTATTCAGTTCCCCAGGCCCAAAGTCCACCATCCTAACCACAAGGCCACTCCTCCACTCTAAAATTATAGACTTATACTTACCTTATTCGTTTACCTGAAGAAGTACCTGAAAAGAAAAACAAAGAATCAGTTCTTACAATTTAAAAGAATTTAAGAACACATTACTGCTGCACTGTACATGTTAAATGGGGGGGGGGGGGGGGGGGGGGGGGTTGCTGTGCTTAGGAAATATACTTATCTGATATTTGTCTCTGAAAGTTGTTGATATTGGTTGTGATATATCTACAAAGAGGAAAAAACTGAATTACCTTAAAGTAGTAGTAAGCAAATAAATTTGATTAATTTGAAATATAAATCTTGTACAACTGATCATTTTAGCAGTGGCGTACCTAGGGTAGTTGACACCTGGGGCCGGTCATTTTTTAACACCCCCCTCTAAAATCCAGTATTAGGCATACGGAAAATACAAAATACTCAGGACCTATAGAGCAATTCTACCATACCATAAGCAGTCATTTCTATGAGTCACACATGGAAAAAGAAATCTTAAACACTACAGTGAGCACTAGAACATCAATTCACCTATTGTAAAACGAAACCAGACAGATAGTACAGATCGTTAATCCTGCACAGTTAATGCCAACTGAAAGTCGTGTCTTTTTCACAAACACAGATACACCCTAATCCACTATAGAATAAGTAATCATAAACTTTCTATTTAGACAAAAATTAAACTGAACCCCCGATGCCAGACTCTACATACAATGCAACACCACAGAAACAGAAAATGTCCCCTAGTACTGTGCAAAATATAAAGACAGCACATGTAAATTTGGAAAAAAAAACTAACAAATACCAATTACCACTTTTCAAATTAACAAATAGAAATAAAACAAATATAGAAAATAAAATACCATTTTATTGGACTAATACATTTAATTGTCAGAGGCCAAAACCTTCTTCCTCAGGTCAATACAGTATAGTGTGTTACAGTGTCCTAACCTGACCTGAGGAGGGGGGTTTTGTTCTCCGAAAGTTAGTCAAAATGTATTAAAATTAGTCCAATAAAAAGATTACCTTATTTACATGTTCTATTATAAACATTTATTAACACAGCTACAATACTACTTTATCCTAAAGCAAAAAAAAAATATATATATATTTTATTTACAGTTTGTTGTCTCTGGTTTCTGCTTTCCTCATCTTCTTTTCATTGTCTTCCTTCCATCCAGCATCTGTCTTCGTTCTTTCTCTGCCATCCAGTGTCTGCCCTCTCTGCTGTCCCCTCCATCCAATGTCTACCCTCTCTCCCTGCCCCTTCCATTCACTGTCTGCCCTCTCTCTCCCCCTTCCATTCACTTTCTGCCCTCCCTCTCCCCCCCATCCATCCAAGGTCTGCCCTCCCTCACACCCCATCCATTAAGGGTCTGCCCTCCCCTCTCCCCCCATCCATCCAGGGTCTGCTCTCCCTCACCCCCCATCCATCCATCCATCCATCCATCCATCCATCCATCCATCCATCCATCCATCCATCGTCTGTCCCCTCTCTCTCTCTCTCTCTGCCCCTTTTTTCAGTCCCAATTTCCAGCCCTCTTATCCCACCTGCCCCTAGTTCTAGCCCCAGCCCACATCTCCCACTTGCTCCCCCTTTTCAGCCCCACTATCCCACCAGTCTGCAGTTTCAGCCCCAGCCCTTTTCTCTCACCAGTCCCGAGCTTCAGCCCCACCCACTTCTCCCTGTCCCCTTTTCAGCCCCCAGTCCCCCCAGCTTCAGCCCCTGCCCCTTTTCGGCCCCCAGTTCCAGTACTAGCCCCCTTATCCCACCTACCCTCTTTTTCATCCCCCAGTTCCAGCCCCCTTCATCCACATGCCTTGCATTAGGGACCCCTTTTCAGCCCCAGACCCATTTTCCCACCAGCCCCAGGCATGGCTCCCATTTTCTCGCATGGCCCCTTCCCCACCCCCCTTCTCCCCACCCGTTCCCTTCTCCCCTCTTCTCCCATCTGAGATCCTCCTCCCCACCCCAGTCCCCTTCTCCCATCTGAGACCCCTCCCCATCCCAGTCCCCTTCTCCCATCGAGACCCCCCTCCCCACATCCCCTTCTCCCATCTGAGACCCCCTCCCCACATCCCCTTCTCCCATCTGAGACCCCCACCCCCTTCTCCCCAGCCCAGTCCCCTTCTCCCCTCTTCTCCCATCTGAGGCCCTCCTCTCCAGTCCCCTTCTCCCATCTGAGACCCCCACCCCATTCTCCCCAGCCCAGTCCCCTTCTCCCCTCTTCTCCCATCTGAGACCCCCCTCCCCACGTCCCCTTCTCCCATCTGAGGCCCCCCTCTCCAGTCCCCTTCTCCCATCTGAGACCCCACCCCCTTCTCCCCAGCCCAGTCCCCTTCTCCCCTCTTCTCCCATCTGAGACCCCCCTCCCCATGTCCCCTTCTCCCATCTGAACCCCTCACCCCCCTTCTCCCCAGCCCAGTCCCCTTCTCCCCTCTTCTCCCATCTGAGACCCCCCCCACGTCCCCTTCTCCCATCTGACGCCCCCTTCTCCAGTCCCCTTCTCCCATCTGAAACCCTCCTCCCCAGTCCTCCTCGCCCATCTAAGCCCCCCCCAACTCGACCCACCTACCACCTTTGACGACAGCCCTCGTCTCCTGCCTCCATCCGGGGCTTAAACAAAAAATCTGAAAAGCAGCATGGCAGGCAGCACTTCGTGTCTGCCCTGCCTGCTTGTAAAAGAAAGCGGCAAATCTCCTCGTCGACGTCGCAATGTCGCGTCGGGTATTCCTTCACTGGGTCCTGCCCCCCGCGAGGGTGGGACCCAGTGAGGGAAAACCCGACGCGACGTCGTGACGTCGACGAGGAGGTTTGCCGGCGCTTTCTTTTACAAGCAGGCAGGGCAGACACGAAGCGCTGCCTGCCATGCTGCTTTTCAGATTTTTTTTAAAGGCACAGGATGGAGAGGAGACGAGGGCTGACTGCAGTCAGCAACGGAGCACCCCCCACCCACTGACACCCAGGGCGGACCGCCCCCACCGCCCCCACCTTGGTACGCCACTGCATTTTAGTTCAATTTCCCCTCTTGTTTTTGAAACAGGAGAGCGAGGTTAGTGAAAATAATTGCACCTCACCTCTGTCCGTTCCACAAGAGTTCACCTGAGGTATTCCAAGGGTAACTGTAGAGTGAGCAATTGTGCGAAGAGGTGGGGTCACAAAACAATTTAATATTCTACTCTATTTGTCAATAAGTCGGTAAATAAAAGCAGTGGTATTTCTGAAATACAGGCAGGAAAATCTTTTAAATTTCATAAAAAATATATTAAGGGCCCTGTTTACTTAGGTGTGCTAGTGTTTTTAACACGTGCTAAACTCTAGAGTCACCCATAGGAATATATGGGCCACTTTAGTGTTTAGCCCGTTCTAATAGTTAGCACACGCTAAAAACGCTAGCACGCCCTAAGCGTGGCTTAGTAAACCGGATCCTATGCTTGATGTCTTGGTTTAAACTTTGCTCAATTTATAAAAGTTTTGTGTTTATATCATCTTTCCTCCATGTTTTACCTAAAACAGAAATAAGCAAAATACAAAAACAAAACAGAGCAAAAAACAGAACTGCACAATATTGTGTCCCAATGCCATTGCATGATGCACTATTGTTTTTTCTGTCATTCACCCCTAATACAACTCCTATGTTCTATGAGTCATGTTTTCAACATTGTCTTAGTTTTATCAATGTAAATTAATGGCCCTGTTTACAAAAGGCGTGCTACCGTTTTTAGTGTACACTAAAAATTAGCGTGTGCAAACCATGTAGACGCCCATAGGAATATTATGGGCATCTACATGGTTAGCGCGTGCTAAAAATGGTAGTGCGTCTTTTTAAACAGGGCCCCTAGTTTCGAAGGGAAACTGCCACATAAGTACATATTTAGAATTTCAATTTTAAAAAGTTTCAGTTATTGTGCATCATTGAATGAATACCCACCCCTCCCCCCTATTTACGTTTCAACAAGTGTTATTGATGATGTAACAAAGAATGCTTCCCACAAGTTCAATATACAATGGATCAAAAACCTTAAACAAAGCAGACTAAGCAAAAGCTGACATTAACCACATTGATAAACTTTGTGATGTGTATGAACAGTCCCTCCCCCTTCCCCCTCCCAATACTTTAACAGCTCAAGGAGCACACAGATTATGATTCTATAACCAAACTCTCCTGGCCTTATTCACTATAAGACCGCATACCCCTATCGCAAAGGACTGGTAGAGGGCCCGTGTAAGAAATTTAAAACAAATGAGAGGATTTTGTCTTATCACCTCCCATTCTTCTTTTGAGCCCCATTCTTAAGCCACAAAGCCCCCACAGAGAAGGAGAGGGAAAGAGAGAGAGAGAGAAAAAAAAACAAACTAACTAAAAACCATTTAGTACTAAACTTCGTGCACTTGGAGACAGGGACTGAACATAAGGCCCCCAGACCTCCAAAAAACGTGTTCTTTTCTTTTGCGAGGGTCCCACCGCCCGGCGTTCATGCAGCAGCAGGTCATGAAATCTGTTCCTCCAGTGCCAAAAATCTGGTGGGTCTACAGTCATCCACCCATTCAGGATCACCTTCTTCCCTATCAGGCAGGCCTTACGAATCAACTGCCGTTGGCCCCCCCGCTGAAGGACAAAAAGTTCATATTTGTCGAATAGAATCCCCAGAGGAGTGCAGCTTATTCTAGATTTTACCAAGCCTTCCAAATACTTTATAATCAATTGCCAATATCTTTGTGTACCCGGGCACCGGTTTATATGTTTTTAAAGCAGGAGCCCTTAGCGCCTTCTAAATAGGAGATGCTAAGTGCTCCTGTGTTATTTTCAGTTGCTACATCTCGTGCTCCTGTGTTATTTTCAGTTGCTACATCCTAATGATAACATTAATGCACAGCCTGAGAAAAATAAATTGAAAAGTAGCTATTTTAAGGCCGCAGCAGAAATGGTCTTAGTATGCAGAAATGTCCTGTGTTACCACATGCTAAGGCTATTTTCTATCACAGTTTTGTTAAAGGTCCCAAAGACTTTTGTGAAACATGAATCATGCAGTGAGGGTGGAAGTGGGACTGCACCAAATAACCAAGGCAAACCATGGGGAAAAGTGTCCAAAAGTTTATTTGCCACTGTGTGCTTTTTGTCTTTCCCCGTGGAATGTATGTGGACCCTTTTTATTCTTTCTTCATTTTGTGATTTTACTTTATTCAATAAAAACTTTTTAATATCTACTTCAATCTTGATGTATCCATTTGGGAACAGAAGTTATACCCTAGCTTCCATTCAAAAAGCATGGACAGACTTCTATTTTATTTTATACTTTTCTGACATAGGAGAGCTCTGAGCTGTAGAATATGATTGTATTACTTATTATAAAGAAATAATGTGCACATTAGACACACTTGCCATAATTTCCTTTTTGTTTTGCCCCTTCTCATTCCAGTAGCTAATGAGAATCAGAGAAATGGAAAAGAGAAATCAATCTGAAGTGACAGAATTCATCATTCTGGGATTCTTTGAGTTTCCTGAAATGCAGCCCCTCCTTTTTCTTGTGTTTTTGATTATTTATATGATGTCCTTGACAGGAAACCTTCTTATTCTACTTACAGTTTGCTTCGATTCCCATCTGCATAGTCCCATGTTCTTCTTCCTGAGCAACTTGTCCTTCCTAGAAATCTGTTACGTGACTGTCACAGTGCCTAAATTGTTAGCAGTGCTCATAGCACAGAATAAGACCATCTCTTTCATACATTGTATGATACAAATGTACGTGTTCCTGGCCTGCATAGCTGTTGAGTTCTACCTTCTCACCGCTATGGCCTATGATCGCTATGTTGCCATCTGCAATCCCTTGCGTTATACTATCGTCATGAAAAGGAAAGTCTGCATCATTCTAGCCACTGTTTCATGGACAACTGCATTTCTAAATCCAGTTCCTCATGTTAATTTAATATCGCAGTCATCTTTCTGTAGCTCCAACAAAATTAACCATTTCTTTTGTGACATGACAGCATTGATGAGCCTGTCATGTTCTGGGACCTCTGTCATTGAAACCATAACTTATATTGAAAGTCCACTTCTAGGTTTAACCCCATTCATATTAACAATTACATCCTATGTGTACATTATTTCTGCTATTTTAAAAATCCGCTCTACAAAGGGTAGACAAAAGGCCTTTTCTACCTGTTCCTCTCACCTCACAGTTGTTCTATTATTTTATGGAACCACTTTTGGTGTATACATGAGACCCAAGTCTGATTACTCTATGGACCTTAACAAACTGCTTACTGTTGTGTATATAACTGCTATTCCACTGATCAACCCCTTGATTTATAGTCTGAGAAATAAGGAACTGAAAGGAAGTTTATGCAAAGCACTTAGAAGAGCCAAGAACTAGCACTTGCCATATGGCCATTTTGGGGGGAACCCTTACCGTCACCCATTGAGGTGGCAGTAACTGGGCAGTGATTACTGCCAGGTACTCTCCGGTGCTACAAAAATAACACTATTTTTGTAGCACTGGATATGATGGCGTGCTAGTGGTGGGAAGTACCGCTGGGCTGCTGAGGTAGACCAGCGGTAGCTCCTGTTTAGTGAGCGATAAGCCCGTGTTGGGCTTACCACTGCTTAGTAAAAGGGGCTCTTTTACTAAACCATGTTAAGTGCTCATTTGTGTTTAATGCGGGACAAAATTCCTAATCCAGGACGCGTTAAATCATTGTGTTTTAGTTTTGGCAGTAGCATGTGGTAATCGGGTGCTATTTTTTTCAAACTTCTGGCTGTGGGTGTGACATGGGCAGAAAATGGGCATAGAAGTGTAAATCTTCTAAATAGGAGATGGTAAGTGCTCCTGTGTTATTTTCAGTTGCTACATCCTAATGATAACATTAATGCACAGCCTGAGAAAAATAAATTGAAAAGTAGCTATTTTAAGGCCGCAGCAGAAATGGTCTTAGCATGCAGAAATTTCCTATGTTACCACGTGTTAAGGCTATTTTCTATCACAGTTTTGTTAAAGGTCTCAAAGACTTTTGTGAAACATGAATCATGCAGTGAGGGTGGTAGTGGGACTGTACCAAATAACCAAGGCAAAGCATGGGAAAAGTGTCCAAAAGTTTATTTGCCAGTGGTAAATCTTTGGGTCAGATTTATCACTAGCAAATAAACTTTTCCCACTTTTTCCCATGGTTTGTCTTAGTTATTGAGTACAGTCCCACTTCTACCCTCACTGCGTGCTTTTTGTCTTTCCCTGTGGAATGGATGTGGCCCTTTTTGTTCTTAATTCATTTTGTGAAACATGGCCATGTTGGATTTGACATTATTCATTCATTCATCTTCATTCTTGGTACATCCATTTGTGTGGAGGCGTTATACCCTATCTGCCATTCAAAAAGCATGGACAGTTAAAAAAAAATACTTTTCTTATACAGGAGAGCTCTGAGCTACAGAATATGATTGTATTACTTATCATCAGTGCTTTTTTTGTAGAAAAAAAGGTGCCGGTACTCAGTATGGGCGGGGTCACCACATATGGCTCCACCCCTATGATAGCCACACCCACATTAACCACACACCCTATACCAGCCATGGCGCATATAAACAGACATCATTGAAAATATTACAGTACTGTAGGAGAAAAAAATAACGTGATTTTTTTTCATTATAAATAATCTCTGTAAGCTCTTACAGCTCCAGTATACCCAGTGCAAAATAAGACAGCCAATGTAAATTCTCAAATTGGACATATTACAAACACTAAAATGAAAATAAAATGATTTCTTTCTACCTTTGTTCTGGTGACTGTTTTTCTTTCCATATTGGTCCCAGTCTGTGATTCTCCTTTCCTTTGTTTTCGCTTAACTCTTCTGTGCCATTTGTCATTTTTGTCTCCTTTTTCTTTGCTTTCTTCAATATTTTTCAGGCTCTTTCTCTGTCCAGATTTAATTCATTCTTACTATCCATTCTTTAATTTCCTTCATCTACCTGTGGCTTTTCATCTTTTCCTCACCCTTGTTCTCCCCATACCCCTTCCTCTTATTCTCCAGTCTTTCTCTATTCCCCTTTTCCATCCAGCAGCTCTGCTTTCTCTCCCCATCCTTCCAGTGTCTCCCCTATTTCTTTCTGCATTCTTCCATCCAGCGTCTTCCCTCTTTCTCTCCCTATCCTTCCGTTTTCCCTCTCTCTCCCCATCCTTCCATCTGTTTTTCCCCCTCTCTCCCCATCCTTCCATCTGTTTTCCCTCTCTTTCCCATCCTTCCATCTGTTTTTCCCTCTCTCTCCAATCCTTCCATATCTGTTTTTCCCCTCTCTCCCCAATCCTTCCATATCTGTTTTTCCCCTCTCTCCCCCCAATCCTTCCGTCTGTTTTTCCCTCGCTCTCCCCCATCCTTCCATCTGTTTTTCCCTCTCTCTCCCCATCCTTCCATCTGTTTTCCCCTCTCTCTCCCCAATCCTTTCCTCTGTTGTTTTCCCTCTTTCTCTCTCCCCAATCCTTCCCTGTTGTTTTCCCTCTTTCTCTCTCTTCCCATCCTTCCATCTGTTTTTCCCCTCTCTCCCCAATCCTTCCAACTGTTTTTCCCTCTCTCTCCCCATCCTTCCATCTGTTTTCCCCTCTCTCTCCCCAATCCTTCCCTCTGTTGTTTTCCCTCTTTCTCTCTCTCCCCAATCCTTCCCTCTGTTGTTTTCCTCTCTCTCTCTCCCCAATCCTTCCCTCTGTTGTTTTCCCTCTCTCTCTCTCCCCCCAATCCTTCCCTCTGTTGTTTTCCCTCTCCCTGCCAAGTTTCCCGCGAAAGGTGCGAAGTCGCGACGCACGCGGCACCAGCCCCTATTTCCGGCCGCTGCTGCTTCTCCTGTTGAGCAGCAGCGGCCGCTACACAAAGAAAAAATTGAAACCTGGCTGAAACGCGGCACCCCGGCACTGTAGACAGCCATTAGGCATTGGCAGTTGCCCCGCAGCCGCTCCTCCTCTTGCCTCTACGTCACTGCCCCTGGAGGAAGACCCCGGAGGAGCGCAGTGACGTAGAGGCAAGAGGAGGAGCGGCTGCGGGGCAACAGCCAATGCCTAATGGCTGTCTACAGTGCCGGGGTGCCGCATTTCAGCCAGGTTTGAAGTTTATTTTAAAATCTTTTTCTTTGTGTAGCAGCCGCTGCTGCTCAACAGGAGAAGCAGCAGCGGCCGGAAATGGGGGCTGGCACTGCGTCACGGACATGGACTCACGGGGCGGGGGGGGGGGGGGAGCAAAAAAAAAAGGTGCCGGTACGCCGTACCGTTGCGTACCGGCACAAAAAAAGCACTGCTTATCATAAAGAAATGATGTGCACATTAGATAAATTTGTTATAATTTCCATTTTGTTTTGCCTCTTCTCATTCCAATAGCTAATCAGAATCAGAGAAGTGGAAAAGAGAAATCACTCTGAGATGACGGATTCTCTGAGTTTCCTGAGATACAGCTCCTCGTTTTTCTTGTGTTTTTGATTATTTATATGATGTCCTTGACAGGGAACCTTCTTATTATACTCACAGTTTGCTTTGATTCCCATCTGTATAGCCCCATGTTGTCCTTCCTAGAAATCTGTTATGTGACTGTCAAAATGCCTAAATTGTTAGCAGTGCTTAGCAGTGCTCATAGCACTGAAAAAGACCATCTCTTTCATGCAGTGTATGATACAGATGTACCTGTTCCTGGCCGGCACAGATGTTGAAATCTACCTTCTCACCGCCATGGCCTATGATCGCTATGTTGCCATCTGCAATCCCTTGCGTTACACCATCATCATGAAAAGGAAAGTCTGCATTATTCTAGCCATTGTTTCACGGTCATTTGCATTTCTAGTTCCAGTTCCTCATATTACTTTAATATCTCAATTATCTTTCTGTAGTTCTGTTGAAATTAACCATTTATTTTGTGATATAACAGCATTGATGAGCCTGTCATGTTCTGGGACCTATGTCAATGAAACCATAACTTATATTGAAGGTCCACTTGTAGGTTTAATCCCATTCATATTAACAATTACATCATATTTGTATACTATTTCTACTATTCTAAAAATCCATACTGCAGAGGGGAGACAAAAGATCTTTTCTACATGTTCCTCTCACTTCACAGTTGTTCTATTATTTAATGGATCCACTTTTGGTGTGTACATGAGACCCAAGTCTTATTCTATGGATCTTAACAAACTGCTTACTGTAGTGTATATAACTGTAATTCCACTGCTCAACCCTTTTATTTATAGTCTGAGAAATAAGGACCTGAAAGGAAGTTTATGGAAAGCAACCATAAGTAAACAGTGTGGGAGGTAATTTTATAACATGGTGCCTATATGAGATGCTAAAAAAGCCACCTGTCATATACATATTTTACAAAAGCAACCAAGGCGCCGGTGTGCCTTTTAAAAGCAGGCTCCTACAATGACCTCTGATTGTGTACAAATTCTCCTGCAGAAATTCACACCAAGAATGTATGTACAAGTTTATTATTAAAATTATTGGTAATACTCAGCTCCTGATGGTCAGCAGTTTTGAAGCCACTAGCCACTGTGGACTGAATTATCCCCAGATATTTAATGCCGGGCCATATCTGGACTCCGAAAATTGAAGATCCAATTTAGTACGGTCACCTGAAAGTTAACCAGGCAGCCTTTTTGCTGTTAAACTTTATCCGATTATTTGGGGACCCTGTCAGTAAAATACATCAAACTCTAGGCTTAACACATTTTAATGTGGAAGTTTCCCATGTACTAGGATCAGATTGAGGGATCCTTTTATCAAGTTGCAGCAAAAGGGGGCCTGCACTGGCATTGGTACATGTTTTTCATGTACTTCGAGCCCCCCCGTTACCACAGCAGGTAAAAGAGAAGTCTCTCTTTCCTGTATGAAATGGTTGTGCTGCAAGTAAAGCACTTGCCGTGGCATGACCATATTGGGGGGGGGGGGGGGGAACCATTATTGCCACCGATTGAAGTTGCAGTAAAGGCTCTCGCACTAGCCTAGTGGTAACTGGGCAGTGAGCGGCATTGTCCTATTACTGCCGGGTACACTCCGGCGCTGCAAAAATAAATATATTTTTGTAGCACTGGATATGATGGCGCGCTAGGGTAGGAAGTCCTACCAGGCTGCTGCGGTAGCCCAATGATACTTCCTGTTTAGCGAACAGTAAGCCCGTGTTGGGCTTTCTGTCCAATAACCAATTCCAAATCCCTAATCCACAACAGAACATTACCTCCTATCCCATGACTTTCTGATTTTCTCAGGGACCCCCGCCAGCAAACAAGGTATCTGATGTGGCGGCGGGGCGGGTAGCGACTGCGGGGGAGAGTTGGTGGCGGGAGGGGGGTTCAAGGGGGTCGTCGGAAGGCCGGCAGGGGTCCAATGTGGCAGCGGCGGCTCGGGGGGGGGCAGCTAAACAGTGCCCCCCCACCTCGGGCTCTGGCCCCCCCTCCCGGCGATGTCTGGCTACGCCCCTGATGCACACTGAATACACTCCAGGGAATTATATGCTGAAACTATCCAAATAATGTACCACAATGATACAAATAGTAAACAGAATAGTATTTGCAGTATTCTGTAAATATATGAAGGTACTTTAACATTTAGCTCCCAGTCAGCCCTAACTCCCCAGTCCAGCGTCTTTCTGTTGACCTTATGAACAGTGATGTTCAGCAGCACTGTAATAGAAATCCTGTATTTACTGGTCTTTACTGTAGAGTTACCAGACATGTTTGGGATAAATATTAGCTGTATTAGCTGTATCTAATTGTTAGAGAAGCAGGCTGAGAACCAGAAAAGCTGAGATTCAGATACCACTGTTGCACCTTTAGAGCTTGGGCAAGTCTCTTAACTCTCCATTGCCTCCAGTACAATCTAAGAGGCCTTTTTACTAAGCTGCACAAGAAAAGTGGCCTGTACTATAATTTGTGCTGGCATTCTCACACACTGCGGCCAATTTTAGGGGCA
Source organism: Microcaecilia unicolor (assembly GCF_901765095.1). Taxonomy (NCBI): domain Eukaryota; kingdom Metazoa; phylum Chordata; class Amphibia; order Gymnophiona; family Siphonopidae; genus Microcaecilia; species Microcaecilia unicolor. The sequence continues at coordinate 95,910,866 of NC_044037.1, read as the reverse complement.
TATAGGCATCTAAGCAGCTTAGGGGTCTTTCAGGCTTATTTTCGAAAGTGATCGTTGGCGATCTTCCAACATCAATCGGGAGATGGCCGGCGATCTCGGAAAAGCAGCAAAATCGGTATAATCGAAAGCTGCTTTTTTGACACCATCGCTGCTTTCCCGTTGCCGCGCCGGCAAAAGTTCAAGGGGGCGTGTCGGCGGCGTAGCGAAGACGGGACATGGGCGGGCATGGACGTGGCTACCAGATGGCCGGCTTTCGCGGATAATGGAAAAAAAAGCGGCGTTAATCAGTATTTCGTCGGGTTTACTTGGTCCTTTAATTTTCACGACCAAGCCTCAAAAAGGTGCCCCAATTGACCAGATGACCACCTGAGGGAATGGGAGATGACCTCCCCATACTCCCCCAGTGGTCACCAACCCCCTCCCACACTTAAAAAACAAAAATACAAAACTTTTTTGCCAGCCTGTATGCCAGCCTCAAATGTCATACCCAGCTCCCTGACAGCAGTATGCAAGTCCCTGGAGCAGTTTTTAATGGGTGCAGTGCACTTCAGGCAGGCAGACCCAGGTCCATCCCCTCCCTACCTGTTACACTTGTGGTGCTAAGTGTTGAGCCCTTCACCCCCCCAAAACCCACTGTACCCACATGTAGGTGCCCCCTTCACCCATAAGGACTATGGTAGTGGTGTAGAGTTGTGGGGAGTGGGTTTGGGGGGGGGGGGCTCAGAACCCAAGGTAAGGGAGCTATGCACCTAGGAGCTATTTGTATATTTTTTTACAACTTTTAGAAGTGCCCCCTAGGATGCCCGGTTGGTGTCCTGGCATGCCAGGGGGACCAGTGCACTACAAATGCTGGCTCCTCCCATGACCAAATGCCTTGGAATTTGCCGGGTTTGAGATTGCTGGCATTTTTTTCCATTATCGCTGAAAAACACAACCGGCCATCTCAAACCCGGCGAACTCTGGCATTTGGCCAGGCTACACCGTATTATCAAAAAAAAAGATGGCCGGCCATCTTTTTCGATAATACGGTTATGGCCAGTTGTGGCGCCGCCGCCAAAATAGATCGCTGGCAACCTATTTCACCGGCGACGTTCGATTATGTCCCTCCACATGCATCCGACATGTGCCAAATTGGAACTACCCCCCAGATACTGCAGGCCCTGGGTGGTAATTCCATATTTGATGTGCATCGAAAACACACAGTAGAAAATGTTTTCTATTTTCTACCACCTGGTGCTTAACTGGCAGTAATCGGCAGTTTATGCACAATGTCCAGTTATCGCGTGAGACCTTACCGCTAAGTTAATGGTTGGCGGTAAGGTCTCAGCCTGAAAATGGATATGCGCTGGTTTTAATTTTGCTGCACATCTATATTAGGCCACAAAAAATGCCTTTTGATCAGGCCTGCACACATCCAAAACATGGGCCTACACTACCACAGTCCACTTTTCTGCATCCCTTAGTGAAGCTGTAAAATGACTGCATTTTCAATTTTTTCTATTAATGGCCACACCCTAATTTACTAATTAGCATACAGCCATTAGCACGGAAGCCCTTACCGACACCTATTTTTAAGGTGGTAAATGCTCCCACTGTTTCCGTGTGCTAATCGGTTAGCATGTGATGATGTATCTGTGCTCTATCTGTTTTAAAATTTATAGTTTAGACTGTAAGCCATCCTAAAGTCTTCCCTTAGGTCAGGATAGTAAATTTTTAAATAATTTTGGAAACTTGGAATTCATTTGGAAAAATAGCCCTGAGATTAAGCATGTAAACATAGTAAACACAGTAGATGACGGCAGAAAAAGACCTGCACGGTCCATCCAGTCTGCCCAAGAAGATAAATTCATATGTGCTACTTTTTTATTTGTACTGTCCTCTTCAGTGCACAGACCATATAAGTCTGGACAGCCCTATCCCCGCCTCCCAACCACAAACCCCGCCTCCCTCCACCAGCTCTCCCCTATAAGTCTGCCCAGCACTATCCCCGACTCCCAACTACCAGTCCCGCCTCCCACCACCAGCTCTGGCACAGACCGTATAAGTCTGCCCAGCACTATCCCTGCCTCCCACCACCGGCTCTGGCACAGACTGTATAAGTCTGCCCAGCACTAGCCCTGCCTCCCAACCACCAGCTCTGCCACCCATTCTAGGCTAAGCTCTTGAGGATCCATTCCTTCTGCACAGGATTCCTTTATGTTTATCCCACGCATGTTTGAATTCCGTTACCGTTTTCATCTCCACCACCTCCCACAGGAGGGCAATCCAAGTATCCACCACCCTCGCCATGAAAAAATACTTCCTGATATTCTTCTTGAGTCTGCCCCCCTTCAATCTCATTTCATGCCCTCTCGTTCTACCGCCTTCCCATCTCTGGAAAAGGTTTGTTTGCGGATTAATACCTTTCAAATATTTGAACGTCTGTATCATATCACCCCTGTTTCTCCTTTGCTCCAGGGTATACATGTTCAGGTCTGCAAGTCTCTCCTCATACGTCTTCTAACACAAATCCCATACCATCCTCGTAGCTTTTCTTTGCACCGCTTCAATTCTTTTTACATCCTTAGCAAGATACGGCCTCCAAAACTGAACACAATACTCCAGGTGGGGCCTCACCTCGGACTTGTACAGGGGCATCAACACCTCTTTTCTTCTGCTGGTCACACCTCTCTCTATACAGCCTAGTAACCTTCTAGCTACGGCCACCGCCTTGTCACACTGTTTCATCGCCTTCAGATCCTCAGATACTATCACCCCAAGATCCCTCTCCCCATCCGTACCTAGCAGACTCTCACCACCTAACACATACGCCTCTCTTGGATTTCTACTCCCTAAGTGCATCACTTTGCATTTCTTCGCATTGAATTTTAATTGCCAAACCTTAGACCATTCTTCTAGCTTTTTCAGATCCTTTTTCATGTTTTCCACTCCCTCCGGGGTGTCCACTGTGTTACAAATCTTAGTATCATCCGCAAATAGGCAAACTTTACCTTCTAACCCTTCGGCAATGTCACACACAAATATATTGAACAGAATCGGCCCCAGCAACGATCCCTGAGGCACTCCACTACTCACCTTTCCCTCCTCCGAGCGAACTCCATTCACCACCACCCTCTGGCGCCTGTCCGTCAACCAGTTCCTAATCCAGTTCACCACTTTGGGTCCTATCTTCAGCCCATCCAGTTTATTTAAGAGCCTCCTGTGGGGAACCGTGTCAAAAGCCTTGCTGAAATCTAAGTAGATTACGTCTATAGCACGTCCACGGTTCAATTCTCCTGTCACCCAATCAAAGAATTCAATGAGATTTGTTTGGCACGATTTCCCTTTGGTAAAACCATGTTGTCTCAGATCTTGCAACTCATTTTCTTCCAGGAAATTGACTATCCTTTCCTTCAGCATCGCTTCCATTACTTTTCCAATAATCGAAGTGAGGCTTACCGGCCTGTAGTTTCCAGCTACTTTCCTATCACCACTTTTGTGAAGAGGGACCACCTCTGCCGTTCTCCAATCCCTCGGAACTCTCCCATTTCTAAGGATATATTAAATAAATCTTTAAGAGGACCCGCCAGAACCTCTCTGAGCTCCCTCAATATCCTGGGGTGGATCCCATCCGGTCCCATGGCTTTGTCCACCTTTAGTTTTTCTAGTTGTTGATACATACTCTCTTCCGTGAATGGTGCTATATCCACTCCATTCTCAAATAAACTTTTGCCAGTCCATCATGGTCTTTCTCCCGGATTTTCTTCAGTAAAAACAGAACAAAAGTATCTATTTAGCAAATTTGCCTTTTCTTCATCATTATCTACATAGCGGTTTGCAGTATCTTTTAGTCTCACAATTCCCTTTTTAGTCATTCTCCTTTCACTAATATACCTGAAGAAATTTTTGTCACCCCTCCTTACCTTTCTAGCCATTTGTTCTTCCGCTTACGCTTTCGCCAGACGTACCTCTCTCTTGGCTTCTTTCAGTTTCCTCTGGTATTCCTCCCCGTATTCCTCGTCTTGAGTTTTTCTGTATTTCTGGAACGCCAACTCTTTAGCCTTTATTTTTTCAGCCACTTGCTTGGAGAACCATAGTGGTTTCCTTTTTCTCTTGCTTTTATTTACTTTCCTTACATAAAGGTTTGTGGCCCTATTTATAGCTTTTTTCAGCCTGGACCACTGTCCTTCCACTTCTCGTACGTCCTCCCAGCCCATCAGCTCCTTCCTTAGGTATGCCCCCATTTTACTAAAGTCAGCATGCTTGAAATCCAGGACTTTGAGTTTTGAATGGCCACCCTCCTCTTCAGCCGTCATATCAAACCAAACCGTTTAATGGTCACTACCGCCCAGGTGGGCACCCACTCAGACATTTGACACGCTATCCGCATTTGTGAGCACCAGATCTAGCGTCGCTCCCTCCCTCGTGGGTCCCATGACCATTTGTCTGAGCAGAGCACTTTGGAAAGCACCCACAATCTCTCTACTTCTTTCCGATTCCACAGACGGAACCTTCCAATCTACATCCGGCAGATTGAAATCTCCCAGCAACAGCACCTCTCTCTTCTTTCCCAACCAGTGCTTTTTTTGTGCCGGTACGCAACGGTACAGCGTACCGGCACCTTTTTTTTTTGCTCCTCCCGCCCTGTGATTCCATGTCCCGCACGTAGTGCCAGCCCCCATTTCCGGCCGCTGCTGCTTTTCCTGTTGAGCAGCAGCGGCCGCTACACAAAGAAAAAGAAGATTTAAAAAAAACTTCAAACCTGGCTGAAACGCGGCACCCCGGCACTGTAGACAGCCATTAGGCATTGGCTGTTGCCACGCAGCTGCTCCTCCTCTTGTCTCTATGTCACTGCCCCTGGAGGAAGACCCCGGAGGAGCGCAGTGATGTAGAGGCAAGAGGAGGAGCGGCTGCGGGGCAACAGCCAATGCCTAATGGCTGTCTACAGTGCCGGGGTGCCGCGTTTCAGCCAGGTTTGAAGTTTATTTTAAAATCTTTTTCTTTGTGTAGCGGCCGCTGCTGCTCAACAGGAGAAGCAGCAGCAGCCGGAAATAGGGGCTGGTGCCGCGTGCGTCGCGACTTCACGCCGTTCGCGGGAAACTTGGCAGGGAAAGGGAAACCAACAGAGGGAAGGATTGGGGAGAGAGAGAAAGAGGGAAACCAACAGAGGGAAAGATTGGGAAGAGAGAGAAAGAGGGAAACCAACAGAGGGAAAGATTGGGGAGAGAGAGAAAGAGGGAAAACAACAGAGGGAAGGATTGGGGAGAGAGGGGAAAACAGATGGAAGGATGGGGAGAGAGAGGGAAAAACAGATGGAAGGATGGGGAGAGAGAGAAAGAGGGAAAACAACAGAGGGAAGCATTGGGGAGGAAGAGAAAGAGGGAAACAACAGAGGGAAGGATTGGGGAGAGAGAGAAAGAGGGAAAACAACAGAGGGAAGGATTGGGGAGAGAGAGGGAAACAACAGAGGGAAGGATTGGGGAGAGAGAGAAAGAGGGAAAACAACAGAGGGAAGGATTGGGGAGAGAGAGAGAGGGAAAACAACAGAGGGAAGGATTGGGGAGAGAGAAAGAAGGAAAACAACAGAGGGAAGCATTGGGGAGAAAGAGAAAGAGGGAAAACAACAGAGGGAAGCATTGGGGAGAAAGAGAAAGAGGGAAAACAAGAGAGGGAAGGATTGGGGAGAGGGAAAAACAGATGGAAGGATGGGGAGAGAGAGGGAAAAACAGATGGAAGGATTGGGGAGAGAGGGGAAAAACAGATGGAAGGATTGGGGAGAGAGAGAAAGAGGGAAAACAACAGAGGGAAGGATTGGGGAGAGAGAGAAAGAGGGAAAACAACAGAGGGAAGGATTGGGGAGAGAGAGAAAGAGGGAAAACAACAGAGGGAAGGATTGGGGAGAGAGAGGGAAAAACAGATGGAAGGATTGGGGAGAGAGGGGAAAACAGATGGAAGGATTGGGGAGAGAGGGGAAAAACAGATGGAAGGATGGGGAGAGAGGGGAAAACAGATGGAAGTATTGGGGAGAGAGGGGAAAAACAGATGGAAGGATGGGGAGAGAGGGAAAAACACAGATGGAAGGATTGGGGAGAGAGGGAAAAACAGATGGAAGGATGGGGAAAGAGAGAGGGAAAACAGATGGAAGGATGGGGAGAGCAAGCAGAGCTGCTGGATGGAAAAGGGGAATAGAGAAAGACTGGAGAATAAGAGGAAGGGGCATGGGGAGAACAAGGGTGAGGAAAAGATGAAAACCCACAGGTAGATGAAGGAAATTAAAGAATGGATAGTAAGAATGAATTAAATCTGGACAGAAAGAGAGCCTGAAAAATATTGAAGAAAGCAAAGAAAAAGGAGACAAAAATGACAAATGGCACAGAAGAATTAAGCGAAAACAAAGGAAAGCAGAATCACAGACTGGGACCAATATGGAAAGAAAAACAGTCACCAGACAACAAAGGTAGAAAAAAATCATTTTATTTTCATTTTAGTGTTTGTAATATGTCCAATTTGAGAATTTACATTGGCTGTCTTATTTTGAACTGGGTATACTGGAGCTGTAAGAGCTTACAGAGATTATTTATAATGAAAAAAAATCACGTTATTTTTTTCTCCTATAGTACTATAATATTTTCAATGATGTCTGTTTATATGCGCCATGGCTGGTATAGGGGGTGTGGTTAATGTGGGTGTGGCTATCATAGGGGTGGAGCCATATGTGGTGACCCCGCCCATAATGAGTACCGGCCCCTTTTTTTCTACAAAAAAAGCACTGTTCCCAACTTTTGAATATCTGCAATCAGGTCTTTATCTAATTCTTCCAATTGTGTTGGAGGTCTGTAGACAACACCCACTTGGACAGAGGTTCTACCATATCTTTTTAAGGTGATCCATATCGCTTTTTCCTTACCCCAGGTCCCTGTCATTTCGGTTGCTGTGATATCATTTCTCACATATAGAGCTACTCCTCCACCTTTAGGACCCTCTCTATCCTTCCTAAATAGATTATAGCCTGGTATGTTTGCATCCCATTCATGGGAACCATTGAGCCATGTCTCTGTGATTGCAACAATGTCTAAGTCTGCCTTCAACATCAGGGCTTGAAGGTCATGAACTTTGTTGCCAAGACTGCGAGCATTTGTGGTCATCACTTTCCATTTACATTTCCATTTCTTGGTATGTGTTTCAACATTTGATATTTTGGTGTGGTTTTTGTCTTTGGGTCCCTCCATATCTTTTTGTTCCACCTTAATTTCTTTTGCTTTTGCTGTTTCTTCTGGCTCAGTTCTATTTTTAGGAACCTCACAGAGCTCTAATGGAGCAAAAGAATTCTGTAGGGGTAACACTTGTGAGGGTGTATGCCTCTGTGTACCATGACGAAGTCTGCCTGAGCCTACTGTGAACCATCTATTCTTAGGTGGTTTTATCCTTTGAGGCAGTGGTGTGAATTTGGTTTGATTTTGTGCAGTCTTAGAAGTTGCTTTAAGTGCATCTAATTCCTGCTTTAATTTACCGAGCTCTTGTTTTAAACTAGCGAGTTGATTACAGATAGGACAAGCCTTAAGTTTCCAGATGATTGGCCTTGAAACTAAAGCTCCACAATTATTACAGAGAATAAAAGTCATCCTGATTTGTTGAATGGGTATGAGTAGGTATTTTATGATGGGGCTTGACAGTGTGCAAGATTAACTTTACTCCTCAGCAATTTGAGACAGTTGTAATTTGGGTGGAGTTAAGTTGTGATAAGTAGTATAGTTAGAATAGGGATTTAGGAAGTGTCAGTCTTGAGGTGGGTGGGATGAGGAGTAGGGTGGGTGGGCATAAACCTAAACTTATGGAATGTGTTTGCTGTAAAACCTATCTTAGGCCTGTATTAAGCCTCTTTTCTACAAAGCTGATTGGGACAAGGGGAAGACAAGGATAGTAGGTAGAGATTTGAAAAACAAAACAAAACACAGTTCTAGGGTAGGAAAAGCCACAAATATAGCAAGCACAAGTCTTATCTGAGTTTCTCCCAGCCAGAGACCAGCAACACAGCTCTCCACAGAAAACATACTTGTGCTTTTAAAATGGCTGCAGAAAAAAACCAGGTGAGCTGAGATGGGGTGGGGGAAGGAAGGAGCTCAGAACCTTGGCAAAAGAAAGATTTCTAATACTTGCTGGCAGTTTGAAATCAGAAATCTAGTTTACTCTGTCAACAAAACACATCTTTGAACGATGCTGACATAATGCACTTTTCAGGTTGCTATATTTTTATTCATGTTGTACACCCGAAGCTTGGAAAATTCTTTTGGGATTTTACCACATAGGTTCCAGAAATCTCTTAAATACGTGTGCCTGATCTAAGTCTTTGCTATGAAGAAGAAAAGATTCCTTACCACACAATTAACTACAACAGTAACTATACCTTTCTGTGTCTATATCTTGATTAGAAATTTATACAAACCAACATACAGCAATAGAACCCTATGACCTAATGCTCTATGCTGAACGTTGAGTTTTGCAACTGCTTCATTGATCTTCTATGATCCATCTCATCTCAAATAGCAGATGAATAATTTGCAGTCTTAGATGGGATAATTTCTTATAAAGCATTTTCTATGTGTAAAAGAGGTTTTATACAGTGAAAAAAATCTTTTTAAAATATATGGTGTACATGTGCATAAAGAGTAGACACAAAGAAACACAGCATTCACTTTTACTTGGTATAGGGTAGGCATTTGTGGTGCAGCTGTTTGGCAGGAGCAAAGTTGTGATATCCTCAAGTACATTATAAAGTACACGTGTACATGCACATAATACATGCATGAAGCAAATTTTTTGGTGAGTGTTAGTAGTAAATTTGAGAAACTAAGACCATATACTACATATGACCTGGCTTAGGAATGACTTCCATTCCTGTCATGTAATGGGTAAAACTAACCCATTTGGAGAAATCTGTATCTAAGGAAATTATTTACATACACATATTTGTATCTGTCTCAGAGCAGCTGTAAACTTTTGCAAAAGCATTTATTCCAGTGACTTTTAAATGACTTTATAAAAAATAGGCATGAACAATTCACATTTTTTGGCATTTTAAAGGGTGCCCCGTTATAAAATTAGTCCCAACGTGACATATATTGCTAGTGTGATAAAGTCTATGCATCTGATGTGTTCTATGTTCATCACTATTATTAAAAGTCATGCATAAAACTGGTTCATACACAAGACCATGTGCTTGTTCAATTGGCCAGCAGTAGTCATTAAGGGATCACAGCGGACACATGGGAGAATATGGAATGGTGAGATTAGATAGATGTTGCGGAACACCCATCTAAAAAGCTTTGACGGTAAGTGTTAAAAGTTTGTGGATAATAGTTTAATAGTTTAAAAATGTAACCCATAAGGGGTTAAATAAAACTTATCTGGGGCACTGCTGTCGTGGTGCTGGGAGATGGGCGAGCTGCAGCGGCGATCCGGGGAGGGCGTGGTAACGGTGGCAACAGTGGCGGCATTTGTGAGCCGCTGTTGTTAAAGGGTGAGGTGAGTTGAAGCGGCGATTCTGGCGTGCTGGGCCTGTAATAGCAGCGGGAGCAACGCTGTTTGGTTGCGGATGCTGGGTGAAGGGGGGCGGTGATGTCGGAGTGGTGTGGACCGCCGCTGCTGCTGCTGCTGCTGCTGCAAGAGGCAGCCAGTATTCCAACTGGGCGAAGGGAGGAGGAGAAGACCCGGATCATTGGAGGTGCTTTGGGGCGTCTGGGGCCTCAGATCAGCTGTTTGGTAGGGTGGCGGCGGTGGTGGCACTGGTGTGGAAGCAGAGGGAAGCCCGGGAAAGTCTGAGGGAAGCTGAGGAGGGGCCTGTGGATTCCCAGCTTTTAAAGGGAACTGGCTCTTTTAAGCTGCCGAGCCGGTTCCGATGAGGAAAGAGAGGCGCCGTGGGACCAGAGGAAGTGGGAGAAGTGCTCTGGTGCACTTCTCCAGTTTTTTATTTTTTTCTATACCGGGGGGAAGCTTGGCAGGCGCTGCACGCGCTGGAGAAGAGTTGGGCCGGCTGCAGAGAGAGAAGAGCACGAGCCTGATGCTGGCTCGCACCAGGGACGAAAAGGAGGATTTTTGGGACACTGAATAATAAAAAAAGTATTCAATTTATACTGTTTTGAATGCTGAGGTGTGTTAAATGTTAAAAAAGAAACATTTAATGTGTATTAAAGTTGTTTTTATTGTGTTTTGGGGATTTGTTGTGTGGGGCTCCTGGCAGAGGCTCGAGCTCGGGAGGGGTTAAGGAAAATTCTAAACTGAAACATTGGGCAGTTGGGAGGTAAGCTAAGAGCTGGGCAGACCTGTATTTGTGGTTTCTGTGCAGCCAAGTAAAGAAATTTGTTTTAAAAGCATTTAGAAAGGTCTCCTGAGTTGATTTATTAACTTGAAGTGTGACTGCAGTAAACTGATTTATTCAAAAAGCTACTCGCATTTTGTTAGGAGGCTTTAGAAGTGTGATTGTGAGCTGGATGGGAGAGCTCCTGTCAGAGATTTAGTATAATTTAAAATATTAAAATATTTAGTATTAATTGAAATATCTGGTGCTGTTTAAGGCACCAGAGGTTTGTCACACTGAGAAAATTGGACCTTCATAAGAACTGGTGTGAACAGTTAAAATAGTGCTGTTAGAGGTTTACCTTGTGAAAAGGTTTAATTGTACAACCTCCACAGTAACCTTGAGTTGTGCCATTTAAAAAAAAAAAATCACACCTGTTACTGAAATAGCTGTGAGCTGTTTCCCTAAAGGAAATCTCAAGTCACAGGGTTTAAGAATCCTAGTGTCTGTATTAGTGAAGTAATATATATATATACTCTCTAAAATAATTTGGTTGGGAGGGTTAACATAGGGCTATATAATTATATTTTGTTTTACCTGGGAAAAAGCTAGCTAAGGAAGTGATTGAGGAATTTCTAGGCCAGTTGGCCAGAGAGACCTATATAGATAGGGCATAGGGTTTTTCTTTTTAAGTTGTTAAAGTTTAGAGTAGTAGGTACTCTGAGGTGTTCCTGATAGCATCCTTCCTGTAATCATCACAAGTCAACACGGTACCCAACGATCAAAGAAAGAAGAAAAATACAAGAAAGCAGGAAAAAGTATCCTTTAAACCCTCATTACAGGCTCATTGAGAAAGGATTCTACAGGGACTTATTAAAGAGAAGTGAAATAAAACTATAGACTTATACTTACCTTATTCGTTTACCTGAAGAAGTACCTGAAAAGAAAAACAAACAAAGAATCAGTTCTTACAATTTAAAAGAATTTAAGAATACATTACTGCTGCGCTGTGCATGTTAAATGGGGGGGGGGGGGGGGGGGGTTGCTGTGCTTAGGAAATATACTTACCTGATATTTGTCTCTGAAAGTTGTTGATATTGGTTGTGATATATCTATAAAGAGGAAAAAAATGAATTACCTTAAAGAAGTAGTAAGCAAATATATTTTATTAATTTGAAATATAAATCTTGTACAACTGATCATTTTAGTTCAATTTCCCCTCTTGTTTTTGAAACAGGAGAGTGAGGTTAGTGAAAATAATTGCACCTCATCTCTGTCCGTTCCACAAGAGTTCACCTGAGGTATTCCAAGGGTAACTGTAGGGTGAGCAATTGTGCCAAGAGGTGGGGTCAAAAAACAATTTAATATTCTACTCTATTTGTCAATAAGTCAGTAAATAAAAACAGTGGTATTTCTGAAATACAGGCAGGAAAATCTTTTAAATTTCATAAAAAATATATTAAAGGCCCTGTTTACTTAGGTGTGCTAGTGTTTTTAACACGTGCTAAACTCTAGAGTCACCCATAGGAATATATGGGCCACTTTAGTGTTTAGCCCGTTCTAATAGTTAGCGCATGCTAAAAATGCTAGCATGCCCTAAGCGTGGCTTAGTAAACCGGGTCCTACGCTTGATGTCTTGGTTTAAACTCTGTTCAATTTATAAAAGTTTTGTGTTTATATCATCTTTCCTCCATGTTTTACGTAAAACAGAAATAACCAAAAGACAAAAACAAAACAGGAAAAAAATTGTTCAATTTTGTATTCCAATGCCATTGCATGTTGCACTATTGTTTTTTCTGTCAGTCACCCCTAATACAACTCCTATGTCCTATGAGTCATGTTTTCAACATTGTCTTAGTTTTACCAATATAAATAAAGGGCCCTGTTTACAAAGGCGTGCTACCGTTTTTAGTGTACACTAAAAATTAGCGTGTGCAAACCATGTAGACGCCCATAGGAATATTATGGGCATCTACATGGTTAGCGCGTGCTAAAAATGGTAGTGCGTCTTTTTAAACAGGGCCCCTAGTTTCGAAGGGAAACTGCCACATAAAAACATATTTAGAATTACAATTTTAAAAAGTTTCAGTTATTGTGCATCATTGAATGAATACAGTTGAATGTAAAGGCATACATTTTTCAAATATTGGTGCACAATCTGACAATGAACTGATAGATTGACAATGACAACTCATTATATTGGATATCATCTGTTATGCCTATTAAATGTTAGATTGTTTACACAATTATTTATTTCATGTACGCTTATATTTGAGATACTAATGCTTATATTACATTTTTAAATGAATTATATATGCATTTGTTATTGTTTTAGGACCCCTTTTTACCAAACTGTGGCAAAAGGGGACACTGCTGGAGTCGGTGCATGTTTTTCAAGTGTGCCAAGGCTCCTTTTACAGCAGTGGGTAAAAGAGAAATCTCTCTTTCCTGCAGGAAATGGCTGTGTGACAAGTAAAGCACTTTCCACTTGGCCATTTTGGGGGAAACCCTTACCGCCACCCATTGAGGTGGTGGTAAGGGCTCCCGCGCTAACCTGGCGGTAACCGGGCATTGATTACTGCCAGGTACTCTCCGGTGCTACAAAAATAAAAATATTTTTGTAGCACTGGATATGATGGCGTGCTAGTGGTGGCAAGTACCGCTGGGCTGCTGGGGTAGACCAGCGGTAGCTCCTGTTTAGTGAGCGGTAAGCCCACATTGGGCTTGCCGTTGCTTAGTAAAAGCTAAGTGCTCATGTGTGTTTAATACGGGACAAAATTCCTAATCCAGGACGCGTTAAAGCATCGTGTTTTAGTTTTGGCAGTAGCATGTGGTAATCGGGTGCTATTATTTTTTTAAACTTTTGGCTGTGGGTGTGCCATGGGCAAAAAATGGGCATGGAAGTGTAAATCAATAAGCACGCTGACATTACTGAATGCTAACCGGTTTATATGTTTTTAAAGCAGGAGCCCTTAGCGCCTTCTAAATAGGAGATGGTAAGTGCTCCTGTGTTATTTTCAGTTGCTACATGCTAATGTTAACATTAATGCACAGCCTGAGAAAAATAAATTGAAAAGTAGCTATTTTAAGGCTGCAGCAGAAATGGTCTTAGCATGCAGAAATTTCCTATGTTACCACGTGTTAAGGCTATTTTCTATCACAGTTTTGTTAAAGGTCCCAAAGACTTTTGTGAAACATGAATCATGCAGTGAGGGTGGAAGTGGGACTGCACCAAATAACCAAGGCAAAGCAGGGGGGAAAAGTGTCCAAAAGTTTATTTGCCAGTGGTAAATCTTTGGGTCAGATTTATCATGGCAAATTAACTTTTGACACTTTTCCCTGTAGTTCGCATTGGTTCTTTATTACATTCCTACTTCTACCCTCACTGCGTGCTTTTTGTCTTTCCCTGTGGAATGCATGTGGACCCTTTTTGTTCTTTCTTCATTTTGTGAAACATGGCCATGTAGGATTTTACTTTATTCAATAAAAACTTTTTAATATCTACTTCATTCTAGATGGATCTATTTTGGGAACAGAGGTTATACCCTAGCTTCCATTCAAAAAGCATGGACAGATTTCTTTTTTATTTTATACTTTTCTTACATAGGAGAGCTCTGAACTATAGAATATGATTGTATTACTTATTATAAAGAAATAATGTGCACATTAGACACATTTATCATAATTTTCTTTTTGTTTTGCCTCTTCTCATTCCAGTAGCTAATGAGAATCAGAGAAATGGAAAAGAGAAATCAATCTGATGTGACAGAATTCATCATTCTGGGATTCTTTGAGTTTCCTGAGATGCAGCCCCTCCTTTTTCTTGTATTTTTGATTATTTATATGATGTGCTTGACAGGAAACCTTCTTATTATATTCACAGTGTGCTCTGATTCCCATCTGCATAGCCCCATGTTCTACTTCCTCAGCAACTTGTCCTTCCTGGAAATCTGTTCCGTGACTTTCACAGTGCCTAAATTGTTAGCAGTGCTCATAGCACAGAATAAGACCATCTCTTTCATGCAGGGCATGATGCAGATGTACCTGTTCCTGGCCTGCACAGATGCTGAGATCTACCTTCTCACCGCCATGGCCTATGATCACTATGTTGCCATCTGCAATCCCTTGCGTTATACCATCGTCATGAATAGGAAAGTCTGCATCATTCTAGCCACTGTTTCATGGACAATTTCATTTCTAAATTCAGTTCCTTATGTTACTTTAATATCTCAATTATCTTTCTGTAGTTCTGTTGAAATTAACCATTTCTTTTGTGACATAACAGCATTGATGAGCCTGTCGTGTTCCGGGACCTATGTCGTTGAAACTGTAAATTATATTGAAGGTCCACTTGTAGGTTTACCCCCATTCATATTAAATTACATCATATGTGTACATTATTTCTTCTATTCTAAAAATCCACTCTGCAAAGGGGAGACAAAAGACCTTTTCTACCTGTTCCTCTCACCTCATAGTTGTTCTATTATTTTATGGAACCATTTTTGGTGTGTACATGAGACCCAAGTCTGAATACTCTATGGACCTTAACAAACTGGTTACTGTAGTGTATATAACTGCAATTCCACTGCTCAACCCCTTGATTTATAGTCTGAGAAATAAGGAACTGAAAGGAAGTTTATGGAAAGCAACCAGAAGAGCTGAAAACTGTTTTTCATCCAGAATTTATTAAATGCTGCACACTCTAATTGATGGCAACATCTCATCAATAAGTAAACAGTGTGGCAGATAATTTCATAACATGGTGCCTATAAGAGATGTTAAAAAAGCCACCTGTGATATGCATATTTTACAAAAGCAACCGAGGTGCCAGTGTGCCTTTTAAAAATAGGTTCCTACAATGAC
Source organism: Microcaecilia unicolor (assembly GCF_901765095.1). NCBI lineage: Eukaryota > Metazoa > Chordata > Amphibia > Gymnophiona > Siphonopidae > Microcaecilia > Microcaecilia unicolor. The sequence continues at coordinate 95,895,730 of NC_044037.1, read as the reverse complement.
CTCTGATTGTGCACAAATTCTCTTGCATTAATTCACACCAAGAATGTTCTATGCACGTACTTGTTTATTTTAAAAATTATGGGTACTACTCAGCTCCTGATGGTCAGCAGTATTGAAGCCACTAGCCACTGTGTGCTGAATTAACCCCAGATATTTAATGCTGTCTAGACTCTGACATTAAAGATCCAAGTCATTACGGTCACCTGGAAGTTAACCAGGCAGCCTTTTTGCTGTTATAACTTTATCTTATTATTTGGGGACCCTTTCAGTAAAACACATTAAAATCTAGGCTTAACACATTTAACATGGAAGTTTCCCATGTACCAAGCTGCAGCAAATGGGGGCCTGCGCCGAGGCCACCTATTACCACAATGGGTAAAAGGGAAGTCTCTCTTTCCTGCAGAAAATGGCTGTATGGCAAGTAAAGCATTTACCACACGGCCATTTTGGGGGGAGAGCCCTTACCACCACCCATTGAGGTGGCAGTAAGGGCTCTCATGCTAACCCAGTGGCAACTGGGCAGCACGCGGCACTGCCTTATTACTACCGGGTACACTCTCGTGGTACAAAAAAAATACCGCTGAATATGGCATAATTTAAAGTTTTTAAAATATATATAATTATTTTCTGGTTGTGCACTGTTTGCATTAGTGTGCAGTGGCTAGACTTTGTACATCACGTCTAACCAACAAGGCATATCGCAACAATCCATCCTATTTACCAGACAACAAAACTCAAGCCTGAACTGAATAATACCTAACTTTCTATACTCGACTACCACTCTACCACGAATGAACTTTAACGCAACACCACCTTATCTGTTATTCCGAATATGAACTCTTTATATTTGATTGCTTAATCTACTATGTCAATCATGATCTTTGATGTAAAACCACTTGTATCTCTCACTCCGGAATGGCGATCGCCATGACGGAACAATGTAAGCCACATTGAGCCTGCAAATAGGTGGGAAAATGTGGGATACAAATACAGCAAATAAATAAATAAATAAAATGTAGGTGTGTTGGAATAACGCACATAGCGCTATTCTATAAATCACATCTACAATAAAATATGCTTTATGGAATAGCACATAGTCTGGGGGAGTGCACCTACAGTTAGGCATGGCCATTTATGCCAGTGAAAACAAGGTGTGAATATCCACACCTAACTGTAGACATGTTTCTCTGAATTCTATCACAACGCACTTAGGAGGCCCATTTACTCAGGCACGTAGGTGCCTATGTGCATCCAACGTGTATCAATTTGGAGCTACCACCTGCCACAACATGCCACATGTCACCACATGCCCCAGGAGGTAATTCTTTTTTTTAATGATTGTCCACTACGCGCGTTGGAAAATATTTTTTCTTTTACGGCATGCAGTGCTGACTGGGTGGTAATCGGCAGTATATGCGCGTAAACGATTACTGCCTGGTTAATGTGTGAAACCTTTCTGTTAAGTGAATGGGTGGTGGTAAGGTCTCAGGTCCAAAATGGACGTGTGCCAATTTTTATTTGGACGCACATCCATTTTTAGCAAAAAAAAGGTCTTCTTAGCAGGTGCATTGAAAAATGGACCTGCGCACATCCAATACACATGCCTACAGTAGCGCAGGCCACTTTTCAGCGCACCTTAGTAAAAAGACCCCTTAAATCAGAGTAGTGCCCCTGACATGCCCACTCTCCTCCCATCGCCATGCCCCATTTTCAGGTACTCGCTTTAGGATTTATGTGTACCTCTTTTTGGAATAGATTACCGGTCTGTGATGACCCGCATCTCCCCTGGAACCCTTTAAAAAAAATCATGTTACACTGGCCACCCTTCTTCAGGCACTATGGATGATTTTAATGACAGGCTACAGATTAATAACAGCAGATCAGCAATTTCATGTTTGAGTTATTTCAGTACTCTTGGATGTATGCCATCTGGTCCAGGTGATTTACTACTCTTTAATTTGTCAATTTGGTTCAGTATCAGGCTTATTTTTGAAAGAGAAGGGCACCCATCTTTTGACACAAATCGAGAGATGGACGTTCTTCTCCCAGGGTTGCCCAAATCGGCACAATCGAAAGCTGATTTTGGGCGTCCTCAACTGCTTTCCATTGCAGGGACAACCAAAGCTCATGGGGGCATGTCGGAAGCATAGCGAAGGCGGGACTGGGGCGTGCTTAACACATGGGTGTCCTCGGCCGATAATGGAAAAAAGAAGGGCGTCCTGATGAGCACTTGGCCGACTTTACTTGGTCCATTTTGTCTTGCGACCCAGCCTCAAAAAGGTGCCCGAACTGACCAGATGACCACCGGAAGGAACAGGGATGACCTCCCCTTACTCCCCCAGTGGTCACTAATACCCTCCCACCCTTAAAAAGAAACTTTTAAAATATTTTTTGCCAGCCTCTATGCCAGTCTCAAATGTCATACCCAGCTCCCTGACAGCAGTATGTAGGCTCCCTGGAGCAGTTTTAGTGGGTGCAGTGCACTTCAGTCAGGCGGACCCAGGCCCATCCCCCCTAGCTGTTACACTTGTGATGGTAAACGTGAGCCCTCCAAAACCCATCACAAACCCACTGTACCCACATATAGGTACCCCCCCTTCACCAGTAAGGGCTATGGTAGTGGTGTACAGTTGTAGGTAGTGGGTTTTGGGGGGCTCAGCACACAAGGTAAGGGAGCTATGTACCTGGGAGCAATTTATGAAGTCCACTGCAGTGCCCCCTAGGGTGCCCGGTTGGTGTCCTGGCATGTCAGGGGGACCAGTGCACTATGAATACTGGCTCCTCCCATGACCAAAGGGCTTGCATTTGGTCATTTCTGAGATGGGCATCCTCGGTTTCCATTATCGCCGAAAATCAGAAATGACCAAGTCTAGGGACAACCATCTCTAAGGTCGACCTAAATGTTGAGATTTGGGTGTCCCCGACCATATTATCAAAACAAAAGAAGGCCGCCCATCTTGTTTCGATAATACGGGTTTCCCCGCCCCTTTGCGAGGACGCCCTCAGGAAATCTGATTATGCCCCTCCATGTCTTCTAGGTTCACTGAGATTTCTTTCAATTCCTCTGCATTATCTCCTCTGAAAGCTGATTCTGGAACACCTAGATCTCTTACATCTTCTTCCATAAAGACTGAAGCAAAGAATTTATTCAGACTTTTAGGTATGGCCTTATCCTCCCCGAGTGTACCTTTTGCTCCTTCATGATCTAACAGTCCCATGGATTCCCTCACAGGGTGTCTGCTTCTGATGTACATGAAAAAGTTGTTACTGTGAATTTCTGCCTCTGTGGCAAGTTTCTCTTCATATTCTCCTTTAACCTTCATTATGGATGCTTTGCATCTAACTTGCTAGTGCTTATGTTGTTTCTGATCTTCTTCATTTGGGTCCTTTTTCTGTTCTTTGAAGGACATTCTTTTGGCTCTGATAGCCTCTTTCACTTCATCTTTTAGACATGCTGGAAGTCATTTTCTCTTCTTTTCACCTTTGTAAATGTAAGCTGTTAATGTGCAAATTAAGGGGTGTTAACCACTACCATAGAAATGTGTTAAAAGTTTCTACACTGGCATGATGGTTTGCATGCATTAAACCCTGTGTTAACTACATATTGTGCTGGGGAAGGATCTAGGTGGGTCATGGGTTAGGAACGGGCATAATGTGTTGAGCTCATGTTATTTAATGTGTGCTGTCATTTGTTCCATTAGAGTGGCTTAATTTAGCACTTCCTCAATAGGAGGCACTAAGTTTAGCCATGCTAATTTTGACCTGATTCTACGCATTCTACTGCACATGTTCATATGTTAATTCCACAGGACATGCTGGGAATGCCCCCAACAGTTAGCATGCGGCCTTTACACTTACTGCACCTTAAATTTTGCTATTATGGTGTATTAAGAACAGTGCATATGTTACTGGTGCTCACTGATTTTGTCCACAAGCATCTTGACAGAGGGAAAGAATTCATGCTTCTTTCACTGAGTGAGTGCTGCATTTGCTTTGATAAGTCATTCTATCGTCCTCCAAAGACTGGAAGTATTAGGAATTACTAGCAGCTCTTTAGCCTGTTTTTGCTCCTACCTATAAGGAAGGTCTTTTCAAGTTCAATGGTCCGTCCCAAGAAGGAAGAAATTTCTTTGCATGAGGCAAGAAGCATTGACTTTGGCGGCTAGATTTCAGTTAAGGTTTCCATGTAAATATGCATTGCAGAAGAGAATACTACTTTTAACTTCTTTGAACCTTCACTGCTTCATTAGTTCTTAGATGCCCGGACTTCTAAGTGATTGTCTAATGGAAATTGGACTTTAAGATTTAGATACTGTTTTTTTTTCCTTCACTTTTTTTTTTAATTTCCTTAATTGCCTCCTCTTAGGTATTGTGTATATGTCATGTTGCCCTCCATTGGTGATCTTATTTTTCCATGGGTATTTTCCCTTATAATTTCCTATATGCACATTTCTTGACAAAATGTATCTTTGGGTTGTATAAACTGAAATTTCTATAAATAACATTAAAAAAAACCCTCAATGTCTGATGCTTTTGATCTTTCATATGGAGTCCCCTAAGGTTCTGTTCTTGGGCTGATTTTATTTAAATGTTTTTTGTTTTAATCACCACTTGCCTTTCTTTTGCAAATGCTAGGTATAATTTTCTCTGTCTCTGCCATCGGTATTCAATTATTATTAACCTTGAATTGTGTATCCCTTGAATTGTGTTGCCTAAATATCATATAGGTTAAATATTATTGCAGATTAATTTTAATCCATTACAGGAAAGTCAAACACTATGAAAACTATAGCTTTCCTATTTCCCTGGATCAGTCTGTCTGTTCTATCATTCCCACTTACCATCCATGGTAAACAAATTCCCCTAAAATTTGACAGATTGTAGGAGTACTAGTTGATAATCATGTCACCTTTTCAGAACATGTTTTATTATTTTCCAAGTAAATCCTTATTTATATTGTGATGTGTGGAGGGGCATAATCGAAAGGGATGCCCAAGTTTTGCTGAGGACGTCCTCACAAAACGTCCCGGTGGAGGTACGGGGAAACCCGTATTATCGAAACAAGATGGATGTCCATCTTTCATTTCGATAATACGGTCAGGGACACTCAAATCTTGACATTTAGGTTGTCCTTAGAGATGGTCGTCCCTAGACTTGGTCATTTCTGATTTTTGTCGATAATGGAAACCAAGGACGCCCATCTCAGAAATGACCAAATGCAAGCCATTTGATCGTGGGAGGAGCCATTATTCATAGTGCACTGGTCCCGCTGACACGCCAGGACACCAACTGGGCACCCTAGGGGGCACTGCAGTGGACTTCATAAATTGCTCCCAGGTGCATAGCTCCCTTACCTTGTGTGCTGAGCCCCCCCAAAACCCACTACCCACAACTGTACATCACTACCTTAGCCCTTACTGGTGAAGGAGGGCACCTATATGTGGGTACAGTGGGTTTGTGGTGGGTTTTGGAGGGCTCACATTTACCATCACAAGGGTAACAGGTGTGGGGGGGAATGGGCCTGGGTCCACCTGCCTGAAGTGCACTGCACCCACTAAAACTGCTCCAGGGACCTGCATACTGCTGTGATGGACCTGAGTATGACATTTGAGGCTGGCATAGAGGCTGGCAAAAAAGATTTTTTAAGATGTTTTCTGAGGGTGGGAGGGGGTTAGTGAGCACTGGGGGAGTAAGGGGAGGTCATCCCCGATTCTCTCCGGTGGTCATCTGGTCAGTTCGGGCACCTTTTTGTGGCTTGGTCATAAGAAAAACAGGACCAGGTAAAGTCGTCCAAGTGCTCGTCAGGGACAGCCTTTTTTTTCCATTATGGGTCGAGGACGCCCATGTGTTATGCATTCCCAAGTCCTGCCTTCGTTACACCTCCGACATGCCCCCGTGAACTTTGGTCATCCCCGCAATGGAAAGCAGTTGGGGATGCCCAAAATAGGCTTTTGATTATACTGACTTTTAGCCACCCTGTGAGACGGATGCCCATCTTCCGATTTGTGTCGAAAGATGGGTGTCCTTCTCTTTCAAAAATGAGCCTGAAAGTCTCTTTGGTTAATAGTTCATTATTTGATAATTTCCCATCTAGCTTACTGTAATTCTCTGTTGCATGATCTACCACAATAGCAACTTAGAAGACTTCAAATAATTCAGAATACTTCTGTTAAATTAATTTATGGCACCAAGACATTTGACAATATTACCCCTCTACTGATAGATGAGCATTGGTTCATGGTCCATTATCCAGTGGCCTTTAAAAAATTGATTATGACTTATCAGATTATTGATATTGGGTACCTTTGTTTCTCAATAGATCCCTAATTCCACACTCCCCAGTTTGTCCTCTTCTGTCATCTCAGTAACATTTACTGGCCATTCTCATTTATCTTCAGATTCACTCCAATTTTACTAGAACATCCTGTTTCTCAGTTTTATCCCAACTCTCTGGAACTTAGTTCCTTTTGAATGTCAATCAAAATGAGCATTTAATAAATTTTAAACTGTTCTTTATCAAAATCTTCCCTTCCACAATTGTATCATAGTTCATTGGGCCCATTTTTGTCCCTTAGCAGCATAACATTCCTTTCTTGTGTACTTAAGAATGGTTGTCCCTCTTCCTCTCCAATGATTGTTATAATCTAGTCTTCCTTGTGTGATTTGCCTTCTTAACTACTATTCTAATTATTATCATTTTATTTAAAAACATAAGCATTGCTATACCGATGGTCCATCAAGCCCAAATTCAAAGAGTAGAGTTGTTTGTGATGAATTCAAGACCACTTTTTGGGAGTAGGCAAAATGTACCCCAGACTTTACAGACATCAGTTCTGAAGGGGAGTTCTCCAACCAAAGGAAAGTCCAAGATGTCTCTTTATAAAATGGAAGTAGCTGCAATCAGAAGGTAAAACCAGAACTGAAGTGGCCAATACAGTTAGAACAGTTTCTAGATGGCTTAAGACTGATTATGAGGTAGAGATTCATTAACATCCAAAGTTTACTCTATAGGCTGCCTTGGAAGCTGATATGTTCCACCAAGTTCAGTCAGTGGTAGAGAACCAAGTCAGTGAAAAAGGAGGTATTACTACTACTATTATTACTACTTATCATTCGACATATGCAGGGCTATACAAAAAGATGTAAGAGACATCTATCCAAGACAGCTAAACAGGACAAATAAGAAATATTTCTTTTGGGGGGTGGGGGGTTCATTTATTGTGGGAATGATTAACACAACATGGGTATTAAACAGGTGAGTACAGGGTTAATGATTAAAAACAACCTTGAAAGGGTAGACTTTTAGCCTGGGTTTAAATAGGGTAAGAGACCCTATGCCAAGACCCCAGAAACTGCAGGCAGAAGGTGGATCACCCATGGTCAACTCTAGAGAAGGAAAGTTTCTAGCAGCCTACCCACCATGGGACCAGAAACCTCCACTCTGCTTTAGTCATGATGAAAGAGGTAATTTCCCCAGGAAATGCCCAGGGATCAAAGATAAAACTATGAATACTACTCTGACAGTTCATCAAAACTGTAACTTTGTTGAGACCCTGCATCCCAGTTGAACTTGAATGGACTGTTCACCCAAGCCCTAGTGGACTCTTGGAGTGTCAAAATAGTTATTCAGAGGATGCTGGTTAAAATAATTCACACTGACTATTAATTGGTGATGTGAATCTACATTTGGAGAAAGTGGGTATACTACCTAATAATTTTTTCTTACCTTAATGCTTTAAATTATAAAGTGTTTACAACTAATTTTGCATACACAAATGATCATCATTTAGTCCTAATTGCTTCATCAGGTCATGATACTGGTAATAACATCTATTTTTCAGAAGGCCAATTAATGGAAATTCCGTGGTCATACCATTTTATCCACAGTTCTCTGTTAATTGGAAACAGCTAAATAAGAAAAAGAGAGTGAATAAATCATCTTTTGTTTCTGGGGGAACTATAGATTGCACAGTATTTTGATCCCATTTTGATGAAAATGAAGTTATCTCAGAATCATTAGATTTTGCTAAGGACTAGTCATGAATTAGTCAAGAAAAGTTTACATGAGCGATGGTTTGACTTGAAATTGTTGGCATTGAAGTGAAAACGTAGATCATTGGAAAGAGAATGGCATAAATATCCATCCATGGTTAATAACGAGAAATGGAAATTTGCTAATAAGGAATATAAGAGCTCCTTAAAATTAAAAAGAAAGAATTATTATTCTAAATTAATAAATGGTAAATCGATAGATTTATATCTCCAGTTATTGATAAATCATCAGCTATTCAATTAGCGACTTTATTTTAGATCTAAAATTGCCATGATTAGAAGTCTTTTTAACCAGACAAATCCAGAATAGGATCCATTAAACTATTTTCTAAACATGATTCCTATAGATAAAATCTTGAAAGATTTCTCCAATATCTTTTGGCCTTTAATGAATACTTTATTAAAGAAATATGCTACTTCTCACTGTAGTTTAGATTCCTGTCCATCTTATGTTATGAATTGGTTGCAAACGTCTTTAGAGAACAAGATTTTTCCTTCTTATATGGGAAACATTATTATAACTCCTATCATCAAGGACATAAAGGAACCCAGTCGACTGGTAACGAACTACAGGCCTATTGCCTCAATTCCTCTGTTGTGTAAGCTTATGGAGGAAATAGTGGCTGTTCAACTTTCTGAATATCTGGATTTATATAACATTTTGCCTGCCTCTCAATTGGGCTTTAGTTCGAATTTTAGCACTGGGACTGTTATTGCTTCACTCTTAGATAATGTATATAAAACTCTGGCTGAGGGCGGGAAGGCACTGGTGCTACAGTTCCACCTATCTAGTGCATTTGATCTAGTGGATCATGATATTCTCCTGCATATTCTAATCTAGACAGTATTTTTAAAAGATCACTCTTATACAGTAAGATTTGATGGTAATTGCTTAGAGAATTGGTATAATTAATACAGGGTTCCATAGGGATCACCGTTATCTCTGGTTCTTTTCAATGTTTATTTACATTCTTTGGTATATATTTTAGAAAAGTTGGGAGTTTATCTTTTCAGCTATGCTGATGATATCACGATTATGGTCCCATCACTTTTTTCAGTTGCCTCACACTGAGTTATTGCAAAATATCTTAAATGAAATAGAAAACTGGACGTTTAAGCATAAGCTTAAATTAAATTCAGATAAAACAAAATTTATGTTAATTTGCTGCGTAAGAACATAAGAACATAAGAGTAGCCATACTGGGTCAGACCAATGGTCCATCTAGCCCAGTATCCTGTTTTCCAAACAGTGGCCAAGCACCTGGCAGAAACGCAAATCGTGGCAACATTCCATACTACAAATCCCAGGGCAAGCAGTTGCTTCCCATGACTGCCCCAGTAGCAGACTATGGACTTTTCCTCCAGGAATTTGTCCAAACCTTTTTTAAACCCAGATACGCTAACCGCTGTTACCACATCCTCCAGTAAAAGAGATCCAGAGCTTAACTATTCATTGAGTGAACAAATATTTCCTCCTATTTGTTTTAAAAGTATTTCCATGTAACTTCCTCGAGTGTCCCCTAGTCTTTGTACTTTTGGAATGAGAAAAAAAATCAATTTACTTCTACACCACTCAGGATTTTGTAGACCTCAATCATATCTCCCCTCATACGTCTCTTTTCCAAGCTGAAGAGCCCTAACCTCTTTAGCTTTTCCTCATACGAGAGGAGTTCCATCCCCTTTATCATATTGGCCGCTCTTCTTTGAACTACTTCTAATTCTGCCATATCAAGATACAGCGACCAGATCTGAACGCAATACTCAAGGTGTGGGTGCAGGATGTACCATGGAGCAATACAAAGGCATTATAGTGTTTTCAGTCTTATTCACCATTCCTCTCCTAATAACTCCTACCATCCTATTTGCCTTTTTTGGCCACCACTGCACACTAAGCAGAAGATTTCAGTATTACCTACAACACCACCCAGATCTTTTTCTTCAGTGCTAATCCCGTAGCATCAAGTAACTATGATTCAGATACGGATGAACAAGACTCAGTATCAGTTTTCTCCATCCATTAAGATTTTGGGGACATTGTTAATTAATTAATTATCTTTAGAGACACAAATTAACTCTCTTTTACAACAATCTTTTTTTAGTTGCGTAATTTGCATCAAATTTGGAAATACTTTGATCACGCTCATTTCCAACTTATCGTACAAGCTTTAATTCTGAGTCTGCTTGATAATTATTGTAATATCATCTATTTGGGAGCTTCCAAACAGATACTGAAGAAACCTCTTACTATACAGAATGTAGCTTCTCTTTTAAAAATTTTAATAGTCTAAAGCTTCATTGGATCCCTGTGCAAGCCAGGGTCTTGTTTAAATTCTCTTGTCTTGTATACAAAATTATATATGGTCTATCTCCACTTTACTTATTGTACCATCTAGTTTTTATAAACAAAACTAGAGCCACTATAACATCAGAATTGTTTACCTTTCCCTCTCTAAAAAATTTAAAACAAATTAGATTAATAGACACTTTTTTCATATCAGGTGGTTTGTTTTGGACAAGGTTATTAAAGATCACTTGATGTCCAAACTTTTCTATAAACTGTTTTGTAAACAGATCAAAACTTACTTATTTAAGAAATTTGTATTAAGTCATGCTGAATAAGATATGTAGTTAAGAGATATTTTGTTTCTGTTAGCTTATAATTTGTCATTCCTGGAAATGTCCACTCTTCTCTAATGTGTAATCCGCATTGAACCGAAAGATATATGGTGGAATATAAATTTATTGATAATGTTAAATGGATAATGACTTTAACCCCTGTCCATAGGGATCAGTGGCACTATCCTACCATCTAGGTCTCAATAAAGATAGCATTGGGGCAAGCAAACCTCATAGTGGAAATGCTTCTTTGGTTTCCATACCCTAACATTTTGGGATGGGATTACTCTGAGATTCTGTGGGTCAAGCTGACTGTCGGACAGACTGACCCTGAAAATGAATCTGTTGGAGAACCCTGTCTTGCATGTCAAAGAGCTTAAGATACCTAACACCCTCTGACATTCCATTTGGAAAAGTTCCAGTATACCAGGAGCTGGAGGTTGGTTGAAGACACACAAATACCCAGGAGCTTAAGAATCAGTGTATGCTAAGATTACATTCCTAGAACTAAAGGAGGAATGGGCCTGATAGAAATGTATTATATATATGGAGCTAAAATCATAGTCCTCCATGCTATTTAACAACATTAACAGATCCAAACATGCAAAAAGTGCAGAAATATGAGAGCAAGCATCAAGTATCTAGTTCTAGCTTTAAGCTTGGGCAGGCATTCTGATATGCTGAAGGAATGAGTGAGAATCCACCTGTAAATCCAGGAAAGGAACTGACAGAATATGTAAAGCAGGAGAAAAAGCAGGAGAAAAAGCTCTTCAAAGAAGTTGATCAGCAAACAAGGAAAAAAATACTTTTCAAAATATAAAGTATTACTCCAGGAACCAGACATACAGAGTCGCCTTTACCAATGGGCAAAGGGGGCAGCTTCCCTGCACCCCTACATATAGGGGGCCCAGCCAGCCACTCCATTGCCCATTGTTAAATTTATCCTCCAGTGTGATATCAATCTCTTCCTTCTCTCCTCCCCCCCACCCCAAATCCTGCATCTCAACCTCTCTCCCATCCCTGGGATCCTCTGAAGTACTGCTCCCTCAATGGTGATTGTCAGTCAGCATTCTTCCAGCATCAAGGCCTCTCTGAAGGCACGTCCCACCTACTCTGATGTAATTTTCTCTTTTCCGAGTAGGCAGGAGACACCTGAGGAGAGGCCCCAACACTGGAAGAAGGCTGACTGACTTAATAACTGGAATAGCTGGAAAAGTACTTTGGAGGATTTTGGGGACAGGAAAAAGTGGGCAGAGGGAGAGGGAAAGATACAGGATTCAGAGGCGGTGCTGGAAAATGGAGAGATAGGGATACAAAGGGACACTACTAGAAAAGGTGGGGAATAGAGATGGGGAACAATGCTGGAAAAGAGAGAAGATGGGGACACAGGGGGTTAATTCTGGAAAAGGGGGGAGATGGGGAATAATGGGGGGTAATGCTAGAAAAGGTGACATTAAAAGGGGGGTGGGAAGCAGCAGCGAGGAGGTTCTGGGCTCAGCAGCTGACAGGATATGAAAATCGTCACCACTACCTGATGCTTTCTACTGAAATGTGGATGCACATTAAGGTACGAAGCAAGAAGGTGTTCCGAGACAGGAGGACAGACGTGCCAGAGATGGGGGGCCCCTAGGAGCATGGAGCCCTGTGCGACCGACCCTGTTGCCCCTGCCTAAGACCGGCCCTGGCTAAGGTGGGGTGGGGTTAGGCTGGGGTTGGGACAGGGCTAGTTAAAATCCTTAGGGTGGCAGCAACACCTATGTTACCAGTAAAGGGACGGTGGGAGCACTTTTGCTTACATAAGGGCCTCTTCACTATGTGTCTGGTGCATGCACCAGCTATTTTCCCCTAGTGTCTCTATTACTGATGATATTATGCACACTGAATACAGTCCAGGGAATTATGGGGCCCTTTTACAGAGCGGCGGTAAGCCCAACGTGAGCTTACTGTTCATTCTTCCAGGACTATCGTCATCTCAATGCAGCCACCTGCGGTAGTCTTGGAAGGGCGAGCACTATTTCCAGGGGGAACCCCCCCCCCCCAGGAATTGGCCTGTATGGTGGTAACCCAGTGGTAATTGGGAATCGCCTTATGCTGCCTGGTTACCACTGGCTTAGCATAGGAGCCCTCATCTCCACCTCAATGGGTGGCAGTAAGGGCTCCCTGTTGCATGGCCACATGGTAAGAATTCTCTTACCGCATGGCCATGTGTGTCTGGGAGCTTTTCAACTACTGCGATAAAAAGGACCCTGGCACACGGGAAAAACAGCCCCTGCCACTAGCACAGGGCCCTTTTTCCCTGCAGCTTGGTAAAGGGACCCCTATGTGCTTAAACAAGCCAAATAATGTACCACCATGATACAAATATTAAACAGAATAGTATTTGCAGTATTCTGTAAATATATGCAGGTACTTTAGCATTTCGCACCCAGTCATCCCTAACTCCCCCAGTCCAGCATCTTTCAGTTGGCCAAATGAACAGTGAGGTTCAGCAGCACTGTAATAGAAATCCTGTGGTTACTGGTCTTTAATTTACTGTAGAGTTACCAGACATGTTTGGAACAGACATTATCTGTATTAGCTGAATCTAATTGTCAGAGAAGCAGTCTGAGAACCGGAAAAGTCAAGGTTCAAATTCTACTGTTGCACCTTGAGAGCTTGGGCAACTCACTTAACTCTCCATTGCCTCCTGTACAAACTAAAGGGTGTTTTTATTAAGCTGCACAAAAAAGTGGCCTGCATTATGATTAATGCGTCAGATTCCAACATACTGCGGCTAGTTTTTGTGCAGCTGTAAAAGTGCTGCATTTTCAATTTCTTCTATTAACGGCCACGTGCTAATTTCCCAATTAGCATGCAACCGTTAGCATGGGAGCCCTTATCGACACCTATTTTCTAGGTGGTAAGGGCTCCCACGGTAACCATGTGCTAATCGGTTAGCATGCAATGATGTATCTGTGTTCTATCTGTTTTAAAATTTATAGTTTAGACTGTAAGCTGCCCTAAAGGCTTCCCATAGGGTGGGGTACTAAATTTTAAATAAAGTTGGAGGCTTGGAACCCATTTGGAGAAATTGACCTGAGAGTACTAACTATGCACTCTGTCAGCAAAACACATCTTTGAACAATGCTGACATAATGCACTTTTCAGGTTGCTATATTTTTATTCATGTTGTACACCTGAAGCTTGGAAAATTCTTTTGGGATTTTACCACATAGGTTTCAGAAATCTCTTAAATACATCTGCCTGATCCAAATCTTTGCAATGAAGAAGAAAAGATTCCTTGCCACACAATTGAGTAGAAAAGGTAAGTATATCTTTCTGTGTCTATATCTTGATTAGAAATTTATACAAACCAACATACAGCTATAGAATCATATGACCTAATGCTCTATGCTGAAAGTTGAGTTTTGCAACTGCTTCATTGATCTCCATCTCATTTCAAAGAGCAGATACATAGAGATGAATAATTTGCAGTTTTAAGTGGGGTAATTTTTAATTTTTATAAGGCATTTTCCATGTATAAAGAAACACAGCATCTACTTTTACTCAGTATAGGGTAAGCATTTGTGGTGCAGCTGTTTGGAAGGAACAGGAGCAAAGTTGTGATATCCTCAAGTTAAAGTACACGTGTACATGCACATAATACATGCATGAAGCAAATTTTATGGTAGTAAATTTGACAAATCATATAATACACATGCACTGGCTTAGGTGGGAGGTCCATTTCTGTCATGTAACGGATAAAACTAACCCATTTGGAGAAATTTACATCTGACACAAATCATTTACATACACATATTTGTATCTGTCTCAGAGCAGGTGCAAACTTGTAGAAAAACATTTGGACACCATTGAGGTATTGCTGGACTTTCATTTTGGCTTTATAAAAATAGGCATGAACTAGGCACATTTTTTTGACATTTTAAAAGGTGCCCTGTTATAAAATTAGTCCCAACGTGATATATATTGTGTGATAAAGTCTATGCAATTGGGGGGAGATTCTATATATGACACCTAAAAAATTTGCACTGACCAAGTATATTCTATAATCAGCACCTAAAGTTAAGCGCCAATTATAGAATACGCAGAGTTGATATTTTAGTGCCTATATCTATGTGTATCCATTTAAACCATGGAAAACATGGCGAAAATGTTGGTGCTTAGATTTAGGTGCACTGGGCTATATTCCATAACTAGGCAAGTAAATTTTGGAACACTCATAAAATGCCCTTTCCCCACCCGTAGCCATGCCCCTTTCTGCCTGCATGCATTAGAAGTTTGGTGTATATCATTACAGAATATGTTTAGCAAATTACTACTACTACTTAACATTTCTAGAGCGCTACTAGGGTTACGCAGCGCTGTACAAATTAACAAATAAGGACAGTCCCTGCTCAGAAGAGCTTACAATCTAAAGGACGAAATGTCAAGTTGGGGTAGTTTAGATTTCCTGAGAAAAGGTTATGCGCCTAAATTCTAATCAGTGCCAATTAGTGCACATTATTGCTTGTTAAGTGCTGTTATCAATGCTCATTAGCTAGTTTAGTTTGTTAAATTCCGTACATTGTTATAGAATCTGTGCCAATTTTAGCGCCGATCTCTAGACACGCGATATAGAATCCAGGAGCTGATATGTTCTATGATCATCACCACAAAGGCTGCTGACTGTACTATTATTGAAAGTCCTGCAAACACAAGACCACAACATGGTTGTTCAGTTGGAAGACCAGCTTTCTGGAATACCTTAACTATAGATCTGCATTTAGAAACAGATTATCTAAACTCTCACAGAAAAACAATATGCTTATTATTACCATTCTAGGAAATTAATTTGTTTTGATATTTATGCATGGAGTTGCTATTGTCCAATGTTTTCTGTTATCTGTTTGGAAAGATTCAGGTCATAAATGCTGAATACCTCAGCTGAATAATTTAAAACACCAGTTGCCATGGCTGAGTTAAATCTAGATATTCAGTGCTGCTATCAATATAGTGGCTGTTCCTGATTTAGCAATAACTAGATAGTGGATAGCACTGATAGGGAGACTAATATCCGGATACCAAACAGGATAAAGTTAGGATAGCTCCTTTTCTGTCCGAAGTATTGGAACATGTATCCGGTTGGTAGACTGAATATTGTTGCTACTTGAATTCCTATGAATTAACCCCAGCTCTGAATGGGCCACCACAGCAGTATCCATTTAGTACTGAGCAGTCTGTAATGATATTAAGTGGCACTACCCACCTTGTGTTGCTGAATATCTTCAAAAAGCTGCAGCTAAGGGAAACATCAAGCAATTTCCCCACCCCTAGCTGTCTGTTCGTCTGTCCAATTTAGATTGTAAGCTCTGTTGAGCAGGGACTGTCTTTTCATGTTAATTTGTACAGCGCTGCGTAAGTCTAGTAGTGCTATAGAAATGTTTAATAGTAGTAGTAGTAGTACTATTACTCTTTGAATATTGGCCTCTCAATCAATAGGCAGACAATAAATATTTTCAAATAAATAAATCCATTAGGGCTTGTTGGAGCTACTTAAAGTTTAAGATAATGTTTTAAGACATAAAAATGTTGAAATCTAAATTCAATTTATCTGGTTAACTTTGAGGGTTAGCTGGATAAATTGTCAGTTAGGAAATTTCATGACTTGATGTACAATCCCTTAGGTTTGAAAATGCTGAACTCAACTATTTTCTTCCTCAACCTAAGCTACCCATGTGTAAAAATACACATGATACAGTATTGGTGTGCTTAACCATAGACCCGGTGTAACTATCCAGCTTATTTTCGAAAGAGAAAAACGCCTATAGTGCGACCTAAATTGGGAGATAGACGTTTGTCTCGCAAAGGTGCCCAAATCGGTATAATCGAAAGCCGATTTTGGGCGTTTCCAACTGCACTCCGTCGCGGAAACGAATAAAGTTGACGGGGACATGCTGGAGGCGTGGTGGAGGCGGAACTGGGGCATTGTTATCAGCCGAGGAAAGATGGGCGTCTTTAGCTGATAATCAGAAAAAAAGGTGTTTTTACCGCGATTTGGGGTCACTTTTTTTGAACCCTTTTTTTTCACAAACAAGTCCCAAAAAAGTGCTCCAACTGCCCAGATGACCACTGGAGGGAATCGGGGATGGCCTCCCTGGACTCCCCCAGTGGTCACTAACCCCCTCCCACCAAAAAACCCCCACTTTAAAAACTTTTTTCTAGCCTCTATGCCAGCCTCAAATGCCGTACCCACCTCCATGACAGCAGAATGTGTTCGATCCTGTTACAGCCTTTCCCTGGGTCAGATGTGGCTCTCGGGTGCAGTACAGGGTCACATCAGCATTGCATTGTAGTGGGTGTAGGGTATTGGGCTACGTGATTTCATTAGCTTGTGTTACAGTCTCACGATGTTGGTAGTTGGTAGGCTCTTCTCCCATGGTGCTTTTCCCCCTGCCTACTGGGTCAGAGTGTGCCCTGTTGTGTTTCCTGTTGTAGTCCATGCGGTAGTGGCCATTTTTGTAAGCCAGTTTTAGTTCCCTTTCCTGTGTTAGCCACGTTAGACAACTTAGTTCTTCCCTTGAATGTGGCTGAAAGAGGGCATTGTACAGCATTCTGCCAGCTCTGACCTACTGCTCATCTCAGTACCAGAGAGACTCGTTGCCAGTGGGACACAACCTCTGATCTGCAGTTAACTGTGAGTAAAGGCAGTTATTCCAATAAAGGACGTTTTCGGAGAGATTAGTCTTCAGGTGTCAGCTGGTGTGTCAATGTTATATAGCAGCAACCAGTCCTAGAGGCCTGCATGTATGCAGGTCCCTGGAGCACTTTTAGTGGGTACCGCAGTGCACTTCAGCCAGGCGGACCCAGGCCCATCCCCCCCTACCTGTAACACTTGTGCTGGTAAATGGGAGGTCTCCAAAACCCACTGTACCCACATGTAGGTGCCCCCTTCACCCCTAAGAGCTATGGTAGTGTTGTACATTTGTGGGTAGTGGGTTTTGGGGGAGGGGGGTTGGGAGCTCAGCACCCGTGGTAAGGGAGCTATGCATGTGGGAGCTTTTTCTGAAGTCCACCGCACTGACCTAGGGTGCCCAGTTGGTGTCCTGGCATATCAGGGGGGCCAGTGTACTATGAATTGTGGCCCCTCCCAAGACCAAATGGTTCGGATTAGGACGTTTTTGAGCTGGGCATTTTTAGTTTCCTTTATCACTAAAAAAAACAAACGCCCAGCTCAAAAACGTCCATTTTTTCGAAAATTTGGTTTGGCCCGCCCCTTCACGGACCCGTTCTCAGAGATAAACGCCCATGGAGATAGGCGTTTCCGTTTGATTATGCCCCTCCACATGTATCCAAACCTGACAAGGTGTGTGTATCTTTGTGCGAAAATGACTGATTTGTCCATGCCCTTCCCATGCTTTGCTCATTTACAAGCTATACCATTTACACATGCCCTTAAAGAATAGTTTAGGTGTTTTGCTGTTGTTTATGCACATAAGCTTACATTTGTCTCAAAAGTAAAAGCATTCTATACACTAATGCATACATGTTATTTGAATCTAAATAGAGCCAATAATTGCTTGCTAAAAAACCAATTATTGGTGCTAACTAGCTAGTTATGCAATTAAGGGGTAGGAGGTAACCTGCACAGATCAGTAGATACAACCTTAATCGTAGACATAGAGGGGCTAACCCTCACTAAGTACAACTCTTGCTACCAACCTGGGTGAACTAGGTGAACCAAACTGGACTTTTTGTTCCATCATTTACTTTGTTAGTATAGTACTATGTAGTCATTATGGTTGCGAATTTGAAACAACATTTCCCATATGATTTCATGCCATTTGTAACCTGAAATGACAGGAGAAAACCCCCAACTTCATGGATTTTCCTCTGTCATCATGCACTATTTGAGCAAAATGGCATATTATTTTGCACTAATGAGCACATTTCAGAATAGTGCTCACTATTGCAAATAAAATTTAAAAATCTGATAAATAATGCAGGAAACTAAAGAAAATGAACATTTTTACACCACACACCCATAATAATTACTCACCTGCTAAAATGTGAGCTCAAAGTGAATTGGAATTCAGATACAGTTTACTGAATGTGCAGCCTTTTGTAAATTATAATGAATATGGAAATACAAATTATATTTCTTCATATTCTGGACCATCAATTAATGCAATGAACAATATCCAGTGATCTATGAATGTTTCAAGAAGATTGATGAAATGACCTCAGAAGTGTCACGCTGCGATAATATACTTTAATCTCAGTGAATTATATACTATAATCATCACTGATCAAGCGCCACCTTCCTTCCCATTAAATTATATGTATTATTCAAAAAAAGCTTTGTTATCCAATTAAATAGAAAATTTTACTCATCTGAAATGTTGGTGCTTTTTCTGTAATGTCGACTTAGGGGAAATTAAAATCTGACATGGCACATTTTTCACTTATTGCTTTCTCAAGGATATTCCCTTATTTTAGCCACCACTCATCATGCCGACTAATTCTAATGTGGCCAAGATCATTTCATTTGAAATCTTCTTCAAGGAATTTGCACAAAATTCATTACTGCTTCTCCAAAGCAGAACCATTGTACTCTTTCACTCTATAGTACTTGCTCAACCAAATGCTGCCAAACATGCTTTCACTTTTTCAGCACTCAAAATGTCAATAAACATTACGGTGCAGATAAGTACAACTTCTTTGGCATTTAAAGTTCTTTGATTTTTAACATGATATTACACTTTTTTCATGAGATTCTTCCTGTGCTTGACTTTTTGAATGCCTCAATTGTTATCTAGTTATTTAAAAATGGAGGATTTTCTGGACCAATGATTAACTTAAAGGACCGAGGGGTACTTTTACTAAGCTGTGGATAAAAGGGTCCTGCGGTAGTGGCAGGAGCCATTTTTTCCAAGTGCCAGGGCCCTTTTTACCGCAGCGACTGAAAAGCCCCCCCCCAAAAATGTCCATGCAGTAAGATTCCTCTTACAGTGTGGCCTTGCGGGGGAAAGCACTTACCACCACCAATTGAGATCATGGTAAGGGCTCCCACGGTAACCCTGTGGTAACAGTGTGCGGCGATGCCCAATTACCGCCGGATTAGCGCCACACTATAAAATAAAAAATATTTCCAGTACACTGGTTGCCATGTTGGGCCAGCAGTAGTTACGGGTTAGAGTGCATAAGCCAGCGTTCAGCTTACTGACACTTTCTAAAAGGGCCTCATAAATTGTAG
Organism: Microcaecilia unicolor; assembly: GCF_901765095.1. Classification (NCBI taxonomy): domain Eukaryota; kingdom Metazoa; phylum Chordata; class Amphibia; order Gymnophiona; family Siphonopidae; genus Microcaecilia; species Microcaecilia unicolor. The sequence continues at coordinate 95,875,830 of NC_044037.1, read as the reverse complement.
GAATGCCTCTGATCTGCCCATAACTCTCCCATGGCCGCACTCTCTTTTTTGAGCCACTTAAAATTTATGAACGGATCTCTGTGACTAAAAATGTGTGTATAAATTTCAATTAATGCCAGTTAGTGACAATTAATACCAATTAGAGGGGCATAATCGAACGGTGCCGGCCATCTCTATGGGCGGCCATCTCCGCTGCTGGCACCGCAAGTGGGCGGAGTCAACCATATTTTCAAAAAAGATGGCCGTCCATCTTTTGCTTCGCTAATACGCTTGGGCCTGGCCAAATGTCAGAGTTCGCCGGGTTTGAGATGGCCGGCATCGTTTTTCGGCCATAATGGAAAAAAATGCCGGCGATCTCAAACTCGGCGAAATGCAAGGCATTTGGTCGTTGGAGGAGCCAGCATTTGTAGTGCACTAGCCCCCCTCACATGCCAGGACACCAACCGGGCACCCTAGGGGGCACTTCTAAAAATAAAATAAAAATAGCTCCCGGGTGCATAACTCCCTTCCTTTGGTTGGTTAGCCCCCCAAATCCCCCCAAAACCCACTCCCCACAACTCTACACCATTACCATAGCCCTAAGGGGTGAAGGGGGCACCTACATGTGGGTGCAGTGGGTTTTGGGAGGGTTTGGAGGGTTCAACATTTACCACCACAAGTATAACAGGTAGGGGGGGATGGGCCTGGTTCCACCTGTCTGAAGTGCACGACACCCACTAAAAACTGCTTCAGGACTTGCATACTGCTATCAGGGAGCTGGGTATGACATTTGAGGCTGGCAAAAAAGTTTTTTTTTGTTTTTTTTTGGGGTGGGAGGGGGTTCGTGACCACTGGGGGAGTAAGGGGAGGTCATCCCCGATTCCCTCCAGTGGTCATTTGGTCAGTTGGTGCTCCTTTTTGAAGCTTGGTCGTGATAAAAAAGGGACCAAGTAAAGCCGGCGAAATGCTCATCAAGCCTGGCTTTTTTTTTTCAATTATTGGGCGAAGCTGGCCATCTCGTGAGCACGCCCCCGTCCCGCCCCGTCCTGCCTTCACTACCCTACCGACACGCCCCCTTGATGTTTCACCAGCTCCGCGACAGAAAGCAGTTGAACCCGGCCAAAATCGGCTTTCAATAATACCCAAGGTTCAGGAGATCGCCGGCCATCTCCCGATTTGTGTCGGAAGATGGCTGGCGATCACTTTTGAAAATGAGCTGGTTAGTGACAATTATTGATTATTAACACCTAATTGGGTTGTTCAAATAACTGCATGTGAAAATTGGGTGAACACCCAAATTTTCATGTGCAATTTTAAGCACCATATATAGAATTTTGAGGAATGTGTGGACCCTTTGAGAACCATTATATAAAGTTCCACTAAAGGTGTCTGAGGACCTTTTCTTCCATAAATAAATTATTATTATTATTATTATTATTATTATTATTATTATTATTATTATTATTTATTGCATTTGTATCCCACATTTTCCCACCTATTTGCAGGCTCAATTAAGTGTTGTTTTAGAAAATTGGATTTCAATTTAAGATTAATGAATCAAAAAATTAAAAATTAATTACTATATTAACTTGATGTGAGCATTGTTTAACTCAGTATTTAATTCCACAAAGTAACACATTAAAAAACAATGGCAACATATTGGGTTCCTGAACGGGTAATTGCCAGAACTTACACATGTAAGTAGTGGTTTTTTTTGTTTGTATTTGAATCTTAAATGTGTAAGTACCAGTGTTTATATAAATATGCCCGATTGCAGATCGACTTACTATTAGACAAAACAAAACAATAAGATCTGCTGTCAAAAAAATGACTACTTATAGTCAAATAATACAACACAGTGGCGGAAAAAGCCTCAAAAAGCTTCTGGGTCTTGAATTGACCTAAAGAAGCTATGACGGGTCAAAAGACCTCACTTTCATCACAGGCATAAAAAACCGCTACTGTAGTTTTACTTAATTTTATTTATTGTACTCAACTTATGATCATCTATAATTTATATAAACACCACACTTATCTTTGCGGTGGGTGCTTGATGACAAGGGATAGCGTGAAAATACTGAATTCTTCCCTCTCCACCAGTGCGGGGCCGACGATGGCCAGCGTTTCGCAAGGCTGCTTCAGGGCCTCTAACGCACTATCTACGGAAGAAATATTAAACATTAGAAATCACGCTAAAAACAAATCAAAAACAAAAACAAAGAGGATCATAAGAAAACCACACACTTACTTGGACGAGAGGGCAGCTCAAATGCTACGCTTTCCTAGCAGTTTACTTACTAATCAAAATGGCTGCTTTATGAAAAAACTGACGTCAGACACTGTTAGATCAAAGGCGCCAATACCAAATATGTCAAAACTTAACATACAGGAATAGAAAATTAAGGGGCATAACTATCAACATGGGCCACCATTAAGACAATTTATTTTACTGCTAATTCCTGCTGTATTATTATAGCTCCCATTTTACAGTGAGACCTAAGGGTCCTTTTACTAAGGTGCACCAAAAAATGGCCTGTGCTGTTGTAGATGCGTGCATTGGACGTGTGCAGGTCCATTTTTCAGCACACCTGCAAAAAAGGCCTTTTTTTTGCTGAAAATGGATGTGGAGCAAAATAAAAATTGGCTCGTGCCCATTTTGGGCCTGAGATCTTACTGCCACCCACTGACTTAGTGGTAAGGTGTCACGCGTTAACAAAGCAGTAATTGTCTGTGCGCGTACAATGCCGATTACTGCCCGGTTAGTGCCACGTAGGGGAAAATAAAATATATTTTCCAGCGTGTGTAGTGGACACACGTAAAAAAAGAATTTACCACCCGGGCTATGCAGTAGCCGAGTGGTAGCTCAAAATTGGCGTACAATGTGCACGTAGGTAGCTATCTAGCTTATTTTCGAAAGGGAAGGATGCCCATCTTCCAACACAAATCGGGAGATGGACGTCCTTCTCTCAGGGTCGCTCAAATTGGCATAATCGAAAGCCAATTGTGGGCGTCCGCAACTGCTTCCCGTTGCGGGTACGACAAAAGTTCCTAGGAGCATGTTGGAGGCATAGCGAAGGCGGGACTGGGGTGTGCCTAACAGAGGGGCGTCCTCAAGCGATATCAGAAAAAGAAGGGCATCCCTGACAAACACTTGGCTGACTTTACTTGGTCCTTTTTTTTTACAACCAAGTCACATAAATGTGCCCTAAATGACCAGATGACCACCGGATGGAATTGGGGATGACCTCCCCTGACTCCCCCAGTGATCACTAACCACCTCCCACCCTGAAAAAAACAACTTTAAAAACTTTTGTCTTTTTTTTAAGAGTATGGGTGAAGGACTTCCTTCGGTATGCCTCCGTTCCTGTGACGGCAGTTGAGGATGTCCTTCGCTATTTATTTATTTAGATTTTGCTCACACCTTTTTCAGTAATAGCTCAAGGTGAGTTACATTCAAGTACACTGGATATTTCTATGCCTCCGTCCCTGCAACGGCAGTTGAGGACGTCCTTTGATATGCCTCCATAAGACGTCCAAAATGTGGATGTTTGTGAGAAGGACATCCATGCCTGGATGTTTCTGTGAGAAGGACGTCCTCAGGAAAACTTGGGCACCCCGTTCGATTATGCCCCTCCACATCATTAAGGAATTTACCTATAGGACACTTTCCCTGTGGATCCTGTTCTGTTTGTATAGGTAATATGAAGACCAAGGTCTTTCATATTCCATCTTCAAACAAAAAAGTATATTTAAAACAATTTTCGAATTGCAAGACTAAGAATGTGATCTATGCAGTTTTGTGTCTGTGTGGTTTAGTTTATATAGGGAAAACTAAGAGGAAGTTTAACACTAGAATAATTAAACATAAGAGTGCTCTGAAAAGGAATGCACTAGATAAACCACTAGTTGAACATTCAGCAGCCCTGGGACACAAATTTGAAGATCTCCATTTTTGCATATTATTTGTATACAAACAAAATTGGAAAGGTGGTCCGATTGAGACTTTCCTTCTGCGGAAAGAAGAACAATTTATTTTTGAATTAGAGACTTTACATCCCAAAGGTTTAAATATGGAAACAGACTTATCAGTATTTCTCTGACAGAACTCAGCCGGGATAGGACACTACATTTTTATTTCTCCTTTTTTATCTTTTATTTTTATTTATGTTTTGTTTTATTTTTCATTTTTTATTTTTTAAGGTTTCAGTTGCAGGTTTTTACTGGACATTCCTTTTTTTTTTTAGACATTTGTCATATTTATAGCCTATTTTGATTTTTGTTTGCATTTTATTTTATTATGTTTTTAATTTTAATTCTTATTTTTTATTTTTCATATTTTTAATAATATTGTTTATTTTTTTTGTAGTATTTGGAGCACAACCACATAGTGATTGGATTAGGTCTCTTGTTCATTCATTTTTTATCGGTTGCACATTTATTGCTGTTTATTACTTTGTATGTACACTTGTATGTGGCTTATTCTTTTATCTTTATTTCTTATTTTTTATATTTTTAATAACGTTCATTCTCTTTCATGGTATTTGGAGCATAACCAAATACTGATTTGATTAGGTCTCTTGTTCATTCTTTATCGCTTGCACATTTATTTCTGTATATTGTTCCGTATGCACACATTTGGATACACATTGTTTTGGAGGTTAGAATAAGGAACGTACCCACCCCCTCTCCTTTTATTTCATCCTTGACACAGACAACATTTTGGTTGCCACGATACATATTGAGGACTTTATTTTTTATTTTTTTATTTTGTATTTTTTGTTTCAATTGTTTGACAATAGAGGCGCCATATATTTTTCATAGATTAACATACCTTTGCCTGTCTTTACCCGAAGTGCCGTTAGCTTTTTCTGAACATGCACTTCTGATTTACATACATAATGAGAAGCTACGATGATGAGAATAGTATATACATATTCTACCGATCCACAGATTAATATTGATTATCCATATCGATAGGATGTATTCATCGTGTGGAACGGCTACTTTGGAAATATCAATCACATATTTTTTTTGTTACATTTGTATCCCGTGCTTTCCCACTCATGGCAGGCTCAATGTGGCTTACATGGGGCAGTAGAGGGTTAAGTGACTTGCCCAGAATCACAAGGAGCTGCCTGTGCCTGACGTGGGAATCGAGCTCAGTTCCTCAGGACCAAAGTCCACCACCCTAACCACTAGGCCACTCCTCCACTCCATATTTGGCATTTTATCTACTAGATAGTTTGTGTCCATTTTTGATTTTTTATTATATTTACATTATATAATTTGCACTTCTAGTTTTTGGCGTGCTTTTCACAGAACTCTGAACTTAGGCTGACGTATATAAGTCCTTGGCGTTATGCCCATCAGTTTTTTTCCAGCATTGTAGGCAAAGGGTTTTATGCACAGCGGTGGACAACAGTAAGTTTTGATATTGTTCTTCTAATGACGAGCAGTCAGAAACGCCAATCTTTAACTTTATTATTGGTTTTTATTCGCAGATTATAAGAACAGGTTGCCAGAAGACGTTTCTTAATATGAAAGAACCCAAATATCCGTTACTATAATAACGGCACACAGTAGCTCATGGGTCAAATAATTTTTAATCTAATACATGGTTTTGAATGTCTGCTTTTATAAAATTAAAAGATAGATTTGCACATTTGTAGATGTGTTCTAGGTAGCAAGAAGTACATTAAGTGTGGACTAACTCCCCTGTCGGTTTACAAATTCTGTTCTGATTTTTCATTTTTCATTTTTTTACTTTTAATTTTTAATTATATTTTCATTGTTTTAGTCATTCACTATTTTCTGTTTTTGTTTGATAGCATCCACTGCTGTACATGCATTACATTACATGGTTTATACCATAGATATGTGTCCTATCTGCATTTTTAATTTTGAGATCGATGTTTAGGCTGTATTACATTTTTTGTCAATACATAATATATTAAGGGTCTATTACAGTTTTTATTGTTCTTTGTTTTGCATCAATATCAACTCTTTTGCATCAATATTAATTAGATGTGAGCATGATCCTTATATATATATATACATACACACATGCATATATTTTTAATATATTGTTACTCTGTTACCTGTCTTTTTATATATCTATATATGTGTGGTTTTAAATATATCTATGTGTTTATTTTTTATTTATTTTTTATGCATTATGATGTGGGTATGATTTTTTCAGTTAATTATCATACACATTATTGATAAAAATTTTATATTACTGTTAACTACATACGTATATATTTTTTAGCATATTATAACATGGGTATGATGTCTTGGTCATGGTTTTTCAGCCATTGTGTATTATTATTGTTGTTTATGTATTTTCGATATTTTTTATTATTATTACTATTTTTATTTTATTTCCAATATTTGTTACTTTGTGTGTTTTATTACTTTAGCCCCTGATGCAGACCTTCTGGGCGAAACACGGCTTGTGTCGTGTAATCAAGAACTAAAGCAAAATACTTTGCCACTTTTATTCTATAAAGGATGTTATTTAGAACTGCATTTCCCCTTATATGGACGAACTCATTTTGGAAATGTTTGTCAACATAGTGATCATGTATTTCAATACCGGAAATTCCTCTATGATGCTCTTGAGTTACTGGGTTAAATTTTCCCAACAATTCTATATGGGCTTCCTAACTGTTCAACAGATCCACAAAATGCCAAATTATATGATAAAAACTGAACTAGAGCTACTAGTCTTTCTATAACTTGATGTCATCATCTTTTCTCTTTATTCATCAGTTTCTGTTGTACCTTGTCAATGGTTTCATCAGTAGTGAGTTGTCTCTGAAGTTCAGAGCAAGTTAGTATAGATACTAAGAGCTTATTTTATAAAGGTTTTGCTCCTAAATTTATGCTTCTAAAATTTATGCTTCCTAATTTACACTCCTAAATTTATGCTGTAAATTACAAGCGTAATTTATTTATTTGTTACATTTGTATCCCACATTTTCCCACCTATTTGCAGGCTCAATGTGGCTTACATAGTGCCGGAAAGGTGTTTGCCGTTTCCGGTGTGAACAAATACAATGTGATGCTGTGATAAGATGAAGTTTAAATGGCAAAGTCACAGTAATAGTTGTAAAGTGGGAGAGTAGTGTTGTGTTCATGCATGCTTTAGTCTTCTTGTGTAGCCAAGGTCAGACCTTTAAGTTGGATCAGGAGGGTATGCTTTTTTGAAAAGGGTGGTTTTTAGTATTTTCCGGAAGTTTAGGTGGTCGTAGGTCGCTTTTAAGGCTTTTGGTAGTGCATTCCACAATTGAGTGCTTATGTAGCCTGACACTGTTGGGAAACTGTGGGGTACAAATGAGATAATAAATAAAATAAATAAATAAAATGTAGGAAAAGCTGGATGCATAGGTAGATTTCTATTTTAGACCTTTACAGCTTGGGTAGTGTAGGTTTAGATATGATCATGTAGAATCGGAGGCATTTCTGGTTGGTAGGTCGATTAATTCTGTCATGTACCCAGGCGCTTCACCATAAAGAATTTTGTGGACCATGGTGCACATTTTAAAGGCGCATTTGCGTTCTTTGATTGGGAGCCAAAGTAGTTTTTCGCGGAGGGGTTTTGTGCTTTCAAATCGCGTAGATTAGGCTCATAATTTAGGAGCATACATTTTAGGAGCATAAATTTAGGAGCATAACCTTTATAGAATATGACCCTTTTGATTTTTCATGCTTTGCCAATCTTGTTTAAACATGAGACCACTGGTTCAATCTAGTACTAGTCAAGGCACTTTTCATATCATTTCCAAAAATTCAACAATAAAAACAAAATATCTTGTCTGCTGACAAAGAGTATGCTAACCATGGGTGATGAATGATTTCACCATTTGGAAGTTTTATTTTGCAGTGGACTTTGAGAAATATCTTTCATTTTTGTTGCACTGACCTGGGTCACAAACAAATCAGTTTTTCTCCACTCAGTTTCTCCAAATCACACAGTAACCGGTATCATCATTCAAACTTGAGTGTGGGTCTAGGGTCAGAATAGTGATATGGAAAGCAATGGGAATGCAGTTGGGCTTCTCAAAGGGTACTCTATCAGTCTGGAGAGGAAGCATCCTCACTCCTGCTCCAAAGAACCACACAGTACTCCAAGGACTTTGTCTTTATGCAAAAATTCAACTTTACTGAACTTTCTGTAACTGGTAGGTAAACCATTTTATAACTCTATCTGTACAGTCAATATTTGGTCTTATCAGTTCTCTTGTCCATTCGGGATCATGTATTGCAACCTCAATCATTTTCCTGCTTGTTTCTTTTAGAAAAACCCAAGATATTTACATATAAACAGGTCCTCCTGTCCTTTACCCATTCCTTTGGGCTAATAATAATCTAAGATTGCTTCCGATATTCCTGATCACAATACAGATCTCCTTCAGGCACAGACCCTTTTTAGCTGTCCTTCTTCTAGTGATGCAGTTCTTGAGCTGCACCCTGGCCTTGAATAGGTTTCCCCTGCTCTAGTTCCTGCTCTTGGGCTGAGTTCCCCTTACCCACCTGGAGCTCCTCACTCCTCATTTACTACTGTCAGGGGCAGCAACTATTCTTTAATTTAGCCCTGGCTTATTCTGCCACTCCAAGACTCCCCTCTCCTCCAAGGGTTCTGGCAGGGGTACAGGCAACCAAAGATCCTATGCTCCTCACTGTAATCCCTTTTATTAATTCTAATTCCTTCCCATCCATCAATTATTCCTCAGCAACACTTTTCCTCTGCAAGTTTGCCAAGTCCCACCTCCTTGGGCTGGATCCCCACTCCTCTCACACTTCTAACCCTCTCTCCCAGCGACTCTGGAGAGTTCTAATTATACAACGTTAGGGCCCTTTTACTAAGCCACAGTAAAAAGTAGCGCATGTATAGGCGCGCGCCAGGCCAGTTTTTACTGCATGTACAAAAAAGGGCTTTTTTTAATGGGACAGAAAAAGGGCATGGGGTAAAAATGAAACCAGCACACGTCCAAAATCAGCCTGAGCCCTTAACGCCTCCCATTGATCAAGCAGTAAAGGTTCATATGCTAACATGCGGCGCCAAGTGCCAATTACTGCTGGAACCGGTGTACGTAGGAGGAAATAAATAAATATATGGGCGCATGCAAAATCTGAAATTATTGCCAGGAGGGTGCACTGGCCTGGCAGTAGTCTCATTTGGGAGCACGCTGCACGCACGTAGAGCCTCCTGAGGCTTAGTTAAAGGGCCCTTTAGTAACCTCCATTAGAATGGGGGATTACACAGAACTAAGTAAAAAACAAAAACAAAACAAAAATCAACTTTTCAATTTTGTATCCCAATGCCATTGCATGTTGCATTATTATTTTTTATGTCAGTCTCTCCTAATATAAATCTTATGTTCTATGATCCAAGTTTTCAACTTTCTTATAGTTTTATCAATGCAAAATAAGTTGCAAAGACAAACCTCCAAATAGATACATTTATAGCATAACAGTTTGAAAAGGTTCCAACTGAACTGAAAAAGTTCCGGTTATTGTGCATGTCATTCAATGAGTATATTTGAATGCAAATATATTAATTTCTCAAATATTGGTGCACAATCTGACAATGAAGTAACAGATTGCCAATGACAACTTAATATATTGGATATCATCTGTTATGCCTATTAAATGTTAGATTGTTTACACATATATTTCATTTCTGCATATGTCTGTGATACTAATGTTTTTATTATATTTGTTTTTAATTAATTATATATTGTATATCTGTTGTTGTTTTCGTTTGTACCCCTGAGAAAGGGGACCTTTTACTAAACCATGTTAAGTGCTAATGTGAGCTTAATATGGGAAAAATGCCTAATTTAGGATGAGCTAAAGTGTTGTGCGTTAGGTTTGCCAATAACCTGTGGTAATCGGGCACTATTTATTTTGTCATCGGCAAACAATGGGCACGGAAGAATAAACCAGTAAGCACACTGACTTTACTACATGCTAACTGGTTTATGTTGGTTTAACGCGGGAGCCCTTAGCACCTCCTTAATAGGAAGCGGCAAGTGCTCCTGTGTTATTTTCAGTTGCTACACGCTAGTGCTAACATTAAAGCATAGCCTGAAAAATCTTAATTGAAAAGCAGCTATTTTAAGGCCACATAGACATGGTCTTAGCACACAGAAATGTCCTATGTTACAACATGCTAAGGCTGTTTTCTATCACTGATTGTAAAAGGGCCCCAAATACATTTGCGAAACATGGCCATGTTGGATTTTACATTATTCAATAAAGACTTTTTAATATCTACTTCATTTTTGGTGGATCTATTGGTTTGGAGGGGCTATACTCTAGCTGCAATTCTTATACAGGAGAACTCTGAGCTATAGAATATGATTGTATTACTTATCATAAAGAAATAATGTGCACATTAGATACATTTGTTATAATTTCCTTTTTATTTTGCCTCTTCTTATTCCAGTAGCTAATCAGAATCAGAAAATGGAAAAGACAAATCACTCTGAAGTGACAGAATTCATCATTCTGGGATTCTTTGAGCTTCCTGAGATGCAGCCCCTCCTTTTTCTTCTGTTTTTGATTATTTATCTGATGTGCTTGACTGGGAACCTTCTTATTATATTCACAGTGTGCTCTGATTCCCATCTGCATAGCCCCATGTTCTTCTTCCTCATCAACTTGTCCTTCCTAGAAATCTGTTATGTGACTGTCACAGTGCCTAAATTGTTAGCAGTGCTCATAGCACAGAATAAGACCATCTCTTTCATACATTGTATGATACAAATGTACGTGTTCCTGGCCTGCATAGCTGTTGAGTTCTACCTTCTTACCGCCATGGCCTATGATCGTTATGTTGCAATCTGCAATCCCTTGCGTTATACCATCATCATGAATAGGAAAGTCTGCAGCATTCTAGTAATTGTTTCATGGACCATTGCATTTCTAAATCCAGTTCCACATGTTACTGTAATATCTCAATCATCTTTCTGTAGTTCTGTTGAAATTAACCATTTCTTTTGTGACATGACAGCGTTGATAAGCCTATCATGTTCTGAGATCTATGTTATTGAAACTATAAATTATATCGAAGGTCCACTTGTAGGTTTAACCCCGTTCATATTAACAATTATATCATATGTGTACATTATTTCTGCTATTCTAAAAATCCACTCTGCTAAGGGAAGACAAAAGACCTTTTCTACCTGTTCCTCTCACCTCACAGTTGTTCTATTATTTTATGGGACCAGTTTTGGTGTGTACTTCAGACCCAAGCCTGCTTACTCCAGGGACCTTAACAAACTGTTTACTGTAGTATATATAACTGCAATTCCAGTGCTTAACCCCTTGATTTACAGCCTGAGAAATAAGGAACTGAAAGAAAGTTTATGTAAAGCAAGCAGAAAAGCGCAAAACAACTTTTTTTTCCGGAATTAATATAATGCTGCACACTGTGTATGATGGCAAAATATCTTAACAGTAAGTAAACAGTGTTGGAGGAAACTTTCTTAACATGGTGCCTATATAAGATGTTCAAAAAAGCCACCTGTGATAGGCACCTCTGTTGCCTTTGTAAAATATGCTTCAGTGTCTTTTAAAAAACAAGCTCCTACAATGACCTCTGATTGTGTACAAAGGGGGGAAGTTATCAACCTGGGCTGCTATTAAGACAGGTTACTTCACTGTTAACCACAGTTAGTAGTAACTAGGTCTCATTGTATAAAAAACCTGTGTTAAAATAGCACGAGATAGCGGTAAAATAGCACATCTTAACGGTAGCCCACATTGATAACTTCCTCCCTAAGGACTGATTTCTATAAATGGTGCCTAAAAATCAACGCAAACAAGAGCAGTTTAAAGCGCTATTCTATAAATAGATGCCATTTATAGAACAGCAAGTAGAGCTGGGTACAGTGACTACATTTAATGCACCTTAAAGTTTGCTGTTAAAGTGTATTATTATTAAAGACTTATCTTTTCAACAAGACTTACCATAATAATCAATAATAGGATTTCTAACACATCACTAATCACTTGATATTCTGACTGTTTTCTTGTTTACTGAATTGATTATATCAATTTTGTTACAATTGTTCTGTATGTAATTAATTGTGTATCTACTTTTGAATGACGCTTGATATGATGTAATATTGTAAGCCACATTGAGCCTGCAAATAGGTGGGAAAATGTGGGATACAAATGCAACAAATAAATAAATATTAAGTAAAAAAACTTAGGGCCCAGTTTACTAAGCAGCGTTATAGGCATGTTAACATTTTAAACTCACATTAATCATGTATGTGCATTAACTATGTATGTGCCTACAATATCCCTATAGACGCCTACATGGTTAGTGCTCAAGCTAAGTGTGGGTGCACAAAAAACATTAATGCACCTTAGTAAACAGGACCCTTAATGTGCTTTAGAAAAATACTCTCTAGATGTAGAAACCTATAGAAAATTATCCCTTGGTTTGTGTCAATCATATGATATCCAAAGAAGTAAAATTAATAGTATCTGTACAAATACAGTACACTGGTAGAAAGAACAAAATCCTGAGCACCAGGGCATACTCTGCTTCTGCTATATATATAATAGGGCTTTTGTCTATGGCATCTCTTCTACAATATTCAGAGTTAGCTTAGTGGGGTTTAAAAAAGGTCTGGACAGCTTCCTAAAGGAAAAGTCCATAGACCATTATTAAATTGACTTGGGGAAAATTCACTGCTTATTTCTGGGATAAGCAGCATAAAATGTATTGAACATTTTCAGGATCTTGCCAGGTATTTGATGACCTGGATTGGCCACTGCTGGAAACAGGATGCTGGGCATGATGGATCTTTGGTCTGTCCCAGTTTGGCAATACTTATGTACTTATCTATACTGAAGAGCAAATATCCAAGAAACATAGCAAAATATTTCTACAGTTCCCATGAATATCTTTCTTGCAGTAGAGGCTGAATTCATAAAAATGATTTGGTCTCTGGAAGACAAGTAACATCAAGCAAAAATAGGTGCAACTCTTATAACAGCAGATGTTAGAGTCAGTGTCAGCTTCCTTATTCAATAGAAGAAAAATGTATAGCATGGCAAATTATATTTGGATCTTGTGGGATGCTTTTATCTTGTAAACCACTTTGATTTTAATTTAAAAGGCAGCATATTAAGCCACAATAATCTTAAATGTAAACATAGGACCAAATTCTATATATAATAACTAAAAAAAATGGTGTTGAAAAACCATGTTCTTAGCACAATTATATAAGATTTGCCTAAATTTAGGCATAGTTTATAGAATACAGTTAGCGGCTGTTCTTGTGGTTAAATTCTAGAAGCATCTATTTAGGCCAACTAAAACCAGACCTAAATAACTACGCCTAACTTTGAAGCAGATCGGGTGTATTCTATAACAGTGCACATAGTTCTTAGAAATGCCCAGGGCCCGCAAATTCCCCACCCATAGTCACACCCCCTTTTCAGCTGCGCACATTAGAATTGAGGCACAGCACTTTATAGAATATGCCTAGAAAGTTGTGAGCCAATTAGTGCTGGTAATTGGTTGTTAATTGCCAATTATTGGGGCTGATTGGCTTGTTTATCAATTAGGTTGTGTGCAGTTTAGCCATGTGGCCAAATTAGTGTGTATAACTTAAGGCACCATTAACAAAACTGGGGGTTAATACCCTCATTGGAGTAGTTTTATTGTTTTTTTTTCCCACAGATAAAATGAGTTGTACTTACAGAAAAGGTGTTTTATAAAATGTTGTGGCCATTTATTTATAGATATGTATATGGTTGAATGATACATGACAGTGGGTGGTAGTAAATGGAATTCACTCAAAAGAAAAAAAGGGAATGTCTCAGGGATCTTTCCTGGGGCCAGTTCTCTTCAATATATTTGTGGGTGATATTGCCAAAGGGTTAGAGGAAAAAGCATACCTTTTTGTGGATGACATGAAAATTGGCTTCAGAGTGGGCACTCTGGAGAGGGTGGGATGCATGAGATGTAATCTACAAAAATTAGAAGTTTGAGCTAATGCTTGGCAGTTAAGCTTTAATGTAGGGAGATGCATTTGGGGTACAGAAATCTTAAGTTGCTGTATGTGATAGGAGGTAAGAGGATGATGTGCACAGACCAGGAAAGAGTCCTCAGAGTGATAGTTTATGAGGATCTAAAGGTGGCATTGACAAGGTGGTGGCTAAAACCAGAAGGATGCTTGGCTGGATTAGAGAAGGACATAACCAGCAGAAAAAAAGGAGGTGATGATGCCTCTGAACAAATCATTGGAGAGAAACATTTGTTGTACTGTGTTCAGTTTTGAAAGCTATATTTTATCAAAGAAAAAAAAATTGAAGTCATTGAGAGGAAAGTGACCAAAATGATATGGGGTCTGTGCTAGAGAAGAAACTTGGGAGTCTTTTTACAAAGGCATACTAATGTTTTTGGTGCGGTAAACACTTGAGACAACCATATATTCCTATGGGCATCTCTAGCGTAGCATTTAGCGCATGCTAGAATGCTAGCGAGCTTTTGTATAAAAAACCTCTAGAAGACTTGAATATGTATACCCTGGAGGAGAGGAGGGACAAGAGACATATGGCACATTTAAATTCTTGAAAGATAATAGGAAGCAAATAAACCTTTTCCAAAAACATAGACACTATCCTGCTTATTTTTGAAGGAGAAGGGCGACTATCTTCTGACACAAATCGGGAGATGGCCGACCTTCTCCTAAAGTCGGCCAAATCGGTATAATCGAAAGCCGATTTTGGCCGGCTTCAACTGCTTTCTGTTGCAGGGTCGGCCAAAGTTCAAGGGGGCGTGTCGGCAGTGTACCGAAGGCGGGACGGGGGCGTGGGTAAGAGATGGCTGTCCTCGACTGATAATGGAAAAAAGAAGGCCAGCCCTGACAAGCATTTGGCCGACTTTACTTGGTCCCTTTTTGTTCACGACCAAGCCTCGAAAAGGTGCCCGAACTGACCAGATGACCATCAGAGGGAATCGGGGATCACCTCCCCTTACTCCCCCAGTGGTCACCAATCCCCTCCCACCCAAAAAAAGAAATTAAAACACATTATTTTGCCAGCCTCTATGCCAGCCTCAAATGTCATACCCAGCTCCATCACAGCACTATGTAGGACCCTGGAGCAGTTTTTAGTGGGTTCTGCAGTGTACTTCAGGCAGGCGGACCCAGGCCCACCCCCCTACCTGTTTGTGGTGGTAAATGGGAGCCCTCCAAAATCTACCCGAAACCCACTGTACCCACATCTAGGTGCCCCCCCGTTACCCTTTAAGGGCTATGGTAGTGTTGTACAGTTGTGGGTAGTGGGTTTTGGCGGGATTTGGGGGGCTCAGCACATAAGGTAAGGGAGCTATGCACCTGGGATCAATTTGTGAAGTCCACTGCAGTGCCCCCATGGTGCCTGGTTGGTGTCTTGGCATGTGAGGGGGACCAGTGCACTACAAACGCTGGCTCCTCCCACGACCAAATGGCTTGGATTTGGCCAGGTTTCAGATGGCTGCCATTAGTTTCCATTATCGCCGAAAACCAATGGCGGCCATCTCTGTCGGCGGCGATCTCTAAGGGCGGCCCAAATGTGGAGATTTGGCCGGCCCTGACCGTATTATCGAAATGAAAGATGGCCGGCCATCTTGTTTCGATAATACGGTCGGGTACGCCGCTTTATGGGGCCGTCATTAGAGATGGCCGCCCTTATAGATGGCCGGCCCCATTCGATTATGCCCTTCCACAGCACCAAAGGACATGAAATGACGTTGCAAGAAGAAAAACTTTAAAAAGCAACATCCAGAAATACCTTTTACAGAGAGAGAGAGAGAGAGAGAGAGAGAGAGAGAGAGAGAGAGAGAGTGGTGATGCTTGGAATTCTCTTTCATGGGAAGTGGTGGGGTTAAAACCTATGACAGAATTCAAAAAAGGCAAGGGATAACAATAAAGGTTCGCTATATGGCATGAAGATGGAATGAAAGTATAAAGCATTTCCACTCAGTAAAGCTTAAATAACTTTCACACTTTAAAGAAGAAGAAAAAGGCATAGCATGGGATAGACCATGTGTATGTGGTTGGGGAAAGGGGGCGGTAACCCACACAGAGAACCCTGGTCACTTCTCTGAGCCAATTGGATGGGTCATGCTGGTTTTTGTCTGCTATCACTTACTATGTTACTATAAAATACATGCAAATATGTTAGAGTATGTGTACACATTTACACCAACTGTGAATTTCACTTTGGGGCCGATGCACAAAGGCAGCCGTAAAATACAGCTGCCTTGGTAAAATTTAGCAACTTGCAAACAGCGATCGATGCACAAAGGGGATCGCATGCAAATGAGCTGCATGGATCACTCTTTGCGAGCTGTTTGTGAGTCCCAACACCACTCCACACCAAGCAAAGAAGGCCCTGGTGGCCTAGCGACCCCCTGCACCCTTCCAACTCCCCCTGCACCAAGCAAAGAGGGTCCTGGTGGCCTAGTGACCCCCGCACCTTTCCTACCCTCACTCACAAAGCAAAGAGGGCCCTACTGGTCTAGTGACCCTCTACACCCTCCTGACATCCTCTGTACTTAGCAAAGAGGGACATGGTGGCCTAGTGACCCCTAGCATCCTCCGAAACCTGGTACTATCTCATGCAAAGTCTCTAGAAAATCAGTTTAACATATTGTGCTTATCCCACGCTTTGGAGAAAAGCCCTCAGAAACCAGAGGCTGTCAGCCTAAGGTTTTGGGCGTTGCTATGCTATGTACTTGTTATGCATAACAAATGCTGGATTTCTATCATCAGGCGTAAAAACTCCAAAGTATGGTTGAGAATGATTTTAACTCTTAGTAGATATTCAAATCAACTTCTACATTAAAGGTAAACCCTATCAGCGGCAAACTATGTAAATATAGATACATCTGCACTTAGCTTAGAAGTGCTGTATGCAGCACTGTCTTTTATGTTCCAAGGGGGCCACCATTTCACCCCGGAGAAAAGGCTTCTTCAGGACAGAGTGCTGAGTCTAAATGCTAAGGGTCTAAAATGACAAAAAACAACTTTAAAATGTTTCAAACTTGGAAGTTGTAAACACACATGCTGTACCAACCCAAAGGTTCACTCACTTCTAGCAGAAGCAATCCAGTTTTCAAAATGGCGCCTCGGCGTCACTACATGAACACCTTGTTTAAATAGGCTCATTGATTAACTGCTCACAAATTACTTAAATTGACTGAATCAGTGTTTGGTATCACATATTTAGTAAAAAATATACCAATCTATTGAATTATTCAAACCAATTGGCTCTGTAGTTTTCAAATCAAAAATCCACTTGGCTTCCCTTCTTTGTAACATTAATTTACAATTGCCACCTCGAGTAGATGGATTAATTTTGTCAATTGCAAAGCACTCAAGATCTTCTTTGTAACATTAATTTACGATTGCCACCTCGAGTAGATGGATTAATTTTGTCAATTGCAAAGCACTCAAGATCTTCAAATGTGTGCTTATGTTCTATACAATGCTCTACAAGTGGTTCATTGTGTGCCATTCTTCTGATGTTGGATCTATGTTCCAAGATCCTGACTTTTAAGGATCTGGTCGTCATTCCAATGTAATTCTTTTTGCACGGACAGCTTATGAGATATACAACATGGTCAGACAGGCAGTTGGTAAACTGATGCAATTTGTATGTCTTATTGGTATGAGGATTAAAAAAAGTCCTTTGTTTTGTGATTTTACAAATCTAGCACAACCCACACTTGTAATGTCCCCTGATCTGATTTTCATTAGTTTTCTTTTTTAATGATGCGTCTGCTGGGCTCACAATCTCTTTGATGTCGCTTCCTCTTGAAAATACTATGCGCAAATTAGTACTATTAAACATGGGAATGGATTGCATAATATCCCACCGGCTCTTGACTAAATTTGCTAAATGAGGACTGGTCTCAGTGTATTGCATGACCATAGTCAACGTTTCATCATCTGTTTTACTTGTTTTGTTGCTTAATAGGAGTAAATCTTTGTTGTTAAATTTTGCTCTTCTATATGCCTTTTTTAAAACTGATTTTGAATAACTGCTATCTACTAGATCAATCATTAAAGATTTAGCTTGTTGTTTGAAAGTGTGTAGATCCGTGCATATGAAACAAAAAAGTGAGGAGAATAAGTGAGGATACCAAGAAAAATGTTTATTCACATAAAAAATGACCCGTTTATTCACATAAAAAATGACCCGACACGGCCGTGTTTCGGCCAAAAGGCCTGCCTCAGGGGTCCTTATAACCTCAGGTAATTTGATGTGAACCGTGCACTCTGAAAAATGGTGTCGGTGAACCCTCTTGGGTCTCCTCTCTTCTAGACAAATTTTTGGATATTTAAAACAGAAACTAGCCTGTTGTACTCCTCTCGTAGATACAGTTTGCAATTACGAAAATGCTATATATTTCCATCCCGCAAGAAGATGCATTACTGTAATGCATCTTCTTGCGGGATGGAAATATATAGCGAGAAGATGCATTACAAACTGTGAAAACTAGACTTGAAACAAGGGAGAGACCGCATTTGGTACCAACTGATTACTAGCTAAATAATGTTTGCTGTAGACTGGCTAAAACAAGTCTAAAGCAAACGTTCCCTGCATGTTAAGCTTAGTGCATTAGGCCCTTTGTGTACTATTTGTGCTAGTTCTAACAACCTATTTTAAGGTTTCTATTTTGCCTTTTTGAAAATAGGCTTAAAAGTGACTTCTAGCACTTTAAACATAAATGTTCTCTTATAAAATTACCCCCAATAGGCCTATAAATGGGCTGATCAATGACTCAGAAACAATGCACCCTCTGACATCCTCTGACATAAAGTAGATTTGGGTTTGATTGTTTGAGCTCTTAGATGTTGGGGATATTGTTGCTACATTATTCATGGTCACAAGCATTAAACCAGAATTCACGTTCATTACAATGGTGTCACCTAGTGGTCAGACTCAGCGTTGACATATGCTGGGCTACTGGGAGGACTTTAGGCACAACAAAGGAGCCAGTATTGAAAGGAAATAGCAATGAACTTGGGAAAAGAGGTAAATAATTTAAAATATGATTCAGTGAAAGATCATCAATTTTATAAAAAGCCTTTCCCACACATTTAACAGCCTTTACATGTAGAAACCCTTTAAAAACTTTTCCCCATAATGTGATACATTTGCTGAAAACCTACAATACAATCTGTGACAGGAATATTTCTTTATGATGTACATTGTTACTGAAAAGACACTATCCAGCTTATTTTCGAAAGTGAAAGACGCCCATATATCGACCCAAATCGGGAGATGGGCGTCCGTTTCCCGTGGTCGCCCAAATTGGAATAATCGAAACCCGATTTTTTGGCGTCCTCAACTGCAGTCCATCACAGAGACGAACAAAGATCACGGGGGCGTGTCGGAGGCGTGTCGGAGGCGTGGCGAGGGGGGGGCTGGGGCGTGGTTATCGGCCGAGGAGAGATGGGTGTCTTTAGCTGATAATCGAAACAAGAAGGGCGTTTTTGACCAGAATTTGGTCTGCTTTATTTGGACCCTTTTTTTCAGGTCCAAGTCCCAAAAAAGTGCCCCAACTGACCAGATGACCACCAGAGGGAATCGGAGATCACCTCCCCTGACTTCCCCAGTGGTCCCTAATTCCCTCCCACCAAAAAAACCCACTTTACAAACTTTTTTTCCCAGCCTGTATGCCAGCCTCAAATGCCGTACTCACCTCCATGACAGCAGAATGTGTTCTATCCTCTGACAGCCTTTCCCTGGTTCTGATGTGGGTCTCGGGTGAGTGTGACACCTTTTCTGTTAAGGGCACTGCAGAGTCACATCAGCAATGCATTGTGGTGGGTGTAGGGTATTGGGCTTTGTGATTCCACTAGCTTGTGTTACATGCTCACGATGTTGTTAGTTGGTAGGCTCTACTCCCATGGTGCTTTTCCCTCTGCTTACTGGGTCAGAGTGTGCCCTGTTATGTTTCCGGTAGTCCATGAGGTAGTGGCCATTTGCGTAAGACACTTTTAGATCCCTTTCATGTGTTAGCCACGTTACAGCACTTAGTTCTTACTTTGAAAGTTGCTGAAAGAGGGCATTGTACACCATTCTGCCAGCTCGGACCTACTGCTAATCTCAGTACCAGCGAGACTCGTTGCCAGTGGGGCACAACCTCTGATCTGCAGTTAACTGTGAGTAAACGTGCTTATTTAAATAAAGGACGTTTTCAGTGAGATTAGTCTTCAGGTGTTAACTGCTGTGCCAAGGTTATACAGCAGCAACAAATCCTGTCCCTGGAGCACTTTTAGTGGGTACTGCAGTGCACTTCAGGCAGGCAGACCCAGGCCCACCCCCCCCCCCCCACCTGTAACACTTGTGGTGGTAAATGGGAGGCCTCTAAAACCCACTGTACCCACATGTAGTTACCCCCTTCACCCCTAAGAGCTATGGTAGTGTTGTATATTTGTCCCTCCCACAACCAAATGGCTTGGATTAGGACGTTTCTGAGCTGGGTGTTTTTAGTTTCCATTATTGCAAAAAAAAACAAAAAAACGCCCATCTCAGAAAGGACCAAATCCATGGCATTTGGTCCGTCCAAACCGTATTTTCGAAATGAAAGATGGATGCCCATCTTTTTTGAAAATACGGTCTGTCCCGCCTCTTCACGTACCCGTTTTCGGACATAGACGCCCATGGAGATGGGCGTTCGTGTTCGATTATGCCCCTCCATGGGGCTCATTTTCAAAACAGAAAAATGTCCTGTATAGAAATTTGTATATTAAAGTTGAAATTTTCAGTTAAACAAAAAAGAAAAAAGTCCAAAAAGCGGCACAAAGCTGCAGATGGATTTTTTAACCAAAACATCCAAATTGTGATTTTCGAAACACATTTTTAAGACAGCTTTCTATGCAGTTCATATGCAGTGCATCCAAATCACAAGGGGGCAGGTTGGGGACATTTCAGGGGTGGGATTTAGGCATTCCCAAAATTTGGACATTTTTCTGCCGTAGTGGAACAAAGCAAAAACATCTGGTGCTAAAAGTTATCACAACTAAATAACAAAATGGTGTCCTAAATGACCAAATGACCCTTGGAGGGAATAAGACATAACTCTCCTTACTAACCCCCTCCCATCTCCCACAGATGTGAAAGAAACAGTGCATACCAGCCTCTATGACAGTTTCAGATGTTATGACCAGTCTTATTAGAGCAGCAAGCAGGTCCCTGGAGTAACCTAGTGGTTGGTGCAGTGCACTGTAAAGAAGGGATCTGTAGGAGAATTTTCCTGCTGTCTCATCTTTGCTGGTCAGAGGCCTGGTAAGCCTTGTACCATCTTTTGCTGTTCTAATATGGATTCTACAACCTGTGGCCTGAATACATTAGAAATCAGCTTTCTACAAAGGAAAACTACTGCTTGGCATAGCTGTGGTGCCTTCATTCAAGGACATGTGTTTACATGCACTATCCATCCACCTTATCTCCTGGGAGGCGCGGAGGAGCAGTTTTCACAGAGACACAGAGATCTCCAGGAGTATGTGAACCAACAGGGAGTTTGCTACAATCAGACGTGACTGATAAGAGTTTCTTTGCAGCAATCACAAGGCCTCTCATTGTCATCACGATGAATTCTGCTGCACAGGAGTATACAGTTTGTGATTGGTCTATATTTGCCACCTAGACCGAGAGGGATGCCAATGTTGGAAAGAAGAAAAAGAGAGAAGATCAGAAGAGAATATTTGCCTAGGGTATCATCTCTCTCAGAGGAACTAGAGAGACAGATTTTCCTAAACACCAGTGAACTAAATTCTTTGTGATAAAAGTTGACAAGGTCAGTTCTGCTGCAGCTCAGTAGCTTCCCAAAAGACTATGAACCAGAGCACAAAGCAAACACTTTGGACTGTATTCCTGAGCAGGGGATAGACTTGCAGGTATCCTGCTAGAGTCTCAACAGAAAAAAACGATTCTTCAACACACTGCAAGTCTGCAACCTATGGATTCCAGGGTGAGAGAAGTATGATTATTCTTCCTATAGTTCAGGGTAGTTAGTCTTGTTTGCCTGTGAAGGACAAGTTTGTTCCAGGATTTTTGGTCAGTAGTCTAACTTGGTAATCTTTTCTCGGATATATTATAGGTAACTTCTCATAATCTACTTAGGATACATTAGTGGTGTAACCATCTATCTTTGTTCATATATATTATGGGTGTAATAATCCTTATTTTGTAGTGCATAAGTATATTTTTGTAACTTGCTTTGCATTTTGCCATATTGTTTTTTTTATATCTCAAATAATACATATTTCCATTTTGGCATTATTTCTTTCATTGGAAATCAGCCTGACAGGAACATAAGGACCAAATAAGAGGTACTATCATATTCCTAGAAATGAGTCCAAAATAATTGTTATTTAGTAATTTTCTGCCAGTTTAAGTACTTCTACAGATCCAAGGCCTACATCCCACTCTAACCGGTACAGTTGTGGTGGAAAGTGTGAGCCCTCCAAACCCCACCAAAATCCTGCTGTACCCACATAAGGTGACATCTGCAGACATAAACTCCCCCAATATTCAAAACCATTTAACCGATCTGGAACTGCACCTGGCCAGTTAAATGGTACATAGCCGGCTATCCGGCGATATTCAGCGGGGGACAACTGGCTATCTCCTGATGAATATTGCTGGTTAACAAGAAGACTGAAGTACTGGAAGAGGTTCCTGAAATCCCATCACAAAGGAGCAGGAAGACCCATGATGATGCAGGTAGAAATGCTGGTAGAGGTTCTAATGCTCCTGTGGGCAAATAACTAAAAATCTTATAGGAAGGTGATTGGTTCCCTGCAGCAGGGCCGCCATGAGGGGGGGCAGGGAGGACAAAATTCCCAGGGCCTCCAAGGGGGGCCCGGCGCCGCAGTCCCTGATCTCACCTGCCCTCAGCTCTGTTGACTATCCGCCACCTGGCTGGGCCCGCTGCATTGAAATCATCACAGAACCTCACCTGTCACCTTGCTCCGTGACTGAAAGCAGAGCCAGCAGTGGCAGATCGGATTCGCCTCCCTTTTGACTTTCCCTCCCTGTGTCCTGCCCTAATCTGATGTAACTTCCGTGAGGGCGGGACACAGGGAGGGAAGGCCCGAAGGGAGGCGAATCCGATTTGCCGCTGCAGGCTGCGCTTTCAGTCACAGAGCGAGGTGACAGGTGAAGTGCTGTGATGATTTCAATGCAGGGAGCCCGGCCCGGTGGTGGGTGGGGACTGCAGCGTGGCGGCCTGGGGGGGGGGGGGCGGCGGCGATGATGATCTCGGGGGTGGGGGCGGGGCCTC
Source organism: Microcaecilia unicolor (assembly GCF_901765095.1). Classification (NCBI taxonomy): domain Eukaryota; kingdom Metazoa; phylum Chordata; class Amphibia; order Gymnophiona; family Siphonopidae; genus Microcaecilia; species Microcaecilia unicolor. The sequence goes on along the minus strand of NC_044037.1, from coordinate 95,852,537 downwards.
GGGCCCAGCTCAGTCTCTCGGGGGCCCTGCCCTGCAGAGAGGTTCTCATGCCAGCATGGCTGAAAAGCTGCAGGATTTTTGAAAAATGACTGAAGTGCTAATGGAAGTTCCCCTGCTCCTGCTGACAAGGTGTAGTAGGACCTGTGGAGAAGCAGATTAAAGTGCCCATAGAAGTAAATGTTGATTTACAATGGGGCTTCAAGGGAAGGTGAGAAGGAAGGAGAAAAAGAAGTGAAGGGAATAGAAAAGGATGAGAGATAAAGACAGAGAGTAATGGGAAAGAAAGATGAAGAGGGAGGGGACAGAAGAAAGAGGAGAGGAGGGGGTGACTCAAACCATTCTTTCAGAAATATACAATTACCATTGTCGCGTTCTCGAGGCCCTTGGTATGCTGTCAGGTCCTCGGGGCCGCACTGGGAATCGTGAGCCCTTGGGCCCCTGCCGAGGAGCAGCAGAGGCAGGCAAGACCATCTTGGAACCGGACATACAGAAGAACCGGACTGGAACTCGGGATTGGAAGAAGGCAACTGGAACCGGCAGGACAGGATCCGCTTCACCTGCGCTTGACCACCGTTCCGCTAGAGTTGAGCTCTAGCGTGCAGGCGGCCGGCAGGACTTGTAGGACAGGGCCGGAACAGGAGAACCAGAGGACCCACCCTGGGTCTAGGAAACACGAGGGAGACTAGACTAGGAACTAAACTCAGACAGGGAGCTGCTGCACCGCCACTAGCAAGAACCAGCAGGCAGACCAAGGAGACAAGACATATGCAGACTAGCAGGAACAAAGACTAGGGCAACATGCCAGCAAGGCAGACTGGGGATCAGGGAATACCCAGCGGGTAAACCCACTAGCTAGGTGGCAGCAAGAAACAGGGACCACGCCCTGGCAATAAACACTAGCTAGACAGAGACAGGACTCAGGATATACACTCAGGAAATACAAGCAGGGTAAGCACACAGACTAGGCAAGGCAGGATAGGCAACAGAGTGAACAGAGTAAACCAGGAAGAACAGGCCAAGGGTCTTGGGCCGGCAGCAGAGCAAACAGAGTAAACCAGGAATATCAAGCCAAGGGTCTGAAGTCACAGCCGCTCCACACACCTAGTGGAACTCACAAAGGCTGAGGCTTCACATGCAGACAGAGAACAAACACGGACAAAGGCTTCACCCCCAAACACAGAGTAAGCCAGGAACAGAGGCTTCACCCCAAACACAGGATAAGCCAGGAACAGAGGTTTCATCCCAAACACAGAGTAAGCCAGGAAAAGAGGCTTCACCCCAAACATAGAGTAAGCCAGGAACAGAGACAGGGAAGACCCCCCATGGGAAGACAACAGACACAGACACCGAAAGAAGCTGGGCTGGAACCCAGAGAGAGGCTAAGCAGTAGTGCAGCAGACACACACTAACCTGACCTGGCCTAAGAGCATGCAAAGGCACTGACTGCCAGCCCAGCACTTCCTTATGAAGGCTCTCACTGATGAGTCACCAGCAGTAGGACAGAAACAGGAGATACACTGACCCTAAAGAGAGGCTTGACACACATAGGAAGTGAGCCCACAGGAAAGACAAGCAGGAGCCATCTTGGAAGCTGGCACAGAGGAGGCAGCAGCCATCTTGGAAGAGGCATAGCCCACACAGGTGAGGTTCAGTAAAGCAATCAGCACACAGAGCCAGAGAGAAACAAAGACAGAGACAGACACAGAGACAAGCAGAAGCCAGCACGGCCACTGACTCTCAGAAACAGGGTAAGTATGAGGGTGGTCACTCCCTCTCTTTCTGCCCCCGAACCAGTTAGAAGTGCCCCATCAAATCATTCACTTGCCTCCTACCCAAACAATTCACAACTCCCCATCCACTCACTTACTCAGCCCCCTGTAATGTATATACCCCATCCCCTTGCTCATTCACTAGCTGCCCTGTTACAGACAAACCCCTATACCTACTCAATCAGTCTTTGTCACCAATATTCCCCAATCAACTCACCCAATTTCCTCTTACCAATCACCCTCCACCCTTTCAGTCACTCAGCTTCATACCCATTAACAAATTGATCAGCTTATCATTAACTCCTTAAACTCCCTTGCCAGTCTCAATACCTCTGTTAATCACAATCATACACATCTGCACCACACACTTTGCTAGCATAACAAATTGTACAATGCTAACAGCAAGCAATTTTTAACTTGTTATAACTTGGTTCTTGTTATACATCTGAAACCTAGAAATTATTTTGGAGTTTTATTTAATTATTTATGACATTTTTCTCCCACATTAGCACAAGAAGAGCTCATGTCCAATGTGGCTTACATTACAAACATCAGTAGAATGGTACACACTTTGAAATGTATCAATTCATATAATACATCATACAATTCTTGGCTGAAATTTAAGATGAGCTATTTCAACATAAGTAACAATCCAGGAAAACACAGTTCTACATTGAGAATTGATAGAATAATAAAAGCAGCTAAGTTAACAATTTCAATATAGAATTGACAGATAATGGAGACTTGATTAGAATGATTGTATGGTGATCAAGTTATGTCATAGGTCCCAGAAATCTCTTAAACGTGTCTGCCTAATCCAAGTCTTTGCTATCAAGAAGAGATTCTTTGCCACAAGATTAACTAGAATAAGTGAGTATACCTTTCTTTATATTTTCATCAAGAATGCATACAAACTAATATACAGCTATAGAACAGGATGATTTATACAATTTTATTAGCTGAAAGTAGAAGTTTTGTACTGTTGAGTCTAAACTGCTTCATCACTATTCCACAGTCCAAATGATTTAAAACAAAATATGCATTCAGATTATTTAATATAATGCTATTAGCAATCTTAAGGTGGTAATTTGTAAAAGCATTTTCTCTGTGTAAAGCATGCTCTGCACACAGATGACTCATAAAATTGAATGAGTGCATATGCATATAAAATTAGCCCCCTGTTTACCAAGCCATGCTAGTGGCTGCCGGTGCGCTAATGCCCAGAAAAACAGAATGGGGTTCACACTCTCCACAGCAATTGAACACAATAGAAAAAAGAAAGGTGGAGAGGGCCCAATGTCAAAAGATCAGTCACCACGCTCAAGGATAAGATGCTCCAGAAAAGCCTTTATTAGGACCCAACACGGTCCGTGTTTCGGCTGTATCAGCCTTCCTTAGGGGTCTACAAAATTATAAACATATAAAAACACATATATAAAAAAGATATATTTAAAAAATTGATCATTTGCATAATCATAAACAACCATATATTTATATAATTCTAAAGAAAGTTTGTTAAAACATCACAGATACAATTATAAAGAAGATTCAGGCATTTTAATTGTAAATAAAATTAAAATTGAACATAGATATATTAACAAAACAATATAAATTAACAGAGAAATACATTAATAATAGGTCTAATGCTCATTGAATATGTTGCATCGGATAATATTAAATAATTTTATAATTATATGAGACATCAAGGGAAAAAGAAGGAAGGAACCTACCAATCAATGGATGTTCTGTAATATATTGATTGATGGAGCATTTACTGATCAATTAACAAAAGTCACATGAAGCCTAAAATATGAATAAACAAAATATAATTGTGTATATGTAAAAAATGTAAACATAAAAGTGGGATATATAACACTAAAACATCTTTAGGTAAATTAATTGTATATATAGATAGATAAAAATAGATATTTATTAAATATATGTATATATAGAATAAAATCCAATTTCAAATACCAACGAAAACGTCAGATAACTGGCATTGAAGATAATAGTAAAATGTAAAATCTCACAAATAACATATAATATGTAATCTCTCAAATAAAATATGGCTAACTAGTAATAGGACTATAGTTGCTAAATACCAAACAAAAGAACAGAAGAAAATAACGTATCTATTTCATCCTACATATAAACCATCAGGGTAGGATATCAGATGCACTTAAAAAACACCAGCGAAGTCAACCTTAATTACAAACAAACTATATATGATACCAAAAAAGATTGTTGTTCAAAAATCAAAAATTCAATAAAGTATATATAACGCGCTACTAAAAAATACCAATCACCCATTAAAGAAACGACGTGAAGGAAATAACGTATGTATTTCATCCTACATGTAAGTCATCAGGGTAGGATATCAGACGCACTTAAAACGCCGGCAAAGTCAATAAAAATAAAGTATGTTATTCAAAAATCAAAAATTCAGCAATGTGCGCACATGAAATAAACTTGCCTTAGCAAGCAATATATATAACGCGCTACTGAAAAAATGTGCCGATCACCCATTGAAGAGAAGAGATAAAATATTTCATATTCTTAAGTGTATCATCCAAAGTATAAAGCCTTAAAAAATGTCATAAAAACCAAGGTAATGGAATGCTTCAGAGTGTGTGCACATAAATAATAATCTCACCTTGACAGGCGCCTCGTGTATCGCACTGCTGACAAATGTAAACAAAATGAAAGCGGACGCCAAGACTCTATCCAAATTAAATAGCAAAAGGAAGTGACGTAGACAATGCTGATCAAATATATTGAAAAACAGACGGATGATCAAGCCACAATGGCTTTTAAAAGCGGGAAATCACAGAAAGCAATAGAATAATTGGAAACGAACCGTTAGAAAAATCAGTAAATAATAATAATAATAATAATAGGTTAATTGGAAAAAAAAACGTTAAACAAATAAATTAAATCAATCAAATAATTAAATAAATCAACGTTAAACATATCATATATAGCCAAGCATATCGCACAAACAATGGGCAGCTCAACCGTGCCGATGATTTATTGAAACAAGGTATAACAATGATCGAATTAATCAGTCATTTGGCTGAAAACTAAATGCAACATAAACTTGTAAATAAAAAACCATAAAATACATTTAAAAGAAACAACATTAAATACATCTACAAGCAAACATATTGCACAATCAAAGGGTGGTCCAACAGCATCCATAAACTATTTAAACAAAGATAAAAGTAGAAATAAAAACGATATGCAACTTAATTAATTAACAAATTATCATTCTGCCAGCAACTAACACAGCGTCAAAAAACAAATTTGTAAAAAATATTTAGATTTAATAATGCAAATCGCTATTAATCCATGGCTAAACAGAATAAGAAGATATAAAAAGGATCTATTTGAAACTAATATATCTTCATTTTAGATACAATAAATAAATATAATATTACAAATAATGAAGCCGGTGAACTACTATACAATTAAAAATAAACCTATAATATTACAAATATTACAAATATTTCTCACTAAAAATTGTACAAAAAAATTTAGTCAATACTAAATTAATATATTGAATAAAATGAAACAAATAAAACCAATTAGTTCTAAACTGATATACTATTAATCAAAAATCAAATTTATATTATTGAAGAATATATTTATTCACATCATTTAAAAAAATAATATTACTAAAAAATAGATTTTTATTCAAAACATTTGAAAAACAATTTATCTCAAAGCTGATCCACAATGAAAATCCAATTTTCAAAAGTGATTGTACAAACTGAATAATAGAAATGTATAAAATGGAAAAAATAAAAAAAAATTATATATATATATATATATTTGTATATATATCTCTATATATGTTTATATACCATATTCATATAAAAATATGTGTATAAATATATAAAATTAGTACATACAGTACACTTTGACTCAAAAAGTAGTAATTAAATAAGAAAACAATTATATGAGTAAAAAAATTCTTTTTTAAATGCTGCAGAGGCCATAATATATTAAAAAATATATAAATGTGTAGATCAATTATATAAAAAATAAAATGGAGATGGATAGAGATGCAGTACTCAAATTATCCTTGAGACATCCAGATTCTATATTTTGGGGTTCAAAAATAAGAGTTTTTCCGGACTTATCCAGGGAAACACAAAAGAGACGTAAAATATTACTATTGTTGCGTACTAGAGTAATTGCATTGGGAGCAAACTTCCTTTTGAAATTTCCCTGTATTTGTAGAATAATATTTCAGACAAAGCAATATCAGTTTTTTGACCCAAAACAATTGAAGATTTTTTAACAAGCAGAGAAGATATTTCTGTACGAGTTTAGGCCCATGTGTAATACTGTATAGCAAATTAGAGTGAAACACTCGGGCATGATGTAATTCTTGATTATACAATTTTGTGTATAGGCTTAATAGTTAAGTAGCCTTTTTTTTTTCTTTAATCTTGGATCATTTGCTTAAAACTTGTGGACGGTAGTAGAAAGATGATTTATTGCATAACTCTTTCTTTTCCTTTAGGTAATCTTGCATGATTTGTGTAGTATTATTCATAAATGAATATTATGTTTGTTAAAACTTATATAAAGAAATAATAATAAAAAAAATAAAAGAAACAAGTACCTGAAAAACCTCAGCAAAAGCTCAAAATCTCCGGCGGTATCGAAAAGTAATAAAGAGCCATGTAGTAATCAGGGCTGTATATACTATATGAATAGTGGCAAAACACTGATGCTAAGTCTGATGCATGCACCAACGAAACAGAAGACAGAGTGCACGTGTGACTCAGATAAAGAGAAACAGGTCAAAAAATGACATTGAATCATTCTGTGTGAATTGTTGGTCAGGCTAGTTTTTGTTCTTTGTTTATATAAGCTTTTTTTTCCATGATACATTAATTCACGTAGCCTTTTCCTTCTGTATATCGTAGTTTGATATTCGTTTATGTCTTTTAAATGGTGGGGCGTCTCGTTTCCTTCCCTATACACAAACATGTTTTCATATGATCTATGTTTTTATCTTCCCACCACTTGTCATTATGTATAACATTTGCACATGGCATATGAAGCATCGGGTGACCCAGCACATGACTGTCAAACTCTTACCAATGGTGGCGCGTCTCTTTCCAACAAAAGTAGAATTTCAGCATTCGGATCTAAAGGTTGCAGGTGCTTATCTATGGGTTTCAAATGAGTGTAGTTCTTTGCCATCTCAGTTGTGGGAATTTTATCCTGGTTATCAGGTATCTGATTACACTCAACATTTGCACATTGCCATAAGTATTATGATATGTTTTATTGTTTTCATTGATGTTTTATCCTTATCATTTTATAATTACATTATGCATACCTCTTGGTTTTTGTGCATATATTTTTATATCTTTATGATTTTATCTTGTATGTATACTTATTGTTTTATTTATTATGGATTCTAAAGACTCCTGAGGCAGGCGCTTAGGTGTCAAAACACAGTCGTTGCATCGAGTCCTTTTGGCTCATTGCAAATAAATATTACCTAATAAACATATTCTTTGTGTCTTCCTTGCGTTTTTTGGAAGTGCCATCTTTGCCCTACTCCTTGGTTGGTTCTACTACAGTCGTAGGGTTTGGTGTTCCCTCACTTCCTGTGGGTGTTTCTTTTGCTGCTCTGTATTTGGAACCATGGCCTTCTAACCCTCAGAAGACATCCTCAGTTACAACAATGATTATTTAAATCATCTTATGCAAGACTTCAATTATATTGATGGAGAAGATGCATATATCAAGGAATCTGTTGTGGATAAGTACACTGATGTTGTTGAAGTAAAAAAGGATATTGTTTAATATGATTTGCATTTTATTAGCATGATTAACTATTGTAGGTCCAAAAAGATCCCTAGGGGACTCCGTATTTGAAAGGCACCTACAATGTTTCTCGATGATCAGACATTTTTAGACAAGTGGTGTTTAGTCTTTAAACATTGTGCTCTAGACTCAATGATTTTAATTGCAAAAACAGCTAAAAATAAAGTTAACATTTTATGTGAGACATGTACTGATAAAATTTGTGTACTTAAGAATGAGGACCAGAACTTTGATATTGTCTTAGCTGATATCTCTGTATATAAAACGCACCTGCAACGTTCTAATGAAGCCTCACTTTCCCAACATTCTAAAAGTGAGGTGGCTGAGACCACTCTTTTGCTCCTTGAGTGTCTGCCCCACCCATGCGTCAAACGTGATGACGTCGGGGCGGAGCAATGACACTCCTCCCCCCTCCCTCAGTCGCTGTCCTCTCACTCTCAGCACCGTCTACCTGCCTTGCTCGGTACTCCAAACTTCACTTTAACACTGCTGCGCTGAAGGCATCCTGCTTTTCTCACTCACCCAAACACTCTCTCTCTCTAACATCCGACCCATGAACAGGACCTTATGTCAAAGGAGGAGAGAAACTAAACACAGATGGTTCTGCCAGGTAAAGCAGAATTCCTTCATCACAGCATGCACATTCACAGAATTTGGCCAGCATGTCGGCACAATTTTAACATATGTAACTAATTATGAAATAATATTTACTTCATTTAAATTTCTTATGTACTGCCTGCAAGCTCTTGAAATACTGTACGTCACTCTCTCGCTCTCATACACTCTCTCGGTCTCACAGAGAGTCTTTGTTTCGCACACATACTCTCACAAACTCTCTCACACACACTGTATCTGTGTAAAACACACTTTCTCACACTCACTGTGTCTCACATCCGCACTTGCATACACTCTCATTCTCACACACACACTCTATCTCTCACAAATACACTCGCACCCACACTCACTCTCTCTGTCACACACACACACTCACACATTCACTCTCTCTCTCTCACACAGTCACTCTCACACATACTCTCACAAACAGACACTCTCCCAGGAAAACCTTGCTAGCGCCCATTTCATTTGTGTCAGAAACGGGCCTTCTTTACTAGTAAATAAAATTAAAAATTAGACAGATTCAGATCAGACATCAAGGAAGTGAAAAGAAATAAATTTTTGAGAGATGAGGCAGATTATAAAAGAGGATCTATTTACTCTTTCTCCAAAGCCAGACCTTATTATAGCTGGAAAAAAGAACATAATGCTGCCCAAGGATTAGACAAAAAGGAGTAGTCTAGTGGTTAGTGCAGTGGACTTTGATCCTGGGGAACTGGGTTCAATTCCCACTGCAACTCCTGTGACTTGGGCATGTCACTTAACTTTCCATTGCCCCAAGTGCCAAATCTTAGATTGTGAGCCCTCTAGGGACAGAGAAAGAACCTGCATATAATGTATACATCTAGTAAGTACTATAGAAATGGCTACTTAGTAGTAGTAAGAAGGATTCAGTTCCCATTGCGCAAAGCCATAAGTGAATCAGAAACAAATCTGGTAATTTATATTCTTCACCTTTGAGCAGTCCTATACAATCACCAGCGCCAATTACAACTTTTCTACCTCTAGAATCAGTTGCTCCCCTTCTATAGCCATACATTTTAGACAGAATTTGGCAGAAATGGAATTGAATAGTTCCACTGCAATTTCAGAATCTTCCTTACGACCACCATCAGATACAGTCAAGCTTTTTTTTGTAGGAAAAAAGGTACCGGTACTCATTATGGGGGTGGGGGTGGGGTCACCATATATGGCTCCACCCCTATGGTACCCACACCCACAGTAGCCACATCCCTTATACCAGCCATGGTGCATATAAACAGGTATCATTGAAAAGACTATACCAGTATAGGAGAAAAAAACAACATGATTTTTTAAAATTATAAATAATTTCTGTAAGCTGTAACAGCTCCAGTATACCCAGTGCAAAATAAGACAGAAGATGTAAATACTCAAATTGGACATATTCCAAACACTAAAATGAAAAAAATAAAATTATTTTTCTACCTTTGTTGTCTGGTGATTTTGTATATGACTTCTGACATCCTTTTTTGATCAAACCAGTATGACCATTGATTTTTATTATATCCTACATACACCTTGAACTTTGCAAAGAATGAAATCTGAGAACACCTCTGAGTTACTGACATGCAGTGGCGTAGCAAGGGGGGCTGCCACCCGGGGCGGTTCGCCATTGCACCCCCCCCCCCCCCGACCCAGTGCCTACCCTCCTCAACTCCGTCCACTCTTTCCCTCAACTCCTTCCCACACTCTGTCTGTCCCGCCCTCCGCTGATGCAACTTCCTATTTCTGCAAGGGCGGGACAGACAGAGTGAGGGAAGGCCCAATGAGATGATCCACACTTCTTTTACATGCAGGCGCAAGGTGCTGCGCCTCACCTCGACTTCCGAGATTTTTTTAAAGGTAGGGTGCGGGAGCAGGTTGGACGGAGCTCAGGGTAGGCACTGGGTCTGGGGGTGTTGATGTGCCGAGGGGGGGGTCATCATGCTGCACCCGGGGGGGGGGGGGAGCTGGCAGCGAGTACCCCCCTTGAGCTGACACCCGGGGCGGACCGCCTCCCCCCTTGCTACGCCACTGCTGACATGTTATTAAGGAATTGAATTTGTAGAAAAAAGGTACCGATACTCATTATGGGCAGGTCACCACATATGGCTCCATCTCTATGGTAGCTACACCCACAGTAGTCACACCCCTTATACCAGAAATGGCGCATATAAACAGGTATCATTGAAAAGACTATACCAGTATAGGAGAAAAAAAATAACTTTAGTGATTTTTTTAAAAATTATAAATAATTTCTGTAACCTGTTACAGCTCCAGTATACTCAGTCAAAATAAGACAGAAGATGTAAATACTCAAATTGGACATATTCCAAACACTAAAATGAAAATAAAATGATTTTTCTACCTTTGTTGTCTGGTGACTTTGTTTTCTGGTCATGTTGGTCCCAGTATCTGATTCTGCCCTTAACTCTGCTTCCAGGGCTTCCTTTCCATTTATTTCTTTACTTTCCTCCTTTCTTCTTCATTTCTTGCCCTTTATCCATAGGTAAAAACTGTGTCCTCCACAGACTTGACTGGAAGAGGTATAGAGTGGATCCAGCTTCTGCCTATTTTCTCCATCCATCCATGTGCAGTTTTTCTCCTCTTTTCCCTCCTTCTTCTCTGTCAGTATGCATCTCCTTCCTATTCTTCCATCCCCTCCATCCATGTCCAGCATTTTTCCTCTCCCCCTCCATCTATTTCCAGCATTTCTTCTCTCTCCTCACCTCCATCCATGTTCATCTCACTTTCTCTCTCTTTCCTCCTCTCCATGTCCAGCATTTCAACTCTCTCCCCTCCCCTCCATCCATGTGCATCTCCTTACTCTGTCTTCCCTTCCCTCCATTCATGTCCAGCATTTCTACTCTCCCCCTTCAGTCCATCCATGTGCTTCTACTTCCTGTCTTTCATCTTCTCCATCCATGTACTGCATTTCTTCTCTCTCCCTTCCCCTCCATCCGTGTGCATCTCCTTCCTCTGTCTTTCCTTCTCTCCAACATTTCTTCTGTGACACATTAATTATCATAGCCTTTTCCTTCTGTATATTTTAATTTGATATTTATTTGTGTCTCCTGTGATTCCTTCCCTATACCCTTAAACATTTTTTCATATGATCCTTGTTTTTATCTTCCCACCACTTGCTGATGATCTCAAGAGAGAAATTCAAATAAACATTGATGAATTATCCACATAAGATACAAACTATGACATGCATATGTCCTCTCTTCAGATCAAAATTGATAATTTTTGAACAGAGATTAAATGTAACAAATATGAGAAATTTAAATGCGATGAGTCTGATTAGAAATTTTATAAACAAATATAGGGCACAAATCCCTTTAAAGATGAAATCAAATTATGGAAGCAATATATTGATGATATCCTGATGTTCTGGAAAGGTGATCTCGAAAGACTTCAAGAATTTCACAGTTGGCTCAACTCTCTGGACCCAAACTTAAAGTTCTCTATGCATCATCACCAATAATTGATTTCATTTCTAGATATTAATATCACTAAACAAACATATGGCTTTGATACCACCATCTACAGAAAGACTATAGATAAGAACCAGTTCTTGCATTTCAACAGTTTCCATAGTAGGAGACTCAAACAAAACCTCCCCAGATCTCAATTTCTACGTCTAAGAAGACTATCACATAGTCAATAGGAGGAGTTCGAACAACAATCTAAAACAATGAAAAAAAGATTCCAAGACAGAGGTTATCCTTCACAATGTATTAACACTGGACTTTCAAAGGCAAGAGCAGCAGATAGAGAGCAGCTCCTTCAACCCTGCGCAAAGAAAGAACCACCAGATATTGTATGCAGCTTACGGTTTTCAAACCTCTCTGGTGATATTCGTAAAATCTTTACAAAAATTTGCATATTCTAGAGGGCCATCGCTGCTTTCAAAATAAGAAAGTCACCATAGCACACACCCATGGGCGAAACATCAAGGAGATTATAGCACCATCTGCATTACCTGTCAGTAATAACTTTGAAGTAAGAGATTCCATCACTGGACATCGCCCATGTGGCAATTGTTCTGTCTGTTCTTTATCATTGAGCATCAATACATTCACTCATCCACGGACTGGTAAAATCTATCTGTTATGCAATAGACCGACTGCAATACAGCCCAAGTTGTTTATTTTATTACATGCCCTTGCCCATTGTTGTATATAGGTAAGACCACAAGGAAGATCAAGACACGCATGATAGAACATAGGAGTAACATCAGACGTGGTATTCTCACCGCTCCTCTTGTACAACACTTCATAGATCATTCACGTTCTCCCTCTGATCTTCAGTTCTTTATATATCAGGTTGTTCAAACATCATGGCGGGGTGGCAATCTTGACCAGTTACTTTTACAGAAAGACCAGAGATGTATTTTTGAAATGGACATGGTCACCCCTTCTGCCCTTAACCTTGAGATTGATCTGTCTGTTTTTTGATTTATCCTATTTAGGTTTTTCAATCTGTTTTTTTGATTCACCTCATCAAAGATCCTCATTGTGAACTCATACCACGTTTTTTAAATTTTTTTGTGTTGTATAAAAATTGTCATTCCAAAACTCTTTTTTTAAATATATTTATTTTTGGGATTGAGCTTTTTATTTATATTTTGAATATCTTGTCTATGTAGCTTTTAAGTTATTCATATAAGTAAATATGTATGTATATGTGTTTTATATTTGCAAATCTATAATTTTTGTTAATATATATCATGTGACACAGAGTTATGAACATGAAGCATGTCATATTTATGTATATATATGTCCCATAATAACAATGCATATTTTTGTCCACATACAAAGAATTGTATTTAGGTGTATATGTGTCCAACAATAACAATGCATATTTTTGTGCACATATGATAAGTTATCAATAATGGTTTACATTATAATGCATGAAAACAGTCTTATTGTGATACACATCATTGATATTGAATTATGACCTTTCAAGACTTTAATTTTAAGATTCTAATTTTATTTCCTCATTATAATGACATATTGCCTAGGTTATGAGGTTTAGGATAACAGACCACTCAATATCCCGTTTCTTAATATCTAAAAGTTACTTTACTATTTTATATTGTTTTATTATGTATTATTATTTATTATTTTTTTATATTTTTCATTTTTATTGTTCATAAATGCTTATCAGTTTGACAGTATTCGTCTAACAAAACATTTTGTTTTTTTAATATTTGTGCTGAACATTATTTATTTCTAGCCACAGTAATTTGCCATAATGATCTTAAATACACACACAACATTATGAAGACTGGTTAGCGTTTTCAAAATGACAGTCTCACTCATACATATACATGAGGGCACGTCATCATACACGTTCTCAATCATTACATCTGTTCTGTCCTTTGACAGCCTTGCCTGGTTGGGATAAATTCCTGTAATGTGTTTAATGTTTAATGTAGTCACTGTAATGTTAAATAAGCAAGGCATTATGTGAAATGAAGTTCACAGGTAGTGCAGACACACTTGTTTAGAAAAATGTTATTAATGGTGTGCTGTTGCCTAGGCCTTTTTGCTCAGCCTAACTTGGCTCTGTCCTCATTGGTCCTTTTGGCCTCTTGTTCTGTGGGCTTAAGGGAGCCCCCCAATGTTGCCAGGTGGGCGGTTTTACCGCCCAATTGGGCAGTTTTCCGCGACCCGCTGCAGGAAATTTTTGCCCGCGGCGGGTCGCGGTTTTTTGGGCTTCTTTTTTTTCTTTTACGCGGTTTTCAGGCGGTTTTTTCGGCCGCGGGGGGCGGGGTTAGTGACATTTTGGGCGGGGTTAGTGACGTTCTGGGCGGGGCCGATGATGGGGGAGGCGGGGCCGATGACAGCGGGGGCGGGGTTGATGACAGAGGGGGCGGGGTGATGACGCGGGGGTGGGGGTGTCAGGGGCGGGGTTTGAGTTTGGGCGGGTTTTGGGCTGTTTTTAGGCTGGATTGGGTGGGAAAAAAATTTTCCACCTGGCAACCCTGGAGCCCCCCCTCTCCTGTCCAATTGCTCTCTCTGACTGACTTGATGGCTGTCTCCATCTTATTTTCTGTCAGCACTTGTCCTCATGGACTCACTGGAGAGAACTCGGTTTTTACCTCATATCTCATACATATCTTGCCAATGAGATATTGCATCTTCAATCTCCTATCTGTGAGCTGCTCTACCTGTGTAACTGTTTTCTACCTAAGCAGTAGAACTGCCCTCTTCCTCAGGTCTCTGATTCTATCTGAGGCAGCTTTCAGAACACGAAGGCTTTGCGCTAAGAAGCACCTCTTCTGACTGTGAGTAAACTGTTTGTTATTCATTAAAAGACATTTCAGAAATATAAAGAGACTTCAGGGTGTGTTGATGTGCTGAGGTTATACATCAAGATACTGAGATCTTACAGTGACAGATCTTGGGAGGCTTGAACAGTAAAAAAACCGAATAAAGACCCAGACACTCAGGAAATTCAAAGTAAACTGAGTAGTTATTCAAGAAACTGAAGAAAGTTTCAGTAAAGACAAGTGCTGTCATCAAAGAGCCTCCTACACTGTACTTGGTCAGAAGAAGAGGGCTTGTAAGGAAGCAGATTTGAGTGAGTTAATGTTACCAGAGTGGAGTGTGATCATTTTGGATATTAACTGATCTGTATACAAGTAATCCTTTTGGCTGAGGGAAGCCAGTGTATAAAAGACTGTGTTAAAATCCTTTTGAATCTGTGAAGTTTGGTATCAGAGAAAGAAGTACCTTGAGAGTGACTCTGCCCCCTTCCCTTCTGCTTACTGACAGCCAAGCTAGAAAATTGCAACACTGTTGTTCACTGGGCGTGGTCATGGCCAGTGTTGCCAGGTGGGCGGTTTTACCGCCCAATTGGGCGGTTTTCCGCGACCCGCCGCGGGAAATTTTTGCCCGCGGCGGGTTGCGGTTTTTTGGGCTGGTTTTTGTGCTTCGGGCGGTTTTTTTAGGTGGCTTTTTCGGCCGCGGTGGGCGGGGTTAGTGACGTTTTTGAGCGGGGTTAGTGACGTGGGAGGCGGGGTTAGAGACGTGGGAGGCGGGGTTAGTGACGGGGAAGGCGGGGCCGATGACGGCGGGGGCGGGGTTGATGACGGCGGGGGCGGGGGTGATGACGCGGGGGCGGGGGTGTCAGGGGCGGGGTTTGAGTTTGGGCGGGTTTTGGGCTGGATTTTGGGCTCCTTTAGGCTGGAAAAATATTTTCCACCTGGCAACCCTGGTCATGGCTAGAAGACAGTTTCAGCTTGAAAGAGAGCCTTTTGAACTGTAGTCAGTGTTGCCAGGTGGGCGGTTTTACCGCCCAATTGGGCAGTTTTCCGCGACCCGCCGCGGGAAATTTTTGCCCGCGGCGGGTTGCGGTTTTTTGGGCTGTTTTGGGG
This sequence comes from Microcaecilia unicolor, assembly GCF_901765095.1. Lineage (NCBI taxonomy): Eukaryota > Metazoa > Chordata > Amphibia > Gymnophiona > Siphonopidae > Microcaecilia > Microcaecilia unicolor. Next base: position 95,836,916 of record NC_044037.1, on the reverse strand, counting down.
CTTCAGGGCGGTTTTTTCGGCCGCGGGGGGGCGGGGTTAGTGACGTTTTTTGGGCGGGGTTAATGACGTTTTGGGCGGGGTTAGTGACGTGGGAGGCGGGGCCGATGACGTGGGAGGCGGAACCGATGATGGGGAGGCGGGGCCGATGACAGGGAGGCGGGGCCGGTGACGTGGGAGGCGGAACCGATGACGAGGAGGCGGGGCCGATGACGGGGAGGCGGGGCCGGTGACGTGGGAGGCGGGGCCGGTGACGGCGGGGGCGGGGTTGATGACGGCGGGGGCGGGGTTGATGACGGCGGGGGTGGGGGTGTCAGGGGCGGGGTTTGTGTTTGGGCGGGTTTTGGGCTGTTTTTTGGGCTGGATTGGGCTGGAAAGAAATTTTCCACCTGGCAACCCTGACTGTAGTTGTAAAACAAATGAGAAGTTAAATCTGTGTACAGCAGACCATATTATGGACCAGGGGCGTATCTGAACTTCAACGGTAGGGGGGGCCAGAGCCGAGGAGTGGGGGCACATTTTAGCCCCCCCCCCGGCGGCACTGACCCCCCCCCCCCGCTGAAGACGAAGACGACGACGCCACCACTCCCCCCCCGCCCGACTACTTTAAATCCCCCCTCCTCCCGCCGTCGCGCCTCACCTCCCTTTGCTGGCGGGGGCTGGCCCGCCAGCCGAAGTCTCCGTCCTTCATTCCGTCACTCTGCCGTCATGCCTCACTTCCCTTTGCTGGCGGGGGACCCCAACCCCCGCCAGCCGAAGTCTCCGTCCTTCCTTCCGTCACTCTGCCATCATGCCTCACTTCCCTTTGCTGGCGGGGGACCCCAACCCCCGCCAGCCGAAGTCTCCGTCCTTCCTTCCTTCGTTTGGGTTTGGTGGTTTCTGACGTCCTGCACGCTGCACGTTGTGCGTGCGTGCGTGCGTGCAGGACGTCAGAAACCACCAATCTCAAACAAAGGAAGGAAGGAAGGACGGAGACTTCGGCTGGCGGGGGTTGGGGTCCCCCGCCAGCAAAGGGAGGTGAGGTGCAACAGCGGAGTGACGGCAGGAGGAAGGGGGTTGAGAGCGTCATTGGTAAGGGGGTCCAGGGGCAAATCTGCGGGGGCCAGGCCCCTGTGGCCCCATAGCAGATACGCCCCTGTTATGGACATTAGAAATCAGTGTCAAAGTGCCAGTTTATGAACTGATCAGATCTCAGTGAGAAATTGAGATAGAAAGCCAGCTTGTAATGTAACAATTCATCCTGCTCAAAACCAGCCCCTCCCCTCTGCCTGCAGTCAAGGCAACAGAAAGCCAGCCTGGAACTTTTGTAGGTGAGAAGGGTGTGTTAGTTGCTAAGTAGATGAAAGGAGGGAGGAACTGAACTCAGTGGTACTCATCCCCCTCCCTTTTTTCTGCTCCATCTTACCAGTGAAACCTGATCCACTGTTAATTCAGCAGCTTGAAATGCAGACTGCTTTGTGACCCAGCACAGAGAGAAGCCACTACAGCTAGCAGGTCCCAGCGCAGCCTTCATAATGAACAGCCTTTTCCAACCCCCAACCTCCCTGCATACAAGAGCTGACCCCTCACTTAATAAAGACAGAGTAGGGGAGGTGCCTTGTTGAGAATGACTCTACCCCCTCCTTTCTGCTTACAGCTGCCAATCAAGCTAGACATTTGTAACACTGTTAGTTCACTAGGTGTGGTTAAGGTTAAGAGATAGAATAAGGGAGGTGTTTAACTGAGAGCTACTCCTTCCCCTCCCTTCTCCTCTGATCACCACTTGCCATTGAAACTTGATCCACTACTGATTTTAGCAGCTGAAAGGTAGTCTCTTTCCTTAAGTCTGTTTAGACAGATAGAAGCAGCTGCAAGCAAGTAGGGCACAGCACAGTTTCTTGAAAGTAATCTCTGTCCCTTTATCCTTCTTTCATATAAGAACTGACTCTTCACCTATCCAGTTAAATAAGCAATCACAGGATGGCAGATTTCAAGGCTGAACAGACCGCTCCAGATAGAGTGTCCCCTGCACCAGAGATGCAAGAGCAGCCAAAAAGCAGTGCTGAAAAGGGGAACACCCTTTCTCCTCAGGCCCAGCAAGAGGTCAGAGATAGAACTCGCAAGTTAACTCAGAAAGCCCTGGAAATTTATCAAGTCAAGCAGGAAGGGTACAGTGAGAAATTAAACAAGCTAACGGCAGAAATGGAGGAGAACATGTCTAACACCTCAAAGGCAGAGGCAGACAAGGAAGCCTGTCTATCATCAATAAAGACCAGCTATGCACGCTATCAGCAAAAGGCAACAGTTCTTACATGAGACAAATAACTGAACAGAGTCTTATGGAAAAGGAACTTCAAGAAGCCATAAATCAAAGGTGCAAAGCGGAAGTGGTCAAGGCTATAAAAGAATTAGAATCTGTAATTTTAGATCCACAAGATAGTGTCTCCCAGTGCTCAAACTCATCTAAGTATACATCCAAGAGATTAAGATCCTCCCCGTCAAGGGCAACAAACTACTCCAGCCAATCGACAGCTAGCTTGGCAGCCTTACAGGTGTGGGCTATGGTGGAAATGGCCAAGGCTCGCCATCACCACAGTGACAAAGAAACCGCCCTGAAGGGCAGAGCTGGAAGCTGAGGCAGCTTGTAGAGAAGTTGAAGTAGCATGTGCAAAAGCTGAAATGGGGCAGCACATAGAGAAGTTGAAGCAGCACGTCCAAAAGCTGAAATGGAAGCGGAGGCAGCGTGTAGAGAAGCAGAGGCAGCACATCGAAAGGCTGAGTTGGACATCATGATAGAAGTGCTCCAGCAAGACAAAGAAATTGCTGGACTTGAGGCGAAGGCTAATGTCCTCAAAGAAGCTGCGGGGCAAATTGATGGAAACAAATGACAACTTCTTTGTCTCAGAGGACCCTGCCTTAAGAGCACACACTCCACCATTTACCAGAGCATTGGAACAATCTGACTCAGAGGAGTCCTTCAGCCCTGAAGAGCCAAAGCTAGTTTCATCTGTGGGAATGCCACCCAAGGAAATGAAGCCTAAGGTACAACATGCCTTGGGAGCCAACTTTCACCAAACCAACTTACATGTTTGTGAACACTCTGAAGCACTACCAACAGCTCACATTCTGAGAGCGACAAATGAAGCAAACTCTTCACTTTAGCCACGAGCTTCAGGGTTACGTGAGATTCAACGGCAAGGAGAAGTTGAGCCATCATTACCCACAGGAACACCAGATATGCAGTCTTCAAGCAAGAACCAGTGAGGTGGTCACATTCTACTTCAATTCCCACAGAAGATAAGGTTGGTCATTTTGCAGTGGCTTCAGTTGCTCAACCTGAAACCTCAACAAGAGACGAGTTAGTAAGGTATCTAGCACATAAGGATCTGGGAGGCTCAGGTCTTACCCAGTTCAACGGTCGGCCTGAACATTACAGGGCATGGAAATCAGACTTCAAGGATACCATAGACGGCATGAGGCTTACTCCCAAGCAGGAGATGAACATGATGTTACACTGGCTGAGAAAGGAAACAGCTGTACGTGTAGAAGAGTTGAAGCATTCATACTTGAATAACCCTTCGAAAGAGTTACAAGAGATGTGGGAGAGACTCGAAGAATAATATGGCAGCCCAGAAGCTATAGAGAATTCACTGATCAATAGGTTGGCGGGAGGGGGGGGTCGAGAGGGTCGTCGGCAGGGGTCGTCAAAGTTGGCGGTGGAGGTGGGGGTCGGTAATGGTGGTGGGGAGGTCGGTGGCACTGGGGGGGGGGGGCTAAAATGTGCCCCTTCACCTCGGGCTCTGGCCCCCCCTCCCACCGAAGTCTGACTTAACCCCTGCTCTTACCTACTCAGACTTTGCCACCAATATTCCCCAATCCTCTCACTAATCACCCCCATCCTGACAGTCAATCAGTCCTATACCCCCTTTTTTTAAGTGTTAAAAGATTTTATTGTTCTCCATTACATAAGATAAGCTCCAGTGTAAAGTCCTGACAATAGTCTGATTAAAGTAATTATGCATAACTTTCACCCTATACCCTTTAATAATTTGCCTAGCTCCTCATGAACTCATTAAGCTCCCTTGACAATCTCAATACCTCTATCAGTCATATCTGCACCACACACTTTGTTAGCATAACAAATCTTTGTAAAATGCTTACAACAGGCAATTTGTAACTTGTTATAACTTTGTTCATGTTACACATCTGAAACCTAGAAATTCTTTTGGGGCTTTATCTCATAGGTCCAAGAAATCTCTTAAATGCATCTGCCTAATCCAAGTCTTTGCTATCAGGAAGAGATTCTTTGCCACAAAATTAACTAGAAAAAGTAAGTATACCTTTCTTTATTTATATTTTAATCAAGAATGCGTACAAACCAATATGCAGCTATAGAACGGGATGACTTAATATTAGCTGAAAGTAGAAGTTTTGTACTGTTGAGTCTAATGCTGAGATTTACTAAGTCACTAGTGTGGTTGACTGTGCACTAGTGCTTTCACAGCTTATGCAGTTTGAATGGGCTGTGTCAGCAATGCTGCGTGGCAGCCGCTAGCGTGGCTTAGTAAACAGACCCCTAAACTGCTTCATTTCTTTTCCATGGTCCAAATTATTTAAAACAAAACATGCATTCAGATGATTTATTTATTTATTTTTAACATTTGTATCCCACATTTTCCCACCTATTTGCAGGCTCAATGAGGCTTACATAGATCCGTAAATGGTGAATACCAGTTCCGGAGAAGAGAAATATATAGTTAAGGTTAAGGATACAGAGTGAAATTGGTTACAGGATGGAAAGTTTAACTTATAATAAGAATTGAAAGGTATGAGGTTAATTTTGTTTGTAAAAATTAACTTGAACAATTAGGAACATTAAAACTACAAATGAAGATACTTTAGCAAAAATAACAATTAAGGCTTAATGAATACATTTGCATAGATACAATTGTTAATTGGCATTTAGGATGGATTATTATTGTAAGCTTTCTTAAATAAATAGGTTTTCAATAATTTACAGAAATTCACTAAGTTGTGGGTTATTTTTATGGATTTTGATAATTCATTCCAAATTTGCATGCATATGTAGGAGAAGCTAGATGCATATGTTAGTTTATATTTTAATCCCTTACAGTTGGGATAGTGGAGATTCAGGAACGTACACAATTTAATTTAATGCTATCAAAAATCTTAAGGGGGTAATTTTTAAAAGCATTTTCTCCGTGTAAAGCATGCTCTATACATGGATGACTCGTAAAATTGAATGGGTGCATAAGCATATAAAAAGTAGGTGCATAGAAACATAGTGCTTACTATTACTCAGTACATGGGTCAGCTTTCCTAGTGCTGCAGTTTGGTTAAGGAGGAGCAGCACTGCAATGTGTACATATATTTATAAATTACACCCCTACATTCATACTGTATATTGCATGCACATATTTTTACCTGTCTCCAAGCAAGTACAAATTTGTACATGAGCATTTGTATGCTTTTGTGGATAATTTGTGGTGCTTGTTTTTTAAAGGCACATAGATACTTATCTCTATGATTTTTTTTGACATTTACATTGGTGCCCTGTTTCAAAGTGAATTTAGAGCAGAATGTATGAAGCTGTTCTTTATGACCAGAAAAGGAAAGAAGAAACTAGTTTAGTATCATCCTGAAAAGTGAATGTAATTTGAAAATTGGACTATGAAGGATGTTGTAACTTTTACTGACTGTGTAGTACGTACTCATTTTCTTTAACACTTAGATGGAGAATATCCACCAAGGTGTTAAAGAAATCACAGTGTGGTGATTTATCTGCCTGTTTGCAGATAACATTGCATTTGTCTGTGATCTATGATCCTCACCAAAAAGGGCTGCTTGCTCTACCATCCCAACTGGTATAAGGACATGGTTTTTTTCTGTCACTGGACTAGTCTTAAGGAACACCTTTCCTGTAGAACTGCATTTACAGACAGACAGATGATTTACAGTTTTGAAGTAATTTTTTTTTAAATTTCTGCATATATGAATTGATTTGATATTTATGGGCAAGATATTTCCATAGTGGGTATTTGGAAAGTTGTTTGCAGAACTGAGGCGATGTAGCATAAGACAGTCAACTTTACCAGACAGACAGACTGTGGAAAAAATAGAGGACCTTAATAATAAGGTAGCCACCATCAAAGCTAGGCTTAAGGTCCTTGAACCTGGGTACTGGTTACTCAGGCTGCTGGGATCTTAGGCATTCAGGATAGTTTAATTCATCATATGTATTATATATGGAAAAATATCGAGAGTATGGAATCTCAGTTTTCTTAATTTTCCATAGCTGAGATTTTGTGCCAATGTTTTATAATGATACATAGAGGGGCATTTTTGATATGATGTCTAAGTTGGATTTTGAACATTTTGTGATAAACATCCCAAATCCGAATAGCAAATGTAACCATTTTTGAAAAAGCAAAACATCTTTTTTTTAAAAAAAATACAATTTGTAGCAAGGTTTTATGCTCTGTCAATTTATCTTTCAGGCCATTTTTGAAAATAAAAATGCACAAGTATCAAACATAGAAAATCAAGCTATTGGGATATAGGAGGGGCCAGCTTTTTTAGCAGTCTGGTCCCCCTAGGGGGCACTGCTCTGGACTTCATATAAATGCTCCCAGGTACACATTTCACTGTGGCTCCCTTATCTTGTCTGCTGAGCCCTCCAAAACCCACTCAAAACTCACTACTGCCAACTGTATACCACTACAATGAATTTTATGGGCAAGGGGGGCACCTATATGTGGATACAGTGCATTTCTGGTCAATTTTGGAGGTCTCACAGTTTCCACCACAAGTGTAACAGGTATTAAAGTCAGGACCATTAAAGCAGAGGTATGGGCCTGCTGCTTTAATGGTCCTGACTTTAATATCTGTGACAGTCATAGAGGCTAGTGAGTACTATTTTTATTTACATTTTTGGGAGGTGGTCAGTGACCACTGGAGGAGTAAGGGCGGGCCATCCATGAATCTTTATAGATAAAGATTTTGCACATACGTCCCCTTTCTAAACTGTGCTTTTGATAGAGGATTGTGGCCTTTCAACATAGCCTTTTCCTCTTACTGTGTCTTTCTTCATTGTTGTGGCTGATTATTGTGCTGTGGTAATTGACCTCTCTTTATTTATTTTGTATTCGACTGCAGCAGAAGCTCCAGCTGCTGGTAGAAGTGGAGAATGGTCTGCTGAAACTTTCTACTATGTCTATTTCCATTTTTAGTCAGTCAGATACAAAGCAGGGACAGGCTTTACTAGAGCACCCAAAAGTCACCACAGCCCCTGCCTTTTTGGCCACAGGAAGCTCCCAATCCACTTTGGCAAGAGTCAGCATTAGACAGCCACCTCACTCTGTATCCATTAATTTCTGAGTGCTTTTCTCAGCCCCACTATTGAGTATATTGCTTCAGGCTATTGAGATGTGCTTCAGAGAAAGCAAACTATGACCAAATTGTATGGGAGGACTCATTTTCCATTATTTCTTCAGACAACTGAATGCACACATGTAGCTACTGAACCACCCTCAATATGTAGGTGGTCTACAATGTCAAAAGTCTCAGGGATAATGTGGGATATAAATGTCACAAATAATAATAATAATAATAATAATAATAATAAATATTTTCTCAGACTTCCCAGGTTCCTGTCATGATGCCTATGTTCTTTCCCAGTCAGGAATACGTAAGAAATCTGAGTGTATCCAGACCACTGGGGATGGTTTCTATGTACCTCGCATATAAAACACCTTATCTTTTCACAGAAGGCTCTCAATTGGCACTGGTAACACATGACCAAATACCAGAAGAGTCCTAGCCACAGAAATAGGATGGAGAGCTTCTATATAGTTTTCCAAAGGTGTGTGACATTGTATGCTATGTTGCATTCTACACTATTTGGCTCCCACCTGTAGGCAGTTTCCTCCTGACACCACACAAATTGTATGTGTATGTGGTGCTGGAATAAAAGCCATCTGTGCCTGTCAGAGCTTGTGATTTCTGCTACTTAAATATGTAGGGATTGATATTCAGCAGGAGGCTGACAATATTCAGTGGCATTTAACAGGCAGTGCCACTATCGGCTCTAACCAGTCAATCCAAGTGACCAGTAAAGGTTTGGTGCAAGGGTGGAGTCGTGGTGGAGCCAGCACTTATGTGGGTATGGGCCATAGTCATTTCAATTGCCCACCTATCTAAGTTGCCAGATAGGACCACATAAAAGGCTAGACTAATTTGATTCCTAGCTATGCAGGTGCTGGCAGTGAATATATGCAAACACCTGCATAACTTCTGGGTTGCCGACAATACCAACACCACTTCAATTCTAACCCCCAACCCCTCCTCAGCTTCTGATCTCTACCCCCCCCCCCAGTTCCATTCCCCCCATCCATCTCCCCATCTGTTCTTTCCAGTTCAGTTGTAGCCATTCCAACCTCACTAGTTCCAATCCCCACTATCCATTTCATCCCCCACTCCAACCATCCAATCCTGTTCTGATCCTACCAATGGTTCTAATCCTCCTGATTCCCCTTCTCAGTCTCCTCTCTCCAAGCCCAGGTCTCCCTTCCATTGCTCCACGGACCCCTAGGATCTCCCAGAACTTACCTGGAGGTGATCCCTGGGTGTCTATAAGTATGGGGCTGAAATGGTCACCTTTCTGATCCTGCCTCTTTGGCTCTAGGTTTTAAAATGGAGGCAAAGATTCATAGTGTTAGTCTTGCAGTACTACTGCTAGAGGGTCCATCTTCAACATGAACAAAATTGTGCCACCATTTTGAAACCCGGAGGTGATGGGACAGTAATGAAAAGGGGACCACTCCAGTCTGCCTCACAATCAGATGGGAGGCGGGAATGGATGGTGGAGATAGGAACCAGGAATGGGATTGAAATGGGGGGGGGGGGGACCTCACCTAGGTTGATTGAATGGTGGAATTGAATTGCTTGGAGACTGGAATCAGTGTATGAAGAAATACAATGGAGGGGGATTGTTGGATTGAGACCATATTATACAGGTCCAAACCAATATTCAGCCAGAACCCATATAAGTATAGATGGCTAGCACATGTCCAGTCATAACCAGATATTCAATGCTGGTGCCCAGACATTACCTGACATTAAAATTCCAGGTCTAATTTAGCCAGCAATGGAATTTAGCCAACTATGGTCAGTGCTTTAAAAACCCGTGGCCATCACCAGCTGTGTATTGATCAGGTAATTTTCACTGCCATTTTTCCTTTTGGACATATTCTTTTGAAGGTAGAAACACACATACTTTACACAAGGCTTCATTTTCAGTAATGCCTTTATAAAATACATGGTATATGATGGGGAACAGGACGTAGACATGTTTCCAGACCTGCATGACCTACACAAGTTTGTGCTTCATATCTACTAATTTTTGCGGATATATCCATACTGTTAAAAATGCAAAATTATACATATTTATTTTATTTATTTATTTATTTATTTATTACATTTGTACCCCGCTCTTTCCCACATACAGCAGGTCCAGTGTGGCTTACATAGTAAAAGAAAGCATCTTACATGGTAGAGAAAGTAAAACAAGGAAATGTAGGAAGAGTATTATAAATTGTGATGATCATAACTACTTACATTATGAAAAGCATTACAAAGGACATGTGAAAAAAATATATATAATGAACTGAGAAAAAAAACACAGTGGCAACATCGCCCTGGAATATATGAGTTAGAATAGGGAAGGTAGACAAGGATAGGATAGGTGAAAGGGAAGGAGATTGGGAGGGAAATGGTAAAGGATGGAGGGAAGAAGATGAGGGATTAAGTATAAGGGATTAGTGAATAAGGTCAGATGTAACATATAACAAGTGCCTCTTCATAATACAGATAAAGTTGTATGTGTAGTGTTTTTATTTTCTATACAAAACATTGCCTCTACCTAAATGCAGGAAAACCCTTTGAGGTGGTGGCAGCCTTTTGGATTTCCAACATAGGCATCCTGTATAATGTCAAACCTTTAGATACATTTATTTTAATTTTCTATTTTGTCTTTTTTTATTCCACAGCTAATTAGAATAGGAGAAATAGAAAAGATGAATTACACCAAGGTTACAGAATTCATCATTTTGGGATTCTTTGAGTTTCCTGAGATGCAGCTCCTCCTTTTCTTTGTGTTTTTGATTATTTATCTGATGTCTTTCACAGGGAACCTTCTTATTATATTCACAGTTTGCTCCGATTCCAATCTGCATAGCCCCATGTTCTTCTTCCTCATCAACTTGTCCTTCCTCGAAATCTGTTATGTGACTGTCACAGTGCCTAAACTGTTAGCAGTGCTCATAGCACAGAATAAGACCATCTCTTTCATGCAGTGTATGATCCAGATGTACCTGTTCCTGGCCTGCACGAGTACAGATTTCTTTCTTCTCACTGCCATGGCCTATGATCGCTATGTTGCCATCTGCTATCCCTTGCGTTACAGTATCATTGTGAACAGGAAAGTCTGCATAATTCTAGCCATTGTTTCCTGGTTGATTGGATTTCAAGATTCAATTCCTGATATTATTTTAATATCACAATCATCTTTCTGTAGCTCCAATGAAATTAACCATTTCTTCTGTGACATCACAGTATTGATGGCTCTGTCATGTTCGGGGACCACTGTCATTGAAAATATAAATTATATTGAAGGCCTAATTTTTGGTTTTACCCCTTTCATATTAACAGTGATATCATATGTATACATTATTTCTGCTATCTTAAAAATCCACTCTGCTAAGGGTAGACAAAAGGCCTATTCTACCTGTTCCTCTCATCTCACAGTTGTTCTATTATTTTATGGAACCTCTTTAGGTGTGTACTTGAGACCCAAGTCTACTCACTCCACGGACCTTAACAAACTGCTTACTATAGTGTATATCACTGCTATTCCACTCTTCAACCCCTTGATTTATAGTCTGAGAAATAAAGAACTGAAAGAATCTTTATGGAAAGCAACCAGGAAAACTATAAAATGCTGTAAGTGGTAAGTTCATAAAAGTGTGTCTATATGAGATGTCACAAAAAAACCATTTGCCTTTATAAAATAGGGTCTGATTAAGACCCCCCTCCCCCTAGTAGTGTACAAATCCTTTTACACAAATTAACTGCTGCATAAAAAAACAAGTATATATATGTGTACTTTGAGGCAGTGGCATACCTAGTTTGGTTGCCACCTAGGGTGGAGCACCCCCTCCTCCAGGTGTGCCCCCTCCCACCCGCCACCTGCTGCTGCCGCTGCCTTCCTCCCTCCAAACAGTAAAGGGGTACACTAAACAATCATATAGCTGTCAGCTCTGCCGGTGACCTGCCCTGATACAGAAAGTTGACGTTAATGGGGCACTGGCAGAGCCGACAGCCACACGACTGCTCAATGCATCTCTTACTTCCTGTACCTGGTGCAGACTACACCCATCACTCCGCCCTTGGTACGCCACTGCTCTGAGGTTGTGTAAATATATGAAAACTTAGAAAAAGAAGCTTTATTTACCCAAAGAAGGGGAAGCTACAGCAGAGGGGCAAGAAGAGCAGCAAGATACCTGGCAAGGTCCTATAAAAAAAAAAATAACAAAATAGAATGCAGCAGCCAATAAGAGTCTGAATATAAACCAGAGCAAGCTAGAAAAGGTCCATCAGTACCTCTACAACCTAGAGGAAAAAAATATTCCAGAAGGCCTTACAGTGCTGCAGTAAGAAATGACAACATAGAAAAAAAAAAAAGAAGTAGAAGAAAGAAGTATCTGGAGTTCCGTGCTTACAGCAGGAAGATCAGAAAGCCAGTGAAGCCCAAGCACTGGGGATGAGCAGAGCTGGGATATCAAGAAGAACCTTCACTTTGTCTGTAATTAAGTTTTATTTCAGGTATACTGCACTATTTAAATTATTTCAGGTATACTGCACTATTTCCCACCCCCCATCTCTCTTTTTCTAATCAGCCACATGAAGGAATTTCTGGCTGGTCACATGCTCTGATTTGGTCTCATGTTGCTAAGGCAATTCAGATACCTGGTATATCATGTTACACAAGTGAGTTACAGCTATAGCAAGGACCAATTGCAAGCTTCCAGCACATATGAAAGTCCCAATTACAAGTCTCCAGCTCATATACAGCACCTATGATTGGTCCAGGGTAGAGGAGAGGTGGATGCTCACAACAGCCTATAAAACCACACTGCAGACAAAGGAACTCTGAAAAACTAGGCATGGAGAGAGAGTTTCAGATCCATCCAATGGCCTACGTTTTTCCCGAAGGGGTCTGATTCCCCTCCTTCATTCCTGATAGAATCTAATTCTCTATAGCTACTAATCTTTCTTTCATTCATTCTTTCTGTCTCTGTCTTCTCTCAGCTTTCTCTCTGTTCTGTGATCTTTGTATGAGGAACAAACTTTCTTCCTCCTTTCTCTATTTAGTCTAATTACTTAAAATTACCAGAGGTACTTATATTAGATTTTGTAAGTTTGTTATAACTTGAAACTGATGTCTGATGCTGTGATGGTGAGTGAGTAATTAAAAAGACTTTTAATTCTCTCTAGTTGCTGTGCAATTTTTTCTATAATATTTAATAGAATTCGTAAGTGTTTTAGTGAATAGCAAACCAAACGCAACCTAGAACAAAATGGTGACCCCTCGATGACTACTGAAACTTCCATCTTCTCGTCAGAGAGAAGATAGTAGTTTAATTTATAGAAATCTATTTTTAATGTTTGTGCCAAGTTTTGGATTTAATGTTTGTAGCTACTACAGTGGAGATCAGGAATTGTCCTGTATGCATAGGAACGAACTGTGTGGGTGCTGTGGTTGCTTGAGCATCCTCAATATTTAGAAATTTCCTTGCATGTGTCCATGGAGGGGTTATTTCTGCTGGACTTAGCACCACCAATAATTTTGAAAAGTTAGCTCCTGTGCCTGTATGATTATAACAGAAAAGAGGAAAGGGAATGGGAATGGGACTTAATATACTGCCTTTGTGTGGTTTTTCCAACTACATTCAAAGCAGTTTACATTATATACAGGTACTTATTTGTACCTGGGTCAATGGAGGGTTAAGTGACTTGCCCAGAGTCACAAGGAGCTACAGTGGGAATTGAACCCAGTTCCCCAGGATCAAAGTCCGTTGCACTAACCACTAGGCTACTCCTCCAAAGAGGAGTCCACCCCCATCTCCCCCCATATTTCACAAAAATTCGGAAGTAAATAATTGCTACTCTGATAGGGAATATATTTTTATTTTATTTGCCCTCTTCATTATTCCAAACTATGCTTCCTTTTTCTGCTCTTAATCCTTGGATTACTAAAGCTACAGTCCTTTATAAAAAGAAAAAAAGGCACAGGATTGCTAGAGAATCTCTTCTTGGTGGCCACAAGAAGGCTTTCTTTACATCCTTGTTTTTTAAATGTTTGAATTCATGGTTTTAAAACACTGTAACTAGAGATATATTTTACTTAGTTATAGTAAAATACATCTATCTAAATTAGTAAAACTCTGTGACTGTTTTAGCATTTATCTTTTCCACTAGTTGAAAAAGAATAAAAAGCATCTTCCTTTTAAAACATTTTTCTTTTCCTTCTTAGAGGGAATATTTTTGAGAGCATAGATGAATTGTTTCCTTTGTTCTGGACTGCATGGCTTGTCCTAAACAAATACATTTGTCATGTTTACTTAGCAACATTCCTTTATAAATAGCTTTGTCTTCGGTTAAATGATAAACTGGTTTTTCCAGTCTGGTTATCTTCTTCTCTGTGTGAGCATTCCAGCACTACTGATAAGGATTAAATTACCTTTTGTCTTTAGCCCAAAGCAATTAACTGCTGACCTGGCACTACTTTTGCATCATAAAAGGGAAAAAAACCCAGTTTGCTAGGTTTACCCTAATCTTTTCAGTTTTAATTCTACTTGTTAAAATCTAATATTTATTTGATACAATTCTATGTTACTGTTTCCTTTGTGTATATGATTTCTAAATAACAGTTTTGTTTTCCTGATAAGCTTGCTAAGAATTCTACAGTTTTATTTTTAGGATATTTAAAATATTAGGAATGTTTAGTCCACATTCCAGTATGAAAAGGTATGGTATTTTCCCCCTGCTTCTTTTAAGAAACTATGAATGAAACATATACATGTGTGTCCTAAGAATGACATAGCTAGACCAGTGGAATATAAAGAAATATTTTCTTTCTTTTTAATTATTTCAATGCACTCCACCGAGATTTCCGATCAGCTGCATAGATATGGAATCTCATTGGAGCTGTTAAGACTGAGGTAGTGAGCCCTTGTGCCACAACTGAGCATGGTGGATGAAGAGCAGCACCACACTTGGTCAGGCAGCCGGACAACCCCGGCTTCACCTGGGAAGCGACCACCATTCCCCGGGAGTTGAGCCCCCAGGTGCGGGCGGCCACCAGGACTTCGGGATACGGACGGGGTTGGGCAGCCACCAACCAGGCTAGTGGGCAGCAAGACAGCGGGTAGTCATGTACAGTCTAAGGGTTGAGGCAGGCAGCAACACAGTGGGTAGTCAGGTTCAGTCCAAGGGTCAAGGCAGGCAGCAACATAGCGGGTAATCAGATTCGGTCCAAAGGTCAAGACAGGCAGCAACACAGCGGGTATTCAGGTTCGGTCCAAGGGACAAGGCAGGCAGCAACACAGCGGGTAATCAGATTCGGTCCAAGGGTCAAGGCAGGCAGCAACACAGCGGGTAATCAGATTCGGTCCAAGGGTCAAGGCAGGCAGCAACACAGCGGGTAGTCAGGTTCGGTCCAAGGGTCAAGGCAGGCAGCAACACAGCGGGTAATCAGATTCAGTCCAAAGGTCAGGTCTAAACAGGCAAGTAGATAGCAATCTCACGATAATGAGCACCAAACCTTTATAGGAATAGAAGCCCAAGCAAAGATGGTGGCTCAGGCCAGCTCTTAAATAGGCCTCCAATCAGAGGATCCTGGTCTCAGCTGTGAGGCAAGAGCTCCCATAGGGCACGCCCAAAACATTCTCAAGATGGCTGCCTCCTAGTGAGCTACCTAAGATGGCTGCTCCTCAAACGATCCTTCCAAGATGGCTGCCCCTCAGATGATCTTCCCAAGATGGTTGCTGCTCAGATGATCCTTCCAATATGGTCGCCGCCAGAAGAACAAGGTAGGGTTGCAACAGGAGCATTAAACAGTACTATTGTACATTTTTCCCTATTTCTGGAGTAGCTATCTCTTAATTCTTTGTCTTTTATTTGTTAGTCTGTCTTTATGTTACCCCTTACATACAATCAGTATAACTGATCACTTTTGTCTTTCTTCCAATTTTGTGGGTAATACAATCAGTACATATAAAACGTTTCTCTCTTGAATACAAATTAGTTGTGTTTGCACTATAACAAAACATTTCTTTTCTGTATTCCCTAGTAGACATGTTAACTACTTATATTCTGTTTTTTATCAACATTTTTAATGCATTAGTTTCATCTAAAGTGTAATGTTTTCACATTCAGTACAATATTAGGGTCTCTTTTTCTTTAGGAATAAACTTTTTCTTAAAGACTACTTTTACTTGGAAGATATCTATGCCCCATCTTGATTGTACAGACATATGTGCTATATTTCTTGCCTGATCTATGTGAATCTTTGTAAAGGTCAGTCAAGGATGCAACTTTTGTCTGCCTCATTAGGATTTTTCTTTTTTAAAGCTGATTTTTGTTGCATTGCATTCAAGACATGTTTTTATACAAGGATAAATCTTACATTAACTGTGAGATTTACTGTAAGGTTTCTGCTTATATTTTTCTGTTTTGTCTACATGCTACATACTTTTACACTTCAAACTCTGTGATGCAGTTTTATTGTTCCCATATGGTTGCATTCTATTCCTCTTTAATATCCCTGAACAATCAGCTGTATTTTGCAAGCGAGATTCATCAACAGAGGATTTAACACAGTCCTGCTAAACTTTTGTCTCTTGATTTACTCAATGTGTTTAATTCATTACTTTTATGATAAATATTTATATCTGTGTCACTGTACCTCAGGTAACTGAGATTCCAGAGAAATTGCCCCACATGAAAAGTGAATCTAGATGAATGTTTAGATTAAGAAGAAGTTAAGATCTTTTGTGTACCTTGATTGAAAATGTTTTGTACTACCCCAGAACAAGGACAGAACCTTTCTAGGCAACTGCCTAGTTTGCCCCTAATTGTTTTAAATTGCCTTCTCTTTCACCATATTATTTCAGAAACAAGAGGGATATTTCTACATCATGATAATGCTAAACAGCTGTCTATTTCCCCCTTTTTTCTGTATTCTTTGTGACCTTTGTTTAGTATAAATGGAGAAACTGTGCTCCTAACTACTTGATGCCATAATCTTCTTTGTTATGCAAGCTATGAATGACTTTTCTTACTACAAATTGTAATAACTGTAATCCCGGTAGCAAACCTTCAGGGGGTGGTAGGCTCTCTTCAGCAGTCCACAAACAAAGTCCTTCCAGACAACACAGCTTTTAGTTCCAAGCAGTTTATTTCCCCTCCTCCACAAATCTCAGTTCAAGGGGGTTAAAGTCCCATTCAGTTCAAAACAAAGCAACAAGAAAAAAAACTTCCCTTTAAATCCAAGTTCTCCCCCAGTTCAACAGCTGGGGTTTCAGTTTTAAAAGTCTTTCCGCTTCGGTGGTTGCAGAATGGCAGTACACCGCCCACAACACAGCTAATTGACTCCTGTGACCACCCACTGCCTTCAGTCCCTGCAACTCTGCCCCAAAGTACAATTATCGTCCATGTCAATCAGTTCCTCCAAACCTGGTGTACTGGGCCCTCCAGACTCTCCTTCCTCCAAGCACTTCATTAACTCTGCTTCTCTGCTAGGCTGTTGGTTGGAGACCTCCTCCCCCTCCCAGGTGGAAGGAATCTTGTACTGATTTCTAACCCAAGGGAATTGAGCTTTGTCATCCCTGCTCCCCCTTCTGGCCCTCGTCTGCCATAGCAGCTGCTCTTTCCAGTCCTTTTCCCCCTCCCTTCCTCGTGGGGGCCATACCGGGTTTTGGGACTACCCCCTCCCCCCCGATCCCTTCTCTCAGGGCCTTGTGGGGAATGTAGTCTGGCCCCATACCTCCTCCTGACCTGCTTAGACCCTCCAACCTCCTTACACACACCCCCTTCAAATAATTGCGACTCCCTGCTTCCTCCAGGCTACTTGCTGGGGAGTTTGCAATTCGGGACAGGGCGTCAGCGTTCCCGTGAAGCTTCCCCGCCCTATGCTGTATTTCAAAGGAAAAAGCTTGTAACGCTAAATACCAGCGGGTAAGCCTGGCATTCTGCCCCTGCATTTGTTGGAGCCATTTCAGAGGCGCGTGGTCAGTAATCAAAACAAAAGGATTGCCCTGCAGATAGTATTTCAGAGTTTCTGTAGCCCATTTTATAGCCAAACACTCCTTCTCTATAACAGCGTAATGCTGCTCTGCCGGGTGCAGTTTCCTACTAAGAAAAAGGACAGAGTGCTCCTCCCCTTCAAACTCTTGGGATAACACAGCCCCCAAGCCCGTCTCTGAGGCGTCTGTTTGTAACAGGAAGGGCTTCTCAAAATCTATTCCTTTTAAGACCGGTTCCTGACACAGGAGGTCTTTCAACATTTGGAACTCCCCACGACCTGCCTCTGTCCACTTTAGGGCATTAGGGCACCTTTTCCTCAGCATGTCAGTAAGGGTGCTTGATCTCTCTGCAAATCTAGGAATGAATCTGCGATAATATCCTATCAGCCCCAAACCCCCCCTCAATTGTTTTTTGGTGTGGGGCAGCAGAAAATCACGCACTCCCTGCACTTTATCCCTTAGGGGTTTGATAACTCCCCCTCCCACAGTGTATCCCAAGTATTTTACCTCTTCACTAGCAAACACGCACTTCTTTGGGTTCACTGTTAGGCCCGCCTGCCTGAGGGATTCTAGCACAGCTTTGACTTTGGGCAAATGGGACTCCCAATCTGAGCTAAAAATGACAATATCATCCATGTACGCGGCTGCGTAGTCCGAATGGCACCTCAGCAACTGATCAGCCAATCGTTGGCAGCACGCCGCCGCCCCATTTATCCCAAATGGCATTTGTCTAAATTGGAATAACCCTATAGGGGTGCCAAAGGCTGTTTTGGGCTTAGCCTCCTCTGTCAGCGGCACTTGCCAATACCCTTTTGTAAGATCTAAGGTAGTTAAATACTGAGCACGCCCCAGTTTGTCCAGTAAGTCATCTATCTGGGGCATGGGATAAGCATCAAACCGGGATATGGCATTCACCCTTCGGAAATCTATACAAAACCTCTGAGACCCATCACTCTTTGGTACCAACACCACTGGACTGGACCAGGGACTAACCGATTCCTCTATGATACCTAAGTCCATCATTTCCTGTTCCTGCCTTATAATTTCCTTCCTCTTAAATTCAGGTGTTCTATGGGTTTCCCCAGGTAGGGGATTGATAACATCCTGAAACTCCTCTATCATTTCCCTTACCCGTTGCCTCTGCCCAGGGGATAGAGACTCGCCAATAATGGGTTCCCCCCCCCCCCTCCTGTACATCACTTAGTTGAGGACCCAACTCCTCTTCAGGGACCGCCACAAACCCTTCTCTCTCTATCCACGGTTTCAATATATTTACATGGTAGGTTTGAATCCTACCTTTCGCATGCCTTACCCGATATGTCCATGGGCCTACTCTGGCTGTCACCACGCAGGGGCCCTTCCACTGAGAAGTAAACTTATGGGGGTCTGAGGCCACCATGATGAGCACTTTATTTCCCACTTGAAATTTCCTTACTTTTGTGCCCCGGTCATAATACCCTTTCTGGCTCTCTTGGCTCTGCCCCAGGGTGTCCTGCGCAAACGCCGTGACCCTCTGAATCCTTGCTATTAACTCCCTCAGGTATGTACTAACCTCCCTGGGCTCTTCCTCTCTCTCTACCCATGCCTCCTGAATTATGTCCAGAATGCCCCGCGGCAATCGTCCAAAGACCAATTCAAAGGGGGATACCCCTAGGGATGCTTGGATATTCTCCCTACATGCATATAAAGCATAGGGTAACAACTGGTCCCAATCCTCATATTTCCCTTTCAAGCCTTTCCTCAACATCTGCTTAAGGGTTTTATTAAATTGTTCTACCATCCCGTTTGTCTGGGGATGGTAGGCAGCTGTGGTAATGTGGCGTATGTTAAAAGCTTCCCACAGTTCTCTTAACTGTCTAGATTTGAAATTGGACCCCTGATCCGTAAGTATTTCTCGTGGGAATCCCACTTCACAGAAAAGCTTGACCAATTCGGTCGCTATACCAGTAGCTCGTATATAGTGGCCCTATCCATGACTACTAAAATGTATGCAAAACCCCTAGGTGTTCTGATGAGGGGTCCCACAATGTCCATAGCCATACTTCGCATAGGTTCCCCAATAATAGGCAATGGTACCATAGGTGCCCTGGGAGGGTATCGGTCCACCAACCGCTGACAGGAGGGGCAACTTTGGCAATAAATCTGGACTTCCCTATGTACGCGAGGCCAATAAAAACGCTCCAGCACCTGTTTCAACGTACTCTGGGAGCCCTTATGCCCTGCTAAAGGATGATCATGGGCCCCTTTTAGAATAAGGCTCCTAAAGACCCTGGGAATTACCAGCTGGCCTTGCACGGGTCCCCCCACCGGATCCTGTATTTCCCGGTAAAACAATCCCTCCACCATCCGAAACCAGGGAAACCCGCCTGAAGGCCCCCCCTTCCACTTGTTCCCAGGCCCTTTTTAATACCGGGTCATCTCTCTGCTCCTGGCCAAGAGCGGGAAATCTCTCCACCACCTCTTGTGGCCTCCATGGCATAGCCTCTCCTTCCCCCAACCTCCTTAGGGCCCTAGCCCGGCTATGCCTCTCCGCCTGCCGTGTTTCTCTAGCCTTCCTTCCTTTACCCGGTTCTCCCATTATCTCCTCATGGAAAGGGAAGAGCTGACCTACCGAATCCTCCCACCTAACCTGCGACCCACCCTGAGCCTTCTGAGCCCGGGTAGTCACCCACCCTGTGGCCCCTTTCAACCCCCGTACAAACAGCTCCCACTCCCTCCCCAAAATGAGGTCAAAAGGTAGTTTTGGCAGGATCACCACATTAAGCCACCCTCTCCCCAGAGGGCTCCGTAGTTGGATCCTGAACACAGGGTAGGCGGTTGAAGCCCCATGTATGCACCTAATCCGAATCATTCCTACATACTGTCCGCCCTCTTCCCCCATGGCGGTGCTCTGGATCTTATTCCACACGGCCCGGGACATCATCGACTGATTGGCCCCCGAGTCTAACAGGGCCTTAACTGTCACCCCTCCCACCTGAACCTCCAGGAAGAAGAAATCCTCGGGGTCTGTTCACATATGTCCCGCAAAACTTAGTCTTTCCCTACACTCCTTCAGTATGTGGCCGGGCTTCCCACATCTAAAACACCTTCTTCCCCCTGGACTGGGACACGGGTCCCTATGACCCTCCTCCTTCTTCCCACCGGTCCCCATATTGGCATGAGTACTTCCCCCTTGACCCATACCCTCTTGGCTACTAGGGAGAAAGGGGTTAGTAGGATGTCTTCCTGCCTCAAAATACAGTTCAGCTCCATGAATCACCCCTTCCAATGAGCGCACCCCTTGCTTAATGAGCCACTCGCGCACTGGGGTGGGTAATGCAAACAAAAACTGTTCCACTATAATCTCCTCCACCACCTGTTCTGCAGTCTTCTGTTGCGGCTCCAGCCATTTATAGGCTAAGTCTTTCAGTCTCTGGGCAAAAGCCCGGGGCCGCACTTCCCTCCCCATAGTAGTCTCCCTAAAAAGTCTCCTATAATGGTCTCTAGTAAGACCTAATCTATTTTTAATGGCCGCCACTACCTGCTCATAATCCATGGAGCTGTCCGCAGGCATGCAGGGCCGGTCTTAGGCAGAAGCGACCGAGGTGGCTGCATAGGGCCCCACGCTTAGGAGGGCCCCGCACGGCATGCCTCGGTCGCCTCTACCTAAGACCCCCGCTCGCTCGGACTGCATGTGACACGGCATCCGCATCATCATGATTGATCCCACGCCGCTTGCGCCGATTCGCTCTCAGTGCTCACAGGCCCTCCCCCCCCCACTCAGCCCGCCGTCAGCTCTCTCGCGAGTCTTACTCCCAGAACAACGTGCAGAACTCGACAGCCTCGTCCCGCCCCGACACCGAAGACAGACAGCAGGCTAAGGATTGCAGCAGCATCAGGCACGCACGACGAACGTCTCTCACCCAGCTTCCTTCCGCCTTCCCGCTCAATTATTGTCCCGCCTCCTTGCTTTGATGGTGTTTCCAATCTTGACTGTTTCCGGTCCACGACGAGGGCGAGCGGGAAGGGAAGGAGCTGGAGCGTGGTCAAAGCCTGAGCTGAGCCATCGTCGACGTCGATGATTCGCTGGGCCCTGGGGAGTTGAAGTGCGGCAGTGCCGACTAGTACAATTTAAGTCTCAAGTGGAGCACGACGAGCAGTGAGCGCCCTCACCCATTGACGGTGACCCACCATGCCACCGCCTGGAGGAGCAATGAGCAAGTTTACCCAGTGATTCAGGCAAGGAAGGTATGATTGATGATGAAATGATGATTGATGATGCAGACTTTTGGTTGAGACTGAGACATCAAGTTCTTTCTGGAAGTTGGAACCCAGGCTGAAGCTGCATGTGTGCTTAGGTCGGTGTTAGAAGAAGCTTAGCTCTGGATGCAGACTTTTGGTTGAGACTGAGACATCAAGTTCTTTCTGGAACCCAGGCTGAGGCTGCATGTGTGCTTAGGTGTTAGAAGAAGCTTAGCTCTGGATGCAGACTTTTGGTTGAGACTGAGACACATCAAGTTCTTTCTGGAACCCAGGCTGAGGCTGCATGTGTGCTATGGAGCTTGTTTTGAAGGTCTGTATAACAATCATGATCCTGCTCGCGCCGATTCGCTCCGCTGCCTCCTGCCACCGGTGCCCACAGCCCTCCCCCCCCCCCCCCCCCCCCCCCCCGCTCGCTGGCTTTCTTCTTATAAAACCTTTTTAAATTAAAGTGGTCTTACTACTCTTGTTGATATTTGCAAATGGAACCTTAAAGTGATGATCTGGTGGTTCATTTGTGCAGGTGAGCCATCGCTGGTGGCGGTGCAAGAGCGACTTAAAATAAAGTCAAGTGGAGGAGCTGGAGCAAGTTTGTGCCATTCAAAGGCAAGGTATGATAGCTTTTATTTTAAGGAGGGGGAGGGCAGGGAAGAGAGGAGAAATGTTGGGCAGGAATGGAAGAAAGGAAACACAAAGGAAGGAGATGCACATGGATGGAAAGAAGACACTGCATAAAACAGAAGACACTGAGACCAAAGCAAATAGAAAAACTAAATGATCAGACAACAAAGGTAGAAAAAAGTATTTTATTCAGGATTTATTAATTGGAATATGTCAGCTTTTAGAAATGTGCATCTGTGATATTTTGCATGCAAGTTTCAATTTTTCTAGTATTGCTGCATGCTGAGTCTGACTTCTTGAGGTAACTTTCCAGTTCAGTATTTTGCCTTCATGTCTGTTGTGTCATGTGTTTTTCATGTGTGATCAAGGTGCAGTATTCTGCTAGCGTGTAGTATTTGCAGCCATTTTTTGTTTTGTTTCACTAGGTTGTGTACTGGTGTTTTAGAGCCCGGTGTAATTGTATATCTTTTCATTTCATTTGTATTTTATTGCATATATCTATATTATTTTTGCTTTTATGCTGCTGGGTAAGCATTTAATTTTACATTGACTACTATATCACATTTTCTGTTTAGTTAGAAATTAGAACTAACCTGTCCCTTCCTTCCTTATGTCCTTCAGCAAATAAGGAACATATTATGAGTCAAACAAAGCGAGCTCGAGATGCCGGCAGGAAATACCTGAGTGGATCTATGAAAAGAAAAATAAACAAAACAAAAAGACTGCTGAAGAAAAGCAAAAAGAGCCAACTTGGAGACATTTGAAGTGGCAGCAGGCCAGGGATATGAAAGTGTTGCTTGTAGAGAAGAAGGTGTTTTGCCAGAGCTGACAGAAAGCAACAGAAAATCCCAAGAAACAAATGATGACACAGAAGTACCTCAGTCTGATCTTGCAACTACTAGTCAAAGCAGAGAGACCAACGAAACCCATGATGACATAGAGGATCAAGATAGTCCAGAACAAGAACACGTTCAGGAAAATGAAAGTTCGAACATTTCAGTGGCAGATTATGAAAACCCTAAAATCCTTGAAAGTCTAACCATATCAGATGATCCAGCCAGCTGGCCAGAAAGAATTGACCATCATCTGAAGGACTGTTTAGTGAAAAAAGGACCACCTAAAATTCTTTTGGAAAAATTTCCTTGCAACAAAAATGGAAGACATTTCTCAAAAGCCCATTGCAAAAGAAAGCTTCCAAATGGTGAAATCAATCATCGTCCATGGGTGATATACTCCGTGTCAGCAAACAAGATATTTTGTTTTTATTGTCGCATTTTTGGAAATGATGTGACAAGTGCCTTGACTACTATTGGATTCAACCAGTGGTCCAATGTCAATATAAGATTGGCAGAACATGAAAAATCAAAAGGACATTTAGTGGCAATGCGAAATTGCACTGAACTTCAGAGACGACTCAGTGCTGACGAAACTATTGACAAGGTTCAACAGAAACTGATGAATAAAGAGAAAAAGCGATGGTACCAAGTTATGGAAAGACTAGTAGCTCTAGTTCAGTTTTTATCAGAACTTAATTTGGCTGGAGGGAGCAAGATGGCAGCGGTAACAACTGCTCGCATTTGTGACTACTCCAACGCTGCTTAAGTTTTTTTGATTCCTCTTAGTTTTTCCTAAAACTTACTTGAAAAATTTTTTCCATCGTTATGCCTCATACTAAGAGGAAGGGAACCGTTAGGACGGGAGCCCAGCCGTCACTGACATCAACGCCCGACCAGCAGACGATGGAACGGTTCCTAATGCGGCAATCCACTCTATTGACGTCTGGAGGTCCCGCTGATTTATCGGCGCAGAGAGACGCTGAGAACCAGGGAATAGACACTTCGTTGTCTCCTCCGACGCACTTCCCGCCTTTGCAGCCGGCAGTACTCGACTTCGAAGGTGAAGCTATGACCCCGGAAGTCGGAGAAGGAGCCTCGCTGCTGGGCCAACAAGTCGGATTATCTGCCGGAATTCCCCTAACAACGGAATTGAAGGGCAATGTGACCCTGCAAGAGAGGCCAACAACAACAAGAGCCCCACCATCTGCGAAGGTAACGCTGGAGGCGATTTGGGAAGTCCTCCAGCGTTTGGACAATACTATGAAGACTTCAACAGGCAAGATTGACAAACTTTCTGAAAATTTTCAAAGTTTAAATGTTGCATTTGCAGATATGAAAAATGATTTGAATGAAAAGATAAACCTTTTGAATGTGGATTCTATTAAAATGAAGGAAATTACCTCAAAATTGATACAGGACAACATACAGATGCACGATAGACTTGAATACTTTGAAAATTACAATCGGAGATTAAATCTCCGATTGATAAATTTTCCTCGAACATCTGTCTTTTCGCCTTTAGATATATTTAAAAGGTATCTGACTGAAAATTTAAAGTTTGCTTCTACTGATATACCACCTTTGAACAAAATTTATTATCTCCCAATAAAAAAAACAAATGGAGATTTACAGGAATCTTTGAATCTACAAAGAGACCTTAATGTTTCAGAACTGTTGGAAACTTCATTGACTACTATAACTGATAGACAAACATTGCTGGTATCGTTTGTATTCCAACAAGACTTAGATCATGTGAGAAAAATGGCCTTAAGGAATTTGCAGATTCCTTTTTATGGAGGGAAGATCTGGGTTTTCCCAGACGTCACCAAATTGACACAGGCCAGAAGAAAAGAATTCCTAGCATTACGACCAGCTACTTTGGCATTGGGAGCTACCTTTAATTTGAATTATCCATGTAAATGCAACATAAAATATTTGGGTGTCAAATACATTTTCCTTAATCCTATTCATTTGAAACAATTTATAGATCAGAAAAAGTTGTCATGAAACAGATTGGAGACGCCTAGTATTGGTTCCAGGGTTAAGATGGATAATTATATAGTGGACAAACCGTTAAGCCTTTCTTTAAGTTTCTTTTTCCTCATGATTTTTCTCTCCTGAGTATAATTAATCAACTCCCCTTAGATGGTGGTCTAAGACAAGACATATCATTTTTTTTTCCTTTTTTATATATATAAGAATATATTCTTATGTAAATGTTTTCTTTCTGAATTTCCTACTCAAGTGTTTGATGCTTGTAATGTGATTAAAAATCATAAATAAAGATTTTTAAAAAAAAGAACGTAATTTGGCATTTTGTGGCTCTGTTGAACAGTTAGGAAGGTCACACAATGGCAACTTTCTGGGATTTGTAGAATTGTTGGGAAAATTTGACCCAGTAATTCAAGAGCATCTTCGAAGAATTTCCTGTAAAGAAATTCATGATCACTACCTTTGCAAACATTTTCAAATGAGCTAATCCGAATCATGGGAAATGCAGTTCTGGATAACATAATTTATCGAATAAAAGCAGCAAAGTATTTTGCTGTAATTCTTGATTGCACTCCAGATATCAGCCATCAAGAGCAAATGTCCTTGATAATTAGATATGTGTCCAATGGTAAATTGCCCAGTGCACCACCAGCCGGTGTATATGAACACTTCATAAAGTTTTTAGAGGTGAACAGCAGCACTGGAGAAAATTTGTACAATGTACTAAAGCATGAACTTGAAAAACTAGGATTAGACATCAGTAATATCCGCGGTCAGGGATATGATAATGGAGCTAACATGAGAGGAAAGGAATCAGGTGTTCAGGCTCGACTTTTACAAGAAAATCCAAGAGCATTTTTTACACCAAGTGCTTGTCACAATTACAATCTAGTCCTAGGAGATATGGCTAAAACCTGTCCCGATGCAATCACTTTTTCTGGAACACTGCAGCGTCTTTATGTGATTTTCTGTGCATCCACGAAGAGGTGGGCAGTTTTTCGCAAGCATGTGAGGAGTCTTACTGCAAAGCCTCTCTGTGACACAAGGTGGGAGTGTCGAATACAAAGTGTAAGGGCTGTAAGGTATGAAGCTGGCAATTTCTATGATGCACTGATAGAAATAGCTGAAGTATCAGAGGACTCACAGGCAAGGAGTGAAGCTGAATCATTATCTAACCAAATGAAAGATTACAAATTCATTGTTTCTTTGGTTTTCTGGTATGACTTGTTGTTTCAAGTTAATTTTGTCAGCAAAGAGCTACAGAGTAAAACAGTAGATCTTGCCACAGCTCTTTCTTCATTTGAAAAGCTCTTGCAATGGCTGAAACAGTATAGAGAAATCAGCTTTGAACAAGTCTTGGTTAGTGCAACTGAGCTTGCAAATGACTTGGAGGTAACTCCAGAATTCCAAACAAACCGACTGCGAAAAAGAAAACAACACTTTATGTATGAGTCTGCTGATAATCCCATTACTGATCCCAAGGAAGCTTACAAGGTAAATTGCTTCAACCAAGTGTTAGACAAAGCTATGCAGTCTTTGGAGCCACAGTTTAAGCAACTGAAAAAAAATGTTGATTTATTTGGCTTTTTTTTTTTTTTTAATTTTTAACAAGAAGCTTTATTGGGTGAAACCACAAAGTACAATTCAAAACTGTACAGTCACTTATCATACAGGTTCCTCTCACATTAATTTCCATAATACATAAAGACTCCTAGTGTAATTTCCATAAAAAGCAAAAACATTTCTTGTCACATTTAAACCTTTTATAACCCCCCAGTAACCCCAAAGAACTCCCCCCCCCCTCCCTTCACTTCTCCATGTCTCATCCCAAAAGATGACTCCAAGATCCATATCTATGATCACGATGTGTTTACTGGTGCCCAAATCTGTTCCCATTTTGCTAGGGTTTTACGCTCCTTAGCCATTAGTTTTTCCATATTACTTATATACCACACCAAATTGTACCATCGCCGTATTGAGGGACATCCATTCTGTTTCCACATCCGTGCCATCAGCAATCTAGCTGCATTGATGCAGTGTTTTGCCAGCTGGCTCCCCTGGCTAGTGAGCCCCATGATTGGTCTATTAAATAAAAACACTGCAGGGTCCCATGGTATGTTACCCTCCACCCATCTATTCACCCTGCCTCGTACCGATTTCCAAAATGCTTGTACTTTTCTACAGGACCACCAAATGTGTCCCATTGTGCCAATCTGTCCACAGCCTCTCCAGCATAATTTCGATGCCCCAGGGTACATATGATGTAGCCTTGCCGGGGTGAGATACCAGCGATATATTACTTTTGTACAATTTTCTTGGATATTGACTGCTCGAGAGCTGTGAACTGAGGCCCGCTCCATCTGTTGCCACATTTCAGGGGTATATGTCACTCCCAATTCGCTTTCCCACTTATCCCGGTGTCTACAACTAACCCCTAGGGAGTCCCTCAAATGGCTGTATAACTTAGAGATCAAACCCTTGGATTTTTCAGTTTCCACACATAGTTGCTCTAAAAAAGTAACTTCCCCACATAACTTACGCTTCAAACCTGCTGTCTGAAGGAAATGAATAATCTGATTATATGCATATTGGTCTTGCTGAGGTAAGTCATATTCACTAGCCAACTCCCCAAATGTAATGAAGCGCTCATCTTTCATTAACTGCCCCCACCAAATCAATCTAGTTTTCCGCCATTTAATAAAAGGAGACAGTGTGCATCCAGGAGGGAATGCTGCATTGTAAGCTATAGGTGTTAGTCGTGATTCATAGAATCCTTTCATTCTCTCTAGTTTGTCCCAACAAGAAAAGGTGTATTGAATGATTGGATTTAAGGGTTGAGGTAAATATCGATATCTAGGTGCCAGCCAAAGTAATTGTCCCAACCTTAGTGGGCTCTGTATCATATACTGCTCTATCTGAATCCAAAGCTTATGTTCTGATTCATGAAACCATTCTATTGCAGCTTTCGCTTGGGCAGCTCTGTGATATAGCCCCAAATGTGGTACCCCCAGTCCACCCTTACTTTTCCTAGCTGCATATAAACGGGACCTAGGGAGACGAGCCCTATGACCCTGCCATATAAAGTGTTCTATTCTGGTTTGGAGCAAATGAAGCATACGATTATTAATTGGAAGCGGTATAGACTGAAATAGATATAGCAGACGTGGGAGAATATTCATCTTCACAGTTGCCACTCTCCCAAACCACGAGAGATGCAAGGGATCCCATCTATCTAGATCTCTCCTAATTTCCTTAATTAAGGGCAAATAGTTGGCTGTACTCATGTCATTCAATTTACTGGTAAGTATCACCCCCAAATACCGTAATCCCTGCTTGACCCAAGTCAACGGATATGTCTGACAGCAGGTCTGATAGTCTCTCTCCTCCATCCCCACTGCCATGGCTTCAGTCTTTGTATAATTAATTTTAAATCCTGATACTTGACTATATGCC
Organism: Microcaecilia unicolor; assembly: GCF_901765095.1. Classification (NCBI taxonomy): domain Eukaryota; kingdom Metazoa; phylum Chordata; class Amphibia; order Gymnophiona; family Siphonopidae; genus Microcaecilia; species Microcaecilia unicolor. Next base: position 95,808,415 of record NC_044037.1, on the reverse strand, counting down.
TCAATCTCCGTAAATACTGCTGGTAGAGATGTTAAGGGTGAGATTAAGGTCAACAAAATGTCGTCTGCAAAAAGAGCAATTTTTGACTCCCATCTCCCCGCCTTCAGCCCTTGGACACCCGGGTTGGATCTGATATTATGAGCTAAAGGTTCCAGTACTAGAGCAAATAATAAGGGGGAGAGTGGGCAACCCTGACGAGTTCCTCGAGATAACTCAAAAAAAGGGGAAGAGTTACCATTAATCTTAACACAGGCCCTAGGTGCAGTGTATAATTCTTGCACCAACCCTCTAAACATAGGTCCAAACCCAAACTTTTGTAAGACCGAGTGCAGAAAGGACCAATGCACCCGGTCAAAGGCCTTCTCAGCGTCTATACTTAGCAAACAGCATGGGGACTTTTGCTGCTGCGCCAAGTACATGACGTCCATCGTCCTTCTAATATTATCAGAGGCTTGTCTGCCCATTATAAAGCCTACCTGATCAGAGTGTATTAGGGTCGGTAAAATACCCACCAACCTAGTGGCCATTACTTTGGCCAGGATTCGTACATCAACATTTAGTATAGAAATCGGGCGGTACGAAGCACATTCAGTTATCTCCTTATTGGGTTTGGGAAGAACTGCTATCCAAGCATCCTTCATGGTTGGAGGCAAATTCCCTCCTTCCCTAACAAAATTCAAAACCTCTGTCAATATAGGCGCAAGATATGGGGCAAATGTCTTGTAATATTCTCCAGTATATCCATCCACCCCCGGAGATTTGCCTGTCTGCAGTGTCTTGATAGCTTTAAGGACCTCCTTAACCTCTATCGGAGCTTCCAATGTGCTCCAGTGCTCCGGGAGCAGGACTGGAAGATTTAATTCCTCTAGATATGCTTGGATAGCAGTATTTTATATAGAGGAATCTTTAGTATATAATTCAGCATAAAATTCCCTAAATCGCTCTCCAATAGCCTGAGATGTGGAAAGAGTTGTGCCCCTTTTATCTTTAACTCGGAATATGTTCCTGTCCATCCTAAGTTTACGTAAACGTAGGGCCAGTTGACGGTTAATTTTATTTCTTCCATTGTACGCATGGAGACGGAGCTTCTCATTAATAAACTCAAGGTCTCTAAAAAGCAGCTCATCTAATTGGAGCCTCGCTTCCTGAAGAGATCTATATATCCTAGGTGAACCCGTTTGCTTATGAATAATCTCAAATTCTTCAATCTTACCCCTCCAGTATCTCTTTAGCGATTCCCGTTGCCTCTTAAGGCGACCCGCCACTTTCATAAAGTGGCCACGGGATACCGCTTTCAAAGCGTCCCAGACAATAGCAATGGAAGGGCCTGAATCCAGATTAAAATGTAAATATTCTTTAAGCATCTTCACATAATCTGCACAGATGTGTTCATCTTTTAGCATAGTGTTGTTAAAGGTCCACCTTTTATGTCCATCAGCTATCCCAGAGAGGGACAATAATACCTCACAGGGTGCATGATCTGAAATAGTAATATTTCCAATCTGTGTATCTTTCACTTGTCCCCCCAGTAATTTATCTAGAAAAAGAAAATCTATACGGGAATATGAGGCATGTACTGAAGAGTAGAATGAGTAATCCCTATCCAATGGATGCCCATCCCTCCATGTATCAAAGAGACCCATTTCTTCCACCCATGTAGCCATCTGACCCGCCAGTGTTCTATCCGTTCGGGAGACAGGTCCCGATCGATCTAAGTTCGGGTCCATGGTAACATTAAAATCACCTCCCAATATGAGTTGGCCTCCTACCATAGGTCTAATATTCCTCTTTAACGTTTTTAAAAAGGAGGTTTGGTTTGCATTCGGCCCATATATAGATCCCCAAGTATATTCCTTAGCTTCCAGCATTCCCCTAATAAGAAGGTACCGCCCTGCTGGGTCTCTCTTAATTTGCTGAACTTGTATTGGTATACTATCATGAAAAAGTAACGCCACTCCTCGCTTCTTACTATTGGTAATATCAGAGGCAAAATAGATTTTTGAATATGAAGTAGGGTGAAACAAATGTTCATGTGCTCGTTTCAAATGTGTTTCTTGTAACATTACCACCTGTGGATGCAATCTGGCTAATTCTTGATATATCAACTGTCTTTTTCTCGGAGAGTTTAAACCCTTAACATTCCAGGTTATTACTTTTAGATCTGGTAGCATCTAACTTCCTTAATTAGAGACTGCATATACCAGCACCTATAGTAGAATCCTTCCCATTTACAGACATAGAAGAAGATTAAGAACCCCTCCCACCCACCCTCCCCAACCCCAGCCCCAACAATGTATTCCATGTGTGAAGTGTAGAAAACAGAAAAAACTCTTCCCACACTCACCCACATGAAGCTCCCAACAAGGTCAACAGCCTCTCACACCGCCCGATTCCCTAACCTCCCTTCATCCCTGAAATACGACTCTTCAGTTCAATACAAGTGCACCTTTCTTTTCACTTCTCTGGGTGCTCTCTTATCATGAATAACAAAATCTTAGTGTTGTCCCAGTTCAAGTCACAGATCGTGTTGTCGTCTTACGCAGCTTCTTTGCTTTATTGAAGACTTGTTTCCATTGATGAACTTTATCCCGCGCCTTGCTGGCCGCTGTTGTCTCCTCCGCTTCCAGTTCCATTAGGCCTGCTACTTGAAGAAGTTGTTTCGCATCTGCTACAGTGCGTGCTCGATATGATTTGCCTGCTATAACAAAGCAGAGGGCAAATGGGAAGGCCCATCGATATTTGATATTATGTTTATTCAAAGTGTCCAGTATTGGTTTCATCTCTCTACGCCATTGCAATGTATTTGCTGACAGGTCTTGATATACTGTTATCAAAGTCTCATTATACATTAGTTCTTTCTTCTGGCGTGCCAAAGCAAGTAATTGCTCTTTTTCAGTGAATTTCCAAAACCGAACAATAATGTCTCTTGGTCTGTTATTTTGCGAATTACCCAGCGCTCTATGGGCCCTCTCGACCTCTGGTAAAGGCATATCTGGCTGTGCCGCTAGAAGCTGTCCACAAACCTCTTGCACTATTTTCAAGACCTCTTCCTGGCTCCCTCCTTCTGGCACCCCACGAAATCGCAGATTTTTACGTCTACTGCGATTTTCAATGTCATCTATCTTATATTGTAGGTCAGATATCTGCGTTGTAGTTCCTTCCTCACGTAGGTGCATTTGTTGTACTACTTCCACGTGCTCATCCATCCGCACTTCTAGATCTTCTATACGGGTACCTACTTCTTTAAGTTCACCTCGTAAATTATCAATGCGCTCTACTATGTCCGCTTTCATATGCGCTAAATCTTTTTTCAAATCCATAAGCAAACGAGCAGAATGTGAGTTCCTCACACTGCCTGTGTCTTCTTCCGATCTTTCCGACTCAAAATCTGAGGCCTCTTCGAGGTGTGGTGAGACATGGCGCGAGGGCGTTTTAGATGTACGCTGGCTACTGCGCATCGCGCTTTTCGCCTCTGAGTTCTTTAACTTTTGTGCCATTCTACCTTCCAACCTTTCAAACGAGGTTCGATCAGCGGGAATGAGTCAAAATGCGTCGTATTTACTGCTATAGTTCGCTATTTTAGCTGGATTACTCGGGAGCCACAAAATCAGGCTTCCATCGAGGACAGTGACGTCACCGGAAGTCGATTTATTTGGCTTTTTAAGTACATTTCAACAAATTCCAAAACAGGAATTACAAAACTATGCTGCGGAATTGGAAATTGCGCTAACTGATGGCAACCTCATTCAGGAAAATGATGATGATGTCAATTCAGATTTAGATGGTCATATGCTGGTTGAGGAAATGGAAGCACTAAAGCCAATTCTTCCTTCTTCATCTTTTGGAAAGCCATTGAAAATATTGGACTTTCTTGCACTGAATGAGAGAGCAACTGGATTTCCACACTTTTTTATTGCTCTATGCATATTTTTGACTATTCCAGTCACAGTGGCATCAGGGGAAAGGAGCTTTTCCAAATTAAAATTGATCAAATCATATCTAAGGTCAAACATGCTCCAAGATAGACTGAACAGCCTTGCAATATTATCCATAGAAAGTGAAGAAGCTAAAACACTAAAGTTCAACAAAATATTGAGAGCCTTTGCAGAAGACAGAGCAAGAAAGGTTAATTTATAAGTATTGTTTTGTTGTTTTAACATTTTGTAGGTCTGCAGAGACTTCTGTTTCAGCTGGTATATTTCCTCTCACAATTGGGATTTGGGAATCGGAAGGGAGGACAGCCCCTGTTAGACCTCTGAGCAGACAGACAGTGGACCCTTTTGACTCTTTTCTTCTAAGGAGCAGTGTGCAGAGAGAGAATGGGATAGGAGCAGTGCCTGGAGGGGCCAAAGATAATATGGAGCCCTGGCCCAAGGCCCTCACCCTTGCAGCTGTGGGCCTCAAGTTCTCCTAACCCATGGAGCACATAGCTGTCTGGCTGAAGGCCAGCGAGAACCATCCGTGGTAGTCCTTTTTTCACTAGACACACTAATGGGTATTTTTTTTTTTCAATAACAGTCCTTCAGATGTTGGTCAATTTATATGGTCATATGCTGGGTGAGGAAATGGAAGCACAAAAGTCAATTTTTCCTTCTTCATGGAAGATTTGCGGCAGCAGGGGGAGCTGATTTCAAAGCAGCACACCCAGGAGCAGGAGGACTAGATTTAGGACAGTCAGTCTATCTGTAATATAGCTGATTTATGGAAACATTTGGTACTGTAAATATGTTGTGGTTTTGTCTTTAATGGGAACCTTGCACTTACCTCTTTTTTGGCTACTTGCCTCTCTGGTTTGATGGGTTACAAAGTAATAGGGGATTTTGAAAGTACTGAATCTTTTCTTAATATTTTTCCTTTATTCTCCTTTGTTATGAGAATTGGAACTACTAATTGTAGTGGACTTGAACTGAATAATTACTGGGGAGGGGAGGTTTCATGATAGCATTGTGCTTATTGTTTCAATCAGTTTTTTTGTACAAGTTTAGCTTTATTTGTCTTTATTTGAAATTTCATAAATAAAATTGTCTAAAAATGGAATAATCTTATCAATGGGGCGGAGCTAGGGTGGGGCGGGGCTACGGTGGGGCCCCCCTAAATTGGTCTGCTTAGGGCCCCGCACTTGCTAAGACCGGCCCTGCAGGCATGGCCCTGTATGCAGCCAGAGCTTCCCCAGCTAGGCTTCCCGCCAGTCGAACAGCCCACTGTTCTTTTGGCCATGGTACTGCCCTTGCGATCCTCTCAAATGTAGCAATAAAGTCATCCACATCATCACCCTCCTCCATTCGTCCCAAAGAAAAGGGTCCAAACGGAGGGGTTCCTACCCCTTTCCACGAGCCCACCTGGGTTCCTTTACATGACCTGTGTTCCCCCCTTAGCTTCACACTTCAATCCAGCATTGATCCCCCTTCAGGTACCTCATACCTGGGGTAACCACTGGTCTTCGCTTTGCTAAGGGTGGCCTTGTCAGCTTCACTCCGGCTGCTCCGTGGTAGCTTCAATCGAGTCTCATCTGGGGTGCCACTGTAATAACTGTAATCCCGGTAGCAAACCTTCAGGGGGTGGTAGGCTCCCTCCAGCAGTCCACAAACAAAGTCCTTCCAGACAACACAGCTTTTAGTTCCAAGCAGTTTATTTCCCCTCCTCCACAAATCTCAGTTCAAGGGGGTTAAAGTCCCATTCAGTTCAAAACAAGGCAACAAGAAAAAAAACTTCCCTTTAAATCCAAGTTCTCCCCCAGTTCAACAGCCGGGGTTTCAGTTTTAAAAGTCTTTCTGCTTGGGTGGTTGCAGAATGGCAGTACACCGCCCACAACACAGCTAATTGACTCCTGTGACCACCCACTGCCTTCAGTCCCTGCAACTCTGCCCCAAAGTACAATTACCATCCATGTCAATCGGTTCCTCCAAACCTGGTGTACTGGGCCCTCCAGACTCTCCTTCCTCCAAGCACTCCATTAACTCTGCTTCTCTGCTAGGCTGTTGGTTGGAGACCTCCTCCCCCTCCCAGGTGGAAGGAATCTTGTACTGATTTCTAACCCAAGGGAATTGAGCTTTGTCATCCCTGCTCCCCCTTCTGGCCCTCGTCTGCCATAGCAGCTGCTCTTTTCAGTCCTTTTCCCCCTCCCTTCCACGTGGGTGCCATACTGGGTTTTGGGACCTCCCCCCCCCCCCGATCCCTTCTCTCAGGGCCTTGTGGGGAATGTAGTCTGGCCCCATACCTCCTCCTGACCTGCTTAGACCCTCCAACCTCCTTGCAAAATATAGAACTTTATTTTCCCTAATTTCCACTGTTAATAATTGGATACTGATATAATTTTTTTTCCTAATTTGTATAAATGTACTATGCCTATCTAATGCTTTTAAGAAGCTTGTTTGTAATAGCCCAATGATAAAGATTTAAAAATAATGTCTTGAATTTTATGGAATACAATTGTGTAGAACTTGTAAACATTCTCCCATTCAATTTTGGAAAATTTTATGTTGAAAGTTACAGAAATGTTTAAACAAATGAGAAAGTCTATTTGTCATAAGAGCTGACAATATGCATGTGTAAACTAAATCTATGTAAGAATGTTTGTACAGGGACATGTATATGACTTCTGATTTCCTTTTTTGATCAGACCAGTATGACCATTGATTTTTATTATATCCTATATACACCTTGAACGTTGCAAAGAATGAAATCTGAGAACACCCCTGAGTTACTGACATGCAGTGGCGTAGCAAGGGGGGCTGCCACCCGGGGCGGTTCGCCATTGCACCCCCCCTGACCCAGTGCCTACCCTCCTCAACTCCGTCCAACCAGCTCCCACACCCTACCTTTAAAGAAATCTCGGAAGCCAAGGCAAGGCGCAGCACCTCGTGCCTTCATGTAAAAGAAGTGTGAATCATGTCATCGGGCCTTCCCTCACTCTGTCTGTCCCGCCCTTGCGGAAATAGGAAGTTGCATCAGCGGAGGGCGGGACAGACAGAGTGAGGGAAGGCCTGATGAGATGATCCACACTTCTTTTACATGCAGGCGCGAGGTGCTGCGCCTCACCTCGGCTTCCAAGATTTCTTTAAAGGTAGGGTGCGGGAGCAGGTTGGACGGAGCTCAGGGTAGGCACTGGGTCTGGGGGTGTTGATGCGCCGAGGGGGGGGTGTCATCATGCTGCACCCGGGGGGGGAGCTGGCAGCGACCACCCCCCTTGAGCTGACACCCGGGGCGGACCGCCCCCCCCCCTTGCTACGCCACTGCTGACATGTTATTAAGGAATTGAATTTGTAGAAAAAAAGGTACCGATACTCATTATGGGCAGGTCACCACATATGGCTCCATCTCTATGGCAGCTACACCCACAGTAGCCACACCCCTTATACCAGAAATGACGCATATAAACAGGTATCATTGAAAAGACTATACCAGTATAGGAGAAAAAAAATAACTTTAGTGATTTTTTTTTAAATTATAAATAATTTCTGTAGCCTGTTACAGCTCCAGTATACCCAGTCAAAATAAGACAGAAGATGTAAATACTCAAATTGGACATATTCCAAACACTAAAATGAAAATAAAATGATTTTTCTACCTTTGTTGTCTGGTGACTTTGTTTTTTGGTCATGTTGGTCCCAGTCTCTGATTCTGCTGCTTAACTCCACTTCCAGGGCTTCCTTTCCATTTATTTCTTTACTTTCCTCCTTTCTTCTTCATTTCTTGCCCTACATCCATAAGTAAAAACTGTGTCCTCCGCAGACTTGACTGGAGGAGGTATAGAGTGCATCCGGCTTTTGCCTATTTTCTCCATCCATGTGCAGCTTTTCTCCTCTTTTACCTTTCCCTCTACTCTGTCAGTATGTATCTCCATCCTATTCTTCCCTCCCCTCTATGCACGTCCAGCATTTTTCCTCTCCCCCTCTATCTATTTCCAGCATTTCTCCTCTCTCCTCACCTCCATCCATGTTCATCTCACTTTCTCTCTCTTTCCTTCTCTCCATGTCCAGCATTTCAACTCTCTCCCCTCCCCTCCATCCATGTGCATCTCCTTACTCTTTCCCTCCCCTCCATTCATGTCCAGCATTTCTACTCTCCACCCTTCACTTCATCCATGTGCATCTACTTCCTGTCTTCCTTCTTCTCCATCCATGTACAGCATTTTTACTCTCCACCCTTCACTTCATCCAGGTGCATCTACTTCCTGTCTTCCTTCTCCTCCATCCATGTCCAGCATTTCTTCTCTCTCCCTTCCCCTCCATCCGTGTGCATCTCCTTCCTGTCTTTCCTTCCCTCCAATATTTCTTCTGTGACACATTAATTATTATAACCTTTTCCTTCTGTATATTTTAATGTGATATTTATTTGTGTCCCGTGTTATTCCTTCCCTATACACTTAAACATTTTTTCATATGATCCGTGTTTTTATCTTCCCACCACTTGTCATTATGTATAACATTTGCACATTGCCATACGTTTTATGATATGTTATTTTTTTCATTGACATTGTACTACTGATATGTTGATGGTTTGTTCTTACCATTTTATAATTGTATTATACATACCTGTTGATTTTTGTGCATATATTTTTATATCTTTATGATTTTATTTTTTCTTTATATTTAATGTTTTATTTATTATGCATTTTGTAGATTCCTGAGGCAAGTGCTTAGGAGTTGAAACACAGTCGCTATGTCAATTCCTTTTGGGTCATTGCAAATAAACATTACCTACTACCATTCTTCGTGCCTTCCTTGTGGTCTTTGGAAGTGCCATCTTTGCCCTACTCCATGATTGATTCTACTGTTTTGTCATACACCCAGACTACAGAAACTATTTGGGATTCTTGTGGTACCGTGAACCACGACACAAAGAGACTGTGGAATACAAGAATGGGAATCCACATCTTTGGTAACAGTCCATCACCAGCAGTGGTTACTTATGGGGTCAGGAGAACAGCCCAAGAAGGAGAAAAAGTGTATAGCATAGACACCAAACACTTTGTAGAAAGAGAATACTTTTGGGAGATCTTGTCAGGTATTTGTGACCCGGATTGGCCACTGTTGGAAACAGGATGCTGGGCTTGATGGACCTTTGGTCTTTCCCAGTATGGCAATACATATGTACTTATGTACTTATGAGTTTTATGTAGAAGATGGATTGAAGTCCTTATCTACCACAAAGGAAGGTATTGACTTGTTAAAGAGATCACAAACAATGCTAGCAGAGGCTATTCTAAGACTTCAGAAAACCACATCAAACACTGCGAAAGTGATGAAAGCATTTGCTACAGAGGATTATGCAAAAGATTTGAAAGATCTATATCTAAAAGTAGATACACCTCCATTTCAGTGAAGCCTTAGATTACACTGGGACTTAAGGGAAGGGAAAGGGAAATGGGACTTGATATATGGCATTTCTGAGTTTTTGTTTTTTTTGCAACTACAATCAAAGTGGTTTACATATACTCAGGTACTTATTTTGTACCAGGGGCATTGGAGGGTTAAGTGACTTGCCCAGAGTCACAAGGAGCTGCAGTACATAAGTACATAAGCGCTGCCACGCTGGGAAAAGACCAAAGGTCCATTAAGCCCAGCACTCTGTCTCTGACAGCGGCCAATCCAGGCCCTAAGAACCTGGCAAAACCCCAAAATTTAATAACGATCAATGGACTTTTCCTTCAGGAATCTGTCCAGACCCCCTTTAAACTCAGCAAGGCCAGCTGCCATCACTACCTTCTCCGGCAATGAGTTCCAGAGTCTAACCATGCGCTGAGTAAAGAAAAACTTTCTCCAATTTGTTTTAAACCTACCACATTCTAATTTCATCTTGTGTCCCCTGGTTCTATTATTGTTAGAAAGCATAAACAAACGCTTCACATCTGTCCGCTCTACCCCACTTATTATTTTGTAGACCTCTATCATATCACCCCTCATATCACCCCTCAGCCGCCTTTTCTCCAGGCTAAAGAGTCCTAGCCTTCTTAACCTCTCCTCATAAGGAAGTCGTCCCATCCCTTTTATCATTTTCGTCACCCTTCTCTGCACCTTCTCCAATTCCTTTATATCTTTTTTTAGATGAGGCGACCAGAACTGAACACAATGCTCCAGGTCGCACCATGGAGTGATATAACAGCATTATAACATCCTCATGCTTGTTTTCCATCCCTTTTCTAATAATACTTAACATTCTGTTCACCTTCTTAGCTGCCGCAGCACATTGAGAGGAAGATTTCAATGTCCTATCCACGATGACTCCCAGATCCCTTTCTTGGTCCGTAACTCCTAAAGCGGAACCTTGCATGACATAGCCGTAATTCGGGTTCCTCCTTCCCACGTGCATCACTTTGCACTTGTCAACGTTGAACTTCATCTGCCATTTGGACGCCCAATCCCCCAGTCTCAGTGGGAATTGAATTCAGTTCCCCAGGATCAAAGTCCACTGCACTAACCACTAGGCTACACCTCCACTCCAGAGATGTCTTTACCTTCCAAGTCTCAACCCAAGAGAAGCCCTATACTCATTGATGTGTCTTATCTACAGTCAACAGTCTATATGATCCACTGGGATTCATGGCTCCAGTTACCATCCAAGGGAAATCTTTATTAAGAGAACTGTCCCAAAGTGGTGGGATGGGTAGGATCACCCACTACCATCAGAAATGAAACAGGAATGGGAAAAAATGAAAAAAATTCCCTAAAGACTCTTGAACAATTATATGTTCTACACACATACATTCCTGCTCCATTCAATACAGCCAGACGCAGAGAAATTTGCATCTTCTCAGATGCTTCTATAAAGGCCATAGCCTACTTGAAAGCAACAGACACAGAAGGAATGTCTTGTTTGGGCTTTATATTCAGCAAGGCTAAGCTAGCACCACAGCCCAACCATACCATCCCATGCTTAGAATTATATGGAGCAGTACTGGCAACAAAAATAGCAGCAATGATAACCAGTGAAATGGACATTCAAGATGACATCTGTCACCAAAGTGGTATCTAAGATGTGGATTCAGAATTATCAATAACAAGTTAGCACCACCATGGATTTTAACACCAGCCATACTCCTGACACAAAAGTCAGACACGATTCTTACTCCACCAGGGAAGTTTAAAAGTAAAGACACTTACAAACACCTCTAGAAAGAAGTTCAGAACCAGGCAAGTGTTTTTGTAAATTATTGGAAGTGAGAGTACCTTCCAACTCTGCAGTATCAAAGCAAATGGCAATCCAGCAAGCCTAACATCAAAGGAGACCTTGTCCTGCTTAAATTAAGTCAAGCCCAGTGCAATAGCTGTCCTTTGGGCCTTGTGGTCAAGACCTTTCCTAGCAAGGATGGTAAAGTACGCAATATGGAAATGAAGATGGTGAACCAAGGAAAAGCAAAGACTTTAATTCGACCAGTTACTGAAATGGTGCTTCTCGTACTTCACAAAGATACAAGAACTCTGTGGACTAATGTCCACTTCAGAGACTTTTTCTCTTCTCTCTTTTATGTTGTTTGTTTTATGTTGGCTGTTTCTCATTTCAGCTCTTGTGAAACAGAAAGAAGTAGCCTGGCTGAAAGAAAGTCTGAGACAACAAGAAGTTTGTCAAGCTAATAAAGATCCAGCTTATAAGGGCTTGGCATGCCCATAATGTTTGGATATTGGTAAAGGGTTAATAATGGTACCCTCTGATAACAGACAGGGAGTGTACAGCCCCATTACACGAGGCAGCTTGTGCTATCTGTTTATAACAGATTACATGTCTGAATATTTTACTAAGCTATATATATGGACCAAGTCCCTGCATTTCTGTAGTCCTTTAGGTGATGGGCCCTCTCTGAGCACCTGTACTCTATTCTTAGTGCCTTATGGAACCTTTCTGGTTTGCTTGGCTGTTTTATTTATTAATAGTTGATGTCAGTGACATATGTTAAAGGATTTCAGGGGGTAAATCTATAAAGGTAGTGCCAACATCTATGTGCCAAAATGCATGTAAATGACTAGAATATTGGCATACATATGTGTATGTGTCTATATACCTGCAGACATGTCAATATTCCTACTATGACCTGTTCTATAAAATGCTGCCTAAATGCATTGGAGTGTAGTTTGCAGGTGATTGCACCCATGGATGGAGTTATAATTGCCTCATCTACTCAGTCACTTGCCTCCAATCCCCACAATTCTTAACTTCTCATCCACTCACTTACTCAACCCCACTGTCATGTACTAACCTCATCCCCTTGCTTTTTCACTAGCTGCCCTGTTACCCACTACCTACTCAATCAGTCTTTGCTGCCAATATTTCACAATCAACTCATCCAGTTTCCTCTCACCAATCACCCCCCACCCACCCTTTTAGTCACTCAGACCCACTACCTATTAATAATTTGCCCAGCTCCATTAAGCTCTCTTACCAATCTCAATACCTCCATTTCTCACAATCATACACATCTGCACCACACATGTTTGTATAATTCTTAATTTTGTAATTTGTTATAATTTATTTCAGGTTACTAATCTGAAACCTAGAAATTATCTTGGGGTTTTATCTCATAGGTCCCAGAAATCTCTTATATCTCTCTGTCTAATCCGTGTCTTTGCTATTAAGAAGAGTTTCTTTGCTGCAAAATTAACTAGAAAAAGTGAGTATACCATTTCAGTCACTCAGACCCACTACCTATTAATAATTTCCCCAGCTCCATTAAGCTCCCTTGACAATCTCAATGCCACCACTACTCACAATCATACACATCTGCACCACACACTGCTAGCATGAAACATGTTTGTATAATTCTTACAGCATGCAATTTTTAATTGTTATAATTTTGTTTTCATGTTCCTCATCTGAAACCTAGAAATTATCTTGGGGTTTTATCTCATAGGTCCCAGAAATCTCTTATATCTCTCTGTCTAATCTGTGTCTTTGCTATTAGGAAGAGATTCTTTGCCACAAAATTAACTAGAAAAAGTGAGTATACCTTTCTTTATATTTTAATCAAGAATGCATGCAAACCAATATACAGCTATTGAACAGGAGGACTTAATGCTCTATACAGTTTTATTAGCTGAAAGTAGAAGTTTTGTACTGTTGGTTCTAAACTGCTTCATCACTATTCCACAGTCCAAATTATTTAAAACAAAATATGATTTCAGATTAATTATTTAATATAATTCTATCAGCAGTCTTAAGGGGCTAAATCCAGAGGTCTCTATTCCATCCTCATTCTTCTTGATCTTTCCGTTGCTTTTGACACTGTCGATCACAGCATACTCCTCGATACCCTGTCCTCACTTGGATTCCAGAGCTCTGTCCTTTCTGATTCTCTTTCTACCTCTCCCTCCGCACCTTCAGTGTTACTCTGGTGGATCCTCTTCTACTTCTATCCCTCTGCCTGTCGGCGTACCTCAGGGTTCTGTTCTTGGTCCCCTCCTCTTTTCTATCTACACTTCTTCTCTTGGTTCATTAATCTCATCCCATGGCTTTTCCTACCATCTCTATGCTGGTGACTCCCAAATCTACCTTTCTACCCCTGATATCTCACCTTGCATCCAAACCAAAGTTTCAGCCTGCTTGTCTGACATTGCTGTCTGGATGTCTCAACGCCACCTGAAATTAAACATGACCAAAACTGAGCTTCTCATTTTTCCCCCCAAACCCACCTCCCCACACCCCCCCCCCCCCCCCGTTTTCTATTTCTGTTGATGGCTCTCTCATTCTCCCTGTCTCCTCAGCTCGAAACCTTGGGGTCATCTTTGACTCTTCTCTTTCCTTCTCTGCTCATATCCAGCAGATCACCAAGACCTGTCGTTTCTTTCTTTACAACATCCGTAAAATCCGCCCCTTTCTTTCCGAGCACTCTACCAAAACCCTCATCCACACCCTTGTCACCTCTCGTTTAGACTACTGCAATCTGCTTATTGCTGGCCTCCCACTTAGTCACCTCTCCTCTCTCCAATCGGTTCAAAACTCTGCTGCCCGTCTCGTCTTCCGCCAGGGTCGCTTTACTCATACTACCCCTCTCCTCAAGTTGCTTCACTGGCTCCCTATCCGTTTTCGCATCCTGTTCAAACTTCTTCTACTAACCTATAAATGTACTCACTCTGCTGCTCCCCAGTATCTCTCCACACTCGTCCTTCCCTACGCCCCTTCCCGTGCACTCCGCTCCATGGATAAATCCTTCTTATCTGTTCCCTTCTCCACTACTGCCAACTCAAGACTTCGCGCCTTCTGTCTCGCTGCACCCTATGCCTGGAATAAACTTCCTGAGCCCCTACGTCTTGCCCCATCCTTGGCCACCTTTAAATCTAGACTGAAAGCCCACCTCTTTAACATTGCTTTTGACTCGTAACCACTTGTTACCACTCGCCTCCACCTACCCTCCTCTCCTCCTTCCTGTACACATTAATTGATTTGATATGCTTACTTTATTTTTTGTCTATTAGATTGTAAGCTCTTTGAGCAGGGACTGTCCTTCTATGTTTGTGCAGCACTGTGTATGCCTTGTAGCGCTATAGAAATGCTAAATAGTAGTAGTAGTAGTAGGGTCATTTGTAAAAGCACTTTCTCTATGCAAAGTATGCTCTGCACATAGAAGATGACTTGTAAAATTGAATGGCTGCATATGCATATAAAAAGTAGGTGGGCAGAAACATAGGCCACCTTTTACTAAGGCGCGCTCACGCTTTTAGCGCGCGCTAAAGTTGTGGGCACGCTAAATGTTAGAGACACCCATTGGAATGCATTAGCGTCTCTAACATTTAGCGCGCCCACAAGTTTAGCGTGTACTAAAAATGTGAGCGCGCCCTAGTAAAAGGGGGCCATAGTGCTTACTTTTACTCAGTATATGGGTAGGCTTTCCTCGTGCTGCAGGTTGGTTTAGCAGGAGCAGCAATGTGATGTGTATATATTTATAAAGTATGCCTATATATGCATACCATATATTGCATACATATATTTTTGCCTGTCTTCAAGGAAGCACAAACTTGTGCATGATCATTCGTATGCTGCTGTGAATATTTCTTGGTGCTTGTTTTATAAATACCAGATACCCAGTGCATTTTTTCTAGCAAAAAAAAGATGTTGGTACTCAAATGTCAAACCTTCTTTCAGGGGTGGGAGGATCACTGAGGGACATGCTTCACAATAGCCAAGCCTCTTGGAAGGAGCCACAGAATCTACGACTAGGCAGCGCTGGTGTGCAGAGCCTCAGCTCTTTTGTTACTACTTGGAGACCATGGGTCAGTTTTAGCAAGGAGTGGAAAAGGTGCCGGTACTCAGTACTCCCGAATAACCCCTGAAAAAAAGCCCTGGAGATACCAACCCAAAATGGAGATTTAAAAAAACCCTGCATTAAAAAAAAGTAGGCGTAGAACACAACAGATATGAAAACACTCTTTTTTTGTCAATAAAAGTGTTTTAATACCTGTTGTACTGGACGTTCATTACAAGCAGTGCTTTTTTTGTAAGAAAAAGGTACCGGTACTCATTATGGGCGGGGTCACCAGGACACAATGCTCTATACAGTTTTATTAGCTGAAAGTAGAAGTTTTGTACCATTGGGTCTAAACTGCTTCATCACTATTCCACAGTCCAAATTATTTAAAACAAAATATGATTTCAGATTAATTATTTAATATAATTCTATCAGCAGTCTTAAGGGGGATCATTTGTAAAAGCATTTTCTCTGTGTAAAGTATGCACATAGAAGATGACTTGTAAAATTGAATGGGTGCATATGCATATAAAAAGTAGGTGGGCAGAAACATAGCGCTTAGGCTTTCCTGGTGCTGCACTTTGGTTTATCAGGAGCAGCAATGCGATGTGCGTATATTTATAAAGTATGCCCCTACATGCATACCTTATATTGCATATACATATTTTCCCTGTCTTCAAGGAAGCACAAATTTGTGCATGAGCATATGTATGCTGCTGTGGATAGTTCTTGGTTCTTGTTTTATAAATACCAGATAACCAGGGCATTTTTGCTAGCAAAAGAAGGTGTGGGTACTCAAATGCCAAACCATCTTTCAGGGGTGGGGGAATCACTGAGGGACATACTCCACAATAGCCAAGCCTCCTGGAACGAGTCACAGAATCTACGAATAGGCAGCATTGGTGTTCAGAGCCTTGGTTCTCTTGTTACTACTTGGAGACCGTGGGTCAATTTTAGTAAGCAGTGGAAAAGGTACTAGTACTCAGTACTCCCGAGCACCCCATGAAAAAAGCCCTAGAGATACCAAACCAAAATGGAGATTAAAAAAAAAACCCTACATAAAAAATACCAAAGAAAATAAAAAGTAGGGGTAGCCCAAAGAATTTCCAGCACAATAGATATGAAAACACTCTTTTATTGTCAATAGTAGTGTTTTAATACCTGTTGTGCTGGAAGTTGTTTGGTGTATCCCTTCTTTGTTTTCTTTTTGTTTTTTTGCCTATTTCATAAAAGCACATAAACACTTATTTTAACTTTATGATTTTTTAATTCATTATTTTTTATTAGTTTTAAATATAACATCCATCCCAATGCATTACAAAATATAGTATAACTTCCATTCCATTAGAAGAACCATATGAAACAAACATATAACTAGATTACTGTCAAAGTTCATAAATTCGAAGTAAGTATACAACAGGTATACAAAAAGGAAGTTGTATAAAAAGAAATGATAACTTAAAGGGAAAGACTAAGGACAGAGGGGAAAATTAAGAAAGGGAAGACAGGGGAAATGGAGATCATAATATTGTGCTCAGATGGCTAACTAGTAGAATTTGATTCCAAATATTGCTGCAATGTTAACTAAACTTTGTGATGAGACATCTGGAAATAACCAGTCTTGACGGTACAATATTTATGGATTTGTAAAACATTATTCCACCAAAAATATATATTAAGTTGTGAATTTTTCTTCCAGTTGGATAAAATATATTTGAGAGTTATTGCTATCAACGTGTCAAAAAGTTTAGAATCGTATCCATCCAAAGAGTGATCCAATGTTATTGACCCAAAATTATCTTTGAAGGGGTTAGAGTTTCAGTAAAATTAAATATAGATGAGAGAATTTGCCATACTTTAGACCAAAATCGGTTAGTATCATAGCATTCAAAGACTAAATGGAGAAGAGTCCCTTGATGTTCCTTATAGGACCATCATAAATTATCTTTCAACAATCCTGCAACCTGCATTTTTTTGAGGAGTCCATAAGACTATGATGCAGAAAAAAAGAAGATTGAAGGAAGGTTGATGAAGCAATGGGTTTGCTTGTTTTAGCCCAAAAAGTGTTCCATTGATGGTTAGTAAAGGAACATTGTAAGCCAGATTCCCATACTGAACGCAGGCTGATCTTTTCCTTGAAAGTTGATTGAATTAGAAATGAATAAAGTTGAGATGCCACATGCCCTTTTTGGTGAACTATGATGATACATTGATATATGGAAGGTTGAATAGTACATAATGAGCTGGGATAACTGTTGGACACCATAAAGTGTTGTAACTGTATCCACCAATATTGTTGATTTGAAGGCAAACCAAATTGTGTTTGTAGCATTCAGAAAGATTTCAATTTATTATCAAGCAAGATCTGATCAAGGGACCAAATTTCTTTATTCATCCATTCCTTCCAAAAAATAGGTTTTTTATTTATTAAAATTGTCGGATTATTCCAGACCATTGAATAAATATTGCAGTCATACGGAATGTCCATTAGTTTGTCTAACTGTACAAGACAAATCAAGAAAGAAGAAATTATAATATTATTTTGTAAAGTATCTAATATACTGGAAGGTACATGTTGATTAAGACAAAATGGTTTCCAAAGTTCCTGCTCAATTAGTAGCCAAATTGGAGTATATTTAGCATCCACTCAGTAACCAACATGTTGCTTGTTGTAAAATAAAAGATTTATGATATGTAAAAAAATCCGGAAAAGAGACCCCTGCTTTGCCCTTCAAATTTTTGAGTGTAGTAAGCGCTATTTTCGGAGTCTTATTTGCCCATAAATATTGACTCAGAAGTTTGTCCACCTGTTTATAAATATGTTTGGTAAACAGAACAGGGATCATGCTTAGAATAAAGTTAATTTTAGGTGCAATCATCATCTTAATAGTATCTAAATGACCCCACCAGGAGAGATGGAGACCAAAATTTGAGAAGAGATTGCACTATATCAAGAATGTTTGTGGCATTACTCTCAATGGTTTCTTCAAAAGATGAATTTAACTGAATACCCAAGTATTTTATACCTTTGGATAAGCAATTCAGCCCAAAAGGGACTGCTATACTTGGATTAGCATGAATATTAAGTGGTAAGATCTCAGTTTTCTGAATATTAATTTTATAGCCCAAAAAGGCGGAATAGACTTCCACTAGTTTAAAGAAGTGAACAAGAAAACAGTCTGGGTTCCTTAGGAGAAGCATAATATCATCCGCATATGCAGAAACCTTAATCTCTTGTAACCCTTTTGGAACTCCAGAAATCAATGCTAAGGAACTAAGAGCTATTTAAAAAGGCTCTAAAGCAATATTGAAGAGCATAGGGTTTAATGGACACCCTTGCCGAGTTCCTCTCTGAAGTAGGACTGAGTCAGAGAGAAAATTATTTGCTATGATTCGCGCTATAGGAGAATTATATAAGGTCTTAATTTTATTCACAAAATCCTCAGGAACTCCCATCCAACATAAAACCTGAAAAAGATACCACCACTCAACCCTGGCCTTTTCAAAATAGAAAAATGTTTTTCAGTAAGAAAGAATGAACACTTCTAAAATGATGTAATTTGAAAAATACTGACTTATCCACTGCATTAATATGGGGTATTAAGGACAAAGTAGTATCCAACAACACTACTACTACTACTACTACTACTTAACATTTCTAGAGCGCTACTAGGGTTACGCAGCGCTGTACAAAATAAACAAAGAAGGACGGTCCCTGCTCAAAGGAGCTTACAATCTAAAGAACGAAATGTCAAGTTGGGGCAGTCTAGGTTTCCTGGGTAGAGGTGTAGAGGTTAGTTGCCGAAAGCGACATTGAAGAGGTGGGCTTTAAGCAGAGATTTGAAGATGGGCAGGGAGGGGGCCTGGCATATGGGCTCGGGAGTTTGTTCCACGCGTGGGGTGAGGCGAGGCAGAAAGGGCGGAGCCTGGAGTTGGCGGTGGTGGAGAAGGGTACTGAAAGGAGAGATTTGTCTTGAGAGCGGAGGTTATGGGTAGGAACGTAAGGGGATATGAGAGTTGAGAGGTAAGGAGGGGCTGCACATCGAGTACATTTGTAGGTTAGTAGCAGAAGCTTGAATTGAATGCGGTACCTGATCGGAAGCCAATGAAGTGACTTGAGGAGAGGGGTGATATGAGTGTATCGGTTCAGGTGGAATATAAGACGTGCAACACTCCAATAACTCTAGAAATGTTCTCTACTTTCAAAACCATATTGTCAGCTAATGGTAGTTCAGTCAGGGTAATAGAATCGGTACTTTGATTTTATCTTTATTTTTTTTAAACTGTGAGCTAAACTCTGTTTTTCAATTGTATAGATACACTGAGTAATAACAGAAATTGCAGAAGTTAAATCTACTTCTATAGGTATTAATAAAAACATATCATCTGTGTATGAGAAAAACTTCACACACAACTGAAAAAACAACTCAGAAAAAACAGAAGTCATATAAACATTAAACAAAGATGGAGAAAGTGGAGAGCCTTGAGGCACTACACATGGCGATTTCCGATCAGTAGAGAATTTGTTAGCCAGAGATTTTACTTGGGATTTTAAAGACAGATGATTGACCACCTCAACCCCCTAAATCCCTGATAAAGATTCAAAAATGAATTTATTAGAACTAATAATAAAACTTCGAGAAGACCAGATATGATAGGTAGAACCTATCTATAAAAACGTACCCTCCCCCTTTGCATAGCTGCACTAACAGCTGCCACACGGTAATGCTGCCACAGCTAATTTACTTTGAATGGGCCATGTCGATGTTACTGCATTGGCAGCCACTAGCGTGGCTTTGTAAAAGGGGGGGGGGGGGCAGTTTTTTCACAGTTCAGTTTGAGCCAACAGGATGAAATCCTTTCTTTGATCACTTCTATGCAACCACAAACTCCTTTCTGTATGGTTATTATGGTGAAACTGGGTACAGTACGTAATATCAGCATAAATTTAAAAGAATTACATTAAGCCTGCTAAGACTGTTCCCAGTGATTAGAACAAGATGTTAAGCAGGAAAGGAGATAGAGGAGAACCCATGGGATTCCACAACTAACTCTCTGAGGAGCTGACAAACCTTGCTGATTAACACTATAGCATCGAGGAGACTAGAAAACAGAATAGTAATTCAACACTTTACCCCAAATGCCTATTTCAGTCAACACTGATGTGTGTGTGCTTGCTACTGTGTCTATCTCCATATTTAGTCAGGTAGATACAAAGCAGGAACAGGCCATACCAGAGCATCTGAAGGTTACTCACCATAGTCCATCATCAGACAGATATCCCACTCTGTATTCATTAATTTCTGACCAGCCAGTGGTGTGCTGAAGCTGGCTTGCACCGGCTCGCAAGAGCCGGTTGTTAAATTTTTAAAGCTCTTGCGAGCCGGTTGTTCTGGCAGGCGAGCCAGCTCCCAGGGACGGCGCAACCCAGCAGTAAGTGAGGTAAGCATGACAGGAGGGCATCACAAACCATGCTTACCTCACCTCCTGCTGCTCTGGGGGGGTTTAAATTGTTGATTTACCTCCGTTGCAGCAGCCGCAGTGAAAGCCCGTCTCTATTCTTCCCTTCATTCCCGTCAGTGTCCCGCCTTCTTCTGACGTAATTTCCTCTTTCCGCAAGGGCAGGACACTGACAGGAAATGAAGGGAAGGCTAGAGACGGGCTTTCACTGTGGCTGCTGTGATGGAGGTAAATCAACGATTTCAACTCCCCAGGATGGCAGGAGCAAAAAGAGGGATGTTGGGGGGAGAAGAGGGCGGGCAGGTGGACATTGGAGTGGGAGGGCAGGGGCGAGAGGAGCATCGAAGCCATTGATGGATATGGATGGGAAGGCAGGGCCCAGGGAGAGATGAGAAATTGCTGGACATGGAGGGGAGTGGCGGGCAGGGGAGAGAGGACAGCTGCTGGATATGGATGGAAGGGGCGGGGAGAGAAGAGAATCACTGGGTATGGATGGCTGGAGGGGGCAGGGGAGAGAAGAGAATTGTTGGGTATGGATGGCTGGAGGGGAGGCAGGGGAGAGAAGATAATCGCTGGGTATGGATGGCTGGAGGGGGGCAGGGGAGAAAAGGATCTCACTGGGTATGGATGGCTGGAGGGGGGGCAGGGGAGAGAAGAGAATTGCTGGGTATGGATGGATGGAGGGATGCAGGGGAGAGAAGAGAATTGCTGGATATGGATGGATGGATGGATGGATGGAGGGCAGGGGAGAGGACCATTGCTGGACATGGGTGGATGGAGGGGAGGGCAGAGGAGAGGAAAGTTGCTGGACATAGGTGGATGGAAGGGAGGGGAGAGGGCAGTTGCTGGACATGGGTGGATGGAGGGGAGGGCAGGGGAGAGAGGAGAGTTTCAGGACATGGATGGAGGGGAGGGAAGATAGGAAGGAGGTGCACATGGATAGAGGGGAAGGGGGAGAGAGAGAAGAAATGCTGGACATCGATGGAGGGGAGTGAAGAGAGAGGAAGTGAGATGAACATGAATGGAGAGGAGAAAGGAGAAATGTTGGACATGGATGGAGGAGAGGGAAGGGAGAGAGAAGAAATGCTGGGCACAGAGGGAAGAGAGAGGAAGGAGATGAGATGAGGGAAAAGGATGAGAGGAGAAAAACTGCACATGGATGGAGAAAATAGGAAGAAGCTGGATCCACTGGACATTCAAGTCTGCAGAGGACCAGAAATGAAGAAGAAAGGAGGAAAGAAAAGAAATACATGGAAAGGAAGCCCTGGAAACAGAGTCAAAGAAACAGATAGAGAGCAGCACAATCAGATACTGGACCAGCATGATGAGAAAAACAAAGTCACCAGACAACAAAGGTGGAAAATTTTATTTTCATTTTAGGGTTTGGAATATGTCCACTTTGAGAATTTACATCTGCTATCATATTTTACATTATATAGCAACGTGTTTCTTTCTGTTTTTCTGGTATTGTGCTTCTTAGGATTTCAGGTTAATTTTTGAAGAATTTGAATAGGGGCTATCTCTGTTCTGCATGTATGACTGCAAGGTCAAGTGACTGAATAGGGATCTGTTTGTTAGGTTCTGAGATTTTGATAACACATTGTTTTTCAGAGTTGACAAGACTATCTGTTCTCCTAATTCCTGGTCTGTATGCTAATTTGGTTTGTGTCATTTTGGGTATACTGCAGAGAATTTTTTTCCTGGTAAAGGGCTTCTAAAACAGACATCATGTTATGAGAATCAGGTTCTCAACATTAAAAGTTTATATTTATTTACTTATTTATGGCATTTTATCCCACATTAAACATGAATGAGATTGGAACCTGGAAGCATTTAATTTTTTTTTTCCTGGAGAGAGTAATGCATTTCCGCTCCCCCCAGGCACTCTCCCCGGCTATAGCCAGCTCTGTAATGTGTGTGTGTGGGGGGGGGGGGGGGGGGGGGGGGGGGGGAGGGGGGGCGCAGAGGTGGACGGAGGGGGCGCAGAGGTGGTCTGGGGAGAGAGCCTGTTGTTAAACCTTTACCAGCACACCACTGTGATCACCTGATATTTAGCACTGTTTAACCAGTCAGAATGGATGCTGACCGGTTAAATAGTGCTTACCCGGCTATCAGCTAATATTTAGCAGGGGATAACTGGATATCTTTAGCTGAATATCTGTGGTTAGCGACTGGCAGATAACTGGTTAGAGCATTCAATATAACTGGCTATCTGCCAATTTTTATAACGGGTTTGGCAGTCATATTTGGCCGCATCAAACCCTGGTATATCTTTGGTCGGTTTAAAGATAACAGATAAAAACCTGGATATTCAATGCCGGTCACTAGAAATGACTCAGCACTGAATATCCAGGTTCGGCGTGGACTGTGGAAGACAGCCTGGCTATCTCCCACGGTCTGAATATTGGGGTCTGAGTGCTTTTCTCAGCCACACTATTGAGTATATTGCTTTCCCTTAGGATGCTCTTCAGAAAAAGCAAACTATGACCAAATTGTATGGGAAGCCTCATTTCCCATTATCTTTTGAGATAACTGATTGCACTCCTGTAGCTATTGAACCACCCTCAGTATGTAGGTGGTCTACAGTGCCAAAAGTCTCATAACTGATATTTTCTCAAGCTTCCCAGGCTCCTGTCATGGTGCCAATGTTCTATCCCAGTCAGGAATACATAAGAAATCTAAGTGTGTCCAGACCACTGGGGATGGCTTCTAATTACCTCCCAAACATATAAAACACCTTATCATTGCTCTTTTCACAGAAAGCTCTCAATTGGCACTGGTACCACATGACCAAACACCAGGGGCTCCTAGCCACACAGATAGGATTGAGAGCGTCTATATAGTTCTTCCAAAGGTGTGAGACATTGTGTGGCTAGCATGCTGCATCCTACAAAAAAATGTAGTTTGAAAATTGTTTTTACAGTGCTAGCACCTATTTCACAAGGAAACTAACCTTAAATAAATTATTAAATAAAACATGACCTCAAATCTCCCGATAGGACCAACACATAAAGTGATAAATATGCCACTATCAAACATGGGAGTCCAGTAATATCATTGGTCAGAAACGGGGTATGAGCAGAAAAATGAACCAGCACAAAAAACTCCACTACAAAGGGCCATCTTTTGCATTTGGTATGATGGTGTGAAGCTGAAGGTGATCTTCTTCTCCTTCTTATCCTACTGATGGCTCTGATCCTCCTGATCCCCCTTCTCAGACCTATCTCTCAGTCTAAGCCCAGGTCTCCCTTCAATCACTCCCAGACCCCTAGGCACCCCTAGAACTTACCTGCAAGTGACCCCTGGTGTCTAGTGGGATGGGGATGGAATGGTCACCTTTCTGACCCTGCCTCATTGGCTCCAGGTTTCAAAATAGAGGCAATGGCTCCTAGTGTTAGTCTTGCAGTACTACTGCTAAAGTGTCCACCTTCTCTATAAGAGCAAGATTATGCCACAATTTTGAAAGCCAGAGGTGACGGGGCAGTAATGGAAAGGGGATCACTCCAACCTGTCTCAGTAGAACCCAGAGATCACCTAGTATGTACTGGGGCTGTGGGGTACGAGGGAGGAAGATCTGGGCTTGGATACAGAGGGGAGGACATTAGAATAACATGGGACCTAGCACTGAATCAGGTGAGGGAGATCAGAACTCAGGATGGGATCACAACACGTGATCCAGAACTGAATCAGCGGAGGGGAATCAGATGGGTGAAGGGAATGTAAGGTGGGGATACGAACCAAAATGGGATTGAAAGAGGGGTGCACCTCACCTAGGTTGATTACAGGTAGATGGCAGGATTGGTTTGGGTGGAGATTGGAACTGGGGTGCGAGGAAAAGGAGATGACAGTTGCACTATCTTATTCAGATCCCAGACAATATTCAGCCAGGACCCACATAAGTGCAGATGGCTAGCACATGTCCATTCATAACCAGATAATCAATGCTGGTGTTCAGACATGGGCTGATATTGAAACTCCAGGACTAATTTAGGCAGCAGTGGTTAGTGTTTTAAAAACCTGTGACCACCATCAGCTGAATATTCATCAGGTAATTTTCACTGACATCTTTTCTTTTCGTTTGTTTTTTGTTTTTTTGTTTTGCATATTTTTTTGGAGGCAGAGACACACATTTTACACAAGGCTTCATGTTCAGCCATCCCTTTGTAAAATACATGGTACATGTTGGGGAACAGGATGTAGACACGTTTCCAGACCTACGTGACCTATACAAATTAGGGCTACATACCTAATGTGCTGATATTTTTTATGAATTAAAATATGTCCATACTGTTGAGAATTCAAAATTATGCACATAAAGGCAAACTTGCCTTTAGAAATGCCTCTTCATATATGTGCAATGTTGTTGTTTTCTGTTTTGTCCCTTTTTATTCCACAGCTAATCAGAATGGGAGAAATGAAAAAGATTAATTACACCTCGGTTACTGAATTTGTCATTCTGGGATTCCTTGAGTTTCCTGAGATGCAGCTCCTCCTTTTCCTTGTGTTTTTGATTATTTATCTGATGTGCTTGACAGGGAACCTTCTTATTATATTCACAGTTTGCTCAGATTCCCATCTGCATAGCCCCATGTTCTTCTTCCTCGTCAACTTGTCCTTCCTAGAAATCTGTTATGTGACTGTCACAGTGCCTAAATTGTTAGCAGTGATCATAGCACAGAATAAGACCATCTCTTTCATGCAGTGTATGATCCAGATGTACCTGTTCCTGGCCTGCACCAATGCTGAGTTCTACCTTCTCACCGCCATGGCCTATGATCGCTATGTTGCCATCTGCAAACCTTTACATTATACCATCATCATGAATAGGAAAGTCTGCATAATTCTAGCCATTGTTTCATGGACAATTGCATTTCTAAATCCAGTTCCTCATGTTACTTTAATGTCACAATCATCTTTCTGTAGCTCCAACGAGATTAACCATTTCTTCTGTGACATCACAGCATTAATGACTCTATCATGTTCAGGGACCTCTTTCATTGAAAATATAAATTATGTTGAAGGCCCACTTTTAGGTTTTACTCCTTTCATATTAACAGTTATATCATATGTATACATTATTACTGCGATTTTAAACAACCATTCTGCTAAGGGTAGACAAAAGACCTTTTCTACCTGTTCCTCTCACCTCACAGTTGTCCTTTTGTTTTATGCGACCTCTTTTGGTGTGTATATGAGACCCACGCCTGCTTACTCCAAGGACCTTAACAAACTGTTTACTGTAGTGTTTATAACTGCAATTCCACTGCTCAATCCCTTGATTTATAGTCTGAGAAATAAGGAACTGAAAGGAAGTTTAAGGAAAGCAACCAGAAAAGCTCAAAACTGTTTTATTCCCAGACTTAATAAAATACTGCACACTGTGTATGATGGCAATATCGCAACAATAAGTAAACAGTGTGGGAGTTAATTTCATAACATGGTGGCTAAGGGACCCTTTTACTAAGCTGTGATAAAAGGGGCCCTGAGCTAGTGGCAGTGACTGTTTTTGCTGCACACCAGGTCCGCTTTTAGCACAACGGGTAAAAAGGCCAAAAAAAGAAATGGCCATGCAATAAGTTCACACTTGCAACTTGGCCATTTTGGGGGGGGGGGGGGGGGCAATTACAACCACCCATTGAGGTGGCAGTAAGGGCTCCCGCACTAACTGGGTATGGAAATATTTTTTTAAAATATTTCCTTTAGTTCCAGAAATGGCGCACTGTGGGTGTGGAACTACTGCCAGCACCAGCATTGGGCCGGCGGTAGTTCAGGGTTGCCGAATGGCAAGCCTGTTGCCACATGGTAACCCTTTAGTTGTAGGCATATTTTGCAGACATAACATAGGTGCCTGTGCACCTCTTAAAAACAGGCTCCTACAATGATCTCTGTTTTTATAAAAATTATCTTAGATTATGTCGATTAAATGTGTGCATACACTCTGTGCATGTACATGTGTATTTCATTAATAATATATGTACATTGCAACTTTTCCCCAGTTCCGCCTAAATAAAACTTATGGAAATGCTTATTCTACATGCAATTGTGAAAAAGTATTATTTGCTATTTTTATGTTCTTAATTTTTTACCCTGCCTATAACCTAAGGGCCCTGTTTACTAAGGTGCACTAGTATTTTTAGCACATGTACAAAATTAGCACGCACTAACTGTGTAGGCACCCATAGGGCCATAGAGACTTATATATAAAACATGAGTAAAAACTTTAAAAAAGTAATCAAATCAACACACAATTTACAACAAACAAAGCAAAACATTCTGGGCTACAGTCCAATGTAAAACAGATTGTTTACAATTAGAAAAGGCCTGAAAAAAAGAAGGGTCTTCAAGATTTTCTTAAATTGTTGTATTGTAGAGCAAAATCTAAAATGTCCTGTCATCTCTGCATAAGGCAACAAATTCAAAACTGGAACCACAAGGCACCTATTATTTTCTGATATCAACTGACATAAAGGTTTGCACAATTGTATACTGGTGCAATGGAGTGACCCCATACAATGTCTGACAGATCAATACAGAACAGGCAACCAGTGCAACTTTTTAAGCATTGGTGTGACATGTTCAAATCGATTACACCCCATAATTAATCCTGCAGCAGAATTCTGGACAACCTGGGGTGCTCTAAATTGGGACTTTGCAATACCCAAATACAGAGAACTGCATTTGTCTAATTTAATCAAAATCAGATATTGTACAATGATCCAAAAATCATAAGCACTTGACATAGGCTTCAGCCTCAACAACCTCCTTAAGAAAAAATAAAAGAAGTCTGCCCAATTTGCTCTATTTGTTCCTTAAAATGCAATTGTGAATCTAGGATGATGCCCAAACTTTTCATAGATGACTTCGCAAGAATAGATACCCCATTTACCATATAATTTACAAATGGTGAAGAGATCATTTGCCTTCCTGCTACTACAACTTCAGAGCACTCTACCAAAACCCTCATCCACACCCTTGTCACCTCTCGTTTAGACTACTGCAATCTGCTTCTTGTTGGCCTCCCACTTAGTCACCTCTCCCCTCTCCAATCGGTTCAAAACTCTGCTGCCCGTCTCGTCTTCCGCCAGGGTCGCTTTACTCATACTACCCCTCTCCTCAAGGCGCTTCACTGGCTCCCTATCCGTTTTCGCATCCTGTTCAAACTTCTTCTACTAACCTATAAATGTACTCACTCTGCTGCTCCCCAGTATCTCTCCACACTCGTCCTTCCCTACACCCCTTCCCGTGCACTCCGCTCCATGGATAAATCCTTCTTATCTGTTCCCTTCTCCACTACTGCCAACTCAAGACTTCGCGCCTTCTGTCTCGCTGCACCCTACGCCTGGAATAAACTTCCTGAGCCCCTACGTCTTGCCCCTTCCTTGGCCACCTTTAAATCTAGACTGAAAGCCCACCTCTTTAACATTGCTTTTGACTCGTAACCACTTACGAGTTATAACTTAAGTTATAGAATATACACTGATGATATTCAGTTTTTTTCCCCGATAATGTCTGGTGATGATGTCCCCCTGGAATTGAAAAGATGCATGGAATCTGCCTCCACCTACCCTCCTCCTTCCTGTACACAATAATTGATTTGATTTGCTTACTTTATTTTTTGTCTATTAGATTGTAAGCTCTTTGAGCAGGGACTGTCTTTCTTCTATGTTTGTGCAGTGCTGCGTATGCCTTGTAGCGCTATAGAAATGCTAAATAGTAGTAGTAGTAGTAAGTTCAACAGTAGTTTACCTACCTTATCCGTTTACCTACCGATTCCATGCATCTTTTCAATTCCAGGGGGACATCATCACCAGACATTATCGGGGAAAAAAACTGAATATCATCAGTGTATATTCTATAACTTACAAGAATCATTTTCTATGTGTAAAACATGCTTTACAAGCAGAAAATGCTATATAAAACTACCCACTAAGTAACATAGTAAATGACGGCAGAAAAAGACCTGCATGGTCCATCCAGTCTGCCCTACAAGATAAACTCATATGTGCTACCTTTTGTGTATACCTTACCTTGATTTGTACCTGTCCTTTTCAGGGCACAGACCGTGTAAGTCTGCCCAGCACTATCCCCGCCTCCCGCCACCGGCTCTGCCACCCAATCTCAGCTAAGCTCCTTAGGATCCATTCCTTCTGAACAGGATTCCTTTATGTTTATCCCACGCGTGTTTGAATTCTGCTACCATTTTCATTTCCACCACCTCCCGCGGGAGGGCATTCGAAGCATCCACTACTCTCTCCGTGAAAAAATACTTCCTGACATTTTTCTTGAGTCTGCCCCCCT
Source organism: Microcaecilia unicolor (assembly GCF_901765095.1). NCBI lineage: Eukaryota > Metazoa > Chordata > Amphibia > Gymnophiona > Siphonopidae > Microcaecilia > Microcaecilia unicolor. Next base: position 95,779,482 of record NC_044037.1, on the reverse strand, counting down.
TCAATCTCATTTCATGTCCTCTCGTTCTACCGCCTTCGCACCTCCGGAAAAGGTTCGTTTGCGGATTAATACTTTTCAAATATTTGAACGTCTGTATCATATCACCCATTTCTCCTTTCTTCCAGAGTATACATGTTCAGGTCATCAAGTCTCTGCTCATACGTTTTGTAACGCAAATCCCTTACCATTCTCATAGCTTTTCTTTGCACCGCTTCAATTCTTTTTACATCCTTCGCAAGGTACGGCCTCCAAAACTGAACACAATATTCTAGGTGGGGCCTCACCAACGACTTATACAGGGGCATCAACACCTCCTTTCTTCTGCTGGTCACACCTCTCTCTATACAGCCTAACAACCTTCTAGCTATGGCCACCACCTTGTCACACTGTTTCATCGCCTTCAGATCCTCAGATAATATCACCCCAAGATCCCTCTCCCCATCCGTACCTATCAGATTCTCCCCGCCTAACACATACGTCTCCCGAGGATTTCTATTCCCTAAGTGCATCACTTTGCATTTCTTTGCATTGAATTTTAATTGTCAAACCTTAGACCATTCTTCTAGCTTCCTCAGATCCTTTTTCATGTTTTCCACTCCCTCCCTGGTGTCCACTCTGTTACAGATCTTAGTATAATCCGCAAATAGGTAAACTTTACCTTCTAACCCTTCGGCAATGTCACTCACAAATATATTGAACAGAATCGGTCCCAGCACCGATCCTTGAGGCACACCACTACTCACCTTTCCCTCCTCCGAGCGAATTCCATTCACCACCACCCTCTGGCTTCTGTCCGTCAACCAGTTCCTAATCCAGTTCACCACTTCGGGTCCTATCTTCAGCCCATCCAGTTTATTTAAGAGCCTCCTGTGGGGAACCGTGTCAAAAGCTTTGCTGAAATCTAAGTAGTCCAATAATAAGGCAGAAACATGTCTCAAATGTGGTAGAGCTTTAGTCCAACCGATTCAAGATAACAGAAAGTCCAACATGAATCATGTTTCACCCTATCAATGGGCTGCATCAGGAGCCAACTAAAAAAAAATATATACAACAGTACTTATTAAAAAATGTAAAAACAAATTAAAATAAATTGAGTCAATCAATTAATAAAAAGAACATCTCTGAGGGCCTGGTTTACTAAGGTGCGTAGCAATTTTAACGTGTCTACAATTAACGCGTACACTAACTGTGTAGGTGCCTATAGAGATATTGTAGGCGCATACACAGTTAATGCACATACATGGTTAACGCACATTAAAAATGTTAACGCGCCTATAACGCAGCTTAGTAAACAGGGCCCTGCATTGTTTACAGTGATCCAGTCAATCATATAACACTTGTTCCTAAAAAGAACATAAGTAACTAGAAACATTCCTAAACAACTGCAAAACATATTTAAAAAAGATAAATCAGACCTCACAAAAGCACATTTTGAGACTAAGCAGCCAATAGTAACATGCACAGAACTAAAACCTAGTATAAAACTCACCCAGCAATTCTCATCAATGACACACAGATGGCAGCACCAGCTAGAAGCAGGCAATGTCAAACACACATTGGGGTCCTTTTACTAAGCCATGGTAAAAAGTGGCCTGTGGTAGTGTGGGCACGTGTTTTGGGAGCACACGGGGCCATTTATTTACTGCGAATGGTAAAAAGGGCTTTTTTTAATGGGCCAGGAAATGGGTGTGCACTGAATTAAAACCAGCGTGCATCTATTTACAGCCTGAGCCCTTACCGCCACCATTGGATTTAGTATCCATGCAGTAACTGTGCAGTACATGCAAACTGCTGATTACAACCAGGAATCCCTCCCCCCCCCCCCCCCCCCCCCCCGCAGTAGAAAATTATTTTCTACCGCAGGATTCGGTGCACACCAAACTCAGAATTACCACTAGGTGCATGCGCTAGCTCGGCAGTAGTGCGGATTTGGCGCACACTACCTGCGTGTTAGCCCTCCTGTGGCTTAGTAAAAGGGCCCCTCTGTTGTTCATAGCTTCCTAACTGAGGGGTCCTTTTACAAAGGCGCACTGAAAAATGCCCCTCTTTTGTTCATATCTTCCTCTCTTAGAGTCAAAGGTAACTGAGGGGTCCTTTTACAAAGGCGCGCTGAAAAATGCTCTGCGGTAGTGTAGATGGGGGTTTTGGGCATACGCAGAATCATTTTTCAGCGCACCTGTAAAAAGGCCTTTTTTATTTTGGATGTGCGGCAAAATGAAAATTGCCGTGTGTCCATTTTGGGTCTGAGACCTTATCATCAGCCATTGACCTAGCGGTAAAGTCTCACGCAGTAACTGGGAGGTAATGACCTATGCGTGCCAAATGCCACTTGGGTTGCATCCAATACGCACGGCAGAAAATAAAAATTATGTTTTGGCCGTGCGTATCAGACGCACATCAAAAATGAAATTACCGCAGGAGCCAGATGGTAGCCATGCAATAACTCCATTAAGAGGGCCCCTTAATTTTATTTTTATTTACAGATTTTACCAAAATATCATAAGAAGATAATGTCATTTCCAACCCTTCAAAAAAGGAGAGGAAAAAATTAAAATGAAGGATGCCAAAAAACACCAACAACCTAGCAAATGAGTAACATACAAAAATTGCAATAAAAATTACAATATACGTAATATAGCCATTGGCTACACAGTGCCTGTCATTCACACAAGAACACTGGTGGAATTTAAATAAAAAAGAGTTTAAAAATATTGGAATGCTTCATGCTTGAGCCTAGAATGACACGTCATTGCATTTCAGTGATATCAGATGGACCAAAATCAGAGTGTAAATGATGCCAAGGCCAAAACATCTCAAACATGAAATAATAATGGCGTCAAATGCGTTTGATTAAGAAATCAGCGACTTTGATTAAAATAACCTAGAGAGAACGAAATATAAGCATCCAAATGCAGGAGATGTACATTAAATAATGTATAAAACATGGGGTCCTTTTACTAAGGTGCACCGAAAATGGCCTGTGCTGGTGTAGACGCATGTATTGGACACACGCAGGTCCTTTTTTCAGCGCACCTGCAAAAAAGGCCTGTTTTGGCCAAAAATGGATGTGCAGCAAAATAAAAATTGGCGTGCATCCATTTTGAGCCTGAAACCTTACTGCCACCCATTAACCTAGCAGTAAAGTCTCATGCATTAACTGGGTGTTAATGGTTTACGTGTGTACAATACCGATTACCGCCCGGTTAGCGCCGCATGCTGGAAAATTTCCTGCACGCTTAGTGGATGCATGTAAAAAATGAAATTACCACCCTGGCCACACGGTAGACAGGTGGTAGTTCAAAATTGATGCTCATAGGATGTGTGTACGCGCCTATGGATGTCTACATGGTTAGTGCACACTATTTTTTAGCATGTGCTAAAAATATTAGCATGCCTTGGTAAGCAGGGCCCTTAGAGCCTCTTTTAGTAAGGCACACTAGCATTTTTAGTACACGCTAATATTGAGGGCGCACTAAACATTAGTGATGTCTATAGGAATATATGGATGTTGCTAACATTTAGCACACCCTAAATATTAGCGTGCACTAAAAACGCTAGCATGCCTTAGTAAAAGACCCCCTAGTCTCTTATTAAGACCCCTCTTAGTTTTCGCAACATACATCAGATTACAGGGACACACTGCTAGATAAACTACTTTTTCTGTTTAACAATTTGAAAAATGCTTCAATTCATATTTTTCATTTGTGGTAGGATGATAAAAACATTTAGTTCTAAGATTTACATTGTAAGCAGAACAACTACAACATGTGAAATGCCCAAAATCCTTCTTCTCTACAACCAACTCCCTTAGTGGAAATGCAGATGGCGCTATTAAATCTTTCAAATTACGATTCTTCTTATATGCAATCAAAACTTCACAATCATGAAATGCATCAGTGTTCCAAATTATGTGCCAATGCTTTCTCATTACTTCACTATATCTTTGGACAAATGATTGAAATCCAAAGTGCACACTATCATATTGTCAGGGAAGGTGAGCTCTTGGGCTGCAGCTGAGTCTACACTGCCTAACTAACCCAGAGGCTAGGTAGGCCCCGACAGGCAAGTCACTCCCAGAGTAGGAATAGGGCTGTTCAAAAATAGAGATTCACCAGAAGAGTAGGCAGGATCTGTAGAATATAAGGAAGGCTAGTAGTAGGAAGTACTATCTGGTGTAGATTTATCATGCCTTTTTCCAAGTCAATTTGACTACTTTAATCATATTGTTATTATTTAACACCATACTCTACCTTATATTTTGCATATCTGGGATGTATTAATTATTTCTTTGTTTCTAATTTTCTTGATATCTAATGTACCTTAATTGTATTAATTGTATCAATACTTTGCTCTTCTCACACCGTTAATGACGATTGTCATTGCGGCATAATGTAAGCCACATTGAGCCTGCAAAGAGGTGGGAAAATGTGGGATACAAATGCAGCAAACAAACAAACAAACAAACAAATAATGGACTGGATACCAACAATGGTACTGAAGAGGCCCAAACTCTGCCAGGGGCGAGGGCCAGGAAAGTCCAAGTGATACTAGAGGTCAGGGCTGGCTGGGATCAAGGTCCAGTCAGGCAAGCAGGAGTCAGGGCAGTAGACACTGAAGATGAGAAGGAGTTGATCCGGGGTCAAACCAAGAAGACAATCTGAGGTGGGAAGCAGGAACAAGGGCAGGCTTGCTGAAGACTTGGACTGGAACAAGGGCAGGCTGGCTAGAGACACAGACTAGAATAAGGGTAGGCTGGCTGGAGACACAGACTAGAACCAGGGCAGGTTGGATGGAGACACAGACTGGAACCAGGGCAGGTTGGCTGGGAACACAGACTGGAATGAGGACAGGAAAAGTAGTCAGGGTCAGGAACAAACGTAGCAACTCACACCAAGTGGAAGCTAGGAGACCCACTGCAAAGGCAGTGCAGAGGAGTTCCAAGATCCCTTATAAGGGCCCCAGCTCACGATGTCATCACAGGGCACTCAGATGATCTCCCACCATTGGCAATTTAAATGAAGGTTTGCAGCGTATGCGTGTGCAGGGCACTGTAATGTACAAGAGCAATAACAGCTTGGTTGTCATATGTGTATAACACTGGTGTAACATTGGGAGAAATTTAGCAGGTTATCTGTATGAATTTATCCTTGCTGTTCCTAATTTTGTTTTTGTTTTGTTATTTAGTGCATGAGTGCATTTCCTATGCAGCCTTCTGTTCTTTGGGCCACATGCACAAAGGTCTCTGTTAAGAATCTCTCTGTATTTCTAAAACGGTAAACATTATTGATTTGGAAATACAGAGGGATTCACAAAGAGAACTGCATGGAAATGAGCTGCCCATTGCTTTTGCGACCCAACTCATTTGCATGTGATATGGAGAGAGCCAGTCAGCCAGCTTAGTATGCACAGAGCAGCCCATCGCTAAGCGTGGCTGCTCTGCGCATGCTTCACACATCTTTCACGCATACAGACAAGCTGCATGTATGAAAGAAAAGTTTATAGCCTTTTTTTTTCTTCTGCTGGATCTTACTTTCAGTTGCCTGCAGCAGGAATAGACTGTTTACAACACCAGAGCAGTGGCGCTTGTACACGGCTTTCTTTGCCTCTTTCTGTAGCACTCCTGTTTCCATCCAGGATGCTTTTGATGCCCCCCACCCCTCTCCTCTGAAATACCGATACCTGCATGAGGAGATCCTTGGCTCTGCTTTCCCAGAGCCTTCGGGGGGGGGGGGGGGGGGGGGACTGCACTGGCCAGTGCAGCCACTAATGTTAATGGATGTGTTTTCAAGAGAGATGCTGACTTCCTGATAGAGGAGCAAGATTTCCCTTGTGAGGAATAGCAGCCGGGGCCAGTGAAACAGTCACCTGCGATTATGCCTACCGCTTCAAGAGCAAAGCCTTCAATATCAGCTCTGACTCCACTTTCAGCTGTCATACAGGCAACTCCTAACCACCCATTAAAATTTTGATGGTAAAGGTAGGGACTGCTTCTGTGCATTGGGTCGGAAAACGTCTTGTATAGTTATTAGCTAATTATAATGTCTTTGCAAAGCTTTGTATTCCGTTTTCGTTAGCTGCTACCATGATTGGAAAAGAGCTTGGAGAACCTTTTTTGTGTAAGTCTCGTTTTACTCTTTGCTCGCTAAACCAGCTAGAACTCGTGCATAACCCATGCCTATCAGGTGATCATGGTTTTGCATCAGAGGAGGAATGGTGAAAGTAATAACTGTAGCCTTTCAAGTATATTTTTCCTGTACTGGAGAGAAGGAGAAGGACTGTTGGAAATAAATGGGTGCAACCACCTTCAACCTTCACACAACACACCATTTCGTTTAGGCACTATTTTATAGAATAGTGCATAGCTGGAATACAAGTGTTTCTACATGGACACACATATACGCATTTATGATGATATTCTGGTCATTTATGTGCATTTTGGTACCTAAATGTTGGCACTCTCTTTATACAGTAGAACTCCCCTGGATGTCCTTAAGATAAATCACTGACATCAAGTATTAATAAATAAAACATCTCTAAATAACACAACTATTAGCCAGTAGTGATAAAAAGAGGGGCATAATCAAACGGGGTCGGCCATCTCTAAGGCCGGCCCCATAAAGCGGCATACCCGACCGTATTATCAAAACAAGATGGCCGGCCATTTTTGTTTCGATAATACAGTTGGGGCTGGCTAAATTTCAACATTTGGGCCAGCATTAGAGATGGCCGCCATTGGTTTCCGGCGATAATGGAAACTAATGGCGGCCATCTCAAACCCGGCCAAATCTAATGCATTTGGTCATGGGAGGAGCCAGCATTCGTAGTGCAGTGGCCCCCCTCACATGCCAGGACACAAACCGGGCACCCTAGGGGGCACTGCAGTAGACTTCAGAAAAAGCTCCCAGGTACATAGCTTCCTTACCTTGTGTGCTGAGTCCCTCAACCCCCCCCAAAAAACCCACTACCCACAACCGTGCACCACTACCATAGCCCTTATGGGTGAAGGGGGCACCTAGATGTGGGTACAGTGGCTTTCTGGTGGGTTTTGGAGGGCTCCCATTTACCATCACAAGTGTAACAGGTAGGGGGGATGGGCCTGAGTCTGCCTGCCTGAAGTGCACTGCAGTACCCACTAAAAACTGCTCCAAGGACCTGTATACTGCTGTCATGGAGCTGGGTATGACATTTGAGGCTGGCATAGAGGCTGGCACAAAAATGCATACAATTTTGTTTTTCGGGTGGGAGGGAGTTTGTGACCACTGGGGGAGTAAGGGGAGGTGATCCCCGATTCCCTCCGGTGGTCATCTGGTCAGAGCCAGCCTTCTTTTTTCCATTATCGGCCGAAGCCGGCCATCTCGTAACCACACCCCCATCCCGCCTTCCGTACCCTGCCGAAACGCCTCCTTTAAATTTGGATGGCCCTGCGATGGAAAGCAGTTGAAGCCGGCCAAAATCGGCTTTCGATTATACTGATTTGGCTGGGTTTAGGAGATGGCTGGCCTTCTCCCAATTTGTGTCGGAAGATGGCCAGCCTTCTCCTTCATAGATAAGCGGGATAGTGAACAGTGCATAATGTATATTCTTTATTCTGCTTGATTGTTTTTAATGTATAAATGGAAAGCTGATGGTTTTTGAGTGTTTCTTGTCTGACAAGCTAGACACCATACAATGATGCAGAGTTTCCCACACTTCAAGCTAATGAAGAGTTTCAAGACCTGCAACAAGAAGACTGAAGTACTGGAAGAGGTTCCTGCAATCCCATCACAAAGGAACAGCAAGACCCATCATGATGCAGGTAAAAATGGTGGTAGAGGTTCTCATGCTCTTGTGGGCAAATAACTAAAGATTTTATAGGCAGACTAGTTAAAAAAGCCCGTTTCTCATTGAAATGAAACGGGCGCTAGCAAGGTAATGACCTTCTGCCATTAATGTTCTCCCCCCCTCTACCCCTCCCCCCTCATCTCAGGACCCCCCTCTATACGGGCCCCCCCTGTCCTCCGATGTCCGCGACCCCCCTCCTCCCATTTCCGCTGGCCAGCGCCTCCCTCCCTATGTCTCTGTGGCCTCCGACAGCAAGGAGGATGTGTGCGGGTGCTGTTTAAAAAGTTTTACCTCCTGCTCGTCCGGCAACACTGAAGTGCAGCAAGAACAGACGCCACTTGTTTCAGCTGTTCCTCTGGTCCCGCCCTCATTTCCTGTTTGCAGAAGGGCGGAACCACAGGAACTGCAGAAACAGAAGAGAAACCACAGAGTTCCCTCGAGGGCGGGGCAGTGATCGGGAATGCAATTACGAACCCTACGAACATTACACGGCTTCACTGCCACGCTGCCACGGAGTCTGCTTCAGAATGTTGGAGGTGCGAATTATATATATAGATGATTGAATGCCTGCAGAGAGGTTCTCATGCCACCACTGGTGAAAAACCACAGGATTTTTGAAAAATGACTGAAGTGTCAATGGAAGTTTCCATACTCCTGCTGGCAAGGAACAGTAGGACCTGTGGAGATGCTTATTAAAGTGCCCATAGAAGTAAATGTTGACTCACAGTGGGGATTCAAGGGAAAGTGAGAAGGAAGGTGGAAATAAGTGAGGGGATTAGATGTACTGAGCTAAATAGATAAAGAGTGATAAATCACATGGACTGGATGGTATACACCCCAGGGTACTGAAAGAACTCAAACATGAAACTGCTGATCTGTTGTTAGTTATCTGTAACCTGTCATTAGAATCGTCCATAGTACCTGAAGGTTGGAGGATGTCCAATGTAATGACAATTTTTAAAAAAGGTTCCAAGTGTGATCCAAGAAATTACAGACCGGTATGCCTAACTTCAGTGTTGTGGAAAATAGTGGAAACTAATATAAAGAATACAATTGCTGGACACGTAGACAAACATGATTTAATGGGACAGAGTCAGTATGGGCTCAGTATGGGCTCAGCATGGAAGTCTTGCATCACCAATTTGCTTCATTTATTTGAAGGCATAATTAAACCCATGGATAAAGGTTAGCTGGTTCATGTAGTATATTTAGATTTTCAGAAAGCTTTTGATAAACGTCCTCATGAGAGACTCCTAAGAAAATTAAAAACTCATGGGATAGGAGGCAATTGTCCTTCTGTGGATTTGGAATTGGTTATTTGACAGAAAAAAAAAGTTAAATGGGTTAAATGGCCATTTTTCTCAATGGAGAAGGGTGAATAGTGGAGTGTCAAGGGGTCCTGAACTGGGATCAGTGCTGTTTAACATATTTATAAATGTTCTGGAAAATGGAACGATGAGTGAGGTGATTATATTTGCAGAGGACAAAAAACTATTCAAAGTTGTTACAGCGCATGTGGATTGTGAAAAATTGCAGGAAGACCTTAGGAAACTGGAAGACTAAACATCAAAATGGCAGATGAAATTTAATGTGGACAAATACAAAACGATGTACATTAGGAAGAGTAATCCAATTCATAATTACCTGATGCTGGGGTCCACTTTAGGAGTTGGCACTCAAGAAAAATATCTAGATGTCATTTTAGACAATATTCTGAACTTTTCTACCCAGTGTGCAGCAGCAGCCAAAAAAGCAAACAGGGAGGTGCTAGAAATTATTAGGAAACGGAAGCAAAATAAGACCAACAATATAATAACACCTCTGAATTGCTCCATGGTGCGACCTCACCTTGAATATTGTGTTCAGTTCTGGTCATCATATCTCAAATAAGATATAGCAGAATTAGAAAAGGTTCAAAGAAGAGCAAGCAAAATGATAAAGGAGATGGAACTCCTCCCATATGAGGAAAGGCTAAAGAGGTTACTGCTCTTCAGCTTGGAAAACATACAGCTGAGGGGGGAAATATTTGAGGCTATAAAATCCTGAGTGGTGCAGAACAGTTAATAGTAAATTGATTTTTCACTCATTCAAAAACTACTAAGACTAGGGGACACTCAATGAAATTACATGGAAATACTTTCAAAACAAATAGGAGGAAATATTTTTTTTATGCAAAGAATAGTTAAGCTCTAGAACTCGCAGCAGGAGGATGTGGTAATGGTGGTTATCGTATCTGGGTTTAAAAAATATTTGGACAAATTCCTGGAGGAAAAGTCCATAGTCTGTTATTGAGAAGGAAATGGAGGAAGCCACTACTTGCCCAGGGATTGATAGCATGGAATGTTACTGCTATTTTGGTTTCTGTCAGGTACTTGTGACTTGGATTGGCCATTGCTGGAAGCAGGACACTGGGCTAGATGGATCATTGGTCTGAGCCAGTATGCCTAAAGAGGATGAGAGAGAAAGAGAGGGAGACAGAGAATAATGGGAAGGAAAGATGAAGAGGGAGGGGACAAAAGTGAGAGGAGAGGAGAGAAAGGGTTAAGTCAAACCATTTTTAAAAGAAATATACAACTACTATCACACAGGATTCTCTCATAACTCAACATCCACTCCTTCTCTTTCTGCCCCTGAACCAGTTATAACTGACCCATCTACTCACTTGGCTCCTACTCCCACAATTCTTAACTTCCCATCCACTCACTTACTCAGCCCCCCCCCCCCCCCCCCCATCATGCATAAACGGATCCTCTTGCTCATTCACTAGCTGCTCTGTTACAGACAACCTCTTACCTACTCAGACTTTGCCACCAAAATTCCCCAATCCTCTCACTAATCACCCCCATCCTGTCAGTCAATCAGCCCTATACTCCCCCTTTTTTTAAGTGTTAAAAGATTTTATTGTTCTACATTACATAAGATAAGCTCCAGTGGAAAGTCCTGACAATAGTCTGATTAAAGTAATTATGCATAACTTTCACCCTATACCCTTTAATAATTTGCCTAGCTCCTCATTAACTCATTAAGCTCCCTTGACAATCTCAATACCTCTATCAATCAAAATCGTACACATCTGCACCACACAGGCAATTTTTAACTTGTTATAACTTTTTTCACGTTACACATCTGAAACCTAGAAATTCTTTTGGGGCTTTTTCTCATAGGTTCAAGAAATCTCTTAAATGCATCTGCCTAATCCAAGTCTTTGCTTTCAGGAAGAGATTCTTTGCCACAAAATTAACTAGAAAAAGTTTCTTTATTTATATTTTAATCAAGAATGCGTACAAACCAATATGCAGCTATAGAACAGGGTGACTTAATATTAGCTGAAAGTAGACATTTTGTACTGTTGAGACTAATGCTGAGATTTACTAAGTCACTAGCGTGGTTGACTGTGCACTAGTGCTTTCACAGCTCATTCACTTTGAATGGGCTGTGTCGGCAATGCTGCGTGGCAGCCGCTAGCGTGGCTTAGTAAACAGACCCCTAAACTGCTTCATCTCTCTTCCATGGTCCAAATTATTTAAAACAAAGCATGCATTCAGATGAATTATTTAATTTAATGCTATCAAAAATCTTAAAGGGGTAATTTTTAAAAGCATTATGTCTGTGTAAAGCATGCTGTACACATGGATGACTCGTAAAATTGAATGGATGCATAAGCATATAAAAAGTAGGTGCATAGAAACATAGTGCTTACTATTACTCAGTACATGGGTCAGCTTTCCTAGTGCTGCAGTTTGGTTAAGGAGGAGCAGCACTGCAATGTGTACATATATTTATAAATTACACCCCTACATTCATACTGTATATTGCATGCACATATTTGTACCTGTCTCCAAGCAAGCATAAATTTGTACATGAACATTTGTATACTGTTGTGGATAATTTGTGGTGCCTGTTTTTTGAAAGGATTAGAGACTCTTATTTTATTGTTATGATTTTTTTTTACATTTACATTGGAGTCCTGTTACATAGTTAACCCCAAAATGAATTTAGAGCAGAATGTATGAAGCCATTATGACCAGAAAAGGAAAGAAGGAACTAGTTCAGTATCATCCTGAAAGATGAATCTAATTTGAAAATTGGACTATGAAGGATGTTGTAACTTTTACTGACTGTGTAGTACGTACTCATTTTCTTTAACACTTAGATGGAGAATATTCGCCAAGGTGTTAAAGAAATCACAGTGCGGTGATTTCTCTGCCTATTTGCAGATAACATTGCATTTGTCTGTGATCTATAATCCTCACCAAAAAGGGCTGCTTGCTCTACCATCCCAAACTGGTATAAGGACATGTTCTTTTTCTGTCACTAGACTAGTCTTAAGGAACACCTTTCCTGTAGAACTGCATTTACAGACAGACTTACAGTTTTGAAGTAATTTTTTTTTAATTTCTGCATATATGAATTGATTTGATATTTATGGGCAAGATATTTCCATAGTGGGTATTTGGAAAGTTGTTTGCAGAACTGAGGAGATGTAGCATAAGACAGTCAACTTTACCAGACAGACAGACTGTGGAAAAAATAGAGGACCTTGATAATCAGGTAGCCACTATCAAAGCTAGGCTTAAGGTCCTTGAACCTGGGTACTGGTTACTCAGGCTACTGGGATCTTAGGCATTCAGGATAGTTTAATTCATCATATGTATTATATATGGAAAAATATCGAGAGTATGGAATCTCAGTTTTCTTAATTTTCCATAGCTGAGATTTTGTGCCAATGTTTTATAATGATACATAAAGGGGCATTTTTGATATGGTGTCTAAGTTGTTTTTTGGACGTTTTGTGATAAACATCCCAAATCCAAATAGCAAATGTAACCATTTTTGAAAAAGCAAAACATCTTTTTTTTTATTAAATACAAATTGTAGCAAGGTTTTAAGCTCTGTACATTTATCTTTCAGGCCATTTTTGAAAATAAAAATGCACAAGTATCAAATATAGAAAATCAAGCTATTGGGATGTAGGAGGGGCCAGCTTTTTTAGCAGTCTGGTCTCCCTAGGGGGCACTGCTCTGAACTTCATATAAATGCTCCCAGGTACACATCTCACTATGGCTCCCTTATCTTGTCTGCTAAGCCTTCCAAAACCCACTCAAAACTCACTACTGCCAACTGTACACCACTACAATAGACCTTATGGGTAAGGAGGCACCTACATGTGGGTACAGTGGGTTTCTGGTCACATTTGGAGGTCTCACAGTTTTCACCAGAAGTGTAACAGGTAGAAGGAGGTATGGGCCTGCTGCTCTAATGGCCCTGACTATAATATCTGAGACTGTCATAGAGGCTGGTGAGTACTATTTTTATTCACATTTTTGGGAGGTGGTCAGTGACCACTGGAGGAGTAAGGGCGGGCCATCCATGAATCCCTCCAGTGGTTATTCAGTCCACCTTTTTTTGCCTTGTTTGTTAGAAGAACAGGTCTAGACTAAAATGTTGAAGTTTTTGCCCTTGACGTTTTGGTTTTGTTCTATTATGGCTATAAAACATCCAAGTGTTAGGCACGCCCTAAGCCCACCATAACCCTACCTTGAAAATTCCCCTGACACACCCTCTTGTGATTTGGGTGCACTACAGACAATATGTAAAGATAGACGTCTGCAAAACACGTTTTGAAAATGCCGATTTGAACATTTTCAGAAGAAATCCATCCAAATTGTGCTTTATGACACTTTTTGGATGTTTTTCTCTTTTGAAAGTGAGCCCATTAGGCTCTTGTGTATAAACCCCACTTTGAGGATATGTAGGCAACTGCTTAGACTATGCTTGGGGTACTTGGAGAAGAGCAGTGCACATTCTTGTTTATTGGTTGTGGGACCAGGGCAGAAATAGAATTTAACTAGGGGGCCAATCAAGCTCTACATCAGATTTTACACTTCATATAATAATGGAGTCCATTCTAGTTTTAATGCTGAAACCAGAAACTTTACTGTCCTTTAGTTGATGAAGGTACAGCTTCAGCCATTTCAAACACATGGCCAACTATATACAAAAGCTTGTCCCCTCTCCTCCAATCATACATCAAAACACATACAGAGATATCCTTATTCTTCTTGTTATACAAGGTGAGGGCATGGTTTACACAGTTCTTTACATTTGCTGTTAGTGATAAGCAGATGTTAGCTGTTCACAAGATTAAATCAGTTGGAAAACTTAGATGCTCCTTGGTATCTAGAGGACAGATACAATGTCTCTGCCTAGATGATGTTATCATATGTTACAAACAGTTCTTTACTCCTTCTCTATGTGCTAGTTACAACAGTGGGATGCCTGGATGTCACTATAGTTACTCTGAATAAATCCTCTCTCCTTTCCCAGGACTAAACCAGGGTGGGAAGGTTCTCGAAACCTCCCCACTAAAACAAGCCAGCAAGGGTTTCGGGTCTGTCACTTGTGCCTTGGTCTAATGAATCCTTGTTTTTTTAGCAAGTGCCTATTTAGTGCCAACTTCTGGGAGTATAGCAGGCTGATTCTGCATTCAGGTTACTGCATCAGGCTGGACAGGAGGCATCTCCCCATTAGAATGGACCAAAGGTGGGAGATGAAACCCAAGACAAATTTGGCGGGCAAGCAGAAGGCTTACAACACCTAGAGGGGAAGCTACTGCTGCCACCTTGTCCTTCCTTCTATTACCACAAACCCTCCTACTGTTCCACAAGTTTCCAGAGGCTTCTCCACTATTTCCTTAGTTATCTCCCTGCCTAGAAACGTCTAGTGCCAGAACATGTGATTTCCTGACAGCTGCTGCAATGGCTGGTGGGGCCTTTCCTTTGCTGCATCCTGTCTCTATGAAAATATAAGATCAGCTTTATTACTTCCCGGACAGAGTTAGAAATTGTGATAAGGGTATTACTGCTCATTGTTTATAGTCTACTTTTAATACTGTTCACTATAGAGAAGTACCTCTAATATTATGGAAATTAGCTGGAAAATTATGTTTATTAGATCATTGTCCCTCTTATTTGTTAAGTAATGTTCACATAGAGTTGGTATACTGGTTAACTTCCAGTTTGTTTTTTCTAGAAAAAAAGGTACCGGTACTCAAATGCCAGGCCACCCTTCAGGAATGGGATGATCATGGAAACCCACCCCATAATAGCCAGGCCCCCTGCAACCAGTCACAAGGCAGAATTGTTGTGTAGAGCCTGAAATCTTTCATTAACACTTGGGGACCATGGGTCAATTTTAGCAGACAATAGAAAAGGTGCCGGCACTCAGTACCCCCAAGTACCCCCTCAAAAAAAGCACTGTAACTTCTCTAGTGAACAAAATGCTTAATGAGTCATTTCCCCTTGATAATAGGGAAAATTATATTGATGCCAATTCCTAAATCAATGGGAATGGATTTGTCTAAGACAGCTAACTTCCATCCTGTGGCTAGCATACCATGGTTAGCGAAGGCTGTGGAGTCTATTGTAGCATCTCAAGTTATGTTTTTTGGGGTGATAATTATCAAGGATTGCATAGCTCTCAGTACGTTTTCCGGCCTATGCATAGTACTGAGGCCTTACTAGGTACATTAGTAACTAAGGTTAAGAAACTGCTGAGTCAAAATATCTCATCAGTGCTACTGCAATCAGAGCTGGTGCAACCCAGTAAGCGCAGTATGCTTGGCAGGGGGGTGCTGGGTCCCCACCTGCCCACCTTCAGCTCCCTGACAGTCCTCCTTTCCTTCCTGCTGCCCTTTGTTTAAATCTTTTATTTTACCTTGAGTTGCAGTGTCAGCAGCATCAGTGAAAGCAGCAGGCTTGCCTCCAGCCTTCCCTTCCTTCTCAGTGTCCCACCTTCCTCTGATGTAATTTCCTGTTTCTGCAAGGATGGAACACTGAGAAGGAAGGGAAGGCTGGAGGCAACCTTGCTGCTTTCACTGATGCTGCTGACACTGCAACTCGAGGTAAAAGAAAAGATTTAAATGCAGGGTGGCTGGAACGAAAAGAGGGATGTTGCAGGAAAAGAGGGTGGGCAGATGGGGTTGGAACTGAGAGGCTAAAAGGGGGGGCAGGTGGGGGCTGGGGCATGTCACTGGACATGGATGGGAGGGGAGGGCAGGGGAGAGAGGAGAAATCACTGGACATGGATGGGAGGGGAGGGCAGAGGAGAATCGCTGGGCATGGATGGGAGGGGAGTATAGGGGGAAAGGAGAATTGCTGGACATGGAGGGGAGGGCAGAAGAGAATTGCTGACTTGGATGGAAGGAGAGGGCAGGGTAGAGAGGAGAAATCACTGGACATGGAGGGGAGAAGGGAGAGGAGAATTTCTGGACATGGATGGATGGATGGAGGAGCAGGGGAGAGAGGAGAATTGCTGGATATGGATGAATGGAGGAGAGGGCAGGGGAGAGAGGAGAGTGGCTGGACATGGATGGATGGACGAAGAGGAGGGCAGGGGAAAGAGGACAGTTGTTGGACATGGATGGATTCAGGGGAGGGTAGCGGACAGAGGAGAGTTGCTGGACATGGATGGATGGAGGGGAGGGCAGGAGAAATGCTGGACATGGATGGAAGGGAGGGAAGACAGGAAGGAGACGCACATGGATGCAGGGGAGGGGAGGGAGGAGAAATGCTGGATGGAGTGGAGGGCAGGGAAGAGAGGAGAAATGTTGAACAGGGACAGAGGGAAGGAAAAACAGAGGAAGGAGATGCACATGGGTGGAGGTTAGAGAGGAGAAATACTGGACAAGAATAGAGGGGAGGGAAAACAGAGAAGAAGATGCACATGGTTGGATAGAGGGGAGAGGGCAGGGGAGAGAGGAGCGTGGCTAGACATGGATGGATGGATGAAGGGGAGGGAAGGGGAAAGAGGACAGTTGTTGGACATGGATGGATTGAGGGGAGGTAGCAGACAGAGGAGAGTTGCTGGACATGGATGGATGGAGGGGAGGGCAGGAGAAATGCTGGACATGAATGGAGGGGAGGGAATACAGGAAGGAGATGCACATGGATGGAGGGGAGGGAGGAGAAATGATGGACTTGGATGGAGAGGATGGCAGGGAAGAGAGGAGAAATGTTGAACAGGGACAGAGGGAAGGAAAAACAGAGGAAAGAGATGCACATGGGTGGAGGGGAGAGAGGAGAAATGCTGTACATGGATGGAGGGGAGGGAGGAGAAATGATGGACTTGGATGGAGAGGATGGCAGGGAAGAGAGGAGAAATGCTGAACAGGGACAGAGGGAAGGAAAAACAGAGGAAAGAGATGCACACGGATGGAGGGGAGAAAGGAGGGATTCTGGACATGGATGGAAGAGAGGGAAGACAGAGAAAGTAGATGCACATGGATGGAGGGAAGACAGAGGAGGAGAAATGCTGGACATGGATGGAAGAGATGGAAGACAGAGGAGGAGATGCACATGGATAAAGGGAAGAGAGGAGAAATTCTGGACATGGATGGAGGGGAGGAAAGACAGGAAGGAGATGCATATGAATGGAGGGGAGATGAGGGAGGAGAAATGCTGGACATGGATGAAGGGGAGAGAAGAAAGATGAAGTGAGATGAATATGGATGGAAGGAATAGAGAGAGGAGAAATGCTGGATATGGAGGGAGGGAGGAAAGGAAAAATGCTGGACATAGATACAGCAGAGGGAAGAGAGAGAGGAAAGAGATGCATACTGATAGAGATGAGGGAAAGGGAGAGAGGAGAAAAACTGCACTTGGATGGAGAAAATAGGCAAAAGCTAGATCCACTCTTTACCTCCTCTAGTCAAGTCTGTGGAGAACCCAGCTTTTACTTATGGATGTAGGGCAAGAAATGAAGAAAAAAGGAGGAAAGTAAAGAAATAAATGGAAAGGAAGCCCTGGAAAAGGAGTTAAAAGAACAGAGAGCAGTAGAATCAGAGACTGGGACCAACATGATCAGAAAAATAAAGTCACCAGACAATAAATGTAGAAAAAAAATCATTTTATTTTCATTTTAGTGTTTGGAATATGTTCAATTTGAGAATTTACATCCTATATCTTATTTTGCAATGTATAGCAATGTGTTTCTTTCTGTTTTTCTTGTATTGTGCTACATGCAGAGCCTAGTTTCTTAGGATTTCAGGTTAATTTTTGAAGAATTTGAAGAGGAGTTATCTCTGTTCTGCATGTGTGACTGCAAGGCCAAGTGTCTGAATAGGGATCTGTTTGCTAGGTTCTGAGATTTTGATAATATATTGTTTCAGATTTGGCAAGACTGTTCTTCTAATTCCTGGTCTGTATGTTAATTTGGTTTGTGTCATTTTGGGTATTCTGGAGCTGTAACAGCTTACAGAAATTAATTATAATTTTTTAAAAAACACGTATTTTTCTTCTCTTATACTGGTGTAATATTTTCAATGATGCCTTTTATATGTGCCATGGCTGGTAAAAGGGGTGTGGTGACAGTGGGTGTGGCTACTGTAGGGGCAGAGCCATAGTGATCCCGCCCTTGGATGGGTAGGGGGTGCCGGCTAATAGCTGCAGGAGGGCGCCAGAAACCCTAGCACCGGCCCTGAATGCAATTGCTAAATAAATAAAGTGAATTTGGGCATTCTGGGGTACTCCTGAAGTTCTTTGAGGAATTTCTTAAGAATAGGCAGTATAGTGTTAAAAAGAATGGAAATTTCTCCAAAAGTTGGCATCCAACTTATTTCGTACCTCAGGGCTTTCATTTGTCACCTATATTGTTTAACATCTTTGGGGGCTACTTTAACATCTTCATTGTTTTATGTTAGTTCATATGCTGATTACTGAGCATGATTGGGGAGTGCAAGCATTGGAGGCTGGAGGCACCCCGCTGACTTCCTCACTTCTGAGGTAGTACAAGGAGGAAAGGGGTAACTCAGGCAGTGGATTTCCTTGACTGGCGGGGCTGCATTAACAGCCTAAACATAGCAGGCTCAAAATATTTAAGGATAGCTCTAAGATCTTTGAGAATATAGAAAGAATTCTTCACCAGAGATTTTACTTGGGGTTTTAAAGACAGATGATTGTTCATTGCCACCCCCAAAATCCTCGATGAAGGTTCAAAAATGAATTTATTGGATCTAATATTAAAATTTTGAGAAAACCAGTAGAACCTATCTTTAAAAAATATTTTTTTTCATGGTTCAGTTTGAGCCAACGAGATGAAATCCAATCTTCAAAAGCCTCTATGCAATCAAAAACTCCTTTCTGTGCAGTTATCTGATCTACAAAAACCGGAAACAGTACAGTAATATCACTATAAAATAAGAATTACATTAAGCCTATCTAAGGCTGCTTCCAGTGATTGGAGCAAGACGTTAAAATAGGGAGGGAGACAGAGGAGAACCTTGCGGGACTCTGCAACTAGCCCTCCAAGAAGCTGACAAACCTTCTTGCTTCTTAACACTATAGCACTGGGTAGACAAGAAACCAGAAAAACAATTCAACACTCTGCCTCATTCAACACTGATATCTATATCTATATCTATCTATATATATATATATATAAAAGGCAACCCCAACGTTCTGAAGCCTCCACGGAAGTTGAGGCGCCCGAGATATCCGGTATGCCCTGGAGTGTCTGCACCGCCCTCGCGTCAAAACGTCATGACGTCGAGGGCGGAGCTATGACACTCGAGGGCCGAAACGGAAACGCCACAGGCACGGCCACGGAGGCGCAGCAAAAAAAAAAAACCCTCCCCACACACAGCCCCCAACAAGGCAAGTAGCTCGGAGGGACGGAGGGAGGGAGCCCCTTGCTAGCGCCCGTTTCATTGCGCTCAGAAACGTGCATTTTTTCCTAGTGTATATATATATATATATATCAATAAAGATTTTGCACATACGTCCCCTTTCTAAACTGTGCTTTTGATAAAGGATTGTGGCCTTTCAACATAGCCTTTTCCTGTTACCGTGTCTTTCTTTACTGTTGCGGCTGATTATTGTGCTGTGGTAATTGACCTCTCTTTATTTATTTTGTATTCGACTGCAGCAGAGGCTCCAGCTGCTGGTAGAGGTGGAGAATGGTCTGCTGAAACTTTCTACTGTGTCTATTTCCATTTTTAGTCAGTCAGATACAAAGAAGGGACAGGCTTTACTAGAGCACCCAAAAGTCACCACAGCCCCTGCCTTTTTGGCCACAGGAAGCTCCCAATCCACTTTGGCAAGAGTCAGCATCAGACAGCCACCTCACTCTGTATCCATTAATTTCTGAGTGCTTTTCTCAGCCCCACTATTGAGTATATTGCTTCAGGCTATTGAGATGTGCTTCAGAGAAAGCAAACTATGACCAAATTGTATGGGAGGACTCATTTTCCATTATTTCTTCAGACAACTGAATGCACACATGTAGCTAGTGAACCACCCTCAATATGCAGGTGGCCTACAATGTCAAAAGTCTCAGGGATAATGTGGGATATAAATGCCACAAATAATAATAATAATAATAAATAACAATATTTTCTCAGACTTCCCAGGTTCCTGTCATGATGCCAATCTTCTTTCCCAGTCAGGAATACGTAAGAAATCTGAGTGTATCCAGACCACTGAGGATGGTTTCTACTTATCTCACATATAAAACACCTTATCTTTTCACAGAAGGCTCTCAGTTGGCCCTGGTAACACATGACCAAACACCAGAAGAGTCCTAGCCACACAAATAGGATGGAGAGCTTTTATATAGTTTTCCAA
The DNA here is from genome assembly GCF_901765095.1 of Microcaecilia unicolor. Lineage (NCBI taxonomy): Eukaryota > Metazoa > Chordata > Amphibia > Gymnophiona > Siphonopidae > Microcaecilia > Microcaecilia unicolor. Next base: position 95,759,041 of record NC_044037.1, on the reverse strand, counting down.
AGGTGTGTGACATTGTATGCTATGTTGCATTCTACACTATTTGGCTCCCACCTGTAGGCAGTTTCCTCCTGACACCACACAGATTGCATGTGTATGTGGTGCTGGAATAAAAGCCATCTGTACCTGTCAGAGCTTGTGATTTCTGCTACTTAAATATGTAGGGATTGATATTCAGCAGGCTGGCTGACAATATTCAGTGACATTTAACAGGCAGTGCCACTATCGGCTCTAACCTGTCAATCCAAGTGACCAGTAAAGGTGTGGTGCAAGGGTGGAGTTGTGGTGGAGCCAGCACTTATGTGGGCATGGGCCATAGTCAGTTCCATTGCCCACCTATCTAAGTGGCCAGATAGGACCACATAAAAGGCTAGACTATCTTTGATTCCTAGCTATGCAGGTGCTGGCAGTGAATATATGCAAACACCTGCATAACTTCTGGATTGCCGACAATACCAAGACCAGTTCTAACCCCCAACCCCTCCTCAGCTTCTGATCTCCACCCCCCCAGTTCCATTCCCCCCATCCGTCTCCCCATCTGTTCCTTCCAGTTCCGTTGTAGCCATTCCAACCACACTAGTTCCAATCCCCACTATCCATTTCATCCCCGACTCCTACCCATCCAATCCTCCTGTTCTGATCCCACCAATGGTTCTGATCCTCCTGACTCCCCTTCTCAGTCTCCTCTCTCCAAGCCCAGGTCTCCCTTCCGTTGCCCCACAGACCCCTAGGATCTCCCAGAACTTACCTGGAGATGATCCCTGGGTGTCTAGAAGTATGGGGCTGAAATGGTCACCTTTTTGATCCTGCCTCATTGGCTCTGGGATTTAAAATGGAGGCAAAGATTCATAGTGTTAGTCTTGCAGTACTACTGCTAGAGGGTCCATCTTCAACATAAGAGCAAAATTATGCCACCAGTTTGAAATCTGGAGGTGATGGGACAGTAATGAAAAGGGGACCACTCCTGTCTGCTGATTGGAGAACGGCGGATGTGGTCCCTCTTCACAAAAGTGGTGATAGGGAAGAAGCTGGAAACTACAGGCCGGTAAGCCTCACTTCGGTTATTGGAAAAGTAATGGAAACGATGCTGAAGGAAAGGATAGTGAATTTCCTGGAAGCCAATAAGCTGCAAGATCCGAGACAACATGGTTTTACCAGAGGGAAATTGTGCCAAACGAATCTCATTGAATTCTTTGATTGGGTAACTGGAGAATTGAATCATCGACATGCTATAGACGTAATCTACTTAGATTTCAGCAAGGCTTTTGACACGGTTCCCCATAGGAGGCTCTTAAATAAACTTGATGGGCTGAAGATAGGTCCCGAAGTGGTGAACTGGATTAGGAACTGGTTGACGGACAGACGCCAGAGGGTGGTGGTAAATGGAGTTCGCTCGGAAGAGGGAAAGGTGAGTAGTGGAGTGCCTCAGGGATCGGTGCTGGGGCCGATTCTGTTCAATATATTTGTGAGTGACATTGCCGTAGGGTTAGAAGGTAAAGTTTGCCTATTTGCGGATTATACTAAGATTTGCAACAGAGTGGACACCCGGGAGGGAGTGGAAAGCATGAAAAAGGATCTGAAGAAGCTAGAAGAATGGTCTAAGGTTTGGCAATTAAAATTCAATGCGAAGAAATGCAAAGTGATGCACTTAGGGAGTAGAAACCCAAGAGAGACTTATGTGTTAGGCGGGGAGAGTCTGATAGGTACTGAGGGGGAGAGGGATCTTGGGGTGATAGTATCCGAGGATCTGAAGGCGACAAAACAGTGTGACAAGGCGGTGGCCGTAGCGAGAAGGTTGCTAGGCTGTATAGAGAGAGGTGTGATCAGCAGAAGAAAGGAAGTGTTGATGCCCCTGTACAAGTCGTTGGTCAGGCCCCACCTGGAGTATTGTGTTCAGTTTTGGAGGCCGTACCTTGCGAAGGATGTTAAAAAAATGGAAGCGGTGCAAAGAAAAGCTACGAGAATTGTACGGGATTTGTGTTCCAAGACGTATGAAGAGAGACTTGCTGACCTGAACATGTATACCCTGGAGGAAAGAAGGAACAGGGGTGATATGATACAGACGTTCAAATATTTGAAAGGTATTAATCCGGAGATGGGAAGGCAGTAGAACGAGAGGACATGAAATGAGGTTGAAGGGGGACAGCCTCAGGAAAGATGTCAAGAAGTATTTTTTCACAGAGAGGGTGGTGGATGCTTGGAATGCCCTCCCGCGGGAGGTGGTGGAGATGAAAACGGTAACGGAATTCAAACATGCGTGGGATATGCATAAAGGAATCCTGTGCAGAAGGAATGGATCCTCAGAAGCTTAGCCGAAATTGGGTGGCGGAGCAGGTGGGGGGAAGAGGGGTTGGTGGTTGGGAGGCGAGGATAGTGGAGGGCAGACTTATACGGTCTGTGCCAGAGCCGGTGATGGGAGGCGGGACTGGTGGTTGGGAGGCGGGAAGTACTGCTGGGCAGGCTTGTATGGTCTGTGCCCTGAATAAGGCAGGTACAAATCAAGGTAAGGTATACACATATGTTTGTCTTGTTGGGCGGACTGGATGGACTGTCTTTTTCTGCCATCATCTACTATATTACTATACACTAGGGATCACCTGGTATGCCCTAGAAGTGTGGGGTCAGAGGAGGAAGACATGGGCTTGGATACAGAGGGGAAGGCCTTAGAATTGGGGGATTCAGATGGGATTGAAACATGGGATCCAGCACTGAATCAGGGGAGGGGGATCAGATGGGAGGAGAGAATGGATGATGGAGATAGGAACCAGGAATGGGATTGAAATGGGGGGGGGGGGGGGGGTGTACCTCGCCTAGTTTGATTGAATGGTGGAATTGAATTGCTTGGAGATCGGAATCAGTGTATGAAGAAATACAAGGGAGGGGATTGTTGGATTGAGACCATATTATCCCGGTCCCAGCCACTATTCAGCTACAACCCACATAAGCACATGTCCAGTCATAACCAGATATTGAATGCTGGTGCCCAGACATTGCCTGACATTAAAAAGTCTAATTTAGCCAGCCACAGAATTTAGCCAGCTAAAGTCAGTGCTTTAAAAATCTGTGACCATCACCAGCTGTGTATTGATCAGGTAATTTTCACTGCCATTTTTCCTTTTGGACATATTCTTTTGAAGGTAGAAACACACATACTTTACAGAAGGCTTCATTTTCAGTAATCCCTTTGTAAAATACATTATGGGGAACAGGACGTAGACATACATAACCTATACAAGTTTGTGCTTCATATCTACTAATTTTTCCGGATATGTCCATACTGTTAAAAATGCAAAATTATGCATATAAGAAGTGCCTCTTGATAATACAGATAAAGTTGAATGTGTAGTGTTTTTGCTTTCTATACAAAACATTGCCTCTACCTAAATGCAGGAAAATCCTTTGAGGTGGTGCCAACCTTTTGGACTTCCAACTTAGGCAACCTATAATAATGTCAAACCTTTAGATACATTTGTTTTAATTTTCAGTTTTGTCTCTTTTTATTCCACATCTAATCAGAATGGGAGAAATAGAAAAGATGAATTACACCAAGGTTACAGAATTCATCATTTTGGGATTCTTTGAGTTTCCTGAGATGCAGCTCCTCCTTTTCCTTGTGTTTTTGATTATTTATAGGGGCGGAATCTATAGGTGGATAAGTGGAGGACAGGGAGCTACTCATGGTTGGGGTGGGGTGGAAGGAAGGGAGACTACTACTGGTGGGAGGTGGGGAGGGGCCAGCTTCAACTCAAAATAAGCAGCAGGTCTGGCCAAAATAGAACAGAGGCAGCAAAAAGATGCTGAGAATGAATTTTGCTGTGTTTCAGGCTGAATCCAATACCAAAATCAAATTTCAGTCAGTCTCAAATAACTGTTATTACTTATCATAAGGAAATATTATGATGCACATTAGACACATATGTTTCATTTTATTTTTTTGTTTTCCCTATTCTTGTTCAAACAGCTAATCTGAATCAGAGAAATGGAAAAGACAAATCACTCCAAAGTGATAGAATTCATCATTCTAGGATTCTCTGAGTTTCCTGAGATACAGCTCCTCCTCTTTCTTGTGTTTTTGATTATTTATTTGATGTCTTTAATAGGGAACCTTCTTATTATATTCACAGTTTGCTCTGATTCCCATCTGCATAGCCCCATGTTCTTCTTCCTCATCAACTTGTCCTTCCTCGAAATCTGTTATGTGACTGTCACAGTGCCTAAACTGTTAGCAGTGCTCATAGCACAGAATAAGACCATCTCTTTCATGCAGTGTATGATCCAGATGTACCTGTTTCTGGCCTGCACGGCTGCTGAGTTCTACCTTCTCACTGCCATGGCCTATGATCGCTATGTTGCCATCTGCAATCCCTTGCGTTACAGTATCATTGTGAACAGGAAAGTCTGCATAATTCTAGCCATTGTTTCCTGGTTGATTGGATTTCAAATTCCAGTTCCTCATGTTACTTTAATATCACAATCATCTTTCTGTAGCTCCAACGAAATTAACCATTTCTTCTGTGACATCACAGTATTGATGGCTCTGTCATGTTCAGGGACCTCTGTCATTGAAAATATAAATTATGTTGGAGGCCCAATTTTTGTTTTTACCCCTTTCATATTAACAGTGATATCATAAGCATACATTATTTCTGCAATCTTAAAAATCCACTCTGCTAAGGGTAGACAAAAGGCCTTTTCTACCTGTTCCTCTCATCTCACAGTCGTTCTATTATTTTATGGAACCTCTATAGGCGTGTACATGAGACCCAAGTCTACTTACTCCATGGACCTTAACAAACTGTTTACTATAGTGTATATAACTGCTATTCCACTCTTCAACCCCTTGATTTATAGTCTGAGAAATAAAGAACTGAAAGAATCTTTATGGAAAGCAACCAGGAAAACTATAAAATGCTGCAAGTGGTAAATTCATAAAAGTGTGTCTATACGAGATGTCACAAAAAAACCCATTTGCCTTTATAAAATAGGCTCTGTTTAAGACCCCCTCCCCCTAGTAGTGTACAAATCCTCTTACACAAATTAACTCCTGAATAAAAAAACAAATATATATATATATATATATATATATATATATATATATATATATATGTGCGTACTCTGAGGCAGTGGCATACCTAGCTTGGTTGTCACCTAGGGCAGACCGCCCCCTCCTCCAGGTGTGCCCCCTCCCATCTGCCACCTGCTGATGCCGCTGCCTCCCTCCCTCCAAACAGTAAAGGGGTACACTAAACAATCATATAGCTGTCAGCTCTGCCGGTGACCTGCCCTGATACAGAAAGGTGACGTTAATAGGGACAGGGCACCGACAGAGCCAACAGCCACTTAACTGCTCAGTTCACCTCTTACTGCCTATACCTGGTGCAGACTGCACCCATCACTCCGCCCTTGGTAGGTCTCTGCTCTGAGGTTGTGTAAATATATTAAAACTTAGAAAAAGAAGCTTTATTTACCTAAAGAAGGGGAAGCTACAGCAGAGGGGCAAGAAGAGCAGCAAGGTACCTGGCAAGGTCCTATAAAAAAATAACAAAATAGAATGCAGCAGCCAATAAGAGTCTGAATACAAACCAGAGCAAGCTAGAAAAGGTCCATCAGTACCTCTACAACCTAGAGGAAAAAAATATTCCAGAAGGCCTTACAGTGCTGCAATAAGAAATGACAACAGACAAAAGAAAAAAAAAAAGAAGTAAAAGAAAGAAGTATCTGGCGTTCCGTGCTTACAGCAGGAAGATCAGAAAGCCAGTGAAGCCCACGCACTGGGGATGAGCAGAGCTGGGATATCAAGAAGAACCTCCAGTTTGACTGTAATTAAGTTTTATTTCAGGTATACTGCACTACTTCCCATCCCCCATCTCTCTTTTTCCTATCAGCCACATGAAGGAATTTCTGGCTGGTCACATGCTCTGATGGGGTCTCACGTTGCTAAGGCAATTTATATACCTGGTATATCCTGTTACAAAAGTGAGTTACAGGTATAGGAAGGACCAATTGCAAGCTTCCAGCACATATGAAAGTCCCAATTACAAGTCTCCAGCCCATATACAGAACCTATGATTGGTCCAGGGTATAGGAGAGGTGGATGCTCACAACATCCTATAAAACCACACTGCAGACAAAGGAACTCTGAAAAACTAGGCATGGAGAGAGAGAGAGAAAGAGTTTCAGGTCCATCCAATGGCCTATGTTTTTTCCAAAGGGGTCTGCTTCCCCCCCCCCCCCCCCTTCATACCTGATAGAATCTAATTCTCTATAGCTAAGAATCTTTCTTTCATTCATTCTTTCGGTCTCTGCTTTCTCTCTGTTCTGTGACCTTTGTATGAGGAACAAACTTTCTTCCTCCTTTATCTCTTGTTTATTCAATTAGTCTAAATACTTATAATTACCAGAGGTACTTATGTTAGATTTTGTAAGTTTGTTATAACTTGAAACTGATGTCTGATGTTGTGATGGTGGGTGAGTAATTAAAAAGACTTTTAATTCTCTGTAATTGCTGTATAATTTTTTCTATAATATTTAATACAGTTCATGTTTTAGCGAATAGCATACCAAACGCAGCCTGAAACAAAATTGTGACCCACGACGACTACTGAAACTTCTATCTGCTTGTTAGAGAGAAGATAGTAGTTTAATTTATAGAAATCTATTTTAATGATTGTCCCAAGTTTTGGATTTAAAGTCTGTAGCTACAACTGTGGAGATCAGGAATTGTCCTATATGCGTAGGAGCCAACTGTGTGGGTGCTGTGGGTGCTTGAGCACCCCCAATATTGAGAAAATTCCTTGCATGTGTCCAGGGAGGGGTTATTTCTGCTGGACTTAGCACCATCAATAATTTTGAAAAGTTAGCTCCTGTATGATTATAACAGAAAAGGGAAAGGGAATGGGACTTAATATACCACCTTTCTGTGGTTTTTCCAACTACATTCAAAGTGGTTTACATTATATACAGGTAATTATTTGTACCTGGGACACTGGAGGGTTAAGTGACTTGCCCAGAGTCACAAGGAGCTGTAGTGGGAATTGAACCCAGTTCTCTAGGATCAAAGCCTGCTGCACTAACCACTAGGCTACTCCTCCAAATAGTCTGATCAGCTCTATCCACCCCCATTTCCCCCCATATTTCACAAAAATTCAGAAGTAAATAATTGCTACTCTGATAGGAAATATATTTTTATTTTATTTGAGCTCTTCATTGTTCCAAACCACATTTCCTTTTTCTGCTCTTAGTCCTTGGATTACTAAAGCTACAGTCCTTTATAAAAAGAAAAAAAGGCACAGGATTGCTAGAGAATCTCTTCTTGGTGGCCACAAGAAGGCTTTCTTTACATCCTTGTTTTTTAAATGTTTGAATTCATGGCTTTAAAACACTGTAACTAGAGATATATTTTACTTAGTTATAGTAAAATACATCTATCTAAATTAGTAAAACTCTGTGACTGTTTTAGCCTTTATCTTTTCCACTAGTTGAAAAAGAATAAAAAGCATCTTCCTTTTAAAACATTTTTCTTTTCCTTCTTAGAGGGAATATTTCTAAGAGCATAGATGAATTGTTTCCTTTGTTTTGGACTGCATGGCTTGGCCTAAATAAATAAGTTTGTCATGTTTACTTAGCAACATTCCTTTGTAAATAGCTTTGTCTTCAGTTAAATGATAAACTGGTTTTTCCAGTCTGGTTATCTTCTTCCCTGTATGAGCATTCCAGCACTACTGATAAGGATTAAATTACCTTTTGTCTTTAGCCCAAAGCAATTAACTTCTGACCTGGCACTACTTTTGCATCATAAAAGGAAAAAAAAACCCAGTTTGCTAGGTTTACCCTAATCTTTTCAGTTTTAATTCTACTTGTTTAAATTTAATATTTATTTGATACAATTCTATGTTACTGTTTCCTTTGTGTATATGATTTCTACATAATAATTTTGTTTTCCTGATAAGCTTGCTAAGAATTCTACAGTTTTATTTTCAGGATATTTAAAATATTAGGAATAGTTGGTCCACATTCCAGTATGAAAAGGTATGGTATTTTTCCCCTGCTTCTTTTAAGAAACTATGAATGAAACATGTACATGTGTGTCCTAAGAATGACATAGCTAGACCAGTGGAATATAAAGAAATATTTTCTATCAATTTAATTATTTCAGTGCACTCCACCAAAATTTCTGATCAGCTGCAGAGATATGGAATCTCATTGAAGCATTAAACAGTACTATTGTACATTTTTTTCCTATTTCTGGAGTAGCTATCTCATATTAATTTCTACACATAAGAAGTACTTCTATCCCTAGGACACCGTTTTGGTAATTTATCATACATACTTGTGAATAACACCTTGTTTATTTAAAGGTTATACCGAGTACTGCATTTCAATAGCATTATTTAATTTATAACGTCTTAATTCTTTGTCTTTTATTTGTTAGTCTGTCTTTATGTTAACCCTTACACCCAGTACTTTCCTCACCCTTAATTGTCTTGTCTGTCTATATTTTTAGATTGTAAGCTCTATAGAGCAGGAACTGTCTCTCTTTGTCAGGTGTTCAGTGCTGCGTGCATCTGGTAGCACTATACAAATGTTAATAATAATAATACATACAATCAGTATAACTGATCACTTTTGTCTTTCTTCCAATTTTGTGGGTAATACAATCAGTACTATAAAACGTTTCTCTCTTGAATACAAATTAGTTGAATATGTACTATAACAAAAGATTTCTTTTCTGCATTCCCTAGTAGACATGTTAACTACTTTTATTCTGTCTTTTATCAACATTTTTAATGCATTAGTTACATCTAAAGTGTCATGTTTTCACATTCAGTACAAAATTAGGGTCTCTTTTTCTTTAAGAATAAACATTTCCTTAAAGACTACTTTTACTTGGAAGATATCTATGCCCCATCTTGATTGTACAGACATGTGCTATATTTCTTGCCTGATCTATGTGAATCTTTGTAAAGGTCAGTCAAGGATGCAACTTTTGTCTGCCTCATTAGGATTTTTCTTTTTTAAAGCTGATTTTTGTTGCATTGCATTCAAAACTTGACATGTTTTCATACAAGGATAAATCTTACATTAGCTGTGAGATTTACTGTAAGGTTCCTGCTTATATTTTTCTGTTCTGTCTACTTTTACACTTTAAACTTTATGATGCAGTTTTATTGTTCCCATATAGTTGCATTCTATTCCTCCCTAATATCCCTGAGCAATCAGCTGTATTTTGCAAGTGAGATTCATCAACACAGGATTTAACACAGTCCTGCTAAACTTTTGTCTCCTGATTTACTCAATGTGTTTAGTTCATTACTCTTATGATAAATATATATATATATATGTCTGTGTCACTGTACCTCCGGTAACTGAGATTCCAGAGAAATTGTCCCACAGGAAAAGTAAATCTAGATGAATGTTTAGCTTAAGAAGAAGTTAAGATCTTTTGTGTAACTTGATTGAAAATGTTTTGTACTACTCCAGAACAAAGACAGAACCTTTCTAGGCGACTGCCTAGTTTGCCCCTAATTGTTTTAAATTGCCTTCTCTTTCACCATATTATTTCAGAAACAAGAGGGATATTTCTACATCATGATAATGCTAAACAGCTGTCTATTTCCCCCCTTTTTTCTGTATTCTTTATGACTTTTGTTTAGTATAAATGGAGAAACTATGCTCCTAACTAATTGATGCCCTAATCTTCTTTGTTATGCAAGCAATGAATTAGTTTTCTTACTACAAATATAGAACTTTATTTTCCCTAATTTCCACTGTTAAAATTGGATACTAATATAATTTTTATTTTTTCCTTAATTTGTATAAATGTACTGTGCCTATCTAATGCTTTTAAGAAGCTTGTTTGTAATAGCCAAATGATAAAGATTTAAAAATAATGTCTTGAATTTTATGGAATACAATTGTGCAGAACTTAAAAGCATTCTCCCATTCAATTTTGGAAAATTTTATGTTGAAAGTTACAGAAAGTCTATTTGTCATAAGAGCTGAAAATATGCATGTGTAAACTAAATCTATGTAAGAATGTTTGTACAGGGACATGTATATGACTTCTGACATCCTTTTTTGATCAGACCAGTATGACATTGATTTTTATTATATCCTACATACACCTTGAACTTCGCAAAGAATGAAATCTGAGAACACCTCTGAGCTAATGACGTTATTAAGGAATTGGATAATTATTATATGGACTGTTTAACTTGCTGGAAACCATGAGGCCCTCTAAGTGGAAGTCTTCTAGATGCAACATTATGCCAGCCTGTGTGAACCTTGCAACTTTGTATAGACTGCTGCTTCATAATACCAGAACCTACACTGACCATCAATTTCTCTGATGCCAGGATTGTCTACTTATCAAATCAATGAAATTTTAAGTGACTTTGAATACCTTGCTTTCTAGCTGCTTACATTTTAAAACCACACATTATGAACTTTTCCAAATTTTTATTTTTATTTCTAAATTATCTCCTTACATCATAAGCTGTTTTATGTACTGTTGATGTTAATTGCTTATACATTGTTCACCATGCTATGAGAAAACCTTGTTACTTTTACTACACTATATAATGATTTTATACCTATTATTTCTATTGCTGCCTCTTTCTAGTGCTTTCTTATCACTTCCTATTTTTCTAATTTTCTTCAAGATTTCTTTCTTGAACTCCCTTAGTTTTCTAGCTTTTCTCCTTATTCTCTTTTGCTCTCTCCCCTGATGTCTCTCTGTTTTAGAAATTGTTCGCTACACCTTTTACTACCAAAATTATGCTTAATGAAATTTCTGCTCTGATTTATTCTACCTCTCAACTTACCACTCCCTCTCACCACTTCCACACACTACCACACTTTCTTGCTGAAGAACCTGCCAATACCTCAACTCTGGTTTTGCCTCCCTTTTCCCTTTGATGGGAGTCAAGAGGGAATATGTCTATAATTAAGTTTTATTTCAGGTATACTGCACTACTTAACTTATTTCAGGTATACTGCACTATCTCCCATCCCCCATCTCTCTTTTTCCTATCAGCCACATGAAGGAATATCTGGCTGGTCACATGCTCTGATGGGGTCTCATGTTGCTAAGGCAATTCAGATACCTGGTATATCCTGTTACAAAAGCGAGTTACAGGTATAGCAAGGACCAATTGCAAGCTTCCAGCACATATGAAAGTCCCTATTACAAGTCTCTAGCCCATATGCAGCACCTATGATTGGTCCAGGGTATAGGAGAGGTGGATGCTCACAACATCCTATAAAACCACACTGCAGACAAAGGAACTCTGAAAAACTAGGCATGGAGAGAGAGAGAGAAAGAGTTTCAGGTCCATCCAATGGCCTATGTTTTTTCCAAAGGGGTCTGCTTCCCCCCCCCCCCCCTTCATACCTGATAGAATCTAATTCTCTATAGCTAAGAATCTTTCTTTCATTCATTCTTTCGGTCTCTGCTTTCTCTCTGTTCTGTGACCTTTGTATGAGGAACAAACTTTCTTCCTCCTTTATCTCTTGTTTATCAAATTAGTCTAATTACTTATAATTATCAGAGGTACTGATGTTAGATTTTGTAAGTTTGTTATAACTTGAAACTGATGTTTGATGCTGTGATGGTGGGTGAGTAATTAAAAAGACTTTTAATTCTTTCTAATTCCTGTATCATTTTTCTATAATATTTAATAGAATTCATAAGTGTTTTAGTGAATAGCAAACCAAACGCAGCCTAAAAAACTTCCACCTATAGAGCCGAGAGAATGTGAGCAGAAGCTAGAAGAACTAAACAGCTCCAGAGAGTTGTTCTATTGAACCACAGAAAATTAAGAAATTTAAGTTAATGGAAGGGCTGAGGTGAAGTAAGGGAAGGACCAAAGAAGCTAGAAGAGCTGTGGTTAAGGAGACTCTCCAAGAAGTGACTTTATCTTGCACAGAGCTGAAGAAGAGAAGAAATCAGCTTGGAGGTACTCAGAGCATGCAAAGAGTCCCAGGGCTGTAGAGGGTGGAAACTGTGCTGAAAACTACCCAGCAGAGAGAAGAGCAGACAGCTTGTGTAAAGGGGCTGTGTGGAAGCCCAGCAGGGAAGCAGCTTACCAGTGAAAGAGATCCAGGAAGTCAGAAGTTACTAAAATGGGGGCCAATGCTCAGAAGCAAACACGGGCGCTAGAGGCCATTAGTGCTGGTGCCTCTCACAGGAAATAAGAAGCTTGTCCTTGATCAATGCAAATTACATGCAAATGTAGTCAAAATGAGGTCATTTCCTCTGATGCTTAAAAAACAGCGTACAGAACAAGGGCACCCTTACTGCTGCAAACCCTACACCAGCGCGGAGCTTGCATTAGTGTGTTTGTACCAAGTCGGTGCCCAATGTTTCCTAACCTGCTGATTTCTGAAAGAGTGGACTTGTAGAATAATCCTGCTGAAGAGTATGGGGACAGAAGGGCGGTAAGGGGACTTGCTTGGAAAATAAGCATCAGCTTCCTGATAAAATTAAATAGTGTCTTGCAAGTGTAATCTTTTTTATACCTTGAATTATTTGCATCCCCATGTGATTCCCCTGCTGTTCTGTTTAAGTTTGAGGAGAGAAGCATGTGCCTTATAGTAGTGTGGAAATCGGTATAGGTCCTGTATATCACTCACCTCCTTTGATTGTATCGCTACTTTCTCTGTCAACCACTGCCACACTGGTGCATCCTCCCCCTGGCCATGAAGGACTCCCTATGACTGCACATGTGCTGGGCATGTTCCCCTTCCTTACTTCCCAATGCTCAGTGCTAACAGCGTGCATAAAATTTGCATGCCATTAGCGTTGAGCATTGGAGAGTTCTTTTTCAGCGCTGTTTGGGTGGTATTTTCTGGCACTGTTTTGTACAGGGCCAGGGTTTTGAGCATCAAGGTCATGGTTGGGCAAGTATTTTTCAAACTGAAGATGATCAGAAGATTTTGAGATCCTCTCAGCCCTTCCAGTTTTAGATTGGTTGTTCAAAGTGTGGTGATGCTTTGGTTCAACTACTGTAATGGTTTATTGATGGGACCGAATAAAAAATCTGTTGAAAGCTTTACAAATAGCTCAACATGCTGCAGCAAGAACTGAATTAGGTTTTTCACAGTTACACCTATATTGAAAGAACTTCATTGGCTTCCGATAGAACAAAGATATATGTTAAAAATCTTATTATTTGTGTTTAAGGTGTTAATCTGATATCTTCTATCATTTCTACAACATTACATGTTTATCAACTGTTTTAGGATCGTATGGATCCCGATGTATAAAAGCAAGAACACACACACACAGACTTATGCGAATAGAATAAAACAAAGCAGGCATTTCTTTACAAAAGAAATCATGAACGCATCACTGAATTCAGCATAGTCTCAGAGCCTCAATGACTAGGGAAAGCCCATTTCCAGCCACGCCTGAGGATCTCAGTGCCTCTTCAGCTATGCCTGAGAGTAGTTTGGGATCTGCATCGTGCTCTTTGAATAGAGGGCTTCAGCTGATAAGGGGTCTCTCCCTTAATCTTATAGTCCACAACAAACAAGTAACTCATAGTCAGTTGTTATTATCTTCTCCCTTGTCTGTTTCTTCTCACACAGTTTCCAGCTGCCTAACCATCAGTCCGGTAAGCAAGTAGCACTTCCCCTTCTTGTTGGCTGCTCAGTCCTTTTCTGCAAATCATGCATAAGAGGTTAGATAAAGTGCAAACTCCACACTGAGCCCAAAACTTCCAGGCCCATTACATCAACCTATTAGGACACTTACATCATCTGCCTTTGGAATGAATTATTACTTTCATTGACAGCATTGCAAAATTGTGCAGGGTTTAAACAAAGTTTGAAAACTTTTCTGTTTCAATCTTTGGAAGTTATCTTAAGGAGCAAATGGAAGGAGTAGAATAATTTATATTCAGTATGATTTTGAGTAATATCTTTGCGATAAAACATTATGTTTATGTTTTAGTGAGTGTATTTTATGTATGCAAGTTTTTTGTTGTTTTGTTATATAATGTTATAAAATGTGCTTATAAATAATTTCTGTAACCTGTATGAAGGTTTACTGAGAAGACGGTCTCAAGGAAAGCGAGAGCAGCCCCAGAGGGAGATAGGGAGGCATTCACAAACCTCTTGTAGAGGAGGAGCACGCACTCCGGTGGCAAAGAGACTGATTAGAATAAGGAATAAGCCCAGGGACCACCATTCCCACAATGCCCCTGACCCAATACAGGATTCACAGGGAGTGAAGGTGGAGGGGCAGGATTGGGAGATGGTTTCTAATCAGGGAGATGAGGAGCAGCTGGGGGGGGGGGGCTCTGGGAGGAGGAAGGAGAGATGGAATGGGATAAAAAGGAGGATATAGAGGAGAGCCAGGAGGAGAGTATGGCGGTGGCTGCATGTGCACAGACTGCTAGTGCTAAGGTGAGAGGTTTCTGGGCTGCTGTACTTCCTCAACTGTCTAGAATTGGTAAGACAGGATTGATGCAGCTGGGAAGGAACCTGTGGCAGCAAGTAATTCAGAAGGTTCAGCTTGGGGGCAGAGTAAAAGGTTGTGTGATGTAAGGAACTGGTGATTAACAAAGTAATCAGTGACTAACTGAGGAAGAGAAGGTGGTAAGAACACCAAACTGTGATCAGCCAGTTAGGGGATGAACCCCTGTTTAACATTGTGAATGTGAACAAAGGTCAAAGACTAAGATGAGACAATATAATGTGCTGCTGAAGTTGTTACAGCTGAACTGATGTAAATAAAAGACAATCCTTTATTATAAGACGGTTGGAGTGTCTGTCCGTTTGTTGGGAAGTACGTACTAAGGGCACAGTGACTGAAGGTAGCCGTGGTTGTGGAGAGCTGAGGAGTGGAGCAGGCCACTGTAAGAGGACCAGAAGCGAGCATTGAAGCATATCGGCTAAGCAGGGTTGGCCTGGACCAAAGACTGGAAGTGGGACCTGCTGACACCCATTACAGCTCCAGTATACCCAGTGCAAAATAAGACAGAAAATGTAAATACTCAAATTGGACATATTCCAAACACTAAAATGAAAATAAAATGATTTTTCTACCTTTGTTGTCTGGTGACTTTGTTTTTCTGGTCATGTTGGTCCCAGTCTCTGATTCTGCTGCTCTCTGTTCCCTTAACTCCATTTCCAGGGCTTCCTTTCCATTTATTTCTTTACTTTCCTCCTTTCTTCTTCATTTCTTGCCCTACATCCATAGGTAAAAACTGTGTCTTCCGCAGACTTGACTGGAGGAGGTATAGAGTGGATCCAGCTTTTGCCTATTTTCTCCATCCATGTGCAGTTTTTCTCCTCTTTTCCCTTTCCTCCTTCTCTGTCAGTATGCATCTCCTTCCTATTCTTCCCTCCTCTCCATCCATGTCCAGCATTTTTCCTCTCCCCCTCCATCTATTTCCAGCATTTCTCCTCTCTCCTCACCTCCATCCATGTTCATCTCACTTTCTCTCTCTTTCCTCCTCTCCATGTCCAGCATTTCAACTCTCTCCCCTCCCCTCCATCCATGTGCATCTCCTTACTCTGTCTTCCCTCCCCTCCATTCATGTCCAGCATTTCTACTCTCCCCCTTCACTCCATTCATGTGCATCTACTTCCTGTCTTCCGTCTCCTCCATCCATGTCCAGCATTTCTTCCATCTCCCTTCCCCTCCATCCGTGTGCATCTCCATCCTCTGTCTTTCCTTCCTTCCAACATTTCTTCTATGACACATTAATTATCACAGCCTTTTCCTTCTGTATATTTTAGTACATAAGTACATAAGGATTGCCATACTGGGAAAGACCAAAGGTCCGTCAAGCCCAGCATCCTGTTTCAAACAGTGGCCAATCCAGGTCACAAATACCTGGCAAGATCCCAAAAAAGTATAAAACATTTTATACTGCTTACCCCAGAAATAGTGGATTTTCCCCAAGTTCATTTAATAATGGTCTAGCCCTCCAAACCTTTTTTAAACTCCGCTAAGCTAACCACCTTTACCACATTCTCTGGCAACGAATTCCAGAGTTTAATTACACGTTGAGTGAAGAAAGATTTTCTCCGATTCGTTTTAAATTTACTACATTGTAGCTTCATTGCATGCCCCCTAGTCCTAGTATTTTTGGAAAGCGTAAACAGACGCTTCACATCTACCCGTTCAACTCCACCCATATCTCCCCTCAGCCGCCTTTTCTCCAAGCTGAAGAGCCCTAGCCGCTTTAGCCTTTCCTCATAGGGAAGTCCATCCCTTTTATCATTTTCATCGCCCTTCTCTGCACCTTTTCTAATTCCACTATATCTTTTCTGAGATGCGGTGACCAGAATTGAACACAATATTCGAGGTGCGGTCGCACCATGGAGCGATACAAAGGCATTATAACATCCTCATTTTTGTTTTCCATTCCTTTCCAAATAATACCTTACATTCTATTTGCTTTCTTAGCCGAAGCAGTTCACTGAGCAGAAGGTTTCAATTTATCATCAACGACGACAGCTAGATCCCTTTCTTGGTCCGTAACTCCTAACGTGGAACCTTGCATGACATTGCTATAATTTGGGTTCCTCTTTCCCACATGCATTACTTTGCACTTCCTCACATTAAACGTCATCTGCCATTTAGACGCCCAGTCTCCCAGTCTCGCAAGGTCCTCTTGTAATTTTTCACAATCCTCCTGCCAATTAACGACTTTGAATAACTTTGTGTTATCAGCAAATTTAATTACTTCACTAGTTACTCCCATCTCTAGGTCATTTACAAATATGTTAAAAAGCAGCGGTCCGAGAACAGACCCTTGGGGAACCCCACTAACTACCCTTCTCCATTGAGAATACTGACCATTTAACCCTACTAATTTGGTATTTATTTGTGTCCCCTGTGATTCCTTCCCTATACACTTAAACATTTTTTCATATGATCCGTGTTTTTATCTTCCCACCACTTGTCATTATGTATAACATTTGCATATTGCCATATGTTTTATGATATCTGTTATTGTTTGCATTGACATTGTACTACTGATATGTTGATGGTTTGTTCTTATCATTTTATAATTGTATTAAACATACCTGTTGATTTTTGTGCATATATTTTTATATTCTTATGATTTTATTTTGTATTTATATTTAATGATTTATTTGCTATGTTTTTTGTAGACTCCTTAGGCAACTGCTTAGGAGCTGAAACACAGTAACTGTGTCAAGTCCTTTTGGGTCATTGCAAATAAACATTACTTACTACCATTCCTCGTGTCTTCCTTGTGGTTTTTGGAAGTGCCATCTTTGCCCCACTCCATGGTTGATTCTACTGTTTTGTCATACACCCAGTCTACAGAAACTATTTGGGATTCTTGTGGTACCGTGAACCACGACACAAAGAAAGAGATTGTGGAATACAAGAATGGGAATCCGCATCTTTGGTAACAGTCCATCACCAGCAGTGGTTACTTATGGGATCAGGAGAACAGACCAAGGAGAAAAAGTATATAATACAGACAACAAACACTTTGTAGAAAGAGAGTACTTTTTGGGGATCTTGCCAGGTATTTGTGACCTGGATTGGCCACTGTTGGAAACAGGATGCTGGGCTTGATGGACCTTTGGTCTTTCCCAGTATGGCAATACATATGTACTTATGTACTTACGAGTTTTATGTAGATGATGGATTGAAGTCCTTATCTACCAGAAAGGAAGGTATTGACTTGTTAAAGAGAACACAAGCAATGCTAGCAGAGGCTAATCTAAGACTTCAGAAAACCACATCAAACACTGTGAAAGTGATGAAAGCATTTGCTACAGAGGATTATGCAAAAGATTTGAAAGATCTATATCTAAAAGTAGATACACCTCCACTTCAGTGAAGCCTTGGATTACACTGGGACTTAAAAAGAGATGTTTTTACCTTCCAAGTCTCAACCCAAAAGAAACCCTATACTCGTTGAGGTGTCTTATCTACAGTCAACAGTCTATATGATCTACTGGGATTCAATGCTCCAGTTACCATGCAAGGGAAATCTTTATTAAGAGAACTGTCTCAAAGTGGTGGGATGGGTAGGATGACCCACTACCATCAGAAATGAAACAGGAATGAGAAAAATGGAAAAATTCCCTAAAGACTCTTGAACAATTATATGTTCTACACACATACATTCCTACTCCATTCAATACTGCCAGATGCAGAGAAATTTGCATCTTCTCAGACACTTCTGTAAAAGCCATAGCCTACTTGAAAGCAACAGACACAGAAGGAATGTCTTGTTTGGGCTTTATCTTCAGCAAGGCTAAGCTAGCACCACAGCCCAACCATACCATCCCATGCTTAGAATTATATGGAGTAGTACTGGCAACAAAAATAGCAGCAATGATAACCAGTGAAATGGACATTCAAGAAGACACCTGTCACCAAAGTGGTATCAAAGATGCAGATTCAGAATTATCAATGACAAGTTAGCACCACCATGGATTTTAACACCAGCCATACTCCTGACACAAAAGTCAGACACAATTCTTACTGCACCAGAGAAGTTTAAAAGCAAAGACACTTACAACCATCTCTGGAAAGAAGTCTAGAACCTGGCAAATGCTTTTTGGAAATTGTTGGAAGTGAGAGTACCTTCCAACTCTGCAGTATCGAAGCAAATGGCAATCCAGAAAGTCTAACACAAAAAAGGAAGTCCAAATCTCCCGTAAAAACAGAACAAACCACAAAAAAAGGCGGAAGAAAGACCAAAAACGAACCAGACAGCAAGGGAGTAAAATCGCCAGAAAAGTTTAATGGGACCCTACACGGTCCGTGTTTCGGCCAACAGGCCTTCCTAAGGGGTCTAAAATAAACAACATATATAAATTAACATATATACAACTCAAATATTCCAAATTGATACATCGAAAATAACACATAAAACAATTCAAATTAACAATAGATCTAAAAAGATTGCTATCAGTGAAATACTATAGCATCTATGCACACATATATAAAATATATAAAAAATATATAAAATAGTGATATGCTGAGAACAAAAGAAGAGAGAAGAAGAAGAAGAAGAGAATCATGACAATGCTAATATGTAATGAAGGACATCTCCTTGTGCTACATAGATATGACATAGTAATGTAACATCGTTTAAAATATTCCAAATTTTCATAGCAAGCAAGCGAAAATAGTTAACAACATATACAAAATTGATCGAAAAAAGATCGAAAAAAGGAAGGAAGGAAGAAAACAAAATGTGCAAACTGATCTTAACAGAGAAAATACACTCTTAGCAAATGACAGCAATATGTTATATGAGAATAATCTTTAAAACGTAAGATTATATTAATAGACATCACTAGAGCCAATAGGAGACCGATGCATAAGAATCATAACTTTATGACCTACCCTGGGTCTGACGTTTACAAGTAAGCTTCCAAGATATTCATAAAACAAAAATACTGCAGAATAAATAAATAAAAAGGTTAGACAGAAAGGTATAGAATATGAATGGTTCAACATATATTGTACTGCAGACGTTCAAAGGATAAGTAATGAATAAGTAAAAATGTGAAAATATGTATAAATGTATGTACGTATATCAGCATTTATTGAAGAAATGTCATAATTATAAATTAATTAAAAGATTGTATTGCCAAACCTTTTGAACATAAGCTTATGTAAAAACAATGATATGAATATAGACACATAATAATATAGAGACCAGAAAGGAAAGCCAGAAACAAAAGGTAAGATAGGTGAAGAAGTTAAAGAGACCTAAAGACAAAATATGATATTACTAAAAATTATATCAAGAATGGCCTTACAACGTGAAATAACGATGGAATTATAAAAATGAGGAAGACCAGAAATGGTGTACCGTATGTGACATCTTTGAAAGGAACGGAAGCGCTAGACTGATGTAAGCAAGAAAAGTAAAATGATAATAATAATGGTTGTGACAGGCTCGTACAACACGACGTGATCAGCCATTCAGTATCCATAACTTCCACCCGCCCTGCATAGAAAAAACATCTAGCGGTGGCATACATAGAATTTACAAGCGAGAGCGTGTGTGTTTTATAATGCTGCCATGAATCTAATGCCCGTGGCTCTCTCTCATCAGAAAAGGAAAATTATATAAGTTAAGCACCGTATATGTATTATAGCTACTGAAAAATACAAGTAAATTAAACATAAGCTGAAAAACAATTATACAAAAAATGAATAAAAGGCCGGAGACAAAAGAAAAAGAAAAAGGAAGAAGAAAGCCGAACGGCGCTATAGCTGTCTCCTTAAATATACCTTAGTGCCATCACGAAAAGATACTATATCTAAAAGTAGTTGCAGTTAAGCTTTAAATACAGATAATGAAGATGCGGGAGCTTATAACTATCACGTTCTTTTAATGTCTGAAAAACTTACCGCTGATGCTGTCTAATGGCGAACATGAGCGTATGCGCTAGTAAAAAACTAGACCAACTGGAACCGCTGTCATTTAAAAGAAAATAACATGGCGTAACCATCGAATCAAATTGGTTGATGACGTGACCAACCGTTCCAAAACAATTAGTGACGTATACAGAGCACATCAGAGCGAAAGTTCTAGTTTACTACAAGAAAAAGAGAAAGAACTATAGGAGAAATGCAGGCTTAGCATGCAGACGGCAGACTGCTTGTGTGTACGGAGAGAGGAGTAAAAGAGTAGGGCGAATATAGAGTTCAAGAGCATGGACATAGTGGGGACTAGTAGCAACGAATATCTGCATAAAAATGTAATTATGAATATAAATGTATAATAGTATTGTAGACATTAAAAATGTATGAAAAATAAAAATAAAAAATAAAAGTCTTTAATGAAAATGTATGTAAGCATAAAATTTAATATATTATAATATAGCAAAAAATTATAAAGGGAATAATATCAATCTGATATATTATAAAGAGCATATTAATGCGTAATGATAATGTAAACAAATAATGAAAGAAATTGAAAATAATAAAGAAAAAAGGAAAATGAAGGGTTAGAAAGGGAAAAACAAATTTATACGTCAGAATCAGGTGATCAATAAAAAATGATCATAAAAAATGAACTAATTCCAAATCCTTATTTAGCCCTTTTGGAGATACTGTTCCTAACTGATAAATAATTCGTTGTTCAGCTCTCAACAATGTTTTGTCTAAATCACCACCACGCCATCCTTTCTTGAAAGTTCTAAAAACAAAAAATTTTAAATCATCGCAGGTATGTTCGGCTTTTATCCAGTGTTCCACAAGGGGAGCCGATTGAATTTGTCTTTTAATACAGCTACGGTGTTCTATGATGCGGACTTTTATCATCCTATTGGTTTTACCAACATATAGCAATCCACATGGGCACTGGATAATATATATCACATTCTGTGTCCTGCAGTCACTGTTAAAGTTGAGTTTATAACACATACTAGTGGTTGGATGAACGAATTCATCAAGAGTTAATGAATGGGGGCAAACTGAGCAGGAGTTACAGGGTTTATGACCTGTCTTGATCTCTACCGATCTATCCTGAATGGGGAGAGCTGATGGAACTAAATGGTCTCTCAGATTAGGATTTTTGGAAAAGGCAAACGTGGGTGAAATATCACTGAAACAAGAATGTGTCTGCACTATGTGCCAATGCTCTTTAATGATTTTCTTAAAATGATGGCCAAGTGATGAGAAACGGAAAGTACAGACAATATCAGGTGTCTCCCTGGTCTTGGTGCCAGTTTTTAACAGATCTTCTCTAATGCTGTTACATGCTTTATGAAAACCGTTTTTGATACATTTTCTAGGGTATCCCCTCTGAACAAATCTGTCAGAGAGAAGTTTAGATTGTTTAAGAAAGTCCTCTGGGTCAGCACATACTCTTTTGAGTCTTAGAAATTGACAGAGGGGAAGGTTATCTTTTAATGCACGATTGTGGTAACTAGTGTAATGTAAATAACAGTTTTTATCAGTCGGCTTTTTGGACAATGAGGTAGTTAACCAATACTTATCTTTTATGACCCACACACCCAGGAAAGGAATCCTTTCCATGTCATACTGCATTTTGAACTTAAGGTTTGCATCAAGATTGTTTAGCCAGACATGGAATTCCTTCAGAGATTCAATGCTACCATTCCATAAAATAAAGATGTCATCAATGTAGCATTTATATAGTTTGATCTTTTGTTTATAGGGGTGGTCTTCAAGAAACAATCTTTCAAACTTTGCAACATAGAGGTTGGCTATATCAGGTGCCATAGTGGCCCCCATTGCGGTACCTTTCACCTGTAAATAAAAATTGCCATTAAAGGCAAAATAATTTTTAGTGAGCGCTAAGGTGGCCATGGTCAAAATGAAACGGTTAGGAATTCTGGTATTGGTACGTCTATCACGTAAAGTTTCTTCTATGATGACCAATGCTTCAAGTTGCGGGATATTTGTATACAACGACTCTATGTCTAAGGTAACCAGAATTGATCCCTCCAAGTCACCATCATATTCTTGAAGAATATTAATGAAATCTGCCGTGTCACGTATGTAAGATTTTATACAAGGAATATATGGTCTTAAAAAATAATCCGTAAAGATAGATAGTGGTTCTAAGACAGAACCATTTCCTGAAACGATAGGGCGGCCTGGGGGATTATCTATATTTTTATGAATCTTAGGTAGAATATAGATAGTAGGGATGGTGGGATGGTCTGTTATCAAAAACTGTTGTTCCTTAGGTGTGAGGAAACCCATCTTGCCAGCGTATTCAACTATCTCAATGATCTCTTTTTTTAGGGTTTCTGTGGGATCTTGTTGAAGCTGAATATAAAAGTTGGTGTCATTTAACTGCCGCATGATCTCGGCGCTATATGACGATCTGTCCATAACCACTAAACCACCTCCTTTGTCAGCCGGTTTGATTACTATATCCCTGTTAAAGGCGAGGGATTGTAAAGCCATGTTCTCTTCCCTTGTTAAATTTTTATAGGGCTTTCTGGCCCTGCTCTTTTCTAATTTGGAAATATCTCTAAGTACCACTTCATGGAAAGTCTTGATGATAGGATCTACGGGTCCTGGGGGAACCCATTTTGATGGTTTTTTGACTACAGACATATCGGAATGGGTGGCATTATTTACTGAGAAGAAATGTTTAATTGTAATTTTCTCTGGAATTTAAATAAATCAATACGTGTCTGAAATTCATCATAATTACATGTAGGAGGAAAAGAGAGGCCTCTTCTCAATATGTCATTTTCTATTAGTGTAAGATTGTGCTGTGATAAATTGAAGATAGGGATGTCATCTACCAACCTTGGCGAGGACCCCTTTGTCCTCTTCCTCTGCCTCTTCCGCGATTCCTGTATTGCGGGGCAACATTGTGGACCGGTGGAGTTTGTCCAATATTGGGAATGTGTCTGTCTCTCCAAGGATGCTCGTTCTGCCAAATTTGTTCTAAAAAATGTGATGAGACAGAGTGTGTGGCGGGGCTAGAGGGAGGGGATGTGAAGGGTTCATCATCCGACATACTTCGTATTCACTTACGACTTCTATTTATCTCTGAGGTTCTTCTCCTATTGGCTCTAGTGATGTCTATTAATATAATCTTACGTTTTAAAGATTATTCTCATATAACATATTGCTGTCATTTGCTAAGAGTGTATTTTCTCTGTTAAGATCAGTTTGCACATTTTGTTTTCTTCCTTCCTTTTTTCGATCTTTTTTCGATCAATTTTGTATATGTTGTCAACTATTTTCGCTTGCTTGCTATGAAAATTTGGAATATTTTAAACGATGTTACATTACTATGTCATATCTATGTAGCACAAGGAGATGTCCTTCATTACATATTAGCATTGTCATGATTCTCTTCTTCTTCTTCTTCTCTCTTCTTTTGTTCTCAGCATATCACTATTTTATATATTTTTTATATATTTTATATATGTGTGCATAGATGCTATAGTATTTCACTGATAGCAATCTTTTTAGATCTATTGTTAATTTGAATTGTTTTATGTGTTATTTTCGATGTATCAATTTGGAATATTTGAGTTGTATATATGTTAATTTATATATGTTGTTTATTTTAGACCCCTGAGGAAGGCCTGTTGGCCGAAACACGGACCGTGTAGGGTCCCATTAAACTTTTCTGGCGATTTTACTCCCTTGCTGTCTGGTTCGTTTTTGGTCTTTCTTCCGCCTTTTTTTGTGGTTTAATCCAGAAAGTCTAACATCAAAGAAGGAGACCTTGTCCTGCTTAAACAAAGTCAATCCCAGTGCAATAGTTGGCCTTTGGGCCTTGTGATCAAGACCTTTCCTAGCCAGGATCGTAAAATCCGCATGATAGAAATGAAGATGGTTAACCAAGGAAAAGCAAAGACTTTAATCCGACCAGTTACTGAAGTGGTGCTGCTCGTACTTCACAAAGAGACGTGAATGTCCACTTCAGAGACTCAGAGACCTTTTCTCTCCTCTCTTTAATGTCGTTTGTTTTGTGATGTCTGTTTCTCGTTTCAGCTCCTGTGAGACAGAGAGAAGAAGTAGCCTGGATGAAGTAAAGCCTGAGACGATAAGAAATTTGTCAAGCTAATAAAGATCCAGCTTACAAGGGCTTGCATGCCCATAATGTTTGAATATTGGTAAAGGGTTAATAATGGTATCCTCTGATACCAGACAGGGAGTGTACAACCTCAATTACATGGGGCAGCTTATGCTGTCTGTGTATAACGGATTACATGCCTGTATATTTTACTAAGCTGTATATATGGACCAGGTCCCTGCATTTCTGTAGTCCTTAGGTGATGGGCCCTCTCTGGGCACCTGTACTCTATTCCTAGTGCCTTATGGAACCTTTCTGGTTTGCTTGGCTGTTTTATTTATTAATTCCTGATGTCAGTGACATATCTTAAAGGTATTCAGGGGGTAAATCTATAAATGTAGTGCCAATATTTAGGTGCCTAAATGCATGTAAATGACCAGAATATTGGAATACATGTGTGTATGTGTCTATATACCTTCAGGCATGCCAATATTCCAGCTGTGAACTATGCTATGAAATGGTGCCTAAATGCATTGGTGTGATGTTTGCAGATGCTTACACCCATGGATGGAGTTATAATTGCCTCATCTACTCAGTCACTTGCCTCCTATCCCCACAATTCTTAATTTCTCAGCCACTCACTTACTCAGGCCCACAGTCATGTACTACCCTCATGCCCTTGCTTTTTCACTAGCCTCCCTGTTTTCCCCTGCTTACTCAATCAGTCTTTGCCACCAATATTCCCCAATCAACTCATCCAGTTTCCTCTCACCAATCACCCCCACCCACCCTTTCAGTCAATCAGACCCACTACCTATTAATAATTTGCCCAGCTCCATTAAGCTCCCTTGACAATCTCAATACCTCCACTACTCACAATCACACACATCTGTACCACACACTGCTAGCATGAAACATGTTTGTATAATTCTTACTGGAAGATATACAGAAAGACCAAACTCGAAAATGTCTTTAGAAATAAATTTGGCTTTTTTACATTTTCGAGTTTGGTCTTTCTGTATATCTTCCGGGTATTTTTTTGTTTTGTTTTCTCTGGTGGTTTTATGGGAGATTTGGACTCTCTTTGTTGTTGTTGTATAATTCTTACAGCATGCAATTTTTAATTTGTTATAATTTTGTTCATGTTCCTCATCTGAAACCTAGAAATTATCTTGGGGTTTTATCTCATAGGTCCCAGAAATCTCTTATATCTCTCTGTCTAATCCGTGTCTTTGCTATTAGGAAGAGATTCTTTGCCACAAAATTAACTAGAAAAAGTGAGTATACCTTTATTTATATTTTAATGAAGAATGCATGCAAACCAATATACAGCTATTGAACAGGAGGACTTAATGGTCTATACAGTTTTATTAGCTGAAAGTAGAAGTTTTGTACTGTTGGGTCTAAACTGCTTCATCACTATTCCACAGTCCAAATTATTTAAAACAAAATGTGATTTAAGATTAATTATTTAATATAATTCTATCAGCAGTCTTAAGGGGGTCATTTGTAAAAGCATTTTCTCTGTGTAAAGTATGCTCTGCACATAGAAGATGACTGGTAAAATTGAATGGGTGCATATGCATATAAAAAGTAGGTGGGCAGAAACATAGGCCCTCTTTTACTAAGGCACGCTCACGTTTTTAGCGTGCACTAAAATTGTGGGCACAGTAAAGGTTAGAGACACCCATTGGAATGCATGGGTGTCTCTAACATTTAGCGCGCCCACAATTTTAGCGTGCCCTCAATTTTAGCGTGCACTAAAAATGTGAGCGCTTTTGTTTAGCAGGAGCAGCAATGCGATGTGTGTATATTTATAAAGTATGCCCCTAAATGCATACCGTATATTGCATATACATATTTTTCCCTGTCTTGAAGGAAGCACAAATTTGTGCATGAGCATATGTATGCTGCTGTGGATAGTTCTTGGTTCTTGTTTTATAAATACCAGATAACCAGGGCGTTTTTGCTAGCAAAAGAAGTTGTGGGTACTCAAATGCCAAACCATCTTTCAGGGGTGGGGGAATCACTGAGGGACATGCTCCACAATAGCCAAGCCTCCTGGAACGAGCCACAGAATCTACGAATAGGCAGCATTGGTGTTCAGAGCCTTGGTTCTCTTGTTACTACTTGGAGACCGTGGGTCAATTTTAGTAAGCAGTGGAAAAGGTACCAGTACTCAGTACTCCCGAGCACCCCCTGAAAAAAGCCCTGGAGATGCCAAACCAAAATGGAGATTAAAAAAAAAACAACCCTACATAAAAAATACAAAAGAAAATAAAAAGTAGGAGTAGCCCAAAGAATTTCCAGCACAATAGATATGAAAACACTCTTTTATTGTCAATAGGAGTGTTTTAATACCTGTTGTGCTGGAAGTTCTTTGGCACATCCCTTCTTTGTTTTCTTTTTGTTTTTTTTTTTGCATATTGTATAAAAGCACATAAACATTTATTTTAACTTTATGATTCTTTTGACATCTACATAGATAAAGTTAACCCCAAAGTGAATTTAGAGCAGAATATATGAAGCTGTTCTTTATGAGCAGAAAAGGAAAGAAGCAATAAGTTCACTATCTTCCTGAAAATGTGAATCTAATTTAGGAATTGGAATATGATGTAAGTTGTAGCTTTTACTGACTGTGTCTTACATACATAGTTTCTTTAACACCTGGATAGATATGAATATCCACCGAGGTTTTAAAGAAATAATGTCTCTGCCTATTTGCACTTAATATTCTATTTGTATGTGATCTATGATCCTCACCAAAAAGGGATGCTTGCTATACTATCTAAAACTTGTATAAGGACATGGTCTCTTTCTGTCACTAGACTAGCCTTAAGGAACTCTTTTCCAATAGAACTGCATTTACAGACAGATTATCTAAAGTTTTGTAGTGTATTTTTATATTTCTGCATACATGAATTGATTTGATATTTATGGGCAAGATATTTCCATAGTAGATATTTGGAAACTGTTTGCAGGACTGAGGAGATGTTGCAGAAGATAGTCACTCAGCAACTGCAACTTTACCAGACAGTGAAAAGATTAGCGGACCTTGATAATAAGGTAGCCACTATCAAAGCTAGGCTTAAAGTCCTTGAACCTGAGTACTTCTTAATCAGGCTACTGGGATCTTAGGCATTAAAGATATCGTTTCAAGTTATTATAAATGGAGGCCTTGGAAAATATATTGAGAGAATAGAATCGCAATTTTCTTAATTTTCCACATCTGGGAGTTTGTGCCAGTTTTTTTTTATAAAGACACAGGGGGTCATGTTCAATGCAAATAGACTTACCAAGTTCCATAGGTTACTGTTTAACTTTGTAAGTCTATGTGCTTTGAAAATACACCTCATAAGCTCTTATGTTTGTAACTCCCCCTCCCCACTTAGTCTAGGTACCTGCCTAGACTATGTTTGGGGTAGTAGGACAAGGGATGCACATTCTTATTTATTGGTTACTAGCAAAACAGGCCCGTTTCTGACACAAATGAAACGGGCACTAGCAAGGTTTTTCTCGGAGTGTGTATGTTTGAGAGAGAGAGAGTGTGTGAGAGTGACTGTGTGTGAGAGAGAGTGAATGTGCGAGTGTGTGTGTGACAGAGAGAGAGTGAGACTGCTGGGTGCGAGTGTGTCTCCTCTGTCCCCTGCCCCCCTGAAGCCACCCAGCGATTCTCCTCTGTCCCCTGCCCCCCCTGTAGCCACCTAGCGATTCTCCTCTCTCCCCTGCTCCCCCTCCAGCCACCCATCGATTCTCCTCATTCCTCTGTTTACCTCCGTCGAAGCGGCCGCGTCTTTGAAAGCCCTTCCCATCTGTAGCCTTCCCTTCGACTTCATTCCCTCTGAGTCCCGCCTGCTGAAGTCATTTCCTCTTTCTGCGAGGGCAGGACTCTGAGGGAACGACCTCGAAGGGAAGGCTATAGACGTTGAGGTTGTGTCTCGTGCTGCTATCCTGTGGTTGGTCAGTGCTGTTTGTGACGAACCCGGAAGTGCGTGACGTCAATTCAGGAGATGGATACTGCGTTAAAAGCAGCACGAACCCTTCAAACTTTCACTGCCACGGAGTCAGCTTCAGAACGTTGGAGGTGCTCTTTATTATATAGGATGGGACCAGGGAGAACTAGGATTTCCCAAGGGGGCCAAGCAAGATCTACATCAGACTTCACACTTCATATAATGATGGAGTCCACACCAGTTCTTTTGCTGAAACTCAAACATTTACTGTCCTTCAGTTGATAAGGGTACAGATTCAACCATTTCAAACATATGGCCAACTATATACAAAAGCTTTCTCCTCTTCTCCATTCATACATCAAAACACATACAGATTCTCCATATTCTTCTTGTTACTCAAGGTGACGGCATGGCTTACACATTTCTTTGCATCTGCTGTTAGTGATAATCAGATGTTAGCTATTCACAAGATTAAATGAATTGGTAAACTTAGATGTGCCGTGGTATCTAGAAGACAGACGTAGAGGGGCATAATCGAAAACGGGCCACACATCTCTAAGGACGCCCATCTCCGGGAGCGTCTACGAGAAGGGGCGGTCCGAACCGTATTTAAAAAAAAGATGGGCGTTAAAATAGCTCCCAGGTGCATAGCACCCTTCCCTTGTGTGCTGAGCCCCCCAACTCCTGCCCAAAACCCACTGCCCACAAGTCTACACCATTACCATAGCCCTAAGGGGTGAAGGGGAGCACCTACATGTGGGTACAGTGGGTTTTGGGGGGGTTTGGAGGGCTCAGCATTAAGCACCACAAGTGTAACAGGTAGGGGGGATGGGCCTGGGTCCACCTGGTTGAAGTCCACTGCACCCACTAACAACTGCTCCATAGACCTGCATACTGCTGTGATGGAGCTGGATATGACATTTGAGGCTGGCATACAGGCTGGAAAAAAAAGTTTTGAAAGTTCTTTTTTTTGTGGTAGGAGGGGGTTGGTGACCACTGGGGGAGTCAGGGGAGGTCATCCCCGATTCCCTCCGGTGGTCATCTGGTCATTTAGGGCACTTTTTGGGGACTTGTTCGTGAGAAAAAAGGGTCCAAAAAGTGACCTAAATTTACGCTAAAACCGCCCATTTTTTTCGATTATCGGCAGAAAGCGCCCATCTCTCCTTGGCCAATAACCATGCCCCAGTCCCGCCTTCACCACACCTCCGACACGCCCCCGTCAACTTTGTTCATCTCCGCGATGGAGTGCAGTTGAAAGCGCCCAAAATCGGCTTTCGATTATACCGATTTGGGCGCGTTTGCGAGATGGACGCCCATCTCCCAATTTGCTTCGAAATCTGGGCACCCATCACTTTCGATTATGAGGCAGATGATGTTATTATATGTTACAAAACAGTTATTTACTCCTTCTGCATATGCTGGTTACAATAGTAGGTTGCCTGGATATCGCTATGAATAAATCCTCTCTCATTACAGCACCAAGGAAGGGAAGATAATGCTGCCACCAGGACCTTCCCCCTATTACCACAAACCCTCCTACTGTTCCACAAGCTTGCAGAGGCTTTTCACTATTCCCTAAGTTCTCTTCCTCTCTGGAAATGTCCAGTGCTAGAACATGTGATTTCCTGATAGATGCAGAAAACAGCAATTTTACAGAAAGGCTCCAAAAGAACTGACTCCAAGCTGCCTATCTGTTGAGTGCAGGGGCATAGCTACCATCGAGCAAGCTGAAAAAATGCCCAGGGATGCTCAAAGGTAGGGCCTGTCTGAAGCTGCACTCGAGTCCCCTCCCTCTGTACCTGGGTCCAGCATAACTCCCCTCCACCAAACCTCCACACACTGCAATGGGGGTCATGGCAAATTCATCCTGAAAGCTGCCACAGTGGCCGGTGGAGGAGTCTTTCCTCTGCTGCATCCCACCTCTTTCATGCAACTTCCTGTGGGCGGGATGCAGCAGAGGGGGGAGGGGGGAAGAGAGAGAGAGAGTACTGGTTTATTCTGGTGTGTCATAACCAGCGTTGCCAGATGGGCAGTTTTCCGCAACCTGCCGCGGGAAACTTTTGCCTGCGGCAGGTTGCGGTTTTTTGGGCTGGTTTTGGTTTTTTTGTGCGGGTTTTGGGGCGGTTTTTCGGCCGGCGGGGGGTGGGGCTAATGGCGACTGAGGCGGGGTTTGTGATGTTTTGGGCGGGGTTTGCCGACGTTTTGGGCGGGGTTTGCCGACGTTTTGGGCGGGGCAATGATGGTGAGGGCGGGGCTGATGACGGCGGGGGCGGGGTGATGATGGAAGGGGTGGGGCTGATGACGGCGGGGGCAGGGGTGATGACGGAAGGGGCGGGGTTGATGAGGGCGGGGTTGGGGGTGATGACGGAAGGGGCGGGGGTGATGACGTCGGGGGTGGGGTGTGTGCGGTTTTTGGGCGGGTTTTGGGCTGTTTTGTGTGGGAATTTTTTTTTTTATATGGCAACCCTGGTCATAACTCCTAATGAAAGGAGAAGAGTATAATGATGGCTGATGTTTAAACTGAGCAATGCTAGTGGAAAAATCTGTATTTTGGAAAAGGCAAAGTGGAGTTAAATTAAAACTGTCAGGGAAAAGGGGATATATCTTGTTACATAGAATTACAATTCCTAGGTTTAAGGATTAAGAAGTTAATTCCCAAAGCTGTGAGGGGAGAACAGTGTTATGAGAATTTTGGTTTTCACATGAGTTTATGCTAAAACCTCGTTTATTTTGTTATTACTACTTAGTGTATACTATCCTGCATCACTCTTTGTACTGTTAATCACAATAAGTTGTTAGCTACATTGAACCTGATCTATTGGAATAATGTAGGGCCCTGATGGCGAACCTATGACACGCGTGTCAGCACTGACACGCGTAGTCATTTTCGATGACACGCGGCGCCGCCGCAGTGTGGTCCGCCCAGTGCTCCCCTGCTCACTCCCTGCTGTTTGCACCGACCCCTGCCTCGTAAAACTTATTTTTTCGCGAACCGGCAGACTGAAGAAATAAAACAAACAGCTGACAGGCTTGCCTCCTTCGATCGCGTCGGCCGCTTCCTTTCCCTGCATTCTCAGCGTGTCCCGCCCTCGAGGAAAGGAAATGACATCAGAGGAGGGCGGGACGCGCTCAGAATGCAGGGAAAGGAAGCGGCCGACGCGATCGGAGGAGGCAAGCCTGTCAGCTGTTTGTTTTATTACTTCAGTCTGCCGGTTCGCGAAAAAATAAGTTTTACGAGGCAGGGGTCGGTGCAAACAGCAGGGAGTGAGCAGGGGAGGGTGAGCAAGTGGGGCTGGGGGTGTGTGGCCAATTGGGGCTGGGGGGTGTGTGTGGGCAAGTAGGGCTGGGTGTGTGTGTGTGTGTGGGCAAGTGGGGCTGGGGGTGTGTGTGTGTGGGCAAGTGGGGCTGGGGCTGGGGGGTTGTGTGGCCAATTGAGGCTGGGGGTGTGTGTGTGGCCAATTGGGGCTGGGGTGTGTGTGTGGGCAAGTAGGGCTGGGAGTCTGTGTGTGTGGGCAAGTGGGGCTGGGGGTGTGTGTGGGCAAGTAGGGCTGAGGGTGTGTGTGTGTGTGGGCAAGTGGGGCTGGGGGTGTGTGTGTGGGGGCAAGTGGAGCTGGGGGTGTGTGTGGGCAAGTGGGGCTGGGGTGTGTGTGTGTGTGGGCAAGTAGGGCTGGTGGTGTGTGTGTGGGCAAGTAGGGCTGGGGGTATGTGTGTATGGGCAAGTGGGGCTGGGGGGCTGGGCAAGTGGGGCTGGGGTTTGAATGATCTCAGGGGCAGGTGGAGGCTGGGGCGAGTCACTGGACATTGAAGGGAGGGGGAGGATAGGGGGCAAAAGAGAATCGCTGGACATGGAGGGGATGGGATAGTAGGATAGGGGAGAGAGGAGAATGGAGAATTGCTGGACATGGATGGAAGGAGAAGGCAGGGAAGAGAGAATTGCTGGACTTGGATAGGAGAGGAGGGCAGGGGAGAGAGGAGAATCACTGGACATGGGAGGGGAGGGGAGAGGAGACATGCTGGACATGGATGGAGGGGAGGGAAGATAGGAAGGAGATGCACATGGATGGGATGGCAGGAGAGGAAGGAGAAATGCTGGAAATGGATGGAGAGGAGAGCAGAGCAGGAGATAGAGGAGAATTGCTGGACATGGATGGATGGATGGAGGGATTGGCGGGGAGAGAGGAGAAATGCTGGACATGGAAGAAGAAAGGAGGAAAGTAAAGAAATAAATGGAAAGAAAGCCCTGGAAATGGAGTTAAGAGAACAGATAGAGAGCAGCAGAATCAGACACTTGGACCAGTATGGATAGAAAACAGTCACCAGACAACAAAGGTAGAAAAAAATTATTTTATTTTCATTTTAGTGTTTGGAATTTGTCCAATTTCAGAATTTACATCTGTTGTCTTATTTTGCACTGGGTATACTGGAGCTGTAACATCTTACAGAAATGATTTATAATGAAAAAAAATCACAAGTTATTGTTTTTCTCCTATACTAGTATATTTTCAATGATGTCTGTTTATATGCGCCATGGCTGATATAAGGGGTGTGGCTAATGTGGGTATGGCTATCATAGGGGTGGAGCCATATGTGGTGACCCCACCCATAATGAGTACCAGCACCTTTTTTTCTACAAAAAATGCACTGGGTCCGCCCTCCCTCCTCGCTCCCGGAAACTAACCTTAAAGCCTCCTTTCACGTCGCAGCAAGCAGCAGCAGGGCAGGCCACTCCTTCCTTCCGTGTCCCGCCCTCGCCTGACTTAACGTCCGCGAGGGCGGAGCACAGAAGGAAGGAGGAGAGGTCTGCCCTGCTGCTGCTTGCTGCGACGTGAAAGGAGGCTTTAAGGTTAGTTCTGGGCCCGGTAGCGGGTGGAGGGGGGGGGGCCCAGCGACCTCGGGTGGGCAGCGATCTCGGGTAGGGGGGGGGCCCGGGGGCGGTCCTAGTAGCAGTGATTTTTCTCGAAGTGACACACCACCCGAGTTATGCTCGGTTTTTTGGCGAATTTTGACACATCAAGCTCAAAAGGTTGCCCATCACTGATGTAGGGTATAAATGAAATGAAACAAACAAATAAATAAATAAAGCTATGTCTTGGCTACAGTTTGTGAGGTCCTGCTGAAGCATCCAGTAGAGAAAGTGCAGGAAGGAAGCAATAAGTTGTTAGCTACATTAAACTTGATCTATTGGCATAATGTAGGGTATAAATGAAATGAAATGTAAACAAACAAACAAACAAATAAATAAATAAATAAATAAATAAATAAAGCTATGTCTTGGCTACAGTTTGTGAGGTCCTGCTGAAGCATCCAGTAGAGAAAGTGCAGTAAGGAAGATTGGGGGCAACCTTGACCTCAGGGCCCCTAGGTGGCATCAGGGATGTAGTGGCATGACTATAAAGTTATATTCTGCAACTGCCTTAAATGTTCTGTGCATATTACAGAGTTAAAAGAAAGAACTGGGGGTCCCTTTTACAAAAGCATGTTAGGAACTACACGTGTGCAGCGTGCGCTTAAACAAGACTACTGCCAGGCTACCGCACCCCTTGGTGGTAATTTTAGATTTGGCACATGCCCATAATGCCTAGATGATTTATTTATTTATTTCCTCACACGTGCATCATTTCTGGCGGTAATCAGCAGTTGGTGCTTGCCAACTGGTCACCAAGTGTGTAGCGTGAGAGCCCTTACCGCTAGATTAATGGGTGGCGTTAAGGGCTCAGGCCTGTTTTGAATGTGCGCCGGTTTCAGTTTAACCACATGCTCTTTTCCCATCCCATTAAAAAAAAATCTTTTTTTTTTTTTTGCAGACGTGGTAAAAACTGACCTGGCATACCCATTACACGCACCTACACTACCGAAGGCCACTTTTTACCACAGCTTAGTAAAAGGACACCTGGATATACAGAAATAATAGAAGCTACAAATTATAAACAAAAATTATGCCTTCCGTAGAACATATTTATGAAATAAAAATGTTTTAAAGACTTTTTGAAACATCAAATAATTATTAAGTGTTCTGATATATAATGCCAGTGAATTCCAGGACAAACCTGCTTGATTTGAGAATGAAGAACTATACATCTTACTAGATATTCTTTTCTTTGTTGAAGGAAAATACAATAACAGTTGATGCGTATTATGAAAGTCACCCCTATGAAGAGGAGCTACCAGCTCACTCATATACAGAGGGGCAATACCATATAAGATTTTAAAAATTACATGTGCACATCTTAAATTGTATTCTGGCCTTTGTTGAGAGCCAGTGTAAGTCCAAATAGAATGGAGTAACAGAATCATTCTTATGGGCTGAATAAATCAGTCAAACCTCCGTATTTTTAAATTATTTTTATTTGTCTAATCAAAGTTTAAAACAGCCTGTATAAACAATATTATAATAGTCCATTCTTGATTCAATTAAGTCTGGACTAACAGTCTAAACATAGCAGGTTCAAAATATTTATGGATAGCTCTAAGCTTTTTGAGAATACAGAAAGCAGACGGCTGAGGGGGAATTTGATTGAGGTATACAAAATCCTGAGAGGTGTAGAACAGGTAAAAGTTAATTGATTTTTCACTCTTTCAAAAAGTACAAAGGCCAGGTGGCACTAACAGAAATTACATGGAAAGACTTTTAAAACAAATAGGAGGAAATATTTTTTCACTCAGGCCCCAATGATCAAAAGTAAATGCGGGCACTAGATACCAGAATAGCAACCGCATTTATCAGTATGAGATGATCAGAGGGGTCTGGCATGAGCATGCTAGGTAATACCACAGAGTTCATTTAAATTATGTTTAAATGAGCTCTGCAGTATTATGCCTGTATGATCAGAGCACTGTTCTCTGATCTTATGGGCAGAATAGCACCTTAACCCTATGCCAGCTTGGAGCAGGTGTTAGGGTTAAGCCTCTCTTCCTCCCCCCCCTTCCATGCTAGGCAGCCCCCTACCCCCAATGACTAAGGACTACCCTGGTGGCCTAGTGCCTCTCAGGCCCCTGGACACCGACAAAGGTGGACCTCAAGCCCCTCAACCCCTCCCACAGACAGAGGCCCTGGTGGTCTAGCACCTCTGAACCCTGACCTGACCCGATCCCCCACCCCCAACAGAAGAGAGGGCTGGAGATATGGTGGACCTCCAGCCCCCCACCTGGTGGTCTAGTACCCCCCTATGTTCTAGCAGCCCTAAACCCCCCTGTATCTTGAGATGATGGAGGAGCGAGTAGCACTCTCGCCTCCATCTAGGTCTGCCTCCAAAATGGTGGCACCTTGGGGCTATTTAATGGGGTTTGGGCTGTTAGACCACCAGGGTGGCACTACACCATCAGGTGTGAGCTGAATGTCCACTGGGCCTCTAGCCCTCTCATCTGTCAGAAGGTAAGGTCTTCTGCCAGGGGGTAGGAGGTCTTCCATTGGGGGGGGGAGGAGGTGGGTTGTGTCAGGTCAGGGTTGGGGGGTGCCAGACCACCAGGGCCTTTGTCAAGAAGGGGGTTGAGGTGGGAGATTTGGAAGTCCACGGGATCTCCAGTCCGCATCTGTATGTTTGACAGGTCCAGCATTTTGTTTGACAGCCTGGACCTGTCAAACAAATTTTGTAGGAGGATTTTGTGTTTAATTCCTACCACAGAAAGAAAATAAAGAAGACATGAACTTCCAGCTTTATATGTAACTGAAGGCACAGGAAAAGTTAATAAATTTGGGCAAAATTCATCAAAGAGTTTATAAACTCAACACGCCAGTTTATAAGATATTCGAGTTTTAACAGGGAATCAATGTAAACTCATTAGACAAGAAGTCGCATGGTCAAATCTTTTTGTTTTGCCAAGAATCAACTTGGTCGCATTGTTCTACAAGACAACTGTAAAAGCAAAATAGAACAAAAAGAAGTCCTATCAACATTAAGCGAAGACAGAGAAAGTGGAGAGCCTTGAGGCACTCCACATGGTAATATTCAACCAGTAGAGAATTTGTTAGCCAGAGAGTTTACTTGGGGTTTTATAGACAGATGATTTACCACCTCCACTCCCAAAGAGACCCCATAGCTTAACTATACCACCTCACCAATCCACTCTAATCTGAAAATCATCTTTCTATACCTATTTTATTAATACTTCTTTCCATCCTTAATCTCTTTGCATCAACAATTGTATCTGACATCCTGGTATGGCCATAACAGACCTCTGTAAGCCACATTGAGCCTGCAAATAGGTGGGAAAATGTGGGATACAAATGCAATAAATAAATAAAAATCCTTGATGAAGATTCAATAATTATCAAATCTAATAGTAAAACTTTGAGAATGCAATATAAAATGGGTAGAACCTATCCATAAAAAACTTAGGGGCTGATATTCAGACCACAGGAGTTAGCCCAGCTAACTCCCGTGGTCACCTCTAAACCCATTTCCGGTGATCAGCATTGATAACTGGTTTAGTTTTGGCTGGTTAGAAAATAACTGGCTATGTTGATATTCAAACTTAAGTCAGTTATCTTCTAACCAGCCAAAGATATTTCACATATTCATGCGGCCAGATATAGCCAACTATCTGCTAGCTGCTAACTGGTGATATTCAACGGGAGATAGCCAGTTATACCCACTGAATACCGTTTGATATCCAATTATGGGGCATTTAACCGGCAGGTGCCTCTCCTGGCTGGCTAAATGCTTTTGAACATTGGGGGGTTAGTTTTATCACTGTTCAATTTGAGTCAACAGGATGAACTCCTTTCTTTGTTATCCAGTCTACAGAAACTGAAAACAGTACATTCAGCCTGTCAAAATCTGTTCCCAGTGATTACAGCAAGATGTTAAGCAGGGAAGGCGATAAAGAAACCTGCTGGACTCCACAACTACAGTGGGGGAAATAAGTATTTGATCCCTTGCTGATTTTGTAAGTTTGCCCACTGACAAAGACATGAGCAGCCCATAATTGAAGGGTAGGTTATTGGTAACAGTGAGAGATAGCACATCACAAATTAAATCCGGAAAATCACATTGTGGAAAGTATATGAATTTATTTGCATTCTGCAGAGGGAAATAAGTATTTGATCCCCCACCAACCAGTAAGAGATCTGGCCCCTACAGACCAGGTAGATGCTCCAAATCAACTCGTTACCTGCATGACAGACAGCTGTCGGCAATGGTCACCTGTATGAAAGACACCT
The DNA here is from genome assembly GCF_901765095.1 of Microcaecilia unicolor. Classification (NCBI taxonomy): domain Eukaryota; kingdom Metazoa; phylum Chordata; class Amphibia; order Gymnophiona; family Siphonopidae; genus Microcaecilia; species Microcaecilia unicolor. The sequence continues at coordinate 95,721,452 of NC_044037.1, read as the reverse complement.
GTCCACAGACTCAGTGAATCAGTCAGACTCTAACCTCTACGAAATGGCCAAGAGCAAGGAGCTGTCTAAGGATGTCAGGGACAAGATCATACACCTGCACAAGGCTGGAATGGGCTACAAAACCATCAGTAAGACGCTGGGCGAGAAGGAGACAACTGTTGGTGCCATAGTAAGAAAATGGAAGAAGTACAAAATGACTGTCAATCGACAAAGATCTGGGGCTCCACGCAAAATCTCACCTCGTGGGGTATCCTTGATCATGAGGAAGGTTAGAAATCAGCCTACAACTACAAGGGGGGAACTTGTCAATGATCTCAAGGCAGCTGGGACCACTGTCACCACGAAAACCATTGGTAACACATTACGACATAACGGATTGCAATCCTGCAGTGCCCGCAAGGTCCCCCTGCTCCGGAAGGCACATGTGACGGCCCGTCTGAAGTTTGCCAGTGAACACCTGGATGATGCCGAGAGTGATTGGGAGAAGGTGCTGTGGTCAGATGAGACAAAAATTGAGCTCTTTGGCATGAACTCAACTCGCCGTGTTTGGAGGAAGAGAAATGCTGCCTATGACCCAAAGAACACCGTCCCCACGGTCAAGCATGGAGGTGGAAATGTTATGTTTTGGGGGTGTTTCTCTGCTAAGGGCACAGGACTACTTCACCGCATCAATGGGAGAATGGATGGGGCCATGTACCGTACAATTCTGAGTGACAACCTCCTTCCCTCCGCCAGGGCCTTAAAAATGGGTCGTGGCTGGGTCTTCCAGCACGACAATGACCCAAAACATACAGCCAAGGCAACAAAGGAGTGGCTCAGGAAGAAGCACATTAGGGTCATGGAGTGGCCTAGCCAGTCACCAGACCTTAATCCCATTGAAAACTTATGGAGGGAGCTGAAGCTGCGAGTTGCCAAGCGACAGCCCAGAACTCTTAATGATTTAGAGATGATCTGCAAAGAGGAGTGGACCAAAATTCCTCCTGACATGTGTGCAAACCTCATCATCAACTACAGAAGACGTCTGACCGCTGTGCTTGCCAACAAGGGTTTTGCCACCAAGTATTAGGTCTTGTTTGCCAGAGGGATCAAATACTTATTTCCCTCTGCAGAATGCAAATAAATTCATATACTTTCCACAATGTGATTTTCCGGATTTAATTTGTGATGTGCTATCTCTCACTGTTACCAATAACCTACCCTTCAATTATGGGCTGCTCATGTCTTTGTCAGTGGGCAAACTTACAAAATCAGCAAGGGATCAAATACTTATTTCCCCCACTGTAGTTCTCCTAGGAGCTGGCAAACCTTCTTGCTTCTTACCACTATAGCATTGAGTAGACAAGAAAGAAGAAACAGCCATTTTCTGTTACTGTGTCTTTCTTCACTGTTGTGGCTGATTATTATGCTGTGGTAATTGGTCTCTCTTTATTTTGTATCTGACTGCAGCAGAGGTTCTAGCTGCTGTCAAAGGTGGAGAATGGTCTGCTGAGACTTGCTAATGTGTCTATTTCTATTTTTAGTCAGTTATATACAAAGCAGGAATAGGCCATACCAGAGCACCTTAAGGTCATCACAGCCACACTATTGAGTATATTGCTTTCTTTCAGGATGTGCTTCAGAAAAAGCAAACAGTGACCAAATTGTATGGGAGGGCTCATTTTTCATTATGTTTTATGACAACTGATTGCACAAATGTAGCTATTGAACATTCCTCAATATTTAGGTGGTCTACATTGCCAAAAGTCTCATAACTGACATTTTTTCAAGCTTCCCAGGCCCCTGTCTTGATGCCAATGTCCTATCTCTGTCAGGAATACATAAGCATTTAAGTAGGCACTGCCACTGAGTATTGGCTCTAACCAGTCAATCCAAGTGGCCAGTAAAGGGTTGGTCTGAGGGTGGAGTTGTGGAAAAACCAGCACTTATGTGGGCATGGACCATATTCAGTATCAGTGCCCACCTATCTAAGCGGCCAAATAAGCCTACATAAAACAAACTATCCTATCTTTGCTTGCTAACTATGCAGTTGCTTGTACTAAGTACCTGCCAGAACCTGCATAACTTCCGGGTTGACGCCACCTCAGCTCTGAACCCTCAACCCCTTCCCAGCTTCTGATCCCTCTCCCCAGTTTGATTCCTCACATCCATCCCCCCACCTGTTTCTTTCAGTTCAGTTGCAGCCTTCCAACCTCCCTAGTTCCAATTCCTAGCATCCATTTCCTCCCACCCATCCAATCCTGATCCCATCGATGGATTTGATCCTCCCAATACCCCTTCTCAGTCCCCCTCTCAATCTAAGCCCAGGTCTCCCTTCCATCAACTCCCAGACCCCTAGGCACCTCTAGAACTTATCTGGAGGTGATCCCTGGTGCCTAGGAGGATAGGAAATGAATGATCCTGCCTCATTGGCACCGGGGTTCAAAATGGAGGCAATGAATCCTAATGTTAGTCTTCCAGTACTACTGCTGGATGTCCTCCTTCTCTATAAGAGCAAAATTGTGCCACTATTTTGAAACCTGTAGTTGATGGGGCAGTAATGGGAAGGGGATCGCTTCAGACAGCCAGAAAATTCTTGGAGTAACAATCGACTGTAACCTCTCACTAGAGTCCCAAGTGAAATCCACCAAAAAGAAAATGTTTTTCTCAATGTGGAAACTCAAACGCGTGAGACCATTCTTCCCAAGGGAAATATTTCATAACCTGATACAGTCAATGGTACTAAGCCACGCAGACTACTATAATGGAATCTATGCGGGATGCAAGGATCAAATTATAAAGAAACTTCAGACCGCCCAAAACACAGCAGCCAGGCTTATATTTGGAAAAACGCGTTTTGACAGCGCCAAGCCACTCCGAGAAAAACTGCATTGGCTACCAATCAAAGAACGTATCACTTTCAAAATCTGCATGACTGTTCTTAAAATTATTGACAGCGAGGTACCAGGATACATGACAGACCTCATCGACCTGCCATCCAGAAACACCCAAAAAATCAGCACGATTATACCTAAACCTCCACTACCCAAACAGCAAAGGACTCAAATACAAATCCACCTATGCATCCAGCTTTTCCTACTTAACTGCACAACTATGGAACGCACTACCAAAAGCAGTAAAAACTATGCTCAACCACCTAAATTTCCAGAAAGCACTAAAGACAGACCTGTTCAGAAGAGCATACCCCACTGACCCAACATAAAAATACTAGGATACCTGCGACACAACGTAACCAAAGACCGTAATGGACATTACCTGACTCTTCCTCCCCCTTTCTAACTTCCCCCCAATTATACCTATCACACATGTACCTCATTCTACCACAACATCACCTTGTGTATTTGTTATACATTGTATTTGTTCAGACTGGAACCGGCTAACGCCGTAAACGGAACCATGTAAGCCACATTGAGCCTGCAAAAAGGTGGGAAAATGTGGGATACAAATGCAACAGACAAAACAAAATAAAATAAACATGTCTCACTAGACCCTAGGGATCACCTAGTATGTCTTAGTGGTGTAGGGTGGGAGGGTAGAAGACCTGGGCTTGGATACAAAGGGGAGAAGCTTAGAATTGTTGGAAGGATCAGAACTTGGGTTGGGATCAAAACACATAATCTAGCACTGAATCAGAGGAGGGGGGGGGGGTCAAATGGGAGAAGGGAATGGATGATCTGGATAGAAACCAGGAATGGGATTGAAATGGGGGGTGCACTTCACCTAGGTTGATTAGATGGCGGGATTAGTTTTGGTGGAGACTGGAATTGGGGTGGGCGGCAATACAAGGGATGGGGGGAGTTGCACTGAGTCTATCTTATCCAGGTCCAACCAATATTCAACCATGACCCACATAAGCGCAGATGGCTAGCACATGTCTAGTAATAACCACATATTCAATGCTGGTGCCTGGACATGGCCTGATATTGAAAATCCAGTTCTAATTTATCTAGCTACAGTCAGGCCTTTAAAAACCTATGGACATCATCGGCTGAATATTGATCAGGTAATTTTCATTGCCATCTTTTCTTTTTTTTTGTAGATATTGTTTTGGAGATAGAGACACACATATTTTATAGAAGGCTTCATGCTCAAATACATGGTACATGTTGGGGAACAGGACTTAGACATGTTTCCAGACATATGTGACCTATACAAATTTGGGCTACTAACTTGTGTTGATATTTTTTATGAATTAAAATATGTCCATACTGTTGGAAATTTAAAATTATGCAAATAAAGTCAAACTCACCTTTATAAATGCCTCTTCATAATACAGATAAAGTTATATATGTGCCGTGTTTTTGTTTTCTATACAGAAAAGTGCCAGTAGCTAAATGCAGGATAATCCTTGGAAAGGGCTGCAAATTTTTGGACTACCTACTTAGGCATCCTGAACTAATGTCAATCCTTTAGATACAATTATTTTAATTTTCTATTTTGTCCATTTTTAATTCACAGCTAATCAGAATGGGAGAAATGAAAAAGACGAATTACACCTCTGTTACCGAATTCATCATTCTGGGATTCTTTGAGTTTCCTGACATGCAGTTGGTCCTTTTTCTTGTGTTTTTGATTATTTATCTAATGTCCTTGACAGGGAACCTTCTTATTATATTCACAGTGTGCTCTGATTCCCATCTGCATAGCCCCATGTTCTTCTTCCTTATCAACTTGTCCTTCCTTGAAATCTGTTATGTGACTGTCACAGTGCCTAAACTGTTAGCAGTGCTCATAGCACAGAATAAGACCATCTCTTTCATGCAGTGTATGATCCAGATGTACCTGTTCCTGGCCTGCACCAATGCTGAGTTCTATCTTCTCACCGCCATGGCCTATGATCGCTTTGTTGCCATCTGCAATCCTTTGCGTTACACCAGCATCATGAACAGGAAAGTCTGCATAACACTAGCCATTGTTTCCTGGATGATTGGATTTCAAATTCCAGTTCCTCATGTTACTTTAATATCACAATCATCTTTCTGTAGCTCCAACGAAATTAACCATTTCTTCTGTGACATCACAGTATTGATGACTCTGTCATGTTCGGGGACCTCTGTCATTGAAAATATAAATTATATTGAAGGCTCACTTTTAGTTTTTACCCCTTTCATATTAACAGTTATATCATATGTATACATTATTTCTGCAATCTTAAAAATCCATTCTGTTAAAGGTAGACAAAAGACATTTTCTACCTGTTCCTCTCACCTAACAGTTGTTCTGTTATTTTATGGGACCTCTTTTGGTGTGTACATGAGACCCAAGTCCGATTACTCTATGGACCTTAACAAACTGCTTACTGTAGTGTATATAACTGCAATTCCACTGCTCAACCCCTTGATTTATAGTCTGAGAAATAAGGAACTGAAAGGAAGCTTATGTAAAGCAACCAGAAAAGCACAAAACTGTTTTTTTTCCTGAATTAATAAAATGCTGCACACCGTGTATGATGGCAATATCCCAACAATGAGTAAACATTGCGGGAGTTAATTTCATAATATAGTGCCTATATGAGATGTCAAAAAAGCCAGCATTTGTAGGTGTATTTTACAAACGTAATATAAGTGTCTGTGCACCTCTTAAAAACAGGCTCCTACAATGGTCTCTGATTTTATAAAATTTCATAAAAATTATCTTAGATTATATCAATAAATGTGTAAGGGGTCCTTTTACTAAGGTGTGCTGAGAAATGGCCTGCGGTACTGTAGGCACGTGTTTTGGGAGCGCGCAGATCCATTTTTCAGCACACCTGCAAAAAATGCCTTTTTAAAAATTTTTGCTGAAAATGTACGTGCAGCAAAATAAAAATTGGCACACGACCATTTTGGGCCTGAGACCTTACTGCCAGCCATTGACCTAGAGGTAAAGTCTCACGTGGTAACCGGGCAGTAATGACCTTCATGAGTCAAATGCCACTTGGCATGCATGGCGGACATGCGCCAGAAAATAAAAATTATTTTTCGAACGTGTGTATCGGACGTGTGCCAAAAATGAAATTACCGCAAGAGCCACGTGGTAGCCGGGTGGTAACTCCAAATTGGCATGCATTGGGTGGGCATAGACGCTTACGCGGCTTAGTAAAAGGGCCCCTAAATGTGTACTCATGTGTGCATGTGTATTTCATAAACTATATATGTACATTGTAACTTTTCCCCAGCTCTGCCTAAATTAAATTTATTCTATATGCAATTGTGTAAAAATATTATTTATTATTTTTATTTTCAAAAAATTATACCTTGTCTATATCCTGTGACTTACAAATAAAACATACATAAAATCTAATTTAAAAAAGTAATCAAATCAACACGCAATTTACAACAAATAAATAAAAAAAAATGTCTGGGCTACGAGAAAGCTCTCAATCTACTGCAAAACACATTTGTACACATTAGAAAAGGCTTGCAAAAGGAGATGGATCTTTTAAAGATTTTCTTAAATTGCTGTATTGTAGAACAAAATCTAACATGTCCTGGGATCCCATTCCAGAGCAATGGACCTGCCACTGAGAAAGCACAAGCTGTCATCTCTGCATAAGGCATCAAATTCAAAGCAGGAGCCACAAGGCATCTATCATTACCTGATCACAGCTGACATAAAGGTTTGCACAGTTGTATACTGGTGCAATGGAGTGACTCCATACAATGTCTGATAAATCAATGTCAATACTTTATACTGAATAGACAACCAGTGAAACGTTTTGAGCACTGGTATGACATGTTCAAATCGATTACTCCCCTTAATTAATCTTGCAGCAGAATTCTGGATAACTTGGAGTGCTCTTCATCAGGACTTTGCAATACCCAAATACTGAAGTCTAATTTAATCAAAATCAGACATTGTACAATGATCCAAAAATCATAAGCATGTAATGTAGGCTTCAGCCTCAACAACCTCCTCAAGATTAAAAAAAAAAAAGAGAGGTCTGCACAACTTGCCCTATTTGTTCCTTAAAATGCAATTGGGAATCTAAAATGACACCCAAACTTTTCATAGATGACTTCACAAGAATAGACACCCCATTTACCATACAATCTACAATTAGTGTGGAGATCATTTGCCTTTCCGTCACTACAACTTCAGTTTTCATTAAGTTCAAAGCAGTTTATTGTCTCTGATCCATTTACCTATCGAGTCCATACATCTTTTCAACTCCAGGGGGACATCATCACCAGACATTATCGGGGGAAAAAACCTGAATATCATTAGTGTATATTCTATAACTTACAATTTTATAAGAATCATTTTCTATGTGTAAAACATGCTTTATAAGCAGAAAATGCTATATAATTTTACCCACAAGCAGTCCAATAATAAGGCAGAAACATGTCTCAAATGTGGTAGAGCTTTATTCCAACAGATTCAAGATAACAAAAAGAACAACGTGAATCACATTTCACCCTATCAATGGGCTGCATCAGGAGCCAACTAATAGTATATATACTAGTAAAAAAGGCCCGTTTCTGACACAAATGAAACGGGCGCTAGCAAGGTTTTCCTCAGAGTGTGTATGTTTGAGAGAGTGTATGTGCGAGTGTGTGTGTGTGTGTGAGAGAGAGAGAGAGTGAGTCTGGGTGCAAGTGTGTCTGTGAGAGAGAGTGTGTGTGTGAGAATGAGAGTGTGTGCAAGTGCGTATGTGAGTCACAGTGTGTGAGAGAGAGAGTGTGTTTCACACAGATACAATGTGTGCGAGAGAGAGTGTGTGAGACACAGACTCTCTGTGAGACTGAGTGTATGAGACCAAGAGAGTGTGTGAGTGACTGTGTGACACATAGAGAGTGAATGTGATACAGTGTGAGACATAGAGTGTGTGAGAGACAGTGTGTGAGAGTGAGAGAAAGACATTGACTGTGAGAGAGAGAGTGTGTGTGTGATATAGATACCTCCCCCCCCCTCTGGTGTCAGGCCCCCCCTCCCTCTCTCTGGTGTCAGGCCCCCCCCCCTCTCTTTCTGGTGTCTGAGCGTTACTGTGCAGGACGCTGAGCTCTGGCTGTGCTTCAAGGAACTGACCAATCCTATTTAGTAGAATGCACCTCCAACATTCTGAAGCCGAGAAACCTCATGTGGTTGGTCACTTCTGCTTGTGACGAACCTGGAAGTTCTCGAGGGCGGAGCTTACAGAGATGGAGCCTGAGCTTCAGAAGCTTCAAACCCTTCATTGAAGCCACGGAGTTAGCTTCAGAACGTTGACGTTGGTTTTTATTATATAGGATATTTATTTATTGCATTTGTATCCCACCTTTTTTCAGGCTCAGTGTGGCTTACAATGTGTCGTTCTTGGTGGTATATAGATTATAACGTAATCATTTATTGTTACATAGAGATTTTGAGTATCAAAGTAGAAGTATAAAACAAGTATATGGTATACAAACAGTTCTGAATATAGGTGTGGGAGATGTATGCAATTACATATATACAGTACATATTTTAAAAAACATATAAAAACAGTACTTATTAAAAAAAATGTAAAAACAAATTAAAATAAATTGAATCAACTCTGGAATTTGTTGCCAAAGAATGTGGTAAAGGCGGTTAGCTTAGTGGTGTTTAAAAAGGATCTGGACGGCTTCCTAAAGGAAAAGTCCATAGACCATTATTAGGTTGATGGGAAAATCCACTGCTTCTTTCTGGGATAAGCATCATAAAATGTATTGAGTTTTTCTGGGATCTTGCCAGGTATTTGTGACCTGGATTGGCCACTGTTGGAAACAGGATACTGGGCTTGATGGACCTTTGGCCTAGCCCAGTGTGGCAATAATTATGTACTTATAGGTGGATAGAGGGCTTCAATCCAGTGGCGTAGCTACGTGGGGCCTGAGGGGGCCTGGGCCCACGTAGATTCCAGCCTGGACCCCCCTCCCGGCGAACCCGCCCCCGCCGCCTCCTACCATCACTTTTGCTGGCGGGGGACCCCACTCCCCGCCAGCCGACGTCCTTCCCATCCTGCTCCTGCTCTTGTTGCATGCATTGCTGATGTCCTGCACATTGTACGTGTGACGTCAGACTCAGAGAACAGAACTCTGAGTACAACGTGCAGGACGTCAGCAATGCATGCAACAAGAGCAGGAGCAGGACGGAGAGGACGTCGGCTGGCGGGGAGTGGAGTCCCCTGCCAGCAAAAGTGAAAGTAGGCGGCGGCGGGGGAGGGTTCGCGGCGGGAGGGGGGTCGGAAAAGACGTGGGGGGGGGGGGGCGGCAATGGCGGCGGCGCCGGGGGGGGGAGGGCTAAAATGTGCCCCCTCCCCTCGAACTTTGGACCCCCCTCCCACGGAAGTCTGGCTACGCCCCTGCTTCAATCAACACAAAAACTGGACCCAGATAGTACTATCAAGGCCCTAGAGTCGCTGTCTCTCGACACAATAGATTGGGCGGATAGATTTGCCTATATACTGGTGTCTCAACGTTGCCCAAGTCCTCCTTTGGTGTTGATGTGTCCATCAAGTTTCATGAGATTGTGTCGAATGACACTATCTCAATATCACTGCTTCATAGGAGATTACTGAAATTCTACCCCCAAAGGGATCTCGGCCTTCTTGCTCAACGATGGTCGCAGGGCTTGCAGATACTGATTACATCGCGAGTTTTGGTAAAATGTATGAGTAAGATTCCGTGATGGTCATGCAGTGCAAAACTCAGAGAATGTCAGGGAAGAGTGATTTTTAGGACCTATACCTCACGGTCGAGATTGAGTAGAATGGGTGATATAGATTTCCCCCAGTGTATTTTAATATATTTATAAATGATTTAGAGATGGGAGTAACTAGCGAGGTAATTAAATTTGCTGATGACACAAAGTTATTCTAAGTCGTTAACTCGCGACAGGATTGCGAAAAATTACAGAAGGACCTTACGAGACTGGGAGACTGGGCGACTAAATGGCAGATGACGTTTAATGTGAGCAAGTGCAAGGTGATGCATGTGGGAAAAAAGAACCCGAATTATAGCTACGTCATGCAAGGTTCCATGTTAGGAGCTACGGACCAAGAAAGTGATCTGGGTGTCGTCGTCGATAATACACTGAAACCTTCTGCTCAGTGTGTTGCTGCGGCTTGGAAAGCGAATAGAATGTTGGGTATTATTAGGAAAGGTGTGGAAAACAGGTGTGAGGATGTTATAATGCCATTATATCGCTCCATGGTGCGACCGCACCTTGAGTATTGTGTTCAATTCTGGTTGCCGCATCTCAAGAAAGATATAGTGGAATTGGAAAAGGTGCAGCGAAGGGCGACTAAAATGATAGCGGGGATGGGACGACTTCCCTATGAAGAAAGACTAAGGAGGCTAGGGCTTTTCAGCTTGGAGAAGAGACAGCTGAGGGGAGACATGATAGAGGTATTCAAAATAATGAGTGAAGTGGAACAGATGTGAAGCGTCTGTTCACGCTTTCCAAAAATACTAGGACTAGGGGGCATGCGATGAAACTACAGTGTAGTAAATTTAAAACAAATCGGAGAAAATGTTTTTTCACCCAACGCGTAATTAAACCCTGGAATTCGTTGCCGGAGAACGTGGTGAAGGCGGTTAGCTTGGCAGAGTTTAAAAAGAGGTTAGACGGTTTCCTAAAGGACAAGTCCATAAACCGCTACTAAATTGACTTGGGAAAAATCCACAATTCCAGGAATAACATGTATAGAATGTTTGTACGTTTGGGAAGCTTGACAGGTGCCCTTGATCTGGATTGGCCGCTGTCATGGACAGGATGCTGGGCTCGATGGACCCTTGGAGGGGCATAATCAAACGTGAACGCCTATGTGTAAGAACGTCCATCTCTGAGAACGGGTCTGTGAAGGGGCGGGCCGAACTGTATTTTCGAAAAAAATGGACGTCCATCTTTTTTTTCTAAAATACATTGGATTAGGGTGTTTTTGTTTTTTAGCGATAATCGAAACAGAAGCAGCCCAGCTCAAAAACGACCAAATCGAAGGCATTTGGTCGTGGGAGGGGCCAGCATTTGTAGTGCACTGGTCCCCCTGAGATGCCTCTATGCCAGCCTCAAATATCATACCTAGCTCCATGACAGCAGTATGCAGGTCCCCAGAGCAATTTTAGTTTAGTTGGTGCTGCGTGGGACCCATGCAGAGAGGAAAAATCGGAAGTAAAAAAAAAAAACAAGCAAGTGCAGTCAGGGACGTCTAAATTACCAGGATAGTAAAAGGGGGATTTGAGCCAGCAACCTTCTGATTACAAGCTCAGTGCTCTAGCCAGTGCACCACATTATTCAGTTGCATAAAGGTCCTTCGCTTTCCATTAAGTCCCTCCAAGTTTCTGTCAGCCAATCACCGCTCCTTTAGCTGACATCGGTGTCAGCTAAACAGCTGTGATTGGCTGACAGAACCTTGGAGGGATTTAATGGAAAGGGAAGGATATCTAAGCCACTGAATAATGTGGTGCACTGGCTAGAGCTCCGAGCTTGTAATCAGAAGGTTGCTGGCTCAAATCCTCCATTTACTATCCTGGTAATTTAGACGTCCCTGACTGCACTTGCTTGTTTTTTTTTTTTACTTCCGATTTTTCCTCTCTGCATGGGTCCCGCGCAGCACCAACTAAACTAAAATTACTTCGGGGACCTGCATACTGCTGTCATGGAGCTGGGGATGACATTTGAGGCTGGCTTACAAGTTAGAAAAAAAGTGTTTAACGTTCGTTTTTTTTTGGTGGGAGAGGGTTAGTGACCACTGGGGGAGTCAGGGGAGGTCATCCCCGGTTCCCTCCGGTGGTCATCTGGTCATTTAGGGCACTTTTTTGGGACCTGTTTGTGAAAAAAATGGGTCCAACAAAAGTGACCTAAGTTCTCTCTAAAAACGCCTTTCTTTTTTCCATTATCGGCCGAGCACGCACATCTCTGCTCAGCCGATAACCACGCCTCAGTCCCGCCTTCACCACGCCTCCAACACGCCCCCATCAACTTTATTCGTTCCCGCAACGGAGTGCAGTTGGAAACACCCAAAATCGGCTTTCGATTATACCAATTTGGGCACCCGCGTGAGAAAGACGTCCATGACCCGATTTAGGTCGGAATATAGGCGTTTTTCTCTTTTGATTATAAGCAGATTGGTCTTTTCCCAGTGTGGCATTACTTATGTACTTATTAGTTGTAATAGCTCCACAAATACTTTTTATCATGCTATTTGGGCCTGTCCAGTAATTAAAGCTTTCTGGCTAAAAGTTATTCGATATATGGAGAGAGTTCTGGGGCAGCAGCTACTGGTCTTGCCAGAGAGTGTTGTTTTGGGGTATGTTACCCCATTGAGGGTTGGTACTGAACACCGAACTCCCTATACTTGATTGATTATATACTTTGTCACTAATGAACTTTAACGCAATACCACTTTATTTCTCATTCCGGTAATGAACTCTCTATACCTGACTGCTTAATTTACTCATGTCACTTTATGAGGTAGGATAATGTGGGATACAAATGCAATAAATAAATAAATAAAACTTTAATGCAATCCCACTTTGTATTTCTCATTCCGGAAATGGAGATCGCCATTACGGCATAATGTAAGCTACATTGAGCCTGCAAATAGGTGGGAAAATGTGGGATAAAAATGCAACAAATAAATACATTTTTAAAAAATCTCTAAATTATTCACAGTGGTCAGTCAATCATATAACACTTATTCCTAGAAAGAACATAAGTAACCAGGAACATTCCTAAACAACTACAAAACATATTAAAAAAAGATAAATCAGACCTCACAAAAACACATTTTGAGACAAAGCAGCCAATAGTAACATGCACAGAACTGAAGCATAATGTAAAACTCACCCAGCAAGTTTCATCAAAGGCATACAGATGGCAACACCAGCTAGAAGCAGGCAACGTCAAACACACATTGGGGTCCTTTTACTAAGCCGTGGTAAAAAGTGGCCTGCAGTAGTGTGGGCGCGTGTTTTGGCGCATGCTAGGCCATTTCTTTACTGCGGCTGGGAAAAAGGGCTTTTTTAAATGGGCCAGGAAATGGGTGTGCACTGAAATAAAAACAGCGTGCATCTATTTACGGTCTGAGCCCTTACCGCCACCATTGGATCTAGCGGTAAGGGCACACACACTACCTGTGCAGTAATTGTGCAGCATGTGCCAACTGCTGATTACCGCCAGGAATGCCCCCAGGGTAGAAAATAGAAAATTATTTTCTACTGTGGGACTCAGTGTGCGCCAAACTCAGAATTAGCACCAGGTGCATGCGCTAGCCCGGCGGTAGTGCTGATTTGGTGTACACAACTTGTGTGTTTGCCCTCCTATGGCATAGTAAAAGAGCCCCTCTGTTGTTCATATCTTCCTCTCTTAGAGTCAAAGGTAAAAACTTAATGTTTCTTTTAAATTACAGCTTTAACCAAAACATCATAAGAAGATAATCTCATTTTGAACCCTTCAAAAAAGGGGAGGAAAAAATTAAAATGAAGGATGCAAAAAAAAAAAAAAAAAAAAAAGAAACCCCAACAACCAAGCAAATGAGTAAAATACAAATACAAAAATTGCAATAAATATTACCATATACATAATATAGCCATTTGCTACACAATGCCTGTTATTCAAACAAGAATGCTGGTGGAATTTAAATTAAAAAAGAGTATAAAAACATTGGAATGCTGCGTGCTTAAGCCTAGAATGCATATCAGAGTGTAAATGACACCGGGACCAAAACATCTCAAAAATGAAATAATAATGGTGTCAAATACATTCATTTAAGAAATCAGCGACTTTGATTAAAACAACCTAGAGAGAAGGAAATACAAGCATCGAAATGCAGCAGATGTACATTAAATAATATATAAAACATGGGGTCCTTTTACTAAGGTGCACTGAAAAATGGCCTGCGCTGGTGTAGACATGTGTGTTGGACACGCGCAGGTCCATTTTTCAGCACACATGCAAAAAAAGGCCTTTTTTGGGGGGCCTAAAATGGACGTGCGGTAAAATAAAAATGGGCATGTGTCCATTTTGGGCCTGAGACCTTACTGCCACCCATTGACCTAGTGGTAAACTACTACTACTACTCAACATTTCTAAAGCGCTACTAGGGTTACGCAGCGCTGTACAATTTAACATAGAGGGACGGTCCCTGCTCAAAGAGCTTACAATCTAAGAGACAAGTGAACGGACAGTCCGATAGGGATGGTCAAATTGGGGCAGTCTGGATTTAGTGAACGGTAAGAGTTAGGTGCCGAATGCAGCATTGAAGAGGTTATGCGTTAACTGGGCGGTAATGGTCTATACGCATACAATGCCGATTGCCACCTGGTTAGCGCCATGCCACGGAAATTTTCCAGCATGCTTAGTGGACGAGAGTAAAAAATGAATTTACCACCCTGGCCATGTGGTTCCTGAGTGGTAGTTCAAAATTGACATGCGTAGGACTTGTGAACGTGCCTACGCGGCTTAGTAAAAGGGCCCTATAATGTTGCAAAAGGTAGACATTAAATAACACTTGTTCATAACAGGCAATGATTCAAAAGATTAAAATGAAACAGAAATCATAAATATAAATATCAACAAATACCACAACTAAAATAAAAGGTGGTACAATAAAAGATTAAAACTTAAATTGGTCAACTCATTAACACACTGCAAAAAAGCACATCTAATAAAATCACATAAATAATATACATACATTTAATACTAACAGAAACAAAATTCCCAAATGTGTCAATCTCTTAACTTATATTATAAACAAAACTGAAATGTCCATCTCTTGATTAAGACCTTTTGGAGTTAATGTGCACAATTTTAAGATGAACCACTGTTTAGCTTATAATAGGACTTTATCTATAGCTCCACTTCTCCCTGAAATGGAAGGTCGAAAAATCACTAACAACTTACAATATTCAAATTTGTGATTGGCTACCACAGAATGTTCTATTGATAGCAGTCCTGTGTTCTATTACAGACCTGTTTACAAAGGAGCACTAGCATTTTTAGTGCGAGCTAAAAATTAGTACATGCTAACTGTGTAGAAGCCCATAATATTCCTATGGGCATCTAGATGGTTAGCGCACACTAATTTTTAGTACATGCTAAAAACATTAAAGTGCTTTTGCAAACAATAAGAAATATAGAGCAGGCAAGAAAGAGCCTATAATTTGGAAATTAAAAATTGTATTGCATTTTAAATAATCCTCTGGTTTCTGGATCAGGGCCCTTGAAACAGAAAGCAGGTGGATTTAAATGCAAAATGCAATTAACTCATGCTGCACAGCTAAAATAAAGCATTACAAGGCAGGAAAAACAGCGTATTGAAAGGCAAATGCCCACATAGAAAACTGGCCAGTCTGCACTCACGCACACACACATTGATGATGGACAGCAACAGAAAGAAGAAACATTGCTTGAAATAACAGCACAACCTCTGCCAGAACTTTAGGGAAGAAAAAAAGTACGTCTATCTTTTATGCAAGTGAATCAAGTAACACAGACTGCAACTAAAAAAAAATTCCTCTCTTTTTTTTCTAAATGAGAAAGTCTCGCTGTCTGCAAAACCACTCCAACACTTTTTTTCTCTCACTGCATTCCAAAATAATAAATAATGTGACAAGAAGTTAACTAGCTCACTGCAAGGCTCTGCACAAACCTAAGGGGCAGGAAAAAAATATATATTGTGAGAATCAGAGAAGCCACAGAGCCCAGAATGCAGGGGGGAAGAGAGAAAAGCCAGAGTGGAAAAACTACAGATCCCAGAATGCATTGCGGGAGGGGGCGGAGGCAGGAGCGTAGAGAACACAGATTTCAGACTGCCTGGAAGAATAGGAGAGAGGAGGACAAACGAGTACCTGAGCCACATGAGAGGAAAGGAGAGGGGGCTGATTGGGAGATGGAATCAGCTGAGGAGAGGGTGAAACACCTGAGGGAGGGGGTGGAGAATGGGGGGATGGAATGGGAGGAGTTGGAGCAGGTAGGAGGAGGAGGTGTGGAAGAGGAAATGGAGGTGGGAGAGGAAGTGGCTGGAGAAGAAGAGTGACTTCTAGAGGAGCCCAAAAGTATCAGAAAAGAGTAATAGTCAGGAGAGATCCGGCGGGTGGTTGTCAAGAGGTAAAGTGTTGACAAGTGAGGGTGGTGGATCTTTAAAAGCCTGGCTAAGCTGTGCTGGGGAAAAAAGCCTAGCTAAGCTGAACGGTTTTGAGGCCTTGCTGAAGAGGGCATTGTTGGGAAGCCTGGCTAGCTGAACTGTGTTTGAAGCCTGGCTAGCAGAACTGGGTTTAAAGCCTAGCTAAGTTGATCTGTTTTGAGGCCTTGCTGAAGAGGGCGGGGTGGGAAAGTCTGGCTAGCCGAGCTGTGTTTGAAGCCTGGCTAGCAGAACTGTGTTTAAAGCCTGACTAGCTGAACTTTGTGGGAAGGCTAGGCTAGCCGAACTGTGTTTGAAGCCTGGCTAGCAGAACTGTGTTTAAAGTCTGACTAGCTGAACTTTGTTTAAAAGACTGGCAAGCTGAACTGTGTTGCACCGCCTTGCTAGCGGAACTGTGTGGCAGTGAGAGCGAACTGCAAGGACGAGTGTGGAGTCGGAAGCGGACAGCACGGATAAGTGAGAGAGACAATTATGCGGCCGGGAGGAGTGGCTGACAATATATTCCTCCTTAGATGTTAACAATTTATGGCATTTTACAAAGTACAAGGGAAAAACAGTACTTAAGCAAACTACAGATACTGAGTTGTTATCCTGCTCCAACGTTAACAATTACTTACAAGGACTTTCTGCACTAAGGAATCACTGGTGCACACTATTTTAAAAGACACAATCTATTTCCTACCCCCAATGAAAGTATTTGAGAACTCAAAATCAACAATATATATATATATATATATATATATATATATATATATATATATATATATATATATACTTACAGGCATCTATCAAAATTCCAGACATGCATCCTTGTGCAGCCGACGCGTCCACACCCAGCTCACCTGCATTTATGCTAGTGAACGCAGTCACCTAGCCCTTTGCAATAAGATTCAAATACAGCCTGCAGGTTCTTCACATCACTTCATATCAAACTCCGGAATAATCACAAGCTCCACAGTCCAGCTGTAGGAGTAGCTCAGACATCTTTCTTTTTTTTTCTTTTCCCCCCTTTTTTTTCTTTGATTAGTTTAGAGGGCTATTTAAGGCTAATTACAGGGCAATCAGGTCCCTGTTTAGAGAGCGCCAAAATGTGTATTTCCATCCCTTACCCCCCCCCCCCCCCCCCCCCCCAGGGAGGGAAAACACAGATAAGGAAGAGAAATTAAACTCCATTAGGCGCAGCCAGTAAATTACCTTTATTATCACAGAGCCAAAAAAATACAAACAATAGTTCTCTCCCTGAAGCAGGTTGTAAGTCAGCAAATGCGCATCCTGAAAGACAGGGACTGCTCTGCTAACACCTCCCGGACATCACATATATATACTGTTGCAAATTCCATTTCTCATAAATCATGTGATTTCCCATAAACTAGCACCATTAGGTTGCGTTATACCATATATGGATTGTTCCTGTATTCTATCAGTCTCTCCTGATGGGAGTTCACGTGCAAAATCAGTACCTATTGGCTAGTCAGTTATCTGTTCTGTGTGCACAGTCAGAACAATACCCTTGTGTTCTGTCTCTGTCTCTCTCCACAAATGCAACAACCTGGACATGTTAGGCTCACACTGAGGGGCATAATCGAAAGGGGTGTCCATCTTTAAGGACGTCCATCTTTGAGAACGTCCCCACGATGGGGCAGTACGAACCGTATTTTCGAAAAAGATGGGCGTCCATCTTTCGTTTCGAAAATACGGTTTGGACGACGGACCAAATGCCATGCATTTGGTCCTTTCTTTGATGGGCAGGGTTTTTTTTGTGTGATAATGGATACTAAAAACGCCCTGCTCAGAAACGTCCTAATCCAAGCCATTTGGTCATGGGAGGGACAAATGTACAACACTACCATAGCTCTTAGGGATGAAGGGGGCAAGTACATGTGGGTACAGTGGGTTTTAGAGGCCTCCCATTTACCAGCACAAGTGTTACAGGTGGGGGGGATGGGCCTGGGTCTGTCTGCCTGAAGTGCACTGCAGTACCCACTAAAAGTGCTTCAGGGACAGCACTTGTTGCTGCTGTATAACCTTCACACCTGAAGACTAATCTCGCTGAAAACGTCCTTTATTTGAATAAGCATGTTTATTCACAGTTAACTGCAGATCATAGATTGTGCCCCACTGGCAGCGAGTCTCATTGGTACTGAGATTAGCAGTAGGTCCGAGCTGGCAGAATGGTGTACAATGCCCTCTTTCAGCAACATTCAAGGAAAGAACTAAGTGCTGTAACGTGGCTATCACATGAAAGGGATCTAAAACTGTCTTACACAAATGGCCACTACCTCATGGACTACCGGAAACAAAAGAGGGCACACTCTGACCCAGTAAGCAGAGGGAAAAGCACCATGGGAGTAGAGCCTACTAACTACCAACATCGTGAGCATTTAACACAAGCTAGTGGAATCACGGAGCCCAATACCCTACACCCACCACAATGCATTGCTGATGTGACTCTGCAGTGCCCTTAATAGAAAAGGTGTCACACTCACCCGAGACCCACATCAGAACCAGAGAAAGGCTGTCATAGGATAGAACACATTCTGCTGTCATGGAGGTGGGTATGGCATTTGAGGCTGGCATACAGGCTGGGAAAAAAGTTTGTAAAGTGGGTTTTTTTTTGGTGGGATGGGGTTAGTGACCACTGGGGGAGTCAGGGGAGGTGATCCCCGATTCCCTCCGGTGGTCATCTGGTCATTTAGGGCACTTTTTTGGGACTTGGACCTGAAAAAAAAGGGTCCAAATAAAGTGGACCAAATTCTCGTCAAAAACGCCCTTCTTGTTTCAATTATCAGCTAAAGACGCCCATCTCTCCTCGGCTGATAACCAAGCCCCAGTCCCGCCTTCGCCACACCTCCGACACGCCCCCATGATCTTTGTTCGTCTCCGTGACGGACTGCAGGTGAGGACGCCAAAAATTATACCAATTTGGGCTCCCACGGGAAACGGATGCCCAACTCCCGATTTGGGTCGAAATATGGGCGTCTTTCACTTTCGATTATGAGGCGGATTGTGTCCTCAGCCTGTCTCCTAGCAACTTACAAGGTTACATCCACCCTATATGAAAAACATACTCAGCTGCAAACAAATGTTATGAAGTGTCAGTTCTCAGCTCCTGAGAAAGCAATGATTGGTTCTCACATGTTAGCCTACTAACTCAGCATCTTGTGTAACAAACTGACAGTACAGGGCCTTAGGCCTAGCCCTTAGTAACAGGCCTAAAAAGAGGAAAGAATATACAACCCTTAGGACCTCTTTTATTAAGGCACACTAGTGTTTTAAACGCACACTAATATTTAGGGCATGCTAAACATTAGAGAATCTATAGGAATACAGTGCAATCCGCTTAAGTGCAAGGGTCTGGGACCAAAGAAATACATGCAGTTAACCGGAGCATGCACTTAACCGTTGTGACCCAAAGAAGCTTGACATCTGATAAATATATGCACAGTACTGTTTATTATACATTCAGTATACAGTCTCCGTTAACTGACGTTATACAGTCTCCATTAACTGACGTTAGGCTTACTTGAAGAAATCAGTCATAGTCCTCTGTACACTCTTGAGTCTGTGAGTTCCATAGACTACATCTGCCAGACCTTAAAAACTATCACAGCACTGACATCCAGTGGCCTCCAGATAGGCCCACACGGTGTTGAGACTCTCCAACGCTCTTGCAAAAGTGACAGGAGATTGTTGAATTTCGTCAGCATGTGCCTCGCTGCTCATTTCATCATCTGTTTCATCATCAGCCATTGCCTGCGTGTAGGCGCATATCTGGACATCAGTGCTGTCATCAGCTGTTTGTAAATCGTAATCAACAGCTACTTAGTGATGAAACTCCTCTTCAGTAACACCGGCTGGGAAGTCAATAGCCCGTTCAACTGACACGTTTGCAACAGCTGCATCTGTTTCATCCCTCTCCACATCCCTAACAAAGCTTGCCCGCTTGTAGCAGTTCACAATGGTTGCCTGTGTAACATGATTCAAGGGTTCATTCTGCATATGGAATATATGGAAAAGTTCTCACTACTGCATGAATCACAGTCAGGATTTCACCCCTTCCATAGTACTGAAACTGTACTAGTCACTCTTCTAGCTAAATTCAAACATAAAATTGCCACAGTAAAAAAGTATATTCCTCCTCCAATTCAACATGTCTAGCGCATTCAACATGATAAATCATAATATACTGTTGCATTTACTTGATCACTTTGAGATTGGAGGAAATATACTTAATTGGATCAAGGGTTTCTTAATCACCAGAACATACCAAGTTAAATTAAAAACAAGCATTTCAACACCATGGAATGCACATTGCGGAGTACCTCAAGGTTCCCCATTATCACAAATCCTCTTCAATATAATGATGTCCCCTTTGGCCAACTTCTTATCCAGTCAAAGCCTTCATCCGTTCATTTACGCAGATGATGTTACAATATATATCCCTTTCAGACATGACCTTTCTGAAATATCCAATGACATCATACGCTGTCTAAACACCATGGATTCATGGGCAAACTCATTCCAATTGAAATTAAACACCGAAAAAACACACAGTCTTATCCTCTCATCCCCATACAATAATTATAAACCCTCAACCCTGAACACTCCTGTTTATTCTCTTCCTATTTCTGAAAGCCTCAAAATCTTAGATGTAACTATTGATAGCCATCTTAAACTTGAGATCTAAGTTAATTCCATTATATGTGGAAACTAAAACGTCTAAGACCTTACTTCCCAAAGGAAATATTCCGTAACTTGATACAATCAATGGTTATGAGCCACACAGATTACTGCAATTGATTATTTGCGGGATGTAAATTACAGCTCTTAAAGAAGCTCCAGACAGCCCAAAACACAGCAGCCAGGCTGATATTTGGTAAAACATGATTCGATAGTGCTAAACCTCTCCGATCAAAGCTGCACTGGCTTCCAATCAAAGAACGTATTACCTTCAAAATTTGCTCTCTGGTCCACAAGATTATCTACGGTGAAACCCCGGGATACATGGTTAACTTGGTAGATCTTCCGACCAGAAACAGAACCAGATTACAGGTTTACACTAAATGTTATGTGGGATGTATACTGTATGTATTTGACAGCATTATTGATATTGTGAAATGTGTTTACACATTGTATTGGTGACAATAAAAATTAATTAAAAAAAAAAGAAAAGAAACAGAACCAGAGCGTCACGTTCCTATCTGAACCTCCACTATCCAAACTGCATTGGACTCAGATACAAATCAACCTATGCATCCAATTTCTCCTACTTAGGTACACAAATGTGGAATGCACTACCAAAGAGTGTGAAAACGATCCATGACCATCTAAACTTCAGGCGATCATTAAAATCATATCTGTTTTGCAAAGCCTACTCTACTGATCCAACTTAAATGCCTCAACTCTGTAATGCATCAAAACCTCACATCGTAATGGACATTGTACCGTATTTTTCGGACTATAAGACGCACCGGACCATAAGACGCACCTAGGTTTTAGAGGAGGGAAATAGGAAAAAATTTTTTTTCCTTTTTCCCTCCTCTAAAACCTAGGTGCTCCGGTGCGTCTTGTCCGAGTTCGGGATCACCCTCCCCTACTCACGTCACGCGATGTTCCCTGGTGGTCTAGTGACGTCGGGGCAGGAAAGAGCCCCCTCTTTCCTGCCCAGCGTGCTGCTCTCCGTCCTCCTGTATGCTGCCTGACGGTCTCGGCGAGATTCAAAATGGCCGCCGAGACTTCAATTCTCGGCGGCCATTTTGAATCTCGCCGAGACCGTCAGGCAGCATACAGGGGGACGGAGAGTAGCGCGCTGGGCAGGAAAGAGGGGGCTCTTTCCTGCCCTGACGTCACTAGACCACCAGGGAACATCGCGTGACGTGAGTAGGGGAGGGCAATCCCAAACTCGGGGGGGAGGGCGATCCCGAACTCGGGGGGAGGGCGATCCCGAAATTGGACCTCGCTACCTTCGGACTATAAGACGCACCCCCCATTTTCCTCCCAAATTTTTGGGGAAAAAAGTGCGTCTTATAGTCCGAAAAATACGGTATATTCCTTAGTTCCTTGACCCTTGTTGTACTTGTATACTCTAACCTTACCTGACCCTTATTTTAAACTGCATTTGTTTAATATCTACTGGACTTGGCAATCGCCCTGATGGTATTATGTAAGCCACATTGAGCATGCTAATGGGTGGGAAAATGTGGGATACAAATGTTACAAATAAATAAATATGTAGGGAATCCAACAGTAATAGATTACGAGCCAGTTCAACAGCACGTTTATCCTTGCCAGTCTGGTCATCCATAATGCTCATCAGATGACGTAGCACAAGAGCCCGATAATGTTGTTTGAAATTAGCTATTATGCCCCCGATCCATAGGTTGGATCAGAGAGGTAGTGTTTGGTGGCAGGAAGACCACCTTGACATTAGACAGCCTGACATCATCCCTGTGTGCAGCACAATTATCACAAAGCAGCAAAATCTGACGCTTTTGTGCCCGCATTCTAGTGTCTAACTTCTTTAGCCACTGCTTCCAAATTTCCCCAGTCATCCATGAATTTGCATTAGCCTCATATCACACAGGAACATTCTTGAAGCAACGGGGCTGTTTGCTCTTTCCAATGACGAGTGGTTCCAACTTCTCACTCTCATCCATATTGCAGCAAAGGAGGATCGTCAATTGGTCCTTCGACGTTTTACCTCCTGTAGTTTTGGCTTGTTTGAATGCAAGTGTTCCATCAGGAATTGCTCACCAGTAGAGACCGTTTTCGTCAGCATTGAAAATGTCACAAGCTGCAAATCGTTCAAGATGGTAGGAAGAACTGAAACAACCCAATTTCCAGCACCAAAGTCATCAGTGTCTTGTTTTTCACCATGCTGTTTCTTTAATTTTATGTTGTTCCTCTCCTTCCATCTTTCCAACCATCCAACAGTGGCTTTGAATTCAGTTAGTCCAAGACTTTCAGCTAGCTGATTAGCTTTCTCCATAAGCAGTGGACCACTGACAGGAAACTGTCTGCTCCTGACTTGAGAAAACCACTGAAGAAGAGCATCTTCTACCTCCTTCTCAGCTTGTCCCGTCCATTTTCATTTCCGGTGTGGATTTGTATTGTTTTGCCAGTCTTCCAGAAGCTGATCTTTCTGCTTCAAGATACGTGAAATTTGACTAGGATTGACATCATATTCTTTAGCAATTGATGCTTGACTTGTTTTCTAATTTTTTAAGAACTTCTATTCGTTCAGCCAGTGTTAAAGTCTTACAGTTTCGCGACGATGATAACGACAACTCCAGTGTATACTCTAACAACATTCTTTCGCTTATTCTGCCTGTGGCAGTTAAAGGGGCGGTAAATTTGAAATTTCATTGGTTGTTACGCGCCAATTAGCTTCCATATTCCATCCGCGCACTTATGCGGAGTCTTTCCTGCAGAGGAACGGTCTTAAACCATGCATATAAGCGAATCTTGCACTTATCAGTGGTGTGCTAAACCGAAGTTTGTCCCCATAGAAATTGATGGTGCCAAAAACGGGACCAAAGTACGGCATGCAGTTAAACAGAGCATGCACTTATCCGACGTGCACTTAAATAGAGTGCACTGTATATGGACGTTGCTAACATTTAGCATGCCCTAAATATTAGCGTGTACTAAAAACACTAGCACACCTTAGTAAAAGACCCCCTTAGGCTCTTATTAAGGCCCCTCTTAGTTTTACCAACATACATCAGATTACAGGGACACACTGCTAGGTAAACTACTTTTTCTGTCTTACAATTTGAAAAATTCTTCAATTCATATTTTTCATTCGTGGTAGGATAATTAAAACATTTAGTTCTAAGATTTGCATTGCAAACAGAACAACTATAACATGTGACATGCCCAAAACTTGCTTCTTCACAACCAACTCCCTTGGGGGAAGTGTAGATGGCACTATTATATCTTTCAAATTACAGTTCCTATATGCAATCAAAAGTCCACAATCATGAAATGCATCAGTGTTCCGAATTATGTGCCAATGCTTTCTCATTACTTCATTATATCTTTGGACAAATGACTGAAATCCAAAGTGCACACTATCCTATTGTCAGGAACTGGGGAAGGTGAGCCCTTGGGCCGTAGCCGAGTTTACACTGCCTAACTAATTCAGAGGCTAGGAAGGCCCCAACAAGTAAGGAGATGAGATGAGGGAAAAGGAAGAGAGGAGAAAAACTGCACATGGATGGAGAAAATAGGCAGAAGCTGGATCCACTGGACAGTCAAGTCTGCGGAGGACCCAGCTTTTACTTATGGATATAGAACAAGAAATGACAATACTCTGGGAGTGTTGTCTGATGACTTTCTTTTTCTGATCATGCTGGCCCAGTATCTGATTCTGCTGCTATATGTCCTCTTAACTCTGTTTCCAGGGCTTGCTTTCCATTTATATCTTTACTTTCCTCCTTTCTTCTTCATTTCTTGTTCTATATCCATAAGTAAAAGCTGGGTCCTCCGCAGACTTGACTGTCCAGTGGATCCAGCTTCTGCCTATTTTCTCCATCCATGTGCAGTTTTTCTCCTCTCTTCCTTTTCCCTCATCTCATCTCCTTCCTCTCTCTTCCCTCCATCCATGCCCAGCATTTCTTCTCTCTCCTCCATCCACCCATGTCTAGCAGCCCTCCTCTCCCCTCCATCCACCCATGTCCAGCAACCCTCCTCTCTCCCCTGCCCTCCATCCACCCATGTCCAGCATTTCTTCTCTCTCCTCCATCCACCCATGTCTAGCAGCCCTCCTCTCCCCTGCCCTCTACTCCATCCACCCATGTCCAGCAACCCTCCTCTCCCCCCTGCCCTTCCCTCCATCCACCTATGTCCAGAAACCCCCTCCCCTTCATCCACCCATGTCCAGCGACCCTCCTGTCCTGCCTGCCCTCCCCTGCCATCCACCTATGTCCAGAAACCCCCCTCCCCTGCCATCCACCCATGTCCAGTGACCATCATGTCCCCCCTGCCCTCCCCTGCCATTCATCTATGTCCAGAAACCCCCTCCCCTGCCACCCACCCATGTCCAGTGACCCTCCTTTCCCCCTGCCATCCCTGCCATCCTATGTCCAGAAACCGCCTCCCCTCCACCCACCCATGTCCAGTGACCCTCCTGTCCCCCTGCCCTCCCTCTATGTTCAGAAACCCCCCTTCCCTCCATCCACCCATGTCTAGTGACCCTCCTGTCCCCCCTGCCATCCACCTATGTCCAGAAACCCCCCTCCCCTGCCATCCACCCATGTCCAGCGACCCTCCTGTCCTCCCTGCCATCCTATGTCTAGAAACCCCCTCCCCTCCATCCACCCATGTCCAGTGACCCTCCTGTCCCCCTGCCCTCCCCTGCCAACCACCTATGTCCAGAAACCCCCCTCCCCTGCCATCTACCCATGTCCAGCGACCCTCCTGTCCCCCTGCCCTCCCTCTATGTCCAGAAATACCCTCCCCTCCATCCACCCATGCCTAGTGACCATCCTGTCCCCCTACCCTCCCCTGCCATCCACCTATGTCCAGAAACCCCCCTCCCCTGCCATCCACCCATGTCCAGCGACCCTCCTGACCTCCCTGCCATCCTATGTCCAGAAACCCCCTCCCCTCCACCCACCCATGTCCATCGACCCTCCTGTCCCCCCTGCCCTCCCCTGCCATCCACCTAGGTCCAGAAACCCCCCTCCCCTGCCATCCACCCATGTCCAGCGACCATCCTGTCCTCCCTGCCATCCTATGTCCAGAAACCCCCTCCCCTCCACCCACCCATGTCCAGTGACCCTCCTGTCCCCCCTGCCCTCCACCCATGCCCAGCGACTGTTCCCTTGCTCCCCCTCCTTCCAGCCACCTGAGCCATCTGATCCCCCGTCTCGTCTGAGCCCCCCTCCCCGACCCAGTCCCCACCTGCCGCAAGACGACCCTCTTCTGCCACCCGACCCGGCCGGCACCTGACCCAGCATTAAAAAAAAATCTACAAGCTGCGATGCGATGCCTCGCGTCTGAGTAAAAGAAGAAAAATCGCTTCGTCGGCGGGCCTTCCCTCACTGTGGCCCGCCCTCTGATGTAACTTCCGCAAGGGCGGGACACAGTGAGAGAAGGCCGGCCGACGAAGTGATTTTTCTTCTTTTACTCACGAGAGGCATCACACCGCTGCTTGTAGATTTTTTTTAAATGCTGGCTGGGTCAGGTGCCGGCCGGGTCGGGTGGCAGAAGGGTCGTCTGGCGGCGCGGAGGGACTCCAGGCTAGCTCGGTGGAGGGAGGAGAGCCGGCTCCAGCACAACGTCGGAGAGCCGGCTCCAGCACAACGTCGGAGAGCCGGCTCCAGCACAACTTCCGACCTAAAAAAAAAGGTGCCGGTACGCCGTACCATCGCGTACCAACACAAAAAAAGCACTGGTTGTAGCCCTGTTTCAAACAAAATTATCACCCCCATTTCCAATCTATGTTTCTTGTTTAAATTAACTGAACGTATTGTGTTCGATCAGTTTGCCTTTGTAGACCAAGTCTTTGCTCTTCACCCCAGCAAGTCTGGTTTCCGGAAGATCACAGCACTGAGACCATTATCATAGCCATCCTGAGTGAAGTCCACTCTTCCTTCAAAGTCGGCAAAATTGTTCTTGTTTCTTTGTATCTTTCTGCTGCTATCAACCTCATTGATCACGCATTGTTACTGGCTAATCTTTCTGAAATTGGAATTATGGGTACTGTCCACAGTTGGTTTTCTTTTTTTCCTTCTAATCAATCCTTCTCTGTAAGGACTTCTTTTTCTACTTCATCAGTCTGTCACATAGGAGTCAACTTTTCAAAATGATTGATAGGAGTCAACTTTTCAAAATGATTGGGGGTGCTGATTTTTTTTTTTACAGGCAGTGCAATCTCCTCCCCCCCCCCCCCCCCCCCCCACCTTAAAATCCTGTTGCTGCAGTCTTCACCTGGGCAGTGGCAGCGCCACTCATAAGCTGCCTGCAACCTGCACCAGGACTTCTTCCCTGAACAGTCCCACCCCTCAGTCCCCCTGTATTGTGCAAATATAAAGAGATGCAAATTTCAAAAACTGACATATTTCAATCACTGTGCTATAGATTAACAAATACAAATACAACAAAAAATGGAAAATATGATAATATCATATTTATTGGACTAAATACATTTTTCAATTAGCTTTCAAATGCCAAAACTTCTTTCCTCAGGTCAGGACAGTATACTGCTGTTATGATATTCTGTTCTGACACAAGAAAGGAGGGTTTGGTCTCCAAACATTAGTCAAAAATGTGGTCTCCAAACATTAGTCAAAAATGTATTAAAATTAGTCCAATAAAGATATCACCTTACTTCCATTTTCTGTATTTATTAACACAGCAACCACACTACGTTATCCTAAACTAAAAATAAAATGCATTTTTTCCTACCTTTGTGGTCTGGCTGTTTAATGTTTCTAATTGTGTTGGTCCCAGTCTCTTTTTTCTTCTTTCCTTGATCTTAACTCTCCCCCCTTTCAATCCAGCGTCTACCCCCTCTCTCTCCCCTTTCCTTCCAGCATATGTCCCCTCTCTTCCCCCTTTCCATCCAGCATCTGCCCCCTCTCTTCCCCTTTCCATCCAGCGTTTACCTCCTCTCTCTCCCCTTTTCATCCAGCGTCTGCCCACTCTCTTATTTCTTTCCATCCAGCATCTATTTTCTCCATCCAAGTGTAGTTTTTCTCCTCTTTTCCCTTTCCCTCATTTCTGTCAGTATGCATCTTCTTCCTCTTTCTTTCCTCCCCTCCATCCATATGCATCTCCTTCCTCTCTCTTCCCTCACCTCCATCCATGTCCAGCATTTCTCCTCTCTCCCCTCCATGCATGTGCACCTCATTTCCTCTCTTCCCTCTCCTCCATCCATGTGCATCTCCTTCCTGTCTTCCCTCACCTCCATCCATGTCCAGCATTTCTCCTGACCTCCCCTGCATCCATGTCCAGCAACTCTCCTCTCTCCCCTGCCCTCACCTGCATCCATGTCCAGCAACTCTCCTCTTTCCCCTGCTGTCCCCTGCATCCATGTCCAGCAACTCTCCTCTCTCCCCTGTCCTCACCCATCCATATACAGCAACTCTCATCTCTCCCCTGCCCTCCCCCCATTCCAAGTCCAGTAACTCTCCTTGCTCCCCTGCCCTCCCCTGCATTCATGTCCAGCAACTCTCCTCTCTCCCCTGCCCTCCCCTCCATCCATGTCCAGCAACTTTCCTCTCTCCCCTGCATCCATGTCCAGCAACTGTTCTCTCTCCCCTGCCCTCCCCTAAATCCATGTCCAGTAAATCTCCTCTCTCCCCTGCCCTTCCCTCCATCCATGTCCAGCAACTCTCCTCTCTCCCCTGCCCTGCCCTCCCCTCCATCCATGTCCAGCAACTCTCCTCTATCCCCTGCCATTCCCTCCATCCATTCATGTCCAGCAGCTGTCCTCTCTCCCCTGCCCTCTTCCCCCATCCATATCCAGCAATTCTCCTCTCTCCCCTCCCTCCCAGTCATGTCCAGCGATTCTCCTCTGCCCTCCCCTCCGCTCCATGTCCAGCGATTTCTCCTCTCTCCCCTGCCATCCCCTCCATGTCCAGCGATGCTCTTCTGCCCTCATCTCCATGTCCAGTGATGCCCCAAACCCCACCTGCCCCCTGAGTTCCAGTTCCAACCCCCCCTGCCCGACCTGCCTGCCCTCTTCTCCCTCAACAGCCCTCCTTGCCTTCCTGCAACCCAGCCTGCACTTAAAACTCATTTTACCTGACTGAAGTCGTGATTGCAAAAGAAGCTGTTACGTCTGTGCTCACCTTGCCCTCTGGTGGCCAGAACCGGTGGATGCTATGGACTATCACCCATTCCACACTTTAGCGCAGTCCAGTCTGGATCGTCCAGGCTGCCAGACTTGTCTGTCTTCTTTCACCCTGCATAGCTCCCGTAGCTGCCTGGTGATTGCTGCAGTAAGTCTCAGTTGCTGCTGGGCTTATTAGCCATTTGGAAACTCTGCCTTTGCCTTTGCATCGTCTAAGGCCCTGGTATGTTGGTGCTTGTTGCACTTCAGCCTGAATTTGAGTCCTTGTTTTAGATCCTTGCCTGAGTCTGTTTAGTCTTGTGTAGCTTAGCTTGTGCTGTCCTAGCCTTGATTCTTAGTTGTTTTTCTGTGTCTAGTTCTGGGGTCTCTGTGTTTCCAGTCAATGGCTGCTTGCAGCTTTTAGTTCTTTCCCTTGTTAGTCAGTGTTTGTTCCCTGTCAGTGGCTGCTTGCAGCTTCCAGTTTCTGTCCCCTAGCTTGTCTTTTCCCTACCTTGTGTTGCCTATCTGTGAGTCCTAGCCCAGTTTCCTGCCTTGCTGCCCATGTTCATTCCTTTTCCCTCTGACCCTCAGTCCCTGTGCTGCCTGGCTGTTATCCAGTCCTGCCCTGTCCTATAAGTCCTGCTGGCCGCCAGCACCAGGGGCTCAACGCCTGGTGAAAGGTGGCTATGTGTAGGTGAAGCTTAACTCTTTATCAGAGTTCTGCCTTGCCTCTGATGTGAGGTGGTTTTGCCTGCCTCTGCCACTCCTCGGCAGTGGCCCAAGGGCTCACAACCCAGTTTCCTGCATTGAAAGCGTGACAGAATGCAAAGGCCATGAGCTTGGCAAGATCACCCTACCCGCTGGGCTTTCAGCCCCAAACCTATTACTCTGCTGACAATCCGGGTTCCAGCCACAGTTTAGCTCCTAATTCCAGTTTGGATCCCAGTTCCAACCCAATTTTTGCTCTGGATCCATTTACGATGCTTCAGGATTACCATGTTAAACTTTTGTCTGAGCCAGCCCTGAAGAATACCCCTGAAGCTGCAGTGGAGAGAAGGCATGTCTTTTGGCTTGGGTACCTTGAAAACCCAGTTTCTGTTATGGATCCCTCTACCAAGCTTTTCTATTACCGCTTCCAACTCCGCTGGGATCCAGCCCTGCAGGATACTCCTGAAGCCCATGCTGAAAGAAGGTAGCTTAGTTGTCCCAAGCCAAGTTACAGTCCCAGCCTAGATGCTGAGCCTATGCCGAGTTCCAGATCTGGCCAAGATGTTGAGTCCCAGCCGAGTTCCAGTTCCCGCCAAGCTGCTGAGTCCATGCTGAGCACCAGTTCCAGCCAAGCTGCTGAGTCCATGCTGAGCTCCAGTTCCAGTCAAGCTGCTGAGTCCACGCTGAGTTCCAGTTCCTGCCAAGCTGCTGAGTCCACGCTGAGTTCCAGTTCCAGCCAAGCTGCTGAGCCCACGCTGAGTTCCAGTTCCAGCCAAGATGCTGGGTCCAAGCCGAGTTCCAGTTCCAGCCAAGAGGCGAAGTCCAGTCCTGATGCCAGTCTGGGTTCCAGCCTTGAGCCTTGTTCAAGCTCCAGCCAAGCTACCCCTGGTCATGTTTTGAGGCTCCTCCGTAGATTTCACTATTGTTACCCGTGGAGACCTGAATTCCCCGTGGAGTTCGGGGGGGCCTTGAGGGGGAGATACTGTTACATCTGTGCTCACCTCGCCCTCTGGTGACCAGAACCGGTGGATGCTATGGACTATCACCCATTCCAGACTTTAGCCCAGTCCAGTCCGGATCTTCCAGGCTGCCAGACTTGTCTGTCTTGTTTGACCCTGCACAGCTCCCGTAGCTGCCTGGTGATGGCTGCAGCTGAGCCTCAGTTGCTGCTGGACTTATTAGCCATTTGGAAACTCTCTGCCTTTGCATCATCTAAGGCCCTGGTATGTTGGTGCTTGTTGCACTTCAGCTTGAATTTGAGTCCTTGTTTTAGTTCCTTGCCTGAGTCTGTTTAGTCTTGTGTAGCTTAGCTTGTACTGTCCTAGCCTTGATTCTTAGTTGTTTTTCTGTGTCTAGTTCTGGGGTCTCTGTGTTTCCAGTCAATGGCTGCTTGCAGCTTTTAGTTCTTTCCCTTGTTAGTCAGTGTTTGTTCCCTGTCAGTGGCTGCTTGCAGCTTCCAGTTTCTGTCCCCTAGCTTGTCTTTTCCCTACCTTGTGTTGCCTATCTGTGAGTCCTAGCCCAGTTTCCTGCCTTGCTGCCCATGTTCATTCCTTTTCCCTCTGACCCTCAGTCCCTGTGCTGCCTGGCTGTTATCCAGTCCTGCCCTGTCCTATAAGTCCTGCTGGCCGCCAGCACCAGGGGCTCAACGCCTGGTGAAAGGTGGCTATGTGTAGGTGAAGCTTAACTCTTTATCAGAGTTCTGCCTTGCCTCTGATGTGAGGTGGTTTTGCCTGCCTCTGCCACTCCTCGGCAGTGGCCCAAGGGCTCACAACCCAGTTTCCTGCTTTGAAAGCGTGACAGAATGCAAAGGCCATGAGCTTGGCAAGATCACCCTACCCGCTGGGCTTTCAGCCCCAAACCTATTACTCTGCTGACAATCCGGGTTCCAGCCCCAGTTTAGCTCCTAATTCCAGTTTGGATCCCAGTTCCAACCCAATTTTTGCTCTGGATCCATTTACGATGCTTCAGGATTACCATGTTAAACTTTTGTCTGAGCCAGCCCTGAAGAATACCCCTGAAGCTGCAGTGGAGAGAAGGCATGTCTTTTGGCTTGGGTACCTTGAAAACCCAGTTTCTGTTATGGATCCCTCTACCAAGCTTTTCTATTACCGCTTCCAACTCCGCTGGGATCCAGCCCTGCAGGATACTCCTGAAGCCCATGCTGAAAGAAGGTAGCTTAGTTGTCCCAAGCCAAGTTACAGTCCCAGCCTAGATGCTGAGCCTATGCCGAGTTCCAGATCTGGCCAAGATGTTGAGTCCCAGCCGAGTTCCAGTTCCCGCCAAGCTGCTGAGTCCATGCTGAGCACCAGTTCCAGCCAAGCTGCTGAGTCCATGCTGAGCTCCAGTTCCAGTCAAGCTGCTGAGTCCACGCTGAGTTCCAGTTCCTGCCAAGCTGCTGAGCCCACGCTGAGTTCCAGTTCCAGCCAAGATGCTGGGTCCAAGCCGAGTTCCAGTTCCAGCCAAGAGGCGAAGTCCAGTCCTGATGCCAGTCTGGGTTCCAGCCTTGAGCCTTGTTCAAGCTCCAGCCAAGCTACCCCTGGTCATGTTTTGAGGCTCCTCCGTAGATTTCACTATTGTTACCCGTGGAGACCTGAATTCCCCGTGGAGTTCGGGGGGGCCTTGAGGGGGAGATACTGTTACATCTGTGCTCACCTCGCCCTCTGGTGACCAGAACCGGTGGATGCTATGGACTATCACCCATTCCAGACTTTAGCCCAGTCCAGTCCGGATCTTCCAGGCTGCCAGACTTGTCTGTCTTGTTTGACCCTGCACAGCTCCCGTAGCTGCCTGGTGATGGCTGCAGCTGAGCCTCAGTTGTTGCTGGACTTATTAGCCATTTGGAAACTCTCTGCCTTTGCATCATCTAAGGCCCTGGTATGTTGGTGCTTGTTGCACTTCAGCTTGAATTTGAGTCCTTGTTTTAGTTCCTTGCCTGAGTCTGTTTAGTCTTGTGTAGCTTAGCTTGTACTGTCCTAGCCTTGATTCTTAGTTGTTTTTCTGTGTCTAGTTCTGGGGTCTCTATGTTTCCTGTCAGCTGCTGCTTGCAGCTTTTAGTTCTTTCCCTTGTTTGTCAGTGTTTGTTCCCTGTCAGTGGCTGTTTGCAGCTTCCAGTTTCTGTCTCCTAGCTTGTCCTTTCCCTGCCTTGTGTTGTGTTGTTTATCTGTGAGTACTAGCCCAGTTTCCTGCCTTGCTGCCCATGTTCATTCCTTTTCTCTCTGACCCTCAGTCCCTGTGCTGCCTAGTTGTTATCCAGTCCTGCCCTGTCCTATAAGTCCTGCCGGCCGCCAGCAGCGAGGGGCTCAACTCCTGGTGAAAGGTGGCTATGTGCAGGTGAAGCCTAACTCTTTATCAGAGTTCTGCCTTGCCTCTGGTGTGAGGTGGTTTTGCCTGCCGCTGCCACTCCTCGGCAGTGGCTCAAGGGATTACAACCCAGTTTCCTGCTTTGAAAGCGTGACAGAAACAGAGTACAGCAGGCTCGCCTTCAGCCTTCCCCTTCTCTTTCAGCGTCCTGCTCTCATTTCCTGTTTCCGCAAGGGCGGGATGTTGAGAGAGAAGGCTGAAGGGAAGCCTGCTCTATTTTGCTTCTTTTTGTAAATTTGAAGGTCCTCCTTGCACCTAGGAATACCCGCTTCCCCCTTTTGCAGACCCCTTAAGAACTCCTCTACACGGAGGGTTAAAGAGATTTAGTTCATCCAGAAGTTTCTGAATTGTGTTCCTGACCTCCAGTGTCACCCAGTCCCATGGGGGTCTGTTCTGGGGAAGCATCAGAAGGCGAAGTTTAAAAGTCATTCCCATAAAGAAAGCTGTCTGTCTATTAGGATGTAAGTGAATCCTTGGCCATTTGTGTTCCCACATATATTATGAGTAATGTACCCTAATTAGTTGGAGAAGTGAGTGTCCGCTGTGTGTGGACTAAATGATAGATAAACAGTAGAAATAAAGACAAGGATAGTTTCAGGGAATAGGATTATGTTTATTCTTACCAAAATCAAGTCTTCAATTTACATCTGACAGGATCTGGGTTCAAATGCATAGAGCTTCTGCTGTAGGTCAAGTGTTGGTGAAACTGCTAACTTTCTGTCTTATTGTTATCTCTTTTATAGGCACAGATCTCAATACAAGCTAATGGCATTGCCCAACCTCTCTGTACCAATTTTTTTCTTTTTCCGGCAGCTGTTCATTTGTACCATCTTGTACCATCTCCTTTCCTGTTCTAGTTATTTTGAAACATTTCTTTTCCGGCCAGGTGTCCATCTGTACCCAACTGTCTTTTCCGTATTCGTAAACATCTCTTGCTTTAGCTATTTCAAAACCTTGTACCATTTCCGTTACCCTGAACATCTTGTTTTTATTGTTTCCAAACTGTCTTAATAATAGTATACCAGTTTCACAACTCATTTTTATATTATCTTATGATCTGTGTGCCATGTTATAGAAATACAAACTTCATTTTTCAAACCATTTTATCCATTATTCTATCATTATTGGTGCTATATTCCATCACAAAGTTGTACCTGTTGGTGTCAAGACTCATTGTTCAAACCTGCCTTTTGCAGATTCTCAAATATGAAATCATTAGCTTGTTATTTGGCCTAGTCAGTACTTTTTCAGTTGTTTTTGGCTGTGTGGCTTTGCCCACCACTATTCCAGTGGTAGGTCTGAAGCCAGGCCACATATTAACATTCCCCTCTTCACCCTATCCCATAGGGTGACACCAGGGTTAATGTACCATGGTACCATCCATTCCAGAAGGTATTCTGTAAGGCCGTCAAATTTTCTGAGTCTTAATGTAAACCGGCACAGTCAGATTTATTTGGTTTTAGATTATCATCTTGGCACCACTTCAATTACTTCAATTCAACTTATCTACACCTGTGGTTATACAAAAAACTTATAGTAACTATATTAATATTTTTCTTCAACCCTTTAATATGCAGGTTCTATCTTATTCTTACCTATGTGAGTATATATTGTTATTAATCATAAATTCTCTGGTTATATACTGATTATATCTTAAGTATATGTTTGCATAGATTTGCATAGATTATGTTGGCATTTACTCATTTATCACATCATCTTATAAAGCTTTATATTGTTATATTGTATCCCTGTGTGCAATTACCTGATTATACAGTTGCAGACATCTCTCTAGTGTCCCTAGGATTTGCATAGCGATTGGTCCTTCTCAGAGGGAGATAGTCCAATGTATTATCTCCTGTGGTGTTGGGAAGGAGATTTTCATACAGGGCATATTGTCCTGCTGTTGTCTTTTTCATTATTGCAGTTTCAATTAAGCGTTCTACTAAGCCTCTAGCACAAGGGATTATGCAACATCCTACTAATACAAAAATTGCTACCACTATAATTATGGTGGTGGCCGCTGAGATGATAAATGTTTTCCATTTACCAAAAGCTCTATCCAACCAACCAGTCCAGGATGTGTCAACACCAGAGTTCTCTGCCAATTCTTGTGACAGTGAGGTTAAGCCTTCCAAAGCTCTGGTGATTGATCCATCTGGAGCAGTATTGTTGGGGATAAAGGTGCAACACTGTGTACCTATTTTCCGGCACACTCCGCCCTCTGCGGCCAGAATCTGGTCAAGCACTAATCTGTTTTCTAACGTCATCCTGCTGGTGGCGTCTAATTGCGCTGCAATTCCTTGAACTGCATCCCTGGTATAATTCACAAATCTCTGCTGGTTGTAATATATATAATTGATCCAGTCTAAATTTTTATTTATAGTAGCCCACCAAAAGAAGGCTGATTCGAATCCTGCAGCTATTTGGTTTCTGGCTTTGAACTCATCAGGAACCCCTCTTGGAACTCCAATTGCATCTATATAGACCCGATCATCAAAAGATCCAGGCATTGCATTTCTCTTCACTCGTGAGGAAGAGCGGCTATGAGGAGGGAGCAAAGATGCTATTACGATTGGAATGACCAATTTGACTAAGGCACATCTGCCTGTCCAACTCCTGTGGAGTGTATGGTAGATAGTGTGGGTTCCACAGTACCACCATATGTCTGCTCTAGCCTGTGAAAACTCTGTGAGATTTAGATTTTGCAGAGTCCCTTTTTCTAAGGTTGTGTTACAATTGGTCAAATTTCCTAAAAACCGTGTATTTTTCACCCCATATCGTTCCAGACATGTATGATATCTGGTAGCAGGATCTGGAATCCTGAATGCGGGTGGAACCCTCATCCGAGGGGGTAAGTAGGGGTGGTGCTCGTCAAGATGCTGACAAGACTGATTGATTTCTTCTTTTACCTGCAATAACTCTAACATACACCAAAACCCATCTGGATCATTGCGGAGATCTAAAGGGAAAGGAACTACTGTTGGTTCTGCTCTTGCATGGGAACAAAAATAACAATTAGAGACATTCAAACTCTTTGTAGTATAATGCGCCCATTCGAGCCATAGGTTTGTCTCTCCAAATCCTGTTTCTAGTGCCACTAAATCTTTAGAATTATTAATCGGCACAATCTGGTAAGGAATCTTTACTTCAGGGATCTTTGTTGGCATCAAAGGATTCGTTTCTGGTTGGGCTGGGGGTGGAACAATCTTGAATTTTCCAATGGGATCTCTTCCTGTGGCATCAATTCCTAAGGAATACGTTCTGTATGTAACAGCCGTTACTCCTCTGAAAGTGATAGCCACTTGATTACATTTGGTCATTGGACAAAGGCCATTCACTCGCAATTTCATGATGGAAATGCTCTTTTTGAGATCTGGAATCTCACTACCTGAGTAGGGAACCCATGAACCTGTATACCACCATACTTGTGCCCAACTTCCGCAATTGGAGAAGGGACACAGGTATACTTCAAAAGCTGACAAATATTGCTGCACAGGATGTTCCCCACACATTGTGTAAGCACACACATCAAGGGTTATTGTGGTCGTGTCCTTAGTTGTGGGTAACGTTATTTCGGGGGTGGTAATAAACTGTTGCAGAAAACTTTCTAGATGCTGTGCTCCTTGTATCATAGGCATGGTGAGCACACACAACAGGAGGGCTAAGCACTTCATGTTGGTAGTTTTCATAATCAAGCACTGTATCAAGATTGTACGAAGGGTAAGTGACGGCTAATGATTAAGGTGAGCAACAAAATTATCCCTAGGGTCTTAGCAAGAGCTGCTATCACAACAATCAGTATTCCAAAATATATCAAGGCTTGATATATCATTAAGTGTGACTTGGGTATGGGGGGTAAACTCTAATAGCCCCTCTTTCAATGGGATCGGGTACTTCAAAGAGACTATATATTTCCAAAGGTCCCAATCCAACCTCTCTGAGAAACAGAAAAGGTATCCAATCAGTGTCAAGTACGGCGTATGTGAATAACCAAAAATCTACTACGTCACCAGTTTCTGGTCTTATTAGGAGATCGTCGGTCTGTTCAACTTGTAGCCCAAACTTCCTCCAAATAATACCAGAGTGTGAGTAACTGTTCGACTGGGGCCGAGTGTCCAATTCTCAAGTAAAGGTTCACACAGTGTCTGATATCGAGTGAGGGGATCCCAATTGGGATTGTCTTCTGGAGCGGGGTCCCAATGGGGAAATAATAATTCACGAGGATCCAGAAGGTATTCTGGGGGTACAGGGATTACCTGTTCACCTAAATTGAAAGGCGACAATGGTGGAGATTCAAGGGAAGGAACGGATTGTGGTGGAGAAAATTGGTTATCAGGTCTTCCACGGGACATATATTGATAGTTACTTGGGGTGTGGAGCTATCTGGGAGGACGAGTAGCTGGGACTCTGGTACTTGGAGTGGCTAAGGTAGTATTCGTGGGAGGAGGAACGTCACTATCAGGAACCAAAGGATAAGGAGGAGGGGTGGGTCGTAATTCAAGCAAGGTAATATTATCCTCAAAAGTAGTTGTACGATTGGGGACAGTATGGACCGAGCTACTGATATTATTGGGAACACTTGTAGCATGCAAAATAGGAGAATTAGTGAGGACAGGAGTAGTTGCAGAGTCTTCAATAGGCACTGTAGGATTGCCAGTTGAAAAGTCTGTTGTGGCAGATGTGTCTGCCCAGGGGGTGGGATTACTGGTGGCAATGGGACTGATCTTTTTGATCGTTTGGAAGGATGTGTGTCCGAACAAGCGTGTGAATGTGGTATACTGGTGGGGCTTTGTGTAGTCTGCAGTAGTAGTTATTGGAACCGGAGTGGTTGCAAACACCGAGGCAGTAGCAAATACTGCTGGGGTGGTGGCAAGCACTGCTGGGGTAGTCGCAAGTACAGAAGTAGTTGCAAGTACTGTGGCGTTTCCAACGGGTAAGGTGACGTTACCAGTGGGAAAGGCACTAAGTGTGATCCAAAGATCTGCAAGGTTTCTGTCCACAGTATAGGTAAACAGGGTAGTGAAAAACAACGCCAAACCTATACAAAGTAGGATGAGACACAAGAGTCCAACAGCAAACAATCGAGCAGATGGAAAGCAGAAGAAAAGGGTGTACTGATGTAGCACCGTTACTGCTGCTGAAATAACACTTGGACGGGTGCTGGTTGCGTCCGTGTCATCTGGAATGGTGTCGTCTTCCAAAAAAGTGCCGTCAAAGTCGTTGGACCAATGAGAATTGGTTTCAGATAACTGCTCTGAGTCACACTTATCAACAGGGTAAGGGTAAAGTTCAGTGTTCTGTGGATCTGGTTCCTTGATGTCGTCAAGGGCAGCAAGGTTCTCAGCAGTTGGTTCCCTGCGGAGAACTTTGCCAGCGGGGGAGGGTGGTGGTATCAAAACTTTCACAGGAGTGGTAGGGAAAGGTGGTATTGGTATAGGGACTTTATGTAGAGAAATGGTCTGTAAGGGAATGAGTTCTTCTGGAGTGAACAGCGGCTGAACTACTTGTGGCATTTATCTGGCTTGATTCGGGAAATACAAATGTAGAATGTCAAGCAGCTCACCGATGTTGCTGTTCAAATTCTGTACTGTTGAAAAGTGAACAGAACCAGGTTCACCCGGAGCCAATTCTTCCAAATCTGCTGCAAAGTTGCGGATTCTGATGAGGCGGATACGAAGATCTACGTAGGGAAGTGGGAATTCTGGAACAGTGGAAGGTGGAGGTGAGGAGGGCCACTCAAATGCTGGTTCGGGTACTGGTGGTTGTTCAGGTGGTGACTCTGGAGATTCAGGGATTGTTTGGATAATGATATCAGCAAGATCAAGGAGGTGCGATTCAGGAGATGGATGTTCTATGTTGATTAAGTGGTTAAGTCTTTGGTCGAGTTGATCAAGATGATTCAAGAGTGTTGGATGTGGGGTTGGTGGTCTTGGGCTCAGTGGCGGTGGAGATGGGGTTCGTGGTGGGACTGGTCTCTCCAGTGGCTGCTGAGCTGGAAACATCAAGAAGGCCTGATTCGGAATTCGGATAGGCTCGTATATCTTTCAGGTGGACCCAGGATGTGTGGTCCTCCAGCTTAGCAGCTGTGGCTGACAGGGCTTCTATCTTGGAAGGGCCCAACGTAGATGAGGTCTCGCCAGGTCTTGTGCATAATAACGCCGGTGCACCAGATCACCCACTTTGTAAGGGGGGGATCTATTGGCATCACAATCCCCTCTTCTGTCTGAAATGGCCTGTGGAATTGAGGACAGAGAACTTACAATAGTCTGCAAGATATCCCAATATACTGAGTATTGATCGGGCACTTGAGTGTCTGGATTGCCAGGTAGGAGTCGCATTGGACGACCTGTACATAATTGGAAAGGCGTCAGTTTAAGGGAAGCGGATGGGGTGGCACGAAGAGATAAAAGTGCCAACGGGAGGGCATCAAGCCAATTCCTTATCCCATTTGCCATAAGCTGACGCATTTTTGTTTTAAGCAATCCATTGTATCTTTCAACCAAACCATTACTGGTGGGTTTGTAAACACAGACGGTTCTGTGAGTAATGCCAAGTGCCGGAAGGAGGTTCTGCAAGAGTTCATTCACAAAGTGTGTACCATTATCTGTGGTAATTTTGCCAGGAATACCAAATCGAGGAATAATTTCATTACACAGTGACTGTGCCATAGTTTGTGCGGTTTCTCTAGAGCAAGGGAAAGCTTCCACCCACTTAGAGAAAGCGTCCACGCAGACAAGCAGATACCGTTTACCACGAATAGGCGTCTGCATATCTGTGAAATCAATATACCAATGTTGGCCAGGTCCCTGGACAACAGGCAAATGACCTGAAGGAATGACAGGTCCTCGTTTAGGTGTGTACAGAAAACATTTGTAACAATTATGAACTACAGTGTGACACATGGGCATCATTTGGGGAGCCCATAATTTGGAAGACAATTGATCATACAGTGTATAGCATTTAAATGTAAAGGATAATGGAGGGCATGCAAAAGAAGGGATAGAACATGCTGTGAAACACATAATTGACCATTAGGATGGGTCCAAATACCATTTGGATTAAGAAAACATCCAGCTTGCTTCCACAAGGTGAGTTCTGCTGTGAAAGGGAGGAGTAAGGGTAGTAGAGAAGTCTGAGGTTAGGGATGCAGAAGGAGGGGACGTTACAGGGGGCTCTGATTCAGGAGAAAGTAAGGAGGTAATGACAGGAGGGGTTGGAAAATAGGTGGGATGTTGGGAGAGGAGGATTCAGAGGGTGTTGAATCCGAAGGAGTAGAAGGAGGTGTGTTCAAAGGGGAGGCGCTTCGGATGCAATTACGGGAAGCGTTACATCTGAAGCGGATACGGAAGGAAGACTTGGAAAGGAAGTGACTTCACGGGCTAGTTCATCAGCAGCATGGTTGCCATTAATGGCGAAAGAAAAAACTGTCTCCTGATGTGCTTTAATCCAGGAGATACTGGTGCGGAGGCCTTTTTGATGGCGCTTCTCCAGCGCATCAAAAAGTGCTGTCCACAAAGGTAAGTGACTGAGAGGTTGCCCAGTAGAGGAAATCAGACCCCTCTGGTTCCATTTGCGAACATGGGAATGCAAGGAAGCAAAAACATAGTCCGAGTCGGTGACAATGCTCAAATCTGAGTGTAGTGCTTTAAACAGTAAGACGTACAAAACCGCTGCAAGTTCTGCGGTTTGGGCTGTGAATGCATCTGGTAACCTGAATTGTACAGGATCCAGTATATCTTCTTCTGGTGTATAACGGAGGGCGGCAAAACCGGCAACTCCGTTTTGCTGAGAACCATCTGTAAACCAAACCTCGCCACTCTGCAAGATTTCTGAATGCAGATGGAGAGATGCGGGTACAGACAATTGGGTAGTGCACTCATGGGGAAAGATAGCTTTCTGTGCTGTCTCTGTGACAGTGAGTAGTGGATCAAGGCGTTGAAGGTCAGTGAAAGTTAATGGATGAATAGAGTGCACTACACTGAACAAAAGTACTTGATACTTTTGTAACCGGCAGACAGTCATGTGACTAATCTGTTTATCCAACAGATATTTAACATCATGGGACGTGTGAAGAATCACCGGAAGGTGAGGAATGTAGCTGTATAATTTTGTAACAGCTGTGCTGGCGGCAACAAGGCCTTTCTCACAAGTAGCAAAAGCTCTTTCAACAGGTGAAAAAGTACCCGAAAGATAACCGCAAGCAAGGTCTATCATGCTCTTGTGTAATCAGGCAAGACCAGGTATCCTCAGTATGCTACGACCCAAAGGTGCAACATCCAGAGAGACATCAATGGTTCTAATGGTGAGGGAAAGCATAACATCCTTCACAGGGCCATAAGATCAGTTGTTTCCTGAGGTGTGAACTGCAAGGGTTCATGTTTAACTTTTCTGTTACCTTGTAGTTTCGTGTAAAATGGCTGTGTCCGAGCTGAATAATTGGGTATCCAAAGGCGACAAAAATTTAACATGCCAAGGACACCTCTGAGATCAGAAACAGTAGTGGGCATTCGCAAGGAGGAGACATGTTGGAGAGTATCGGGACCTAGGCCTTTCTGATGGGGGCCAATGTGATGGCCAAGGAAGGTAACATGTGTCTGAGCAACTTTTAATTTCTTCCTGTTAACTTTATAGCCTTTCGTAGCAAGAAAGCCAAGAAAGTCACAGGTGACCTGAACGCATGTGTCAAAGTCAGGGCAGGTGATGAGCATGTCGTCCACATATTGAACAATAGAGGTTTGTGGTGGGAGATCATATCTGTACTGTTTGAATTCCTGTATGTGTCCTGCTAAAGTTTGGGAAAAGACTGTAGGACTGTCTGTAAATACCTGGGGAAGACGAGTCCACTGATATGTTGTGTTATTGAATTGGAAAGCCGTTAGCGGGCGGCTTACAGGGTCGAGGGTGATGGAAAAGAAGGCGTTGGACAGGTCAATGGTGGAATGATATGTCTGCAAGGAGATACTATTGAGGAGTGTAGTTGGGTTTTCCACGTTCGGAAATACCGCGTAAGTGAGGTCATTTAGCGCTCGTAAGTCTTGTACTATACGGAAGGCGCCAGGTTCTTTCTTTGGCACTGGGAATAATGGAGTATTGTATGGTGAATTACACTTTTCGATGATGCCTTGCTGTAACAAGGAATCAATTTGTTTTTGAGCTCCAGCAATAACTTCTGGTTTTAACGGGTACTGGGCAACTTTAGGACCTTTACAACCAGGTAGCAGCTGAATACGATGGGGAGGGCCTGTAACTTCCCCATAGGGTTTCTCAGGTGTGGCCCAAAGAAAACCCGGTAGGTCATTCAATACTTCCTCTATTTGTCTTTCAAACCATAGAGGTAACAGCCATCAAAAGTGAAGTGTTTTCACTAGGGGAAGGATCAAAATGAATTTCAAAATGAAACAATGTCAACAGATCTCTTCCAAGTAAATTGACAGGGCATAATGGTGCATACAATAGGGGAGCAGATAGTTGTTGATTCGCATATTTAATTGGCAGGGGCTCAAGAAGTGGTGTGTCCGTAGGAACACCATCAAATCCTGTGGTGGTAATATTGTCTGGGGAACTTTAAGAAGTTTCTGCAGTTTGTGCGGGACGTGGGCCAGCACAGAGCGAGAAGCGCCTGTGTCAATTAAAAGGGGACAGGAACATCACAAATGAGCAGGGTGATCATAGGATCATCCAATCCTGCAGCAGTGCGGACTACGCCTAGTCACTGTGGGCGGCGTTGGTCTGGGTTCCATAAAGGGAATGACTGTCGTTCTGGGGGATTTTGCCGGAGCTGTCTTACAACTCTATGGGACGGCGGCTGAGGACACTGGGCTGCATAATGACCAAATTGTTGGCAACGATAACACTGAACATCTACAGTGGGGGAAATAAGTATTTGATCCCTTGCTGATTTTTGTAAGTTTGCCCACTGACAAAGACATGAGCAGCCCATAATTGAAGGGTAGGTTATTGGTAACAGTGAGAGATAGCACATCACAAATTAAATCCGGAAAATCACATTGTGGAAAGTATATGAATTTATTTGCATTCTGCAGAGGGAAATAAGTATTTGATCCCCACCAACCAGTAAGAGATCTGGCCCCTACAGACCAGGTAGATGCTCCAAATCAACTCGTTACCTGCATGACAGACAGCTGTCGGCAATGGTCACCTGTATGAAAGACCCTGTCCACAGACTCAGTGAATCAGTCAGACTCTAACCTCTACAAAATGGCCAAGAGCAAGGAGCTGTCTAAGGATGTCAGGGACAAGATCATACACCTGCACAAGGCTGGAATGGGCTACAAACCAATCAGTAAGACGCTGGGCGAGAAGGAACAACTGTTGGTGCCATAGTAAGAAAATGGAAGAAGTACAAAATGACTGTCAATCGACAAAGATCTGGGGCTCCACGCAAAATCTCACCTCGTGGGGTATCCTTGATCATGAGGAAGGTAGAAATCAGCCTACAACTACAAGGGGGACCTTGTCAATGATCTCAAGGGCAGCTGGGACCACTGTCACCACGAAAACCATTGGTAACACATTACGACATAACGGATTGCAATCCTGCAGTGCCCGCAAGGTCCCCCTGCTCCGGAAGGCACATGTGACAGCCCGTCTGAAGTTGCCAGTGAACACCTGGATGATGCCGAGAGTGATTGGGAGAAGGTGCTGTGGTCAGATGAGACAAAAATTGAGCTCTTTGGCATGAACTCAACTCGCCGTGTTTGGAGGAAGAGAAATGCTGCCTATGACCC
Source organism: Microcaecilia unicolor (assembly GCF_901765095.1). Classification (NCBI taxonomy): domain Eukaryota; kingdom Metazoa; phylum Chordata; class Amphibia; order Gymnophiona; family Siphonopidae; genus Microcaecilia; species Microcaecilia unicolor. Next base: position 95,677,795 of record NC_044037.1, on the reverse strand, counting down.
AAAGAACACCGTCCCCACTGTCAAGCATGGAGGTGGAAATGTTATGTTTTGGGGGTGTTTCTCTGCTAAGGGCACAGGACTACTTCACCGCATCAATGGGAGAATGGATGGGGCCATGGTACCGTACAATTCTGAGTGACAACCTCCTTCCCTCCGCCAGGGCCTTAAAAATGGGTCGTGGCTGGATCTTCCAAGCACGACAATGACCCAAAACATACAGCCAAGGCAACAAAGGAGTGGCTCAGGAAGAAGCACATTAGGGTCATGGAGTGGCCTAGCCAGTCACCAGACCTTAATCCCATTGAAAACTTATGGAGGGAGCTGAAGATGCGAGTTGCCAAGCGACAGCCCAGAACTCTTAATGATTTAGAGATGATCTGCAAAGAGGAGTGGACCAAAATTTCCTCCTGACATGTGTACAAACCTCATCATCAACTACAGAAGACGTCTGACCGCTGTGCTTGCCAACAAGGGTTTTGCCACCAAGTATAGGTCTTGTTTGCCAGAGGGAAATAAATACTTATTTCCATCTGCAGAATGCAAATAAATTCATATACTTTCCACCAATGTGATTTTCCGGATTTAATTTGTGATGTGCTATCTCTCACTGTTACTAATAACCTACCCTTCAATTATGGGCTGCTCATGTCTTTGTCAGTGGGCAAACTTACAAAATCAGCAAGGGATCAAATACTTATTTCCCCCACTGTATATAGCGATCAGGGCTAGGCCGGGAACGATAGTCTCTTTGTCGCCTAGTATCCTCAAGAGGGCCCCTTGGGGGACCTCGCTGGGGTTGAGAGCGACGACCTCGTTCTTCTGGGTAATCAGTTCTACGGTCTGGCCGGTAGGGCCGTGGGCCTGATTTCGGGTGTTGTTGTCATATCGTTGGTCGGCATACATGACGATAACAGGGGGAGAGGTCTCAGGGGTATTGGTATCAGTGTCGAGCTCTTAGAGGCTCTTTTATCTTTGAGGTCTTCAGTCTGCAATACGTCTAGATTAGTACGTATTGTTTTGCGATTTTGCTCTTCATCTTGTTTGCTTTTAATAAGCCTCCTACAATGATGAAGGATATGTTCCACGAATTTTGGGCCATTTTTCAAGTTGGAGACCCACTGTGTTCTCCAGCTTATTTCTAATCTCTGTAGGTAAGGTACCCTTAAGCAAATGGTAAACACTGGGAGGGCATTATCGGAGTCAAATTTCTCCTCCGTCTCTTCCTTAAGAGGTCTTGAAGCCTGAGTAATAAGCCTCAATAGGCTCTGAGTCCATTTCCCATCTTTGAGAAGTGATAACTGGAAAAATCTTTGAGGGTCCGGATATATGGTCCGGATTTCCTGAAATACTTTGGTCTGAATCTCTGTCAAAGGGTTGCCGTCATACTGGGTATCTGTAACAAATTTTGCATATCCCGATTAGGGTGAATATGTCAGTGACACTGGCGTGTGGGGTTCTGCCCAGAAGCGCTTTCATATCGCCAACTGATAGAGTGGTACCCAGGGTAATGTCCTGTAATTTCTTTAACCATCGGTTGCCTCCCATTGCAATATCTGGGAGTTGTAGTATGAGGCTATTTAATTCAACAGCGGAAAGTGGGGTGTACTCCGTATGAGGGACACCACCTGACATTTTATTTAGCAGGGGAAAGAGCTTTGCTTTCTCAAAGGGTTTAACCAATGAAGATGTCAGAAGATCGATCGCGGCGGTTGGGGGAAATTGATTCTCATACTTTTTCCAAACCTGGAGACCTTGGATTAGGTAGAGGGTTGTTTTCTGATCCCAATGGGGGTCAGGGTGGTCATAAATAAGATCTCTCACTAGTGAGAGTCCGCAAGGATCCTTCACGTGGGAAGAGGGCGGACTGGGGCTGGAGCGCCTCAGACCATCCTGCAAGATTATCAATCCATGGTTGAACATAATGCCATGAATTCTCATGTAATGCCACATATGGGCAGGTGTGCTAGGCGAACCAGATAAGGTAGGTTCTGTACTGATATTCAGACCTGTAGGGTGAGGGGACTGTCACTAACTGCAAGCAGCGCTGGATCCCTCATCAGTAAGATAACTAGAGGTTGGCGTTGTCTGGTTATGATGAGAAATAACATCATGTTGTTGGGGTATTCGGATTTTGATGCAGCAGATGCAAAGTATCGGGAGGTGCTGAAATGGACTTAGTAAGGAACGAAGTCCTTCTGAAACGAATGCAAGGTCATCTCCCATGCTGGCCAATGTGAGGCCATGTTGTGGCATACAGCATGCCCCTGAAGGAATTGGAGTGTCAAGGGGAAGGGTCTTGGGAAGGTCAAGGTGAGATGAATCTCCCTTCCACCGAGGAGGAGAAACTTAGCACTTGGGGGAGGTTCATTTCGAATATCCTCCAGGTCAGATTTAGTTGGGAGTTGTTGTTTTAAAACTTCCCATGCTTCTTCTAATGGGGAGGGTCTAACCTTTGGTCGCGCACCCAATTGATCCCATCTAGGAGGGGTAGAACATTCAGGTTCTAGAGTGGGCATGGAAGGGTTCACTGGAGCAGGGGGCGCTTTAATGAAACCCTGATCATAGAGTTCCTGACAAATAGCCCGTGTCTGTGTAGCAGGACTACACGGAATGAAACCCATCTGTCGTAATTGGGACAGGATAGGGTAATGTAGGGATGCAGGGGGCAAGGGACCAGTTTGGACAGAGGAGTCCAAATGTGGTGGTGGAGGTGATGTCTGAGTTGTGTGTCCCATATATGGGTAGGTAGTCGTTTGGGTGGTCATGTGCGAGGTCAGTCCTGATCCTAGCACAGGACAGGTGGAGGTCTGGGCAGCCGCATCAATCTGACTGGTAGCCGGGTGGTGAATGGTGACCGGAACCGATGGATTCGGGGACACAGGGATATTGCTCAATAATGGGAGGGGGTATCTCAATCTCATAACCTCCAATAGTACGATAGACATGAGGTGGTTGTGGGGTAACTGTCTGGGTCTGAGTAGTTGCCTTGCATCGTAGGAGCAGTAACAGTAGTAATGGTGGGCGACTGGCGATAGTCGGGGCCACTGGGATTGTTGAAGGGGTTAAGGGCGTCTGAGTTTGTGCCGACCCCTGGGACATAGGGATAGGGTTCTTTGAGATGAAGCGGGAGATATATCAACAACTCCAGCGATGTGCACGTGGTGGGTGGGTCAAATATCATAGGGGCAGGATGATACCACAGGCAGCGGGGGTGTCACTGTCTGGATCCTTGAGATGAGGAGGTCTCTGTCTGAGATCCCTGAGAATTCTGTAGCTGAGGATTTGTGACAGGTTTATCACAATATCCAGGGGGTATTGGGGTATATCCCACTGCGCATGGTAGCAGCTTGGTAGAACTAGCAGCAGCTGCTGCGTCATAATGGTGGAGGGGCAGTAGGGGTCACAGGATCTTGGTAAGGGGCTTGATCGATATCGGATTTGCTAGAGTCCTATCGTGCTGGTTTCGTGCAATAAGTATGAACTTATAATAGCAGCTAAATGTTTATCCCTAGATTTTCCTGTTTTGTTGGATTCATTGTAGCAGACAAGGCTTGGAGCTTACCCTGATCAAATGAGCCCTTGTTGGCATTCCAGTCCTGGGTCTTTAGCAGACCAAACGGTATGCCAAGTTGACATAAGCGGGTAAGTTCTTTTCTATCTGCAGGGAAAAAGTTAAGGACTCTTTTCCAAGGGAGTAGGGGATGAGGGAGTGTGACATAGTGGGATCAGAAATAACAGGAAAACAATCCTCATAGGGAAATGTGTGCAATGTAAAGTGGTGTTTAAAGGGCAAGATTCACAGGTGATGGAAAAACATAAATCTCAATCTGGATCCTAAGCTCAAATATGTATAGTAAGGGCACCTGTAAAATATATGTAGAATAAACGTGCAAAGGGATATTATCTAAACAAAAACATGCAGCATGCGTACACAAAACACCTTTATACTCACGCGTCTTCAAGAGCGTTCCGGTGGCGGAACCTAGAACAGAGATTACTAATTGGCGGAAAGCCCAATGCTTTTGCCGCATATTAGAACCACAGACAAACAATAGTAGCAAAGGTGAAAGGAGTATGTAAGAAAATTAGGTATGAGCGAGTGGTGTTAGCTATTATGTGTATATTCTACCCTAATAAAAGAAAACTGTATCCCCAGGGTATGCTCCAAAAATGTATCTAGAGAGTCAGTGTATAAATAAATAAAAACCTAGTGTCTCGTTGTGTATTATCCTACCTAAAATCAAGAAAACTGTTTCCCAGGGTAGGCTTCTACAACTAGGATTCTGCTTTACTAGCTTTCAAGATTCAGCTCATTGGCCATGATTCATCAATGTAGAACCCTCAAAGGAGGGGAGACTACTACACCCCTGAAAGTGTTCAGGATAGCTGCGAAACTAGTTCCCTGAACTCGGAGAACAGATACCCTATGGATTTGACGCTGGTTAGGAAGATTCTGCTCTATTCAAATGAAGATTCCGCTCCAATTCAACTAACCTCCCACAGGATATTTTTTTTTTTTTTTTTTTTTTTTTTACAGGATATTTTTAATATACAACTAAAAATTTAGAATGAAGATTCTGCTCAATTCAACTGAAGATTCTACTCGATTCAAACAACCAAAATACATTTAAGACATTTAGATACGCCCGAGTCACCTTGTACACAATCTCAACCAATGTCTTAGGCGTCCCTTTATTGTCCACGGCGATCATCTATACAGGTAACCCTATGTGGGCAATAATGCCGAATGCGCAGGCCACTCCGAAAATGGAATGGAAGTCTGCTCTACTAATTGAGATGCCGTCATCCATTGAAGGATCACCTTCGATGGGTGTAAGCCCCAGGCATCGGTATCAAAGCCAATAGTTATAGCATGACACTAGTAGAAGAAATAATAATTTTTTTATTATTATATATATATATTTTTTTTTTTAAAAAGGAAGGGAAAAAGAAAGAAATAAATAAAAAAAATATGACATGTTCTAGAAAGAATCCCTGAAATCTAATCCAGAAGGTAGCAAGCAAATTAGAAAAATTAACAAAAAAAACACCATGTACGCTCTTCGGGTAAGGTACATTCACTATACAGTATATAATAAGATGCCACACGACCAACAATGAAAGGGAAACTCTAAAGCAATAGAGCGGAACAGCTGACAGCCAGGGAGCTAGGGCAAGCAGTACGAAATCAATCATCCAAAACGAGCAAAGCAGAAAAGTCTGAGAGATACTTGACATTGTAGACATTAAACACGCAGCATAATATTTTTCTTTTATAGCTAACATCCTTTAATCGGAGGAGAAAAATAACGGATAACTATCTAGACTGATTTTATTACAGCAAAACGAGTTGTAGATTAGTGCTATAAAACTGTAAAGATATAGATGAGGCAGCGAACCAGCACTGCCATCATGAAAGTAAAACTCAAAGAGGATTCGAGCACAATATTTTTGCAGAAAGAGTCTGTATCTATAAAAAAATGAAGAACCTAATGCATATAAAGAAAAATAGCAAAAGGCAGGAAACCAGGTTATACAAAGTTAAATGAATGCATGGTTTGGAAACAATGCTATACACCCTTTTTCATAGAACACTAGCACAATACGATAGCAGTTAAAAGGGACAAAAACACCTGCTTTTGAACGGCAAAAACAAATTATGTGGTTAATATGCAACGGCCTTCCTGAAATGCTACTAGTTAATCGTCAGCAGGAAATAAATGCGTATCAATCTACCAGCGTTAAATGTGACATTATTGTGAAATTATTTAAGACAAGTATCGTACAGGGCAAAAGAAATGTTACACATCCAAAAATTGACTCATACCATTATAGTTCAAAACTGAAATCATGAAGTATTAATCAAAATATTAAAATAGTGAGCTATGGGGGGGGGGGGGGGGGGCCATGCAAATAAAAACTATAAAGTACATGTGCCATCAGTTACTCCATTATACCAAAAATAAATTAAAGAAGCATCATCGGGCATATGAGAGGGAGATACAGATGTAATCGCAGGAAACCAAGCCAGAGGAGAGAAGAAGAAAGCCGATTTTGAAGGGAAAAGTACACTAATTTTTGTTTGAAGGGAAAATACACTTTTAAAACTAGGTAACCACGTTGTGGAACACAATAAGGTTTATCAAGCAGTCACTTGCAGCGCAGAAATAAAGAAAAACCTGCCTCAGAAACAGAGTGAGCAAAGCATTGAAGTATCAAACGGTGTATTGTTTTGGGGAAATGAAGTAGTCTCACTGGAGAGGAAAAATAGTACAAATCAGACGGAGTGAAGAGACATATAGAAAGATGCAAAAGGGAGCAGACACGCCTACGGACAACAAGATGGCCATATACCGTAGCAGAAGTTAAAAAGGGGAAATAAGAGTTACTACGCAGTTATTATTAAAGACCAGGAATGTGCATAACAGCTGAAAAGATTACAAAGAATCATAAGATTGAAACTATAAATCGTTCACAGAAGCACAGCAATACAGTTTCAAAGAGGGCATGAGGAGAAAACCAAATCGGAGATTTCAGTGCAGCGCTAAGAAAATGAGCCGAAGTATTTTTAGAGGGCAGGGGAGGGCCAGAGAAAAATAGACAAACTGAAGTGTGTGAACAGGAAGAAGGGGGGCTGTGGGCTGTTAGAATGAAAGCATAGTTCAGAAGACACAGAAACCAGAATGATATGTAAGAAGAGATATAAGATTGCAGGAAAAGTAAGAACAGATGATCAACAGATAGGGTTTTGCAAAGAACGTTGGGAACTAAACTTCAACATATACCGGATAGCCTAGAAAGACAAAGGGAGGACAGAGACTTAAGACACGAAATGTCAAGGCGTTAGGCTAAGAATAGCCAGCATAAGACCGCTATGACAATCATGGTGAAATAAGAAAAAACAGTCAGCATCTGCTAGGCGTGGTCTCCCAAGCCTAGAACCGAGATGCCATTCGTACCCTTACACACAGCAAGCACTCAAAAGGGACAGTATATATGTGATGAATGAAAGAAGAAATATAAGGACAGTTATCAGATGGACAGAATCATAAAAGGACAGAGAAACAAGTGTGTTGTCCAGCGCAGGACAATAAGACATTCAGGGAACAAGGAAGAAGGCAGAGAATAGAAGAGTATTTAAAGGAGGGGTGAGAAAAGAACGGACAGAATAATAGTGCCCAATACCCCTCAAGTGGGCATGTCCGTGAGAGGCAGAAGGAGAGAGAGAAGAAGAGAAAAAGTAAGGAACGGCAGAGAAAGGAAATCATAGAGATCCCACTTATAGGTGGGAGGGGGGGTGCGGCAGGGAGATAAGGGGGGGGGGGGGAATATGAGAGTAAAAAGAAAAGGAAAATAGAGTGAGCAGAAAGAAAGCGTTGAACGCACAGATTAAGGTATCCCCTCTTGCGTTCAAACGGTGGGCGGGAAGGTCAGCGATCGGAGTCACCAAATGTAAATTTGAAGGTCCTCCTTGCACCTAGGAATACCCGCTTCCCCCTTTGCAGACCCCCTTAAGAACTCTCTACACGGAGGGTTAAAGAGATTTAGTTCATCCAGAAGTGTTCTGAATTGTGTTCCTGACCTCCAGTGTCACCCAGTCCCATGGGGGTCCTGTTCTGGGGAAGCATCGAAGGCGAAGTTTAAAGTCATTCCCATAAAGAAAGCTGTCTGTCTATTAGGATGTAAGTGAATCCTTGGCCATTTGTGTTCCCACATATATTATGAGTAATGTACCCTAATTAGTTGGAGAAGTGAGTGTCCGCTGTGTGTGGACTAAATGATAGATAAACAGTTAGAAATAAAGACAAGGATAGTTTCAGGGAATAGGATTATGTTTATTCTTACCAAAATCAAGTCTTCAATTTACATCTGACAGGATCTGGGTTCAAATGCATAGAGCTTCTGCTGTAGGTCAAGTGTGGTGAAACTGCTAACTTTCTGTCTTATTGTTATCTCTTTTATAGGCACAGATCTCAATACAAGCTAATGGCATTGCCCAACCTCTCTGTACCAATTTTTTTCTTTTTCCGGCAGCTGTTCATTGTACCATCTTGTACCATCTCCTTTCCTGTTCTAGTTATTTTGAACATTTCTTTTCCGGCCAGGTGTCCATCTGTACCCAACTGTCTTTTCCGTATTCGTAAACATCTCTTGCTTTAGCTATTTCAAACCTTGTACCATTTCCGTTACCCTGAACATCTTGTTTTTATTGTTTCCAAACTGTCTTAATAATAGTATACCAGTTTCACAACTCATTTTTATTATCTTATGATCTGTGTGCCATGTATAGAAATACAACTTCATTTTTCAAACCATTTTATCCATATTCTATCATTATTGGTGCTATATTCCATCACAAAGTTGTACCTGTTGGTGTCAAGACTCATTGTTCAAACCTGCCTTTGCAGATTCTCAAATAGGAAATCATTAGCTTGTTATTTGGCCTAGTCAGTACTTTTTCAGTTGTTTTTGGCTGTGTGGCTTTGCCCACCACTATTCCAGTGGTAGGTCTGAAGCCAGGCCACATATTAACATTTTGTAGTCACAACTTCAGTCAGGTAAAATTAGTTTTAAGTGCTGACTGGGCAGCAGGAAAGCAAGGAGGGCTGTTGAGGGAGAAGAGGGCGGGTAGGTCGGGCTGGGGACGTTGGAACCGGAACTTTGGATGACTGAACACAGAGACAAACATGATTTAATGGGACAGAGTCAGTATGAGTTTCAGCAAGGGAAGTCTTGCCTTACCAATTTGCTTCATATTTTTGAAGGCATAATTTAAACACATGGATAAAGGTTGCTGGTTCATGTAGTATATTTAGATTTCAGAAGTTTTTGATAAAGGTCCTTATGAGAGACTCCTCTGAAAATTAAAAAGTGATGGGATAGGAAGGCAATGTCCTTCTGTGGATTTGGAATTGGTTATTGGACAGAAGAAGAAAAGAGGGTAGGGTTAATGACTATTTTCTCAATGGAGGAGGGTGAATAGTAGAGTGCCACAGGGTCCTTAACTGGGACTGGTGCTGTTTAACATATTTATAAATGTTCTGAAAAATGGAATGAGTGAGGTGATAAATTTGCAGATGGCATAAACTATTCAAAGTGTTACAGCGCATGTGGATTGTGAAAAATTGCAGGAAGACCTTAGAAACCTGGAGACTGGGGCATCCAAATGGCAGATGAAATTAATGTGGACAAATGCAAATGATACCTGATGCTGGGGTCCACTTTAGGAGTCAGCACTCAAGGAAAAAGATCTAGGTGTCATTGTAGACAATACGCTGAAATCTTTTGCCTAGTGTGCGGCAGCAGCCAAAAAATGCAAACAGGGGGGGGGGGGGTGCTAGTAATTACTAGGAAAGAGATGCAAAATAAGACCAAGAATATAATAATGCCCTCTGTATTGCTCAATGCTGTGACCTCACCTTGAGTATTGTTGGTGTTCAGTTCTGGTCACCGGATCTCAATAAGACATAGCAGAATTAGAAAAGGTTTCAAAGAAGAAAAAGCAAATGATAAAGGAGATGGAACTCCTCCCATAGTGAGGAAAGGCTAAGAGGTTACTGCTCCTTAAGCTTAGAAAAGAGACAGCTGAGGGAAGAAATATTTGACGGTCTATACAATCCTGAGTGGTGTAGAACAGCTAATAGTAAATTGATTTTTCACTCATTCAAAAGTACAAAGACTAGGGGACACTCAATGAAAATACATGGAAATACTTTCAAAATGAATAGGAGGAAATATTTTTTCATGCAAAATAGTTAAGCTCTGGAACTCGCTGCAGGAGGATGTGATAATGGCAGTTAGCATATCTGACTTTAAAAAAGATTGGACAAATTCCTGGAGGAAAAGTCCATAGTCTTTTATTGAGAAGGAAATGGGGGGAAGCCACAGCTTGTCCTGGGATTGGTAGCATGGATGTTACTGCTATTTGGGTTTCTGTCAGGTACTTGTGACCTGGATTGGTCACTGCTGGAAGCAGGATACTGGGCTAGATGGATCATTGGTCTGACCCAGTATGGCTAAAGAGGATGAGAGAGAAAGAGAGGAAGACAGAGTATGGGAAGGAAAGATGAAGAGGAGGAGACAAAAGTGAGAGGAGAGCAGAGGAAGGGCTAAGTCAAACCAGTCTTTAAGAAATGTACAATTACTATCACACAGGATTCTCTCATAACTGAGCATCCACTCCCTCTCTTTCTGCCCTGAACCATTTATAACTGCTGCATCTACTCACTTGCTCCTACCCCCACAATTCTTAACTTCCCATCCATTCACTTACTCAGCCTCCCCTCCCCGCTGTCGTGCATTAACTGATCCCCTTGCTCATTCACTAGCTGCCCTGTTACAGACAACCTCTTACCTACTCAGACTTTGCCACCAATATTCCCCAATCCTCTCACTAATCATCCCCACCCTGATAGTCGATCAGCCCTATACCCTTTTTTTAAGTGTTAAAAAATATTATTGTTCTCCATTACATAAGAAAAACTCCAGTGTAAAGTCCTGACAATAGTCTGATTAAAACAATTATGCATAACTATCACCCTATACCCTTTAAAAATTTGCCTAGCTCCTCATTAACTCATTAAGCTCCCTTGTCAATCTCAATAGCTCTATCAGTCACAACCATACACATCTGCACCACACACTTTGTTAGCATAACAAATCTTTGTAAAATGCTTACAGCAGGCAATTTTTAACTTGTTATAACTTTGTTCATGTTACACATCTGAAACCTAGAAATTCTTTTGGGGCTTTATCTCATAGGTCCAAGAAATCTCTTAAATGCATCTGCCTAATCCAAGTCTTTGCTATCAGGAAGAGATTCTTTGCCACAAAATTAACTAGAAAAAGTGAGTATACCTTTCTTTATTTATATTTTAAGCAAGAATGCAAACAAACCAATATGCAGCTATAGAGCAGGATGACTTAATATTAGCTGAAAGTAGAAGTTTTGTACTGTTGAGACTAACGCTAGGGTTTACTAAGCTGCTAGCGTGTGCTGGCTGCGCACTAGTGCCTTCACAGCTCATTCACTTTCAATGGGCTGTATCGGCCATGCTGCGCGGCTTAGTAAACAGACCCCTAAACTGCTTCATCTCTCTTCAATGGTTCAAATTATTTAAAACAAAACATGCATTCAGATGAATTATTTAATATAATGCTATCAAAAATCTTAAGGGGTAATTTTTAAAAGCATTTTCTCCGTGTAAAGCATGCTCTATACATGGATGACTCGTAAAATTGAATGGGTGCATAAGCATATAAAAAGTAGATGCATAGAAACATAGTGCTTACTTTTACTTAGTATATGGGTCAGGTTTCCTGGTGCTGCAGTTTGGTTAAGGAGGAGCAGCACTGCAATGTGTACATATATTTATAAATTACACCCCTACATTCATACTGTATATTGCATGCACATATTTTTACCTGTCTCCAAGCAAGTACAAATTTGTACATGAGCATTTGTATACTGTTGTGGATAATTTGTGGTGCCTGTTTTTTTAAAGTATTATAGACTCTTATTTTATTGTTATGATTTTTTTTACATTTACATTGGTGCCCTGTTACATAGTTAACCCCAAAATGAATTTAGAGCAGAATGTATGAAGCCATTTATGACCAGAAAAGGAAAGAAGGAACTAGTTCAGTAACATCCTGAAAGGTGAATCTAATTGGAAAATTGGACTTTTAATAAAGGATGTTGTAACTTTTACTGACTGTGTAGTACGTACTCATTTTCTTTAACACTTAGTTGGAGAATATCCGCCAAGGTGTTAAAGAAATCACAGTGTGGTGATTTCTCTGCCTATATGCAGATAACATTGCATTTGTCTGTGATCTATGATCCTCACCAAAAAGGGCTGCTTGCTGTACCATCCCAACTGGTATAAGGACATGTTCTTTTTCTGTCACTGGACTAGTCTTAAGGAACATCTTTCCTGTAGAACTGCATTTACAGGTAGACAGATGACCTAAAGTTTTGTAGTAATTTTTTTTTTATTTCTGCATATATGAAGTGATTTGATATTTATGTGCAAGGTATTTCCATAGTGGGTATTTGGAAAGTTGTTTGCAGGACTGAGGAGATGTAGCAGAAGAGAGTCAACTTTACCAGACAGACTGTGGAAAAAATAGAGGACCTCAATAATAAGATAGCCACCATCAAAGCTAGGCTTAAGGTCCTTGAACCTGGGTACTGGTTACTCAGGCTACTAGGATCTTAGGCATTCAGGATAGTTTAATTCATCATATGTATTATATATGGAAAAAATATCGAGAGTATGGAATATCAGTTTTCTTAATTTTCCATAACTGGGATTTTGTGCTAATATTTTATAACAACATATAGAGGGGTATTTTTGATATGATGTCTAAGTTGGATTTTGGACGTTTTGCACTAAACATCCCAAAACTGAATAGCAAATGTAACTATTTTTGAAAAAGCAAAACATCTATCTTTTAAAAACAAAATACAATTTGTAACAAGGTTTTATGCTCTATACATTTATCTTTCAGCCCATTTTTGAAAATAAAAATGCACAAGTATCAAACGTAGAAAATCAGGTACACATCTCACTGTGGCTCCCTTACCTTGTCTGCTGAGCCCTCCAAAACCCACTCAAAACCCACTACCCCCAACTGTACACCACTACAATAACCCTTATGGGTGAAGGGGGCACTTATATGTGGGTACAGTGGGTTTCTGGTCAGTTTTGGAGGGCTCACAGTTTCCACCACAAGTTTAACAGGTAGAGGGAAGTATGGGTCCACCTCTCTACAATGCACTACACCCACCATTACACTATTCCAGGGCCCTGCATGCTGCTCTAATGGACCTGGCTAAAATATCTGAGGCTGTCATAGAGGCTGGTGAGTACTATTTTTATTCACATTTTTAGGGGGTGGTCAGTGATCACTGGAGGAGTAAGGGCGGGTCATCCCTGAATTCCTCCAGTGGTTATTTAGTCCACTTTTTTTGTGCCTTATTGTTAGAAAAACAGGTCTAGACTAAAACATTGAAGTTTTGCCCTTGACCTTTTGGTTTTGTTCCATTATGGTTATAAAACATCCAAGTGTTTGGCACACACTAAACCCACCATAACCCCACCTTCAAAATTTCCCTGACACGCTCCCTTGTAATTTGAACACACTACAGACAATATGCATAGGTAGACATCCGGAAAACACGTTTTAAAAATGCCGATTTGGACATTTTGAGAAGAAATTCATCCAAATGGTGCTTTATGGCACTTTTTGGGTGTTTTTCTCTTTTGAAAGTAAGCCCATTTGGCTCTTAAGTGTATAAACCCCACTTTGAGGAGGTCTAGACAACTGCCTAGGCTATGTCTGGGGTACTTGGGCAAGAGCAGTGCACATTCTTATTTATTTGCTATGGGACCAGGGCAAAACCAGAATTTAACTAGGGGGCCAATCAAGCTCTACATCAGATTTTACACTTCATAGAATAATGGAGCCCATACCAGTTCTTATACTGAAACCAGAACCTTTACTGTCCTTTACTTGATGAAGGTACAGCTTTATCCATTTCAAACACATGGCCAACTATATACAAAAGCTTTTCACTTCTCCTCCAGTCTTACATCAAAACACATGCAGAGATACTCCTTATTCTTCCTGATATATAAGGTGAGGGCATGGTTTACACAGTTCTCTACAATTGCTGTTAGTGATAAGCAAATGTTAGCTATTCACAAGATTAAATCAGTTGGAAAACTTAGAGGCTCCTTGGTATCTAGAGGACAGATACAATGTCTCTGCCTAGATGATGTTATCATATGATACAAACAGTTCTTTACTCCTTCTCTATGTGCTGGTTACAAAAGTGGGATGCCTGGAGTCACTCTGAATAAATCATCTCACCTTTCCCAGGATACCTTTCTCTAAACCTCCCCACTAAAACAAGCCAGTAACTGGGTTTCGGGTCTGTTACTTGTCCCTTGGTCCAATGAATCCTTGTTTCTTTAGCAAATGCCTATTTAGTGAGAACTTCTGGGACTGTAGCAGGCTGATTCTGCATTCAGGTTACTGTATCAGGCTGGGCAGCAAGGATCTCCCCATTAGCATGGTCCAAAGGTGGGAGATGAAACCCAAGACAAATTTGGCGGGCAAGGAGAAGGCTTACAACACCTAGAGTGGAAGCTGCTGCCACCACCTTGTCTTTCCCCCTTGTCTTACCACAAACCTTCCTACTGTTACACAAGCTTCCAGAGTCTTCTCTACTATTCCCTTAGTTCTCCCTCTCTCTAGAAACTTCTAGTGCCAGAACATGTGATTTCCTGACAGGTACAAGAAACAGCAAGGCCACAGAAGAACTGGCTCCAAATTGTCTATCTGCTAAGTGCAGAGGCTTAGCTACCATTGAACAATTCTGGCAAAATGCCCAAAGGCCACTCAATGGTAGGGCTGGCTGAAGTTGCATGCACTTGATCCTCCACCCTCTGTGCCTGGGTTTGGCATCGCTCCCCCCACCCCACCCTCGCCGGGCTTCCACATGCTGCAACAGAGATCGCAGCAGAGAAAGCCTGAAAGCTGCTGCAACGGCCGGCGGGGCCTTTCCTTTGTTGCGTCCTGTCTCTTTGAAAATATAAGACCAGCTTTATTACTTCCTGGTTTAATTTTTTTAAAGAGATGCAAGATAGAGTTAGAAATTGTGACAAGGGTATTACTGCTGATCGTTTATAGTCTACTTTTAATACTGTTCACTATAGAGAAGTACCTCTAATATTATGGAAATTAGCTGGAAAATTATATTTATGAGATCATTGTCCCTCTTATTTGTTAAGTAATGTTCCCATAGAGTTGGTATACTGGTTAACTTCTTTAGTGAACAAAATGCTTAATGAGAGTCATTTCCCCTTGAAAACAGGGAAAATTATATTGATGCCAATTCCTACATCAATGGGAATGGATTTGTCTAAGACAGCTAACGTCCATCCTGTGGCTAGCATACCATGGTTAGCGAAGGCAGTGGAGTCTATTGTAGCGTCTTAAGTTGTTTTTTGGGGGAATAATTATCAAGGATTGCATAGCTCTAGATACGTTTTCCGGCCTATGCATAGTACTGAGGCCTTACTAGGTATATTAGTAACTAAGGTTAAGAAATTGCTGAGTCAAAATATCTCATCAGTGCTACTGCAATCAGGGACAGCGCAACCCGGTAAGCTCGGTAAGCATGGCAGGGGTGTGCCAACCTCTGGAGGGCGCCATAAAGCCATGCTTACCACTGCCGGGTGGCTCACAGTTCTAGCCCCAGCTGCAGGCAGCTCTGAGTCCCTACCTGCCCATCCTCAGCTCCCTGACAGCCCTCCTTTCGTTCCTGCTGCCCTGCATTTAAATTTTTTGTTTTACCTCAAGTTGCAGTGGCGGCGGCAGTGAAAGCAGCAGGCTTGCATCCAGCCTTCCCTTCACTCTAAGTGTCCCGCCTTTCTCTGATGTAATTTCCTGTTTCTGTGAGGGTGGGGCACTGAGAAGGAAGGGAAGGCTGGAGGCGAGCCTGCTGCTTTCACTGCTGCTGCTGACGCTGCGACTTGAAATAAAATAAAAGATTTAAACGCAGGAACAGAAAGGGGGATGTTGCGGGAAAAGGTGGGCAGGTGGCACTGAGGTTGGATCTGGAACTTGGGGGCTGAAAAGGGGGGCAGGTGGGGGCTGGGTCAAGTCGCTGGATATAGGTGGGAGTGGAAGATGAGGCAAAGGAGAATTGCTGGACATGGATGGGAGGGGAGGCCAGAGGAGAATCACAGGACATGGATGGGAGCAGAAGGCAGAGGAGAATCGCTGGACATGAATGGAAGGAGAGGGCAGGGTAGCGAGGAGAAATCACTGGACATGGAAGGGAGGGCAGGGGAGAGAGGAGAATTGCTGGACATGGATGGATGGAGGGGGAGGGGAGAGAGGAGAATTGCTGGATATGGATGGATGGATGGAGGAGAGGGCAGTGGAGAGAGAAGAGTTGCTGGACATGGATGGATGGATGAAGGGGCGGGCAGGGGAAAGAGGAGAGTTGCTGGACAAAGATGGATTGAGGAGAGGGCAAGGGAGAGAGGAGAGTTGCTGGACATGTATGGATGGAGGGGAGGGCAGAAGAAATGCTGGACATGGATGGAAGGGAGGGAAGACAGAGGAAGTAGATGCATATGGATGGAGGGAGGGGGAGAAAGGAGATATGCTGAACATGGACGGAAGGAAGAGAAGACAGAAGAGGAGATGCACGTGGATGGAGGGGAGAGAGGAGAAATTCTGGACATGAATGGAGGGGAGGGAAGACAGGAAGGAGATGCACATGGATGGAGGGTAGGGGATGGAGGAGAAATTCTGGACATGGATGGAGGAGAGGAAAGAGAGAGGAAGTGAGATGAATATGGATGGAGGGAAAGAGAGAGGAGAAATGCTGGACATGGACAGAAGGAAGAGAAGACAGAGGAGGAGATGCACATGGATGGAGGGGAGAGAGGAGAAATGCTGGACATGGATGGAGTGGAGTGCAGGGAAGAGAGTAGAAATGTTAGACGTAGATGGAGGGGAGGAAAGGCAGAGGAAGGAGATGCACATGGATGGGGGAAGGGAAAGAGGAGAAATGCTGGACATGGATGGAGGGGAGGGAAGACAGTGGAAGTAAATGCACATGGATGAAGGGGAGGGGAGAAAGAAGAAATGGTGGACATGGATGGAAGAGAGGGAAGACAGAGGAGGAGATGCATGGGGATGGAGGGGAGGGAAGACAGGAAGGAGATGCACATGAATGGAGGGGGAGGGAAGAGAAATGTTGGAATGAATGGAGAGGAGGGAAGAGAGAGAAAGTGAGATGAACATGGATGGAGGGGAAGAGAGAGAGAGGAGAAATGCTGGACATGGATGGAGGGAAGAAAGGAAAAATGCTGGACATGGATGGAGCAGAGAGGGAAGAGAGAGGAAGGAGATGCATACTGACGGAGATGAGGGAAAGGGAAGAAAGGATTAAAACTGCACTTGGATGGAGAAAATAGGCAAAAGCTGGATCCACTCTATACCTCTTCCAATCAAGTCTGTGGAGGATCCAACTTTTACTTATGGATGTAGGGCAAGAAATGAAGAAAGGAGGAAAGTAAATAAATAAATGGAAAGGAAGCCTTGGAAATGGAGTTAAGAGAACAGATATAGAGCAGCAGAAAAAGAGACTAGGACCAACATGATCAGAAAAATAAAGTCACAAGACAACAAATGTAGAAAAAAATCTTTTTATTTTCATTTTAGTGTTTGGAATATGTCCAATCTGAGAATTTACATCTGCTGTCTTATTTTGCAATGTATATCAATGTGTTTCTTTCTGTTTTTCTTGTATTGTGCTACATGCAGAGTCTAGTCTCTTAGGATTTGAGGTTAATTTTTGAAGAATTTGAAGAGGGGCTATCTCTGTTCTGCATGTGTGACAGGAAGGCCCAGTGTCTGAACAGGGATCTGTTTGCTAGGTTCTGAGATTTTGATAATATATTGTTTCAGATTTGGCAAGACTGTTCTCCTAATTCCTGGTCTGTATGTTAATTTGGTTTGTGTCATTTTGGGTATACTGGAGCTGTAACAACTTACAGAAATTAATTATAATTTTTAAAAAAACACACATATTTTTCTTCTCTTATACAGGTGTAATATTTTCAGTGATGCCTTTTAAATGTGCCATGGCTGGTAAAAGGGGTGTGGCTATGGTGGATATGGCTACTGTAGGGGCAGAGCCATAGTGATCCTGCCCTTGGATGGGTAGGGGGCACAGACTAATAGGCTGCAGGAGGGTGCCAGAAACCCTAGCACCGGCCCTGAATGCAAAAGTTGGCGTCCATCTTATGGTGTACCTCAGGGTTCTCCATTGTCACCTATATTGTTTAACATATTTATGAGCTCTTTGGGGGCTACTTTAACATCTTCATTATTTTGTGTTTGTTCATATGCTGTTTACTAAGCATGATTGGGGAGTGCAAGCATTGGTGGCTGGAGGCACCCCGCTGACTTCCTCACTTCTGAGGTAGTACAAGGAGGAAGGGGGTAACTCAGGTAATGGATTTCTTTGGCTAGCAGGGCTTCAGCTACCCCACCAGCCGTTAAACAGGTACTGCAGATTTGGAGGGGGCCTGGGCCCAAAGTAGGGGCCCCAGGTCTCCAAGGCACCTCTCCTCCCCTGTGGCAATTCCACTGATTAAGTTCCCAGTATCTTCCTTTCTTCCGTCTCCAAGTTCAATTCTTTCTCCCTTCCTCCCCTCTCCACCTCAGGTCCATTATCTCGCTCTCTCTTTCCCTCTCTCTAAGCCCAACATCTCTTCCTCTCTCCTGTCCCTTTACTGCCCTTCTTCCATCCTTTTCTCCCTCAATTAGCATGTATCTCTATTTCTCCCTTCCTTCCCCTGTGCAGCATCTCTCCCTCCCCTTTTGGCCCTGTCCCCGGTTCTCTCTCCCCATCCCCTGCTGCTGCCGTCACCCCCCAAGGTTCTCTCTCAATTCCCACCCACTTCCCCCTCAATGCCAGTTCACAGAGATGGGTGTAACTGATCACGATGAGAAGTGTGTGAGTGGTTTGACATTTGCTATTAGGGGTATGCTTAATTCTGCCCTCTTTTCGTTTATTTACCCCTGATGCAGCCCCTGAGGGCGAAATGTGATCACATCGGGGAATTGGTTCAATAAAGCACTTCTCTTTTATCCACTTGTTTGTTTGGAATTGATCTGCTTTTTCTTTGTTTTAGTCAAGCAGGGAGATCAGTGCCTCTTGTTTTGCTTTGATGTCATTTTGTAATGACAGTGAGTTCCAGGACAAAACTGCTTGATTTGAGAATGAAAAACTGAACATATTACTAGATTCTCTTTCCTTTGTTGAAGGAAAACACAATAACAGTTTACGTGTATTGTGAAAATCACCTCTAGTAAGATGAACTACCAGCTCACTCTTATACAGAGGGGCATTACCATATAAGATTTTTAAAATGATGGTGCACATCTTAAGTTGTATTCTGGTTTCTATTGAGAGCCAGTGTAAGTCCAAATAGAATGGAGTAACAGAATCATTCCTATGGGCTAAATAAATCAGTCAAACCGCTGTATTTTATATGATTTGTAAGCATGTAAGTTTTAGAACAGTCTGCGTAAAGAATATTACAGTAGTCCATTCTTGATAAAATTAAAGTCTGGATTAAAAGCCTAAACATAGCAGGTTCAAAATATTTAAGGATAGCTCTAAGATTTTTGAGAATATAGAAAGAATTCTTCACCCGAGATTTTACTTGGGGTTTTAAAGACAGAAGATTGTTCACTTCCCTCCCCCCCCCCCCCAAAAAAAAAAAAAAAATCCTTGATGAAGATTCAAAAATGAATTTATTAGATCTAATATTAAAATTTTGAGAAAACCAGATGAAATCTAATATTCGAAAGCCTCTATGCAATCAAAAACTCCTTTCTGTGCGGTTATCCAATCTACAAAAAACGGAAACAGTATAGTAATATCACCATTAAAAAAAATTTACATTAAGCCTGTCTAAGGCTGCTTCCAGTGATTGGAGCAAGATGTTAAAATAGGGAGTAAGACAGAGGCCCTGAATGCCTATTTCATTCAACACTGATATACATATATATGTAGATACAGATTTTGCACATACATCCCCTTTCTAAAATGTGCTTTCGTACAAATAAAGGATTGTGGTCTTTCAACATAGCCTTTCCCTGTTACTGTGTCTTTCTTCACTTTTGCGGCTGATTATTGTGCTGTGGTAATTGACCTCTCTTTATTTTGTATCTGACTGCAGCAGAGGCTCCAGCTGCTGGCAGAGGTGGAGAATGGTCAGATACAAAGCAGGGACAGGCTTTACTAGAGCACCCAAAAGTCACCACAGCCCCTGCCTTTTTGGCCACAGGAAGTTCCCAATTCACTTTGGCAAGAGCCAGCATCAGACAGCCACCTCACTCTGTATCCATTAATTTCTGAGTGCTTTTCTCAGCCCCACTATTGAGTATACTGCTTCAGGCTATTGAGATGTGCTTCAGAGAAAGCAAACTATGACCAAATTGTATGGGAGGACTCATTTTCCATTATTTCTTCAGGCAACTGAATGCACACATGTAGCTAGTGAACCACCCTCAATATGCAGGTGGTCTACAATGTCAAAAGTCTCAGGGATAATGTGGGATATAAATGTCACAAATAATAATAACAATAATAAATAACTGATATTTTCTCAGACTTCCTAGGTTCCTGTCATGATGCCAATGTTCTTTCCCAGTCAGGAATATGTAAGAAATCTGAGTGTATCCAGACCACTGGGGATGGCTTCTACGTACCTCACAAACATATTAAACACCTTATCTTTGCACAGAAGGCTCTCAATTGACACTGGTAACACATGACCAAACACCAGAAGAGTCCTAGCCACACAAATAGGATGGAGAGCTTCTATATCATTTTCCAAAGGTGTGTGACGTGGAGGGGAATAATCGAACAGCGCCGGTGAAATACATGGCCGGCAATGTATTTTGGCGGCGCCGCAAAGAGCTGGCCAAAACCGTATTTTCGAAAAAGATGACCGGCCATCTTTTGTTTCGATAATACGGTTCCGGCCAGCCAAATGCACTGGATTTGGCCGGGGTTTGAGATGGCCGGTTTCGTTTTTTAGCGATAATGGAAAGTTATGTCGGCCATCTCAAACCCGGCCAAGTTCAAGGCATTTGGCCATGGGAGGAGCCAGCATTTTTAGTGCACTGGCCCCCCTGACATGCCAGGACACCAACCGGCCACCCTAGGGGTCACTGCGGTGGACGTCAGAAAAGCTCCCACGTGCATAGCTCCCTTACTTTGGGAGCTGAGCCCCCCAACCCCCCACCAAAACCCACTACCCACAAATGTACTGCACCCACTAAAACTGCTCCAGGGACCTGCATACAGCCTCTAGGACTTATTGCTGCTGTATAACTTTGGCACACCAGTTCACACCTGAAGACTAATCTCTCTGAAAAAGTCCTTTCTTGGCATAACCACCTTTACTCACAGTTAACTGCAGATCAGAGTTTGTGCCCCATTAGCAAAGAGTCCCCGGTACTAAGATTAGCAGTAGGTCAGAGCTGGCACAATGGTGTACAATGCCCTCTTTCAGCACCATTCAAGGTAAGAACTACGTTCTCTGACGTGGGTAGCACAGGAAAGGGATCTAAAACTATCTTACAAAAATGGCCACTACCGCATGGACTACAACACGAAACAAAACATGGCACACTCTGACCCAGTAAGCAGGGGGAAAAGCACCACGGGAGTAGAGCCTACCAACTACCAATACCTACACCCACCACAATACATTGCTGATGTGACTCTGCAGTGCAAATAACAGAAAAGGTGCCACACTCACCCCAGAGCCACATCACAAGCAGGCAAAGGCTGTCGGAGGACAGAACACATTCTGCTGTCATGGAGGTGGGTACGGAATTTGAGGCTGGTGATAGAGGCTGACAAAATATGTTTCTAATTGATTTTTTTAAGTGGGAGGGGTTGGTGACCACTGGGGGAGTACGGGGAGGTCATCCCTGATTCCTTCCGGTGGTCATGTGGTCAGTTGGGGCACCTTTTTGAAGCTTGGACCTGAAAAAAAAGGGACCAAGTAAAAGCGGCGAAATGCTCTTCATCGACGCTTTTTTTTCCATTATGGGCTAAAGCCGGCTATTTCTTAACCCCGCCCATGCCCGCCCATGTCCCGCCTTCATTTCGCTGCCAACACGCCCCCTTGAACTTTCGCCGGCTCTGCAACGGGAAAGCGGCGATGGTGTCAAAATAGCGGCTTTCAATTATACCGATTTGGCCACTTTTGCGAGATCGCCGGCCATCTCCCGATTTATAGCCGGCGATACTTTTGAAAATGAGCTCAATTGTATCCTATGCTGCATTCTACACTATTTGGCTCCCACCTGTAGGCAGTTTCCTCCTGACATCACACAAATTGCATGTATATGTGGTGCTGGAATAAAAGCCATCTGTAACTGTTAGAGCTTGTGATTTCTGCTACTTAAATGAGTAGGAATTGCTATTCAGCAGGCTGGCTGCCGATATTCAGTGGCATTTAACAGACAGTGCCACTGAGTATCGACTCTAACCAGTCAATCCAAGTGACCAGTAAAGGTGTGGTCCAAGGGTGGAGTTGTGGAGGAGCCAGCACTTATGTGGGCATGGGCCATAGTCAGTTCCATTGCCCACCTATCTAAGTGGCCAGATAGGACTGTTCTGTCCTCTGACAGCCTTTCCCTGATTGTAATGTGGCTCTGGGGTGAGTGTGACACTTTTTCTGTCATTCTCACTGCAGAGTCACTTGAGCAATGCATTGTGGGGGTGTAGTTATCAAGCAATATGACTTCACTAGTCTGGCTGTATAGAACTGTTATATGATTGGTTATGCTGTTGCTAGTTGGCAGGCTCTGTTCCCATTGGTGGGTTTTCCCTCTGCCCACTGAGTTAGAGTGTGCCCTTTCTTGTTCCCTCTAGTCTGAGGTAGGCTCCATTTTGTGAGGCAGTACAAAACCCTTTCCTGCGTTACCCTCTGTTAAAGTACTTACCGTATTTTTCGGACTATAATACGCATCGGACCATAAGACGCACCTAGAATTTAGAGGAGAAAAATAGGAAAACAAATTTTGAAGCAAAATGTGTGGTACAATATTTAATAATATAACATAATATTTAAGCAATGTAAATGTAAACAGAACTCAACAGCAGCATTAACAACCATTATTACTGACTTTAAGCTTTAAGTACAGAAATTCCTCTAATCATCAGGGAACCCCAAGGTACGGGCGCCGCAGGCTTTCTTCTCCTAACATGCCTGCGTAGCCCCCATAGATTTGGCCCTGGACTCCCCTGCCGACGACCCTCTCGACCCCCCTCTCACTGCCAACCCTCCCCCGTAACCGTCGCCTACCTTTGCTGGCGGGGTCCCCAACCCCCGCCAGCCGAGGACCTCTTCTTCCGGCGCAAGGCTTCGTTCTGTTTCTGTGAGGCTGACGTCCTGCATTGCTGGCTGATCTGCAAGGCTTTGTTCTGTTTCTGTGAGTCTGACGTCCTGCACGTGGTACGTGCAGGATGTCAGACTCACAGAAACAGAATGAAGCCTTGCGCCGGAAGAAGAGGAACTCGGCTGGCGGGGGTTGGGTTCCCCTGGCAGCAAAGATAGGTGATGGCGGTGGCGGGGGAGGGTTGGCTGCGGGAGAGGGGTCAAAGTTGGTGGTGGCGGCGGGTCAAAAATGGCCTCCCTTGTTTTGCACCGCCGGGACACCCCCTCCTCCCAGCTCACGACCCGCAGCATTGCCCCACTCCTTCCCCCACCAGTTTCCTGCAGCGGCAACCCTGCTCCTGCCCCCTGTGATCCTGCTCCACCGCCGCCCCCCCCCCCTACAGCGAGCTACATTCATACTATAAGATGCACCCACATTTTCCTCCCAAATTTGGGGGGAAAAAGTGCATCTTATAGTCTGAAAAATACGGTAGTTTTTATCTTAAATATATCTTGCTGAAAAAGATATTGTACACCATTCAACCAGCTCTGAGCTAATGTTGTTCTCAGTACCACGGAGACTCTTTGCCATTGGGGCAGAACCTCTATTCTACAGCTGACTGTGAGTAAACATTGTGTTATTCAAATAAAGGACTTTCAGAGAGACAGAGTCTTCAGGTGTGAACTGGTGTACCGAGGTTATACATCAGGATATAAGACTTAGAGGCTACAAGTTTTAGAGGCCTGAACAGTAAAAACTAATTCAGAGGTGTCAGGTTCTCAGATTCGGAGCATGCAGGCATGGTGTCAGAATGTGAGCCCTTGTGCCTTGATCCCACACCTTAGCTGAGTCCAACGTCGGTGTTGGAAGGCATCCGGACAACCCTGAAACTTCGCCTGGGAAGGCCGCCGTTCCCTGGAAGTTGAGTCTCCAGGTGTGGGCGGTCTACAGGTCTTCTGGAACCACGCAGGGTTTTCACCCAGGAAAGACACGGGTGGAAAACAGATACCCAGGAGGAGGTAGTCAAGATCTGGTCCACGGTCAGGGCAGGCAGCAAACAAGCAATGGTCAGGATTCGGTCCGAGGTCAGGGCAGGCAGCAAACAAGCAATGATCAGGATTCGGTCTGAGGTCAGGGCTGGCAGCAAACAGGCAATGGTCAGGTCCAGTCCAAGATCAAGATAGGCGACAAACAAACAACAGAGCCCAAAACAGGCAAAGGTAAAAAATCAGGAACAAATACAAGAAGGTCCAACTGCACTGCAACTACCCAGGAACTAAATAGAAGTCGAAGGACTGAAGGCAACGCTTTAAATAGTAAGGCAATCAAAGTCAACCATCCTCAGCTAAATCCAAAATGGCTGCCCCCACATGAGGTCTCAAAGGACCAAATATGGGCTTCCTTCCTGTCCTCGTTACTCCAAGATGGCTTCTTAGGATATGATCTATCCAAGATGGCTGTACCCCTTGAGCTATCCAAGATGGCTGTGGCTATTGATCCAACTAAGATGACAGCTGCCAGAAATAGGAAACAGAAACAGACCTTCCTAAGACTGATCCTCGTCTCTTTCAGATGGAACTGCAGGATGACCTAGCTGGGAGGAGCGTCGAACAGGTGAGGGACGTGATACACGGACTCTAGAGCAATCGTGAGCCCTTGGGCTGCTGACGAGGAGCGGCAGCAGCAGGCAAAACCCACCAACCAACACTGGGCTAGCACACCGGCAAAAAGCAAGGACTGCAGATGCAGACAAGCGAGCCGGAACACACGGACTGGAACGCACCGGACTGGTACGCACTGGACTGGAACACACTGGACTGGAACACACAGGACTGGAACGCATCGGACTGGTACGCACTGGACTGGAACGCACCAGACTGGAACTCACCGGACTGGAACACCCTGGACTGGAATACACCGGACCGGTACGCACTGGACTGGAACACACTGGACAGGAACACACGGGACTGGAACCAGGCTTCACCTACACTTAGACGCCGTTCCCCAGGGATTGAGCCCCTGGGTGCAGGCAACCGGCAGGACTTGGAGGAAAACTGGAACTAGCAGGCTCATAGGCGGTCGGTGGCCCAACTGTTTGGGGAGGCTAAATGGGCGGGGTTAGGGGTGGGGCTAGGGGTGGAGCTTAAATCCATAATTGTCTGATAACACACAGAAAAAATAAATAAAAATAGAAGTCACAATTAATACCTTTTATTAAATTTAGATATTAGATATGTATCATGTCAAAGAATAAAGTGGTTGCTCAAAGCATATACTAACCACAATCGCTCAACTGCAAAACACTATGCACAACTTTGTGCAAAAACACACTCAGAACCTTACTGTACCATAAATATTACACTGGGCAGAACCTAATACACCAATATACCACCCATACGGAAAATGCAGACCGTCAACAATATGAAACAAGGGATCATAATACACAATTCTCATGTAGAGCCACAAAACATCCTAATTCATGTTTAATATGGGATAAAATGCCATACATAAGTAAATAAATAAATATAAACTTTTGATGTTGAGCACCTGATTCTCAAAGTGGACATATTCCAAACACTATAATGAAAATAAAATGATCTTTTCTACCTTTGTTGTCTGGTGACATTGTTTTTCTGATCATGCTGGCCCAGTATCCGATTCTGCTGCTATCTGTCCTCTTAATTCCGTTTCCAGGGCTTCCTTTCCATTTATTTCTTTACTTTCTGCCTTTTTTCTTCATTTCTTGTCCTATATCCCTAAGTAAAAGCTGGGTCCTCCGCAGACTTGACTGACCAGTGGATCCAGCTTCTGCCTATTTTCTTCATCCATGTGCAGTTTTTCTCTCTTCCTTTTCCCTCATCTCATCTCCTTCCTCACTTTTCCCTCCTTTCCATCCATTTCCAGCATTTCTTCTCTCTTCCTTCCCTCTCCTCCATCCATGTCCAGCAACTCTCCTCTCCCCTGCCCCCCCTCCAGCCATCCACACCCACCCAGCGATTCTCTTCGCTCCCCTGCCCCCCCTCCAGTCATCCATACCCACCCATTGATTCTCTCCTCTCCCCTGCCCCCCCTCCAGCCATGCACACCCACCCACCCATTGATTCTCTCCTCTCCTCTCTGTTCCCGGGCAGATTTTCTAACAGGAGCTGCTCATCCAATCAGAGAGCTCTATTTGAATGCAGATTAACATACAGACACTCTAATGGGAATTTTTAGTCAAAAACACTAGCTAAACCCTTTGTTTTTGGATCAAACTTCACATTTGTGATCAGAGCCATGCCCTAACACTAAGGCTGTAAACATTTCCAACAATTTTTACCCATAAATATGCAAATGAGAACCTCCCAAAAACAGACTAATTTGCATATGGCTTGAACAAATTTGAGTAGATAGCATACCAATCCCACTTCCTAGCACCTAAATTCTGCAATTAGATTTAATGCAAATACTTTTAAAACTTATTTTTAGCACTTTTAAAATTTCAGGGGTCAGTGCAAGTCTCTTTTGTATGAAGTGCTCATGTGCAGGAATTCATCCTAGTTAAAAATCTCCATGGCAACCCAGGACCCAGGACACCTCCAGCCAACCCCTCTCCTCTCCCAGCAGTAAGGTAATCAAATTACAACTGGTTACACAAGGCTAGAGAAGGCTTTCACTGCAGCTGCTGTTCGCAGGAGAACTACTACTACTACTATTTAGCATTTCTATAGAAACAGCTGATCCATCCTGCTGTGGCTGGAGAGGCTTAGCCTCCCCAAGCCTCTTATACCAGGCGCCTATGAGCAGGCTGGAACACCAGGAAACTCACACTAGAAGGGATACTAAACAAGCTTGGCCAAAACAGGGTTCAGGATAGGAATCAGGATTCAGGATTTCCAAACAGACCGGACTGGAAGAAAACTGAAAGCAAGCAGGGCAGACACAAGCAGGCGGGGAATTGAGGCTGAAGACAGCCAGCCTCAGCTCTAGAGTCTGTGCCTGCATGCACTGAGAACCTGACACCTCTGAATTAGTTTTTACTGTTCAGGCCTCTAAAACTTGTAGCCTCTAAGTCTTATATCCTGATGTATAACCTCGATACACCAGTTCACACCTGAAGACTCTATCTCTCTGAAAGTCCTTTAATTGAATAACACAATGTTTACTCACAGTCAGCTGTAGATCAGAGGTTCTGCCCCAATGACAAAGAGTCTCCGTGGTACTGAGAACAACATTAGCTCAGAGCTGGTTGAATGGTGTACAATATCTTTGTCAGCAAGATATATTTAAGATAAAAACTACCATATTTTTCGGACTATAAGACGCACTTTTCCCCCCAAATTTGGGAGGAAAATGTGGGTGCATCTTATAGTATGAATGTAGCTCGCTCTGGGGGGGGGGGGGGTGGTGGTGGCAGGAGCAGGGTCGCTGCTGCAGGAAGCCGGTGGGGGAAGGAGTGGGGTAATGCTGCAGGCCCTGGGCTGGGAGGAGGGGGTGTCCCGGCGATGCAAAACAAGGGAGGCCACAGAGACAGAGCTGACTCAGGAAAATCAAACAGAAGCCAGCTAAGAAGCTGACCACAACAAATAAGGTAAGTTTGAGAGGGGTCATGACCATAATCGTAACAAGAGGGCAGGCAGAAGATCAGTGAAAGAACTAACCACAGGAAAGGAAGAAAGTCAGTAAATAACCGTTCAGGAAGAGAGGAGAGTTCAGCTGAAGAGAGAGAGCCACTGTGTCATGCTCCGCGCCTGTCACGAACAGTGAGCCCTTGGACCACTACCAATGGCCGGCAGTGGCAGGAGAACCCCTCAAACAGGCAGTAAGACACAGACCGGACTGGAACAGCTGGACAGAAGAAGCAGCAGAGGCAAAACAAACTAGACCAGGCAAAGCAGGAACCCTAGACTTCACCTGCGCTTGGCCGTTTTCACCAGGAGTTGAGCCCCTGGCTGCGGGCAGCCGGCAGGACTTACCGGACAGGGCAGAGCTGGACTGGAACAGAAACACAGGCAGTGAGCAGGAGAAAAGTCCACAAATCAAACAAGGTCTTGGGTGGGCAGCAGTAGTAGAATAAACTAGAGAAAAGGCCGGGTCCTGGGTAGGCAGCAAGCAGAGGAAAACCCAGTAAACAAGCCGGGTCTGGGGCAGGCAGCAAGCAGAAGAATAAATCAGAAAACAAGCAAGGTCTAACTGACACGAAAAGTAGCAAAGAAGCACTGCAACAAAACTCTCACAGACTAAGACTCCACTGAGGACCTCTGTTGCAAGGCAAACTAGAAAGCTACCAGGTGGCTAATAAAGGCAAACAACAAGGGAGGTCACCCGGTACAGGTACTGCTTAGTTCCAAAAAGTTCCAAGACAGACTGGAGGGCTGGAAGATCCAGACCAGACCGGAGTAACCTCTGGAGCATAGGAAATAGCCAGCAGTCAGTCCATGGCAGTCACCAGGTCTAGCCAACAGGTGGCAATATGAATGAGAGCAGGAAACATAGGCAATATCATAACAGTACCTCCCCCTCAAGGCGTCCCTGGACCTCACGGAGGGGTCTAGGTTTCCATGGATACCTCTGATGGCATCTGCCGGTGAGTTTAGGTGAGTAATCCCCAACCATAGTACTAGGCGAGGGTCGGGAGATGGTCGGTTGAGCACAAGGCTGGGCTTTGTCAACCGCACCAGATTGAGTGCCCAGCCCTCTCGTGGAGCTACAGGCCATGGTTTGCTGTGGGCTATACTGAGAACCCTTAGATTTCCGAATATCAGGACTGTCCTGACCCTTCGTCTCTGGGCCATGGCTTCTAGGTAAGGTACGAGACAACCCGCCTCGAGGATTCTTCTTCAAGCCCCCGTTGAATGGAGTTTGGGGGTTGGACATGTTGCAGGTTACAGTTTGGAACTGACTGAACTGGGGTGAAATATAGACACAGTTCAGACCAACTGAAGAAGCATCAGAGTCCTGGGACTGTGAGTCGCTAATATCCGTCCAAGCATCCGGGTCTTGGTCCAGCTGTTCGTTGTCAGAGCTACCGGCTTCCAGAGAGAGGCAAAGTTTCCTGCAAGACTCACCCCAGTCCAAGATCTCACCCTTTCCCCAGTCTATGGTTGGATTGTGTCTCTGTAGCCAGGGTAGACCCAACACAATGGGTTGCACTGCTGACTGGAGGACGTACAGGGAAATGTCTTCTCTGTGATCATCAATACATAAGCTCACCGGGCCCGTCTGGGTGTTGACATTTCCTTGAATGCACCCATAAACTGAAAAGAGCAGAATGGCCTTAGATAATGTTTGTATAGGATTGTTAAATTGATGAACCAGGGACTCAGCTATAAAGTTCCCACCAGCCCCGGAGTCCAGAAAAACTTCAGTATGCTCCTCTCTGTGACCTAGATCAAGCACTGCTGGCACTAGGAGTTGGATACAAAGAATGCCAGAAGACAGGCTTACTGTGGTGCCTGCCGTCTGACCCTGGCCCAAGGGTGCAGGTTTAAGTGGACACCTGGCTGCATAGTGTCCCATATCACCACAATACAGGCAAAGGTTGAGGGTCCGACGCCTCTGTTTCTCTTGCATCGTGAGTGAGGTATGTCCTAATTGCATGGGTTCTACAGGAGGTAGGGGGGAGGCCTCCTGGCCACTAGAAGATTGTGGCACACACACTGATGTCTAGATGTTTTACTCCCCATCCTTTCTGAGGAGCGCCATTCTCGGCTACGCTCCTGGAACAGAATATCAATTGTAGTGCAGTCTAATTAGTTCATCCAACCCAGTAGGGAGTTCACGTCCGGCCAACTCATCCTTAATTTGGGGTGCCAACCCCTGCCAGAAGGTCGCGACCAGGCTCTCATTATTCCAGGTTAACTCAGACGCCAGAGTGCGGAACCTAATGGCATACTCGCCTAGAGTCCGTGTTCCCTGCTTTAATCTCAAGAGTGCCGAAGTAGCGGAGGTAACCTTCCCGGGCTCCTCGAACACTCGTTTAAACTGGTCCAGGAAGGGCTGCTGAGCAGACAGGACACATTTTTTGAGCTCCTGGCGAATTTACCTTTATTTAAGACTGTAGCATCTTAGCTGCAATCATTCCTAGCATGCCCAAGAGAAGGGGGAAAGCAGCTGCCGCAGCCTCCCAGCGAACTGGAACCCCGACTCAAAGCGGACCGATTGATGTTTTTCTCCAGAGGGCCCTGGACGCTAGTACGCCGGTGAGCGGCTCACTGTTATCTCCTGCGCTTGTTGAAGGCGCGCAGGAGGCCTTAGAGCTGGAAGTCTTTCTCAGCCCTGACGCTCGAACTCCGCCGCTTCCTCCTGTAATCCATGGTTTCAGCCCTCCAGTGAATGCGTCGCCGATTCAAATCCTGGAACGGGTGAAAGAACCAGGCAGACCGGGGGCAAAAGAAGAACATTTAGGAGGTGCTCTGTTGACCATGGCTGAAACAGCGAGGGAGGAACAAAATGTTTCTGGTTTGGAAGGAACTTCCTTACAGCAACAACAGACGGAGGTAGGAACGTTTACTTTTGCACTTCCTCAAACTAAACCTCCTGAAGTTACGTTAGACTGCCTTTGGACATTAATAGTAGATCTAGGCAGAGCGCTATTCCCCAAGTACAAAGGATTAAACAAGATGTTGAACGAGTAGAAGATAAAGTAAAACAACTGACGATACAAGTTGGAAAACAAGAGAAAGATTTACAACAGTTGCAGGATGTTCAACAAACTATGTTAAAAGACTTAACTAGTTTAAGAAGAAAGACAGAGATTCTGGAGAATTTTTCAAGAAATAACAATTTACGTTTTATAAATTTTCCTTATATAAAATTAATGGCTCCTAGGGAGATGTTAAAAACTGTATTTCATGGAAATTCTCCAGATAAAAGAGGAGAATTTACCGCTATTGGCACAAGTCTTCTATCTACCACCCAGGAATCAACAAACTTTGGAAAATCAACCCCTTGATGTATCAGCTTTGTTAGAATCCTCAGATACAGATCAAGTGCTACCAGCCACTCTGGTGGCTATGGTAGCATTGTTGCCGGATAAAATTTGGTTATTAAAACTATTCTTCAAAAATCGAGATAAAATATTCAAGGGTCAAAAAATTAATGTGTACCCTGATGTATTGAGAGAGACACAGGCGCGCCGGAAAAATTTTCTTCAGAAGAAGCAGGAAACGATACAAGTGGGAGCAACTTTCTTCTTAAAATTTCCGTGCAGATGTTTAATTACCTACTGGTCTGAAAAATATGTCTTTTACGATCCTTCTCAATTAGAAACTTTTATAACATCTAGAAGAATAGTTGGAACAGTTTCTCCAACTAATAGTAATGTTTGAATTTTAAAAAAGTGTCTAAAATGCGCCTGTCTGCCAGTTGTAAAATGTTTATACTATATGTTTTTGAACTCCCCTATAGTGGACTTTATTGGTTTGAGGAGTATGTAGAATTAATATATTTTTTCTTTAGATAATGTAACCTCATTTTGCCAATTTTCTTGGCAAGTTTAAGTACTTGTAAAATAGAAATGTTATAAATAAATAAAATAAAAAAAACTGGTCCAGGAAACTGCGGAGATCATGAAGCACCGGGTCATTCCTCTCCCACAGAGGAGACGCCCATTCTAGAGCTTGCCCGGACAACAATGACATAATGTAAGCTATCCGGGTTCTATCGAAAGGAAAGTCCCGGGACTGGAGTTCAAAAATTATCTCACACTTATTGAGAAAACCCCTACAGTCCTTGGGATTACCATCATATCTCGGGGTGACTTGAGACGGATCCCTGACGTACCTGGCACTGCCCCTGAAGACGAAGGCGCCAAACCCTGAGGCACCCCAGGGTCCAGGTATCGTGTTTGCACCATTCCCTGTAGATAATTCATACGTGCTTTCATTTCTTTAGCGAATTCATCCACACGCCAGCCATTTCTTTAGCAAGTCCTTCCAGACAGGGTTTTAACTCATTAAAGAGGCTGAAAAGGTGTGGCACCTGCTTCAGCAGCACGGATGGGTCATCCAAACTCACGGCCTTGCAAACTGTCACACTCCACACCTGTCAAGAACAGTGAGCCCAATGGCCGGCAGTGGCAGGAGAACCCCTCAAACAGGCAGTAAGACACAGACCGGACTGGAACAGCTGGACAGAAGAAGCAGAAGAGGCAAAACAAGCTGGACCAGGCAAAGCAGGAACCCTAGACTTCACCTGCGCTTGGCCGTTTTCACCAGGAGTTGAGCCCCTGGCTGCGGGCGGCCGGCAGGACTTACCGGACAGGGCAGAGTTGGACTGGAACAGAAACACAGGCAGCAAGCAGGAGAAAAGTCCACGAATCAAACAAGATCTTGGGCGGGCAGCAGCAGTAGAATAAACTAGAGAAAAGGCCGGGTCCTGGGCAGGCAGCAAGCAGAGGAAAACCCAGTAAACAAGCCGGGTCTGGGGCAGGCAGCAAGCAGAAGAATAAATCAGAAAACAAGCAAGATCTAACTGACACGAAAAGTAGCAAAGAAGCTCTGCAACAAAACTCTCACAGACTAAGACTCCACTGAGGACCTCTATTGCAAGGCAAACTAGAAAGCTACCAGGTGGCTAATAAAGGCAAACAACAAGGGAGGTCACCCGGTATGGGTACTGCTTAGTTCCAAAAAGTTCCAAGACAGACTGGAGGGCTAGAAGATCCGGACCAGACCGGAGTAACCTCTGGAGCATGGGAAACAGCTAGCAGTCAGTCCATGGCAGTCACCAGGTCTAGCCACCAGGTGGTGATATGAATGAGAGCAGAAAACAAAGGCAATATCTCTGGTGTAGTAGTAGTTCACTCTGGTGTAGTAGTAGTAGTTCACTCTGGTGGACCCTCTTCTACTTCTATCCCTCTGCCTGTCGGCGTACCTCAGGGTTCTGTTCTTGGTCCCCTCCTCTTTTCTTCCCTTGGTTCATTAATCTCATCCCATGGCTTTTCCTACCATCTCTATGCTGATGACTCCCAAATCTACCTTTTGTACCCCTGATATCTCACCTTGCATCCAAACCAAAGTTTCAGCGTGCTTGTCTGACATTGCTGTCTGGATGTCTCAACGCCACCTGAAATTAAATATGACCAAAACCGAGCTTCTCATTTCCCCCCCCCCCCAAAACCCACCTCCCCGCTCCCCCCGTTTTCTATTTCTGTTGATGGCTCTCTCATTCTCCCTGTCTCCTCAGCTCGAAACCTTAGGGTCATCTTTGACTCTTCTCTCTCCTTCTCCGCTCATATCCAGCAGATTGCCAAGACCTGTCGTTTCTTTCTTTACAACATCCGTAAAATCCGCCCCTTTCTTTCTGAGCACTCTACCAAAACCCTCATCCACACCCTTGTCACCTCTCTTTTAGACTACTGCAATCTGCTTCTTGCTGGCCTCCCACTTAGTCACCTCTCCCCTCTCCAGTCGGTTCAAAACTCTGCTGCCCATCTCGTCTTCCGCCAGGGTCGCTTTACTCATACTACCCCTCTCCTCAAGACCCTTCACTGGCTCCCTATCCGTTTTCGCATCCTGTTCAAACTTCTTCTACTAACCTATAAATGTACTCACTCTGCTGCTCCCCAGTATCTCTCCACACTCGTCCTTCCCTACACCCCTTCCCGTGCACTCCGCTCCATGGATAAATCCTCCTTATCTGTTCCCTTCTCCACTACTGCCAACTCCAGACTTCGCGCCTTCTGTCTCGCTGCACCCTACGCCTGGAATAAACTTCCTGAGCCCCTACGTCTTGCCCCATCCTTGGCCACATTTAAATCTAGACTGAAAGCCCACCTCTTTAACATTACTTTTGACTCGTAACCACTTGTAACCACTCGCCTCCACCTACCCTCCTCTCTTCCTTCCCGTTCACATTAATTGATTTGATTTGCTTACTTTATTTATTTTTTGGTCTATTAGATTGTAAGCTCTTTGAGCAGGGACTGTCTTTCTTCTATGTTTGTGCAGCGCTGCTTACGCCTTGTAGCGCTATAGAAATGCTAAATAGTAGTAGTAGTAGTAGTAATATTGTAACACACTGCAATTGATTCCCAGCAAGTCCGAGCACAGCTTCACACCGAGTAGCCTTTTATACGACCAGCCTCCCTGTATACAAGAGCTGACCCCTCACTTAAGACAGACTAATAAGAAAGTACAGAATGGCAGATCTCAACATCACACAGACTACTACCACTATTATTTAACATTTCTAAAGCGCTACCAGGGTTGCGCAGCGCTGTACAATTAACAAAGAAGGACAGTCCCTGCTCAAAGGAGCTTACAATCTAAAGGACAAAAAGTGCAGTTAATCAAGATTGAGGCAGTCTAGATTTCCTTGATAGGGGTACAATGGTTAGGTGCCAAAAGCGACATAGAAGAGGTGGGATTTGAGCAAGGATTTGAAGATGGCTAGGGAGGGGGCTTGGCATATGGGCTCATGGAGTTTATTCCAAGCATAGGGTGAGGCGAGGCAGAAAGGGCGGAGTCTGGAGTTGGCGGTGGTGGAGAAGGGTACTGAGAGGAGGGATTTGTCCTTTGAGTGGAGGTTACGGGTAGGAGCGTAAGGGGAGATGAGGGTAGAGAGGTAGTGAGGAGTTGCAGATTGAGTGCATTTGTAGGTTAGTAGGAGAAGCTTGAACTGTATGCAGTACCTGATGGGAAGCCAGTGAAGTGACTTGAGGAGAGGGGTGATATGAGCATATCGGTCTAGGCGGAAGATAAGACGCGCAGCAGAGTTCTGAATGGATTGAAAGGGGAATAGATGGTTAAATGGGAGGCCAGTGAGGACTAGGTTGCAGTAGTCAAGGTGAGAGGTAATGAGAGAATGGATGAGAGTTCGGGTGGTGTGCTCAGAGAGGAAAGGGCGAATTTTGCTGTTGTTATAGAGAAAGAAGCGATAGGTCTTGGCTGTCTGCTGGATATGGGCAGAGAAGGAGAGGGAGGAGTCGAAGATGACTCCGAGGTTGCGGGCAGATGAGACGGGGAGGATGAGGGTGTTATCGACTGAAATAGAGAGTGGAGGGAGAGGAGAAGTGGGTTTGGGTGGAAAGACAATGAGCTCGGTCTTGGCCATGTTCAGTTTCAGGTGGCGGTTGGACATCCAGGCAGCAATGTCAGATAAGCAGGCCGATACTTTGGCCTGGGTTTCCGCTGTGATGTCTGGTGTGGAGAGATAAAGCTGGGTGTCGTCAACATAAAGATGATATTGGAAACCATGAGATGAGATCAGCGAGCCCAGGGAAGAGGTGAGGATTGAAAAAGGAAGGGGTCCAAGGACAGATCCCTGAGGAACTCCAACAGAGAGCGGGATGGGGGTGGAGGAAGATCCATGAGAATGTACTCTGAAGGTACGGTGGGAGAGATAAGAGGAGAACCAAGAGAGGATAGAACCCTGGAACCCAAATGAGGATAGTGTAGCAAGAAGTAAATTATGATTGGCAGTGTCAAAAGAGGCGGATAGGTCGAGGAGGATGAAGATGGAGTAGTGACCTTTGGATTTGGCAAGGAACAGGTCATTACAGACTTTAGTGAGTGCCGTTTCTGTCGAGTGTAGAGGGCGAAAACCGGATTGAAGCGGATTGAGGATGGCATGAGAGGAGAGAAAATCAAGGCAGCGGCTGTGAACGGCGCGTTCTAGTATCTTGGAAAGGAAGGGTAGGAGGGAGGTGGGGTGGTAGTTGGAAGGGCAGGTAGGGTCAAGTGATGGTTTTTTGAGGAGTGGTGTGACTACAGCATGCTTGAAGGAGTCAGGGACAGTTGCAGTGGAGAGAGAGAGGTTAAGGATATGACAGATGGGGGGTGACAGTAGGAGAGATGGTGTTTAGTAAGTTAGTGGGGATGGGATCAGAGGAACAGGTGGTGCATTTTGAGGAGGAAAGAAGGTGGGCGTTTTCCTCTTCGGTGATATCAGGAGAAGAGGAGAAGGAGGCCTGGGTTGGTTGGTTGAGGGAGTGGGTTAAAGGGTGAAGAGGAAGAGGTGGCTTGGTAGTGAATTTGAGGTTGATCTTCTGCACCTTGTCGCAGAAGTAGTCAGCCAGTGATTGAGGAGAGAGTGAGGGGGGTGGGAGCGGAGGGCACTTTGAGGAGGGAGTTAAGGTTGGTGAAGAGACGACGAGGGTTGGAGCCGAGAGAGTTAGTCAATTCTAATGGGAATGGAGGAGTGGCCTAGTGGTTAGGGTGGTGGACTTTGGTCCTGGGGAACTGAGGAACTGAGTTCGATTCCCACTTCGGGCAAAGGCAGCTCCTTGTGACTCTGAGCAAGTCACTTAACCCTCCATTACCCCATGTAAGCCGCATTGAGCCTGCCATGAGTGGGAAAGCGTGGGGTACAAATGTAACAAAAAATAAAAAATAAATTGGGTGTAATAGTCCTGTTTGGCAAGGAATAGGGAGGACTGGAAGGAGGATAGCATGAATTTGTAATGAATGAAGTCACTATGGGTGCGGGATTTCCTCCAGAGGCGTTCAGCAGATTGGGCACAGGAGCGAAGGTATCGGATGCAAGGGGTCAGCCAGGGCTGGGGATTAGTATGCCTTGTGGGACGGGAGATGGATGGTGCAAGGGTGTCCAGAGCAGAGGAGAGAGTGGCATTGTAAGTAGAGACAGCCTTGTCGACAGACTCAGAGGACATGATGGACGGGAGGAGATTAGA
Organism: Microcaecilia unicolor; assembly: GCF_901765095.1. Classification (NCBI taxonomy): domain Eukaryota; kingdom Metazoa; phylum Chordata; class Amphibia; order Gymnophiona; family Siphonopidae; genus Microcaecilia; species Microcaecilia unicolor. Next base: position 95,641,179 of record NC_044037.1, on the reverse strand, counting down.
GATACTAGAGGATAAGGTGGGAGAGTCAACAGCCTGGAGATTCCTTAAAGTAGTGGTTAGTGTTGGGAAGGACTGAGGGGGAGGGTGATGAAGTGTGAAGGTGATCAGGTGATGATCTGAGAGAGGAAGAGCAGAGGTGCAGAAATTGGAGGGTGAGCAGGTAGAGGAGAGGACGAGGTCAAGACAATGGCCAGTTTGGTGAGTAGGGGTGGTGGAGCTCAGCTGGAGGTTGAAGGAGGATGTCAGAGTGAGGAACTGAGAAGTGCTGTGGAGGACTTGCAGCTCATCTGCATATCATTTACAACCTTCTCCGGGGTGAGTCCCAGGTCCACTCTGACTGAGAAAGATAAAGTATTCCCTGTACCAGATATGCAGGAGCAGCTAGAGGGCAAGGCAGATTCAGTAGACACCAGTCCCAACAAAGAGTCAAGAGTAAAAGAACTTGCAAATTAACCCAGAAATTCCTAGAAAGTTATCAAGCAACACAAGAGAAGTATTCAGAGAAGCTAAGCAGGCTCTGGTGAGAAGTTGAAGAAAACATATTTAGTGCTTCAAAGGCAGGGGCAGACATGGGCGCTTGTCTGTCATCAATAGAGACCAATTATGCAAGCTACCAGCAAAAGTCAGCAGAGCATTGCCAGTTCTTAGATGAGACAAATACTGAGCAGAGTCTTGTAGAAAAAGAACTCCAAGAGGCCACAGATCAAAAGCATAAAGCGGAAGTGGCTGAGGCTGTAAAGAAGTTAGAGACTGTAATTGTAGATCCACAAGACAGTATCTCCCTATGCTCTCACTCGTCTAACCATACGTTCAAAAGCTCAAGATCCTCCAGATCAAGTGCAACAAACTACTACAGCCAATTGGCAGCGAGCTCAGCAGTCCTGCAGGCACGGGCCGTGGTGGAAATGGCCAAGGCTTGCCATCGCCATAGTGAGAAAGAAACTGCCCTGAAGTTACAAAGGGCCGGGTTGGAAGCTCAGACAGCACGTGCAAATGCTGAAAGAGAAGCTGAGGCAGCACATGCAAAAGCTGAAATGGAAGCTGAGGCAGCACGTAAAAAGGCTGAATTGGACATCATGATAGAGGTGCTCAGCAAGACAAGGAAATTGTGGAGCTTGAAGCAAAGGCTAATGTCTTTGAAGATGCTTTGGGGTAGAATGATAAAACAAACGACTTGGCTACTTTGTCTCCGAAGATCCTGCCCTCAGAACCAATGATTATATGTTGACACACTCTCCACAATTTACCAGGGCAATGAAACAATTGGATTCATGGGAGTCCTCAGATGCTGAGGAGTCAATACCATCTTTATCGGTGGGAATACCACCTGAGGAAAGAAAGCTCAAGGTACAACATGGCATGATAGCCAGCTTTCTTCCCACCCACTTACATGCTCTTACACGCTCTGACGCACTATCTACAGCTCATGTCCTGAGAGTGGTTAACAAAGTAGATGCCTCACTGCAGCCACAAGCTGCAGAGCCACATGGTAACCGGAGGCAAGGAGAATTTGAGTCACCATCTCCCATAGGAACACCTGCTATTCATTCTTCATGCAAGCAAGAATCAGCAGGGTGGTCGTATTCCACGTCTATCCCCTCAGAAGTCAAGGCCAGCCAGCCCACAGTGGCTTCAACTGCTCAACCTGAAACCTCAACAAGAGACGACCTAGTAAGGTATCTAGCGCGCAAGGACCTGGGCTCAGGGCTTACTCAGTTCAATGGCCGGCCTGAGCGTTACAGGGTATAGAAATCAGACTTCAAGGACGCCATCAAGGGCATGAGGCTTACTCCCAAACAAGAGATGAACATGATGCTACATGGCTGGGGAAAGAAACAGCCGTACGAGTAGAGGAGTTGAAGCATTCATATTTGAATGACCCTTCAAAGGGGTTAAAAGAGATGTGGGAAAGACTCAAAGAATACTACAGCAGCCCAGAAGCCATAGAAAATTCACTGTTCAACAGGCTGGATAGATTCCCAATGGTATCAGGCAAAGACAACTACAAGCTGCAAGAGCTGGGAAACCTCTTTCACAAGCTGGAAGCAGTCAAGGCCAAGAACAGTTTTCCAAACCTCAGCCAGTTAGACACACCTTGGGGCACCGAGAGCATCTTAGTAAAGCTACCACACGACATAAGGGAGAAGTGGTCAGTAGTTGGCACTCAATACAAGCAAGAAAATTAAGGGAAATATCCTCCTTTTAACGTCTTCTCAAGGCTCATTAGAGACATAGCTAAAAGAAGAAATGATCCTTGGTTCATGGTTGAGCCACCTGAATCAAGCCAGTTTCTGGAAGGGAAACCAGCTAAACTGTACAAAAAACCTTTATCTGTACATAAGACAGAAGTGTCAGCCTCAGTGTCTACACTGACTGACTCTTCTTCCACCACAGAGAATGTAGGGGAACCCAAAGAACAGTGCCCTATACACAGAGCCCCTCACCCTCTCAGAAAGTGCCAAGGGTTCATAGGGAAACCTTTGAGGGAGCGTAAAGAATTACTAAAAAGGTATAGATTCTGTTACACGTGCTGTTCTTCCTCAGACCATCTCGCCAGAGACTGCAGAGTACCTGTCCAGTGCACAGAGTGCGGTAGCGACCATCACGTCTATGCCCTACACCCAGAAGGGGCAAAGCCGCGTCCCAATCCCAAGATGAATCATGGCGGGGAGAAGGAAGAGGGAAGTACACCAACACTCCAAGTCATTCTGAAATGCACAAGAGTATGTGGGAAACGCCGTGAAGGTAGATCCTGCACCAAGATATGCCTGGTCAAAGTGTATCCTGAAGGGCAGCTGGAGAAGGCAATCAAAATGTACATCATCATAGATGAGCAGAGCAACCGATCCCTTGCAAGGTCAGAGTTTTACGAACTGTTTGAGATCCAGCAAGACTACTCCTCATATAACATCAAAACTTGTGCAGGAGTTGCACAAATGTCGTGGAGAGTAGCAAGTGGCTTTGTGATTGGCGCAATGAATGGAAGCACCAAGTCACGATTATCTGCAATAATTGAATGTGACCAGATTCCAGATGATAAGGATGAGATTCCTACACCAGAGGTTGCTTGGAACCACCCCCATCTGAGGCCCATAGCCAATCAACTTGCACGTTTGGATCCAGATGCTGAGATCTTACTATTGCTGGGCCAAGACGCACCAGAACTCCTGGAGATCCATGAATCGTGCAAAGGTCCACGTGGTGCTCCTTATGCACAGCGTCTAGACCTGGATTGGACAATTGTGGACAAAGTCTGCCTCAACCAATCGAGAAGGGCAAATGTCAACATGCTGTTCACTAAGGTCTTAGAAAACGGGCACACTTCAATATTTGAATCATGTAACAACCACCTAACTACCAAAGAGTCTCCTGTTTACAAAGAGCGGAGCATTGTCTCAACACTTTTTTTTATTTAATTTTCTTTATTGATTTTCATTATATACAAAGATTACAAATCTTTGAAAGATACACCAACTTTAAATTAACAATATAACTATGTAGAACTGTGAAAACAAAGATATCAATATATATGTTAGTGAAAATTAAGTTGGTATTATAGTCCACAATATAGGAGAACTCCAAGGTTATTTACCAAAGGAAGCTGGCTTATTAAATAAAAAATACAAACAATAATAATGGAGTAGGTGGTTTTCCTATTTTAACAATACCAGCTAATATCTATCTAATTGACTGCATCCTTGTTGTCTTGCAATTCTAAAAATTTACATAATTGTTCTGGCTCATAGAAAATGTATCTAGTGTTTTTGAAATGAATCATACATTTACAAGGGAACCTCAGTTGGAAGGAAACATTAAGCCACATTGGTTCTCTGTTTTAAGTCCAGAAATTTCTTCCTTCGTTGCTGTGTCCAGCGAGAAATATCCGGAAAAATCAAACCTTTGGCACCCAAAAATTCAGGTTGTATATTTTTAAAGTATAATCGAAGCAAGGAGTCTTTATCCTGCAAAAATACAAAGGTAACTATTGCAGTTGCTCTTGCTTTGATTTCTTCATTAGATTGTTCAAGGAAACCTGTTAAATCCAGTGTTTCTGCTGGAGCTTCTTGTTGGATAGGAGTTCTTTGTAAAGAATTCTGGTGTACTTTCTTATCTCCAATATAGAATATTTTTTGCAATGGTGGAAGAGATTGCTCTGGATACTTAAAAATCTCTTTAAGAAATTTGTTAAACATCTCTCTAGGCGAAGTATAATTTGTTAAAGGAAAATTTAATATACGGAGGTTTAAATTCCTGGATGAATTCTCCAGGTTTTCAATCTTCCTGTATATCATTAGTCGATCCCCGGCCATTTGTACTTGTTGTTCCTTCACTTTAACTAAGCCCTCTTCTAAAGATTTTTGCTCAGTAGAAACAGTAGCTGAATTTTCTTTCAAACCTTTAATTTGCTTCACATTATTCAGTGAGACAGTGATAAATGTAGTACTTATCTTGTGCAGTACTTCAAGAGCAGCCCATATAGAGTCCAAAGTTATTTCTGGAGGCTTCACCAGAGGTTGTAAGACCATGGTGGAGAGTAAGGCTTCCTCCCCGGTGTCAGCTATCCGGATCCCCTCGGTTGATAATTCTTCTCCTGCTATGGTAGGCAAGCGTTTCCCTTCCACCGAATACCCTGCTGACGCCACTTCCTGCAACGGGGTCTGCCTCCCCTTTGAGTCGCTCTCTCCTGCGCTTGGTACTCCGACTCCGTCTAGGCGTGGCGGTGGAGGGGTAGCCAGTCCCAATGGACTAAGCGAAAAATCGCTCTCCAGACCGGGGCTGTTTCCCGCCTCGGTCACGGATTTGCCCGATGGTGTGGAAACCAAAAATGCTGAAATGGAAGTCTGTCGCGAAGAGGAGGGTTCCAGCCTGGGGAGGGGAGGTCCCTTCAGCTTACCCTTTCTCTTCGGCATGCTCGCAATAGGAAAAAGTAAGTTTGAATTTTATTCTGAGGAGGAGCGTTCCACTCCTGCGTCCTACTCGGTCGCCATCTTGGATCTGTTGTCTCAACACTTTATAAAACCATCTCTGCAGCAAATTTAGATGAACATCTAGGAAGCTCAGTGTTCCAGACCACCAAAGATGATGACAAACTTGCTTTCTCCATAGAAGATAAAGAATTCTTGAACATTATGAACAAAAAACTCAGAAAAGATGAGTCAAACAGCTGGGTAGCATCCCTCCCATTCCGTAAGCCCCGGTTTCGACTCCCAAGCAACAGAAGCTATGCTCTCTCCCGACTTGTCTCATTGAGGAAAACCTTGAGGCAAAAACCAGAGATGAGGCAGCATTTCATAACCTTCATGCAGAACATGCTCATCAATGGTCACGCAGAGCTGGCCCCACTATTGAAAGAGAACAAAGAGTGCTGGTACCTACCTATCTTTGGGGTATACCACCCTCAGAAGCCACAGCAAATCCAAATCATGTTTGACTGTAGCGCTCAGTTCCAAGGGATCTCACTGAACAATGTGCTGCTCACTGGGCCCAACCTAATCAACAGCCTACTAGGGATCTTAATCTACTTCAGAAAAGAACCCATTGCTTTGACGGCTGACATTCAGCAAATGTTCTACTGCTTCACTGTTCACGAAGATCACAGAAATTATTTAAGGTTTCTGTGGTTCCACGATGATGACATCAACGGAGGTGTGCCCATCACCAGCAGTGGCCACCTAAGGCCTTACACAAACTGCAAGAGAAGGAGAGAAAGAACACGGGGCTGATGCCAGACAGTTTGTAGAGAGAGACTTCTATGTGGATGATGGGTTGAAGTCCTTGCCTACTGAAACAGAAGCCATTGACCTGCTGAAAAGGACGCAGATGATGTTAGCGGAAGCTAATTTGAGGCTCCACAAAATTGCATCCAACAGCGCCAATGTAATGAAAGCGTTTCCTGCAGTAGATCACGCCACAAACTTGAAAGATCTAGACTTAGGAATGGATACACCCCCACTACAATGCAGCCTTGGCCTGAATTGGGACCTGAAGACAGACACCTTCACTTTCCGGGTCTGTATGCAAGAGAAACTGTACACCCGATGAGGGATCTTGTCTACAGTGAATAATTGCCTCTATGACCAACTAGGATTTGTGGCACCAGTCACCATCCAAGGGAAAACACTGCTTCATGAACTTTCTTCGAGCTCAAATGAATGGGATGCTCTACTACCACAAGAAAAGATGCAAGACACTTGAAGAACTTCACATCCCACGGACATATGCCTCCATGTCCCTCATGAATGCTTGCCACAAGGAGGTTTGCGTCTTCTGTGATGCCTCAGAAAAAGCCATAGCTGCGGTGTCATACCTTAAAATCAAAGATGCCTGCAGCAGTGTCCATATGGGATTCATCTTCGGCAAAGTCAAGTTAGCCCCGCAACCTAGTCAGACTGTGCCACACCTAGAACTATGTGGAGCAGTCCTGGCAGTAGAAATAGCCAAACTGGTTGTGGAAATGGACAGTGGAAATGGACAGTTAAGTTCTACACAGATAGCAAGCTTGTACTTGGCTGTATATATATATATTTCAAAAAAGCTCCAGTATTAATTCAAAAAACTTTTAATTGTTCTATTATATTAAAACATATCTCTCTAATCTTTATCTCTAACTTCTTACCCCGCGCTGCACTAAACAATATCTACAATGACAATAAAAACGGCATTCATATGGAATTATATGCACTTTACAATCACACAACAATCTTAGTTGATATCATAATACTTAGTCTCTATAAAACAGTGATTAACGCCACGCTTTCCGCGTGACCACTGTGTTGTAATCAGTCAGTTGTGTTTGTCCCAAATGTGCCGCTGTTCAGTTCAAGCAAGAACACTTCATCGGCCGTTCATGCTCACACATCCCACTTGTGCAGCATTATACAGGAATTTAAGAAGCCAGTGAAAAACTCCTTATTCAACTTCTGATGTTTTCAGTGTATACCGGTTCCCCAATGCTGATCCGCATTTCACTAGATCTTCCTCAGGAGGAACCACCATTATATCTCTATTCGGCTACATGCCGGTTAAAGGCTCCCTCAGGCTTGGACCTCATAACGCCGCATCAGGAGTTTAGTTTAGTGCAGCGCAGGGTAAGAAGTTAGAGATAAAGATTAGAGAGATATGTTTTAATATAATAGAACAATTAAAAGTTTTTTGAATTAATACTGGAGCTTTTTTGAAATAGATTGTGAGTTTGGCTCTGGGAATTGCAGTGTATCCCCTATTTGGATATAATGTATATATATATAACCAGAGTAGAAGATTCTATGTATACGTGAGTAACCGAGTAGAACGCATCCGAAGATCTACCAGACCTGACCAATGGCACTATGTGTCTTCTGACCAGAACTCAGCAGACCATGCCACAAGAGTTGTCTCAGCAGCACACCTAGCACAAACAACATGGTTAACAGGGCCGACTTTTATCACAGAACCAATAAGCGACCCTCTAACTACAGCAAACTCCTTTGAACTAGTGAACCCTGAAGATAATGATGAAGTTCGCTCAGTTGTAATTACCCTTGCCACAAGTATTTCAACTAATGATAACCTGAGGGCTCACCGCTTTAAGCGATTTTCACGATGGGTGACACTGAAAAAAGCCATAGCCAATCTTATCCACATCACATGTTCTTTCCAGCAAAGACCTGATAGTAGAGTAAACAGGCATAGGCGCCCCATGTAAGAGGCTTGGGGAGGCCTCCCCAGCCCAAATGCAAGTTCTTTTGGAGCGCTTCCCAATCTGGCGACAGCAGGTATTAACTGGAGCTTCCCCTCCCCGCTGCCTTTTTGCCTGAGACTCTCTGCTCTCCGATTCAGTGGCCATCAATAAACAGACTGTGTGGGGGGCCATAGAGCTCTGCACGTCACTGACAGATTGCCGGTTCCTGCCCATGTTGCATCATAGAGGGTGGGACCAGAAGAGCTGTCAGCGATGCCGTGCAGAGCTCTATGGCTCCGTGCACAGACTGAGAGGAAGGGGTTCTCCTCTCTTTTCTCGTTGTCATGCAGGAATATCTTTTAGCTAAGGCACGCATTATTCCGAGGTGCCAGATCAGCAGGAAGCGTGTGAGCTGGGATTTGCTGGTATCAACTTGGACGTGAGAGATTTTCCGGTGGCATGAGCAGAATTTATTTTAAGTGGTTTTGAAACTATACTAGAAGCTTGAAAAGTGGCTACCTAGCCACAGACTGAGAGCTCTGCTCTGACTGCCCACAATTTGAATATCAATCTCCTTCAAACTTTAGTTTACAATGCAAAAGACTATTGAAAGAGAAATAGTTGTTTTCAGAAGTTGTTTTCTAAAGGAACGTGTGGGGGGGGGGGGGGGGGGGGGAAGGGAGGTGTCTAGAGGGGTTTCTTTAATTCTTGTACGGTTTCTTATGTCTTTCAATGCTGTTGCATCTCTCCTTGAAATGAAATACAAGGGATTTACAGTTTACCCAATGGCATGGCACAGCTGCACCAGGCTGTTCTCTGAGACCTGAGAAGGGCTTTTGTTTTTAGGTATACAGCAACTCTGCTTCTCACAGGAAAAGTTCTTCTAGGTTAGGAAGGACAGAAGCGGATGTGTGGCTGTTTTAGCTTTCTTGAGAATGAAGGGATTTGTTTGTGCACAATAGTTACAGGATCCTTTATTGTAAGAGGGAGAGACAGACAGGAAGAGGTGCTGGAGGGAGAGGGAGAGGCCGAGAGGGATACATAGATGCGGGATCAGCTTGGAGGGTGGGGGGCAAGGGAAAGACTGATTGACTGACTAGGTAAAGAAGGGGGGGGGAAAGACCCTGGAGACCTAGGAGGGAGACATACTGAACTGTGGGGGAGGGGAGGGGGATGAAAGAGAGAGACATCCTGGCCCCAGGGTGGGGGAAGAAGGGAAGAGAGAGGGGAGTGACAGGGAAACAAGAGATGTGAAATATGAAGGGAAAGGGGTAAGAACATAAAAGTGCACCACTGGACGGGGGGGGGGGGGATTAGTGACACAGAGGGGCAGGGCCACCGAGAGACTGGGGCCGCCCCTGGGCCCCCCCCCCGAGGTCACTGCCTCTCCCCCCTCCACCCCTCCCCTCTGTCCAAATTCCAAGGCCCCCCTCCCTCCCTTCCTCCGTCCGAATTCCAAGGCCCCCCTCCCTCCCGCCGTCCGAATTCCAAGGCCTCCCTCCCTCCCTCCGAATTTCAAAAGCTATCTCCTACCTCGTCCTTGTCAGGGTTGGTTACGGCGACAGCTGCCTGCAAGCAGTGAAAAGCGTGCAGGCTCGCGCTTCAGCCTTCCCTTGTTGTCTGTCTCTCAGCTCTGGTCCCCCCCTTGAGCTGAGAGACAGACAACAAGGGAAGGCTGAAGCGTGAGCCTGCACACTTTTCACTGCGTGCAGGCAGCTGTTGCCGTAACCAACCCCGATGAGGACAAGGTAGGAAATAGCCTTTGAAATTTGGAGGGAGGGACGGCGGGCGGGCCCTGGGAGGGAGGGAGCGTCTGTCTGTACCACCCACGGAGTTGGCACGGCGCCGGGCCCCCCTGGAGGTCCGGGCCCGGGGAATTTTGTCCCCCCTGTCCCCCCCTCTCGGCGGCCCTGCAGAGGGGCAATACTGATCACAGCAGGGGATAGGGAAAAAGAGAGGGAAATGCATGCCAAGGCAAGACAAAGACATAGATGGGAAACTGCTGAATTTAAGGGCTGAATCGGAACATTTTAAGGGCAGATGCTGAAACTGGAGGAAGGATAGGGACAGGGCTACAAGTGGTAGACAGGACACATAAGGACACAAGAGGATGGTGGATATGGTGAGAGAAAAAATATCAAATGGAAAGAAAACACTGCATAAAACAGAAGACGCTGGAACCAAAGCGAATAGAATAACTAAATGTTCAGACAACAAAGGTAGAAAAAAGTATTTTATTCAGAATTTATTAATTGGAATATGTCAGCTTTTGGAAATGTGTATCTGTGATATTTTGCATGTAAGTTTCAATTTTTCTAGTATTGCTGCATGCTGAGTCTGACTTCTTGAGGTAACTTTCCAGTTCAGTATTTTGCCTTCATATCTGTTGTGTCATGTGTTTTTCATGTGTGATCAAGATGCAGAATTCTGCTAGTGTGTAGTATTTGCAGCCCTTTTAGTTTTGTTTTGTTTTGTTTCACTAGGTTGTGTACTGGTGTTTTAGAGTCCGGTGTAATTATAGTGCTGCCTTTCCACGCATAAGGTTGTAGCTTGTCCTGTCCTTGGAATTAGTGCTGTTATGGTTTGGTAAGGTTATGAGTGTGTTTTTGCACAAGTTTGTGTAGTGTTTTGCAGTGGAGGAATTGTGTGTTGGCCTTACTGAGGTGGCACCAAAACATCAGAAAGGGTGTAGAGCCTAAAACATGACACACTACCTCTTGAAGGATCTACTTATGATCGTTACTAAAAGGAGCTCATTGTGAACACTATCCACCCTAAAAGGGTGTTTTGTGGCTCTTCATGAGAATTATGATATTATGATCCCTTGTTTCATATTGTTGACGGTCTGCATTTTCCGTATGGGTGATATATTGGTGTATTAGGGTCTGCCCAGTGTAATATTTATGGTACAGTAAGGTTCTGAGTGTGTTTTTGCACAAAGTTGTGCATAGTGTTTTGCAGTTGAGCGATTGTGGTTGGCATATGCTTTGAGCAACCACTTTATTCTTTGACATGATACATATCTAATATCTAAATTTAATAAAAGGTATTAATTGTGACTATTTTATTTTTACTTATTTTTTTTCTGTGTGTTGTCAGACAATTATGGAGGTAAGTTCTGCCCCTGGCCCCACCACTAACCCTGCCCCCTTTAGCCTCCCCAAACAATTGGGCCACCGACCGCCTATGTAAACAGGTGTCACCTTTGCACCAAGCCCTTAGTAGTAGAAGAGTTTGTTCAAGCAGAGAAGATAGTCCTGTATTGTGTGCAGTGGGAAGCATATGCTACAGAGTTTCAGTGCATCAGTAAAGTGAAGAGCATCCCGAAAAATAGTCCCCTTTGGAAGCTAAACCCCTACAAGGATGAGGATGGTTTGCTAAGAGTAGGCGGCCATCTTACCCATTCCAAAATAGACAAGAGCGAAAAGAACCCCCTGATTATCCCAGGTCGACATCTAGTATCCACCCTGATCGTACGCCACTACCATGAGCAAGTTAAGCATCAAGGTTGACACTTTACCGAAGGAGCAATCAGGGCCGCAGGTGTGTGGATCGTTGGAGCAAAGCATTGTGTCACTGCAACCATCCACAAATGCGTACATAAGTACATAAGTAGTGCCATACTGGGAAAGACCAAAGGTCCATCTAGCCCAGCATCCTGTCACCGACAGTGGCCAATCCAGGTCAAGGGCACCTGGCACGCTCCCCAAACGTAAAAACATTCCAGACAAGTTGTACCTAAAAATGAGGAATTTTTCCAGTCCATTTAATAGCGGTCTATGGACTTGTCCTTTAGGAATCTATCTAACCCCTTTTTAAACTCCGTCAAGCTAACCGCCCGTACCACGTTCTCCGGCAATGAATTCCAGAGTCTAATTACACGTTGGGTGAAGAAAAATTTTCTCCGATTCGTTTTAAATTTACCACACTGTAGCTTCAACTCATGCCCTCTAGTCCTAGTATTTTTGGATAGCGTGAACAGTCGCTTCACATCCACCCGATCCATTCCACTCATTATTTATACACTTCTATCATATCTCCCCTCAGCCGTCTCTTCTCCAAGCTGAAAAGCCCTAGCCTTCTCAGCCTCTCTTCATAGGAAAGTCGTCCCATCCCCACTATCATTTTCGTCGCCCTTCGCTGTACCTTTTCCAATTCTACTATATCTTTTTGAGATACGGAGACCAGTACTGAACACAATACTCCAGGTGCGGTCGCACCATGGAGCGATACAACGGCATTATAACATCCGCACACCTGGACTCCATACCCTTCTTAATAACACCCAACATTCTATTCGCTTTCCTAGCCGCAGCAGCACACTGAGCAGAAGGTTTCAGCGTATCATCGACGACGACACCCAGATCCCTTTCTTGATCCGTAACTCCTAACGCGGAACCTTGCAAGACGTAGCTATAATTCGGGTTCCTCTTACCCACATGCATCACTTTGCACTTGTCAACATTGAACTTCATCTGCCACTTGCACGCCCATTCTCCCAGTCTCGCAAGGTCCTCCTGTAATCGTTCACATTCCTCCTGCGACTTGACGACCCTGAATAATTTTGTGTCATCGGCGAATTTAATTACCTCACTAGTTATTCCCATCTCTAGGTCATTTATAAATACATTAAAAAGCAACGGACCCAGCACAGACCCCTGCGGGACCCCACTAACTACCCTCCTCCACTGAGAATACTGGCCACGCAATCCTACTCTCTGCTTCCTATCTTTCAACCAGTTCTTAATCCATAATAATACCCTACCTCCGATTCCATGACTCTGCAATTTCTTCAGGAGTCTTTCGTGCGGCACTTTGTCAAACGCCTTCTGAAAATCCAGATATACAATATCAACCGGCTCCCCATTGTCCACATGTTTGCTTACCCCCTCAAAAAAATGCATTAGATTGGTGAGGCAAGACTTCCCTTCACTAAATCCGTGCTGACTTTGTCTCATCAGTCCATGTTTTTGTATATGCTCTGCAATTTTATTCTTAATAATAGCCTCCACCATCTTGCCCGGCACCGACGTCAGACTCACCGGTCTATAATTTCCCGGATCTCCTCTGGAACCCTTCTTAAAAATCGGAGTAACATTGGCTACCCTCCAGTCTTCCGGTATTACACTCGATTTTAGGGACAGATTGCATATTTCTAACAGTAGCTCCGCAAGTTCATTTTTTAGTTCTATTAATACTCTGGGATGAATACCATCAGGTCCCGGTGATTTACTACTCTTCAGCTTGCTGAACTGACCCATTACATCCTCCAAGGTTACAGAGAATTTGTTTAGTTTCTCCGATTCCCCCGCTTCAAATATTCTTTCCGGCACCGGTGTCCCCCCCAAATCCTCCTCGGTGAAGACCGAAGCAAAGAATTCGTTTAATTTCTCCGCTACGGCTTTGTCCTCCTTGATCGCCCCTTTAACACCATTTTCGTCCAGCGGCCCAACCGACTCTTTGGCCGGTTTCCTGCTTTTAATGTATCTAAAAAAGTTTTTACTATGTATTTTTGCTTCCAACGCTAATTTCTTCTCAAAGTCCTTTTTTGCCCTCCTTATCTCCGCTTTGCATTTGGCTTGGCATTCCTTATGATCTATCCTGTTACTTTCAGTTGGTTCTCTTCTCCACTTTCTGAAGGATTGTTTTTTGGCTCTAATGATTTCCTTTATCTTACTGTTTAGCCACGCCGGCTGACGTTTAGTCTTTTTTCCATTTTTTCTAATACGTGGAATATATTTGTCCTGAACCTCCAGGATGGCGTTTTTAAACAGCATCCACGCCTGATGCAAGTTTTTTACTCTGCGAGCTGCTCCTTTCAGTCTTTTTTTCACCATTTTTCTCATTTTGTCGTAATCACCTTTTCTATAGTTAAACGCTAGCGTACTTGATTTCCTAGTTTCACTTCCTTCAATGCCAATATCAAAACCGATCATATTATGATCACTGTTATCAAGCGGCCCTCGTATCGTTACCCCCTGCACTAGATCATGAGCACCACTAAGGACTAAGTCTAGTATTTTTCCTTCTCTTGTCGGCTCCTGAACTAGCTGTTCCATGAAGCTGTCCTTGATTTCATCAAGAAATCTTATGTCCCTTGCGTGTACAGATGTTACATTACCCCAGTCTATATGCGGGTAATTGAAATCCCCCATTATTATTGTGTTGCCCAGTTTGTTTGCGTCCCTGATTTCCTTTAACATTTCCGCATCCGTCTGTTCGTCCTGGCCAGGCGGACGGTAGTACACTCCTATCACTATCCTTTTCCCCTTTGCACATGGAATTTCAATCCACAGTGATTCCAAGGAGTGTTTTGCTTCCTGCGTAAAGTGCCATAATCTGCGGGGCAAACATCACTTGCCACCTGAAAGGCCACCTGAAAGGCTGAGCGTTGACCCATCATTTACCTATGTGGGGATAGACATCTTCGGGCCATGGAGGAAGTGCAAACAGCAAACGATGGGCTGTTATGTTCACTTGCATGAGCATACGCGCTGTCCATATCTAAGTGATAGAGTCAATGGACACTTTGAGCTTCATAAATGCGCTTAGAAGATTCTTCTCAATCCGTGGTCCAGTCAAGCAGATCCGTTCTGATTGTGGATCCAACTTCATTAGTGCTTGGAAAGAGTTGAAAATAAACTCAGATAAGATTGACGATTCGTCCATCGGAAAGTACCTGAACAACCACCACTGCACGTGGATATTCAACCCTCCCCATGCTTCACATATGGGAGGAGTTTGGGAATGCATGATTGGGCTTGCTCGTCGCATCCTTGATTCTATGCTATCAGAAAAAGAGACTAACCACCTCACCCATGAGGTTTTGACTACTTTCCTGGCAGAGGTGTCTGCCATTATCAATGCTAGACCTCTAATTCCAGTGTCCTCCGATCCAGAGTCGCCTTTGATTCTGACTCCAGCCACGCTCGTAACACAAAAGATAGGTGTACCACCAATTCCGCCCGGAGACTTTGATGAAAAAGATCTGTGTAAATGGCAATGGAGACGTCCAAAGTCTTGCCAACACCTTATGGAGCCGTTGGAGGCGAGAGTACCTCCTGACCTTACAGATCCGCAGTAAATGGCAGACCAGTAAGACCAACATCCATGAAGGTGATATTGTCTTACTCAAGGACAACCAGACTCAACGCAATGATTGGCCCCTGGCATTGTTCACCAAAACCATCCTCAGGGAAGATGGAAGAGTCAGAAAGGTGGAAGTCAGAACTGTGAAACAAGGAACAGCAAAGACTTTCTGCAGACCCATCACTGAAATCATGCTCCTTGTGCCACATTAAGAGGCATGAGCACAGCGAGTCATCATCTACCCAGGAAGACCAGAGACTCAAAGACTTTTTCTCTCTCTCTTTTATGTTTAGTGTTGTTGTTGTTTGTCTCTCATTTCAGGTCCTGTATGCTGAAGAAGATGACCCTACAGCTGGAGGATAACCTGAATGCAAAGAATGGACTTTACATGTTATTAATTTTGATGAAGTGTGGTAATAGTAATAGTGGTATCTAGCGATACCAGGCGGGGAGTGTTTATCCTCTGACAGCCTTTCCCTGATTGTAATGTGGCTCTGGGGTGAGTGTGACACTTTTTCTGTCATTCTCACTGCAGAGCCACATGAGCGATGCATTGTGGGGGGTGTAGTTATCAGGCAATGTGACTTCACTAGCCTGTCTGTATAGAACTGTTATATGATTGGTTATGCTGTTGCTAGTTAGCAGGCTCTGTTCCCGTTGGTGGGTTTTCCCCCTGCTCACTGGGTCAGAGTGTGCCCTTTTTTGTTCCCTCTAGTCTGAGGTAGGCTCCATTTTGTGAGACAGTACAAAACCCTTTCCTGCGTCACCCTCTGTTAAAGTACTTAGTTTTTACCTTGAATATATCTTGCTGAAAAAGATATTGTACACCATTCAACCAGCTCTGAGCTAATGTAACCCTATAGGTTAAATTTTAAAAGATTACCTGGCTCCTTCTAGATCTGGTGTAGAGACAGTGAGCAGTGCAGTGAAACCGAGTAGTCTGTGTGCATGCGCTGAGTGTTCCACATGCTGATGGAACTCTCAGGAGAGTGACAAACAGCTCAGGCTGGCAGTTGGGCGGGAGCTGTATTGGTGAGAACATGTTACTAGGAAAAGACTGGAAGAAAGTTGATGCTGGAGATCATCACCTGAAAGAAAAGGCGCCCACCGTTCAAGAGAGCCAGAGAGAGAAAACAAAGAGAGCAGCTAAGTGACTGAAACTATTTTAAAAAGTGCACATAAGAGAAAATAGTAAAGGAACCTGAACAATAAGTGAGAGATAACTAAAAGAAGAAAAAAAAAGAGTAGAGGAAAACTTACATGTTGAGATCCTTGAAGGTTTCCTGAAATCTGAAAGACAGGAGAAAAGAAACTTTAAAGAATCTAGTTTGTTGCAAAATTGAATGTACTTAAAAGATTTATGTAACTAATATTTATACTTATCTGAAAATGCTCCCAATGTTTCTAGAGACTAAACTGATTTGTGTTGCAAACCTGTAATTGAAATACATATGTTAAATTTGCAAGTTGGTAAAATTTCATTAACATTTAAATATAATTCAAATAATAAAAAAATATTTTCTTTTTATTGTTAAACTCCCTGGTTGGTGTTGAGTCATTTTGGGGAAACACTGTGACATATTTGGTACCATCATTGTAATACCTTCCTCTGCTACCAGGGGGTTTACACTAATGTTGTTCTCAGTACCACGGAGACTCTTTTCCATTGGGGCAGAACCTCTAATCTACAGCTGATTGTGAGTAAACATTGTGTTATTCAAATAAAGGACTTTCAGAGAGATAGAGTCTTCAGGTGTGAACTGGTGTACCGAGGTTATAAGTCAGGATATAAGACTTAGAGGCTACAAGTTTTAGGACCTGAACAAGGACCACATAAAAGGCTAGACTATCTTTGATTGCTAGCTATGCAGGTGCCAGCAATGAATATATGCAAACACCTGCATAACTTCTGGGTTGCCGCCAGTACCAACACCACTTCAGCTCTAACCCACAACCCCTCCTCAGCTTCTGATCTCCACCCCCCAGTTCTATTTCCCCCATTCATCTCCCCATCTGTTCCTTGCAGTTCAGTTGTAGCCATTCCAACCTCACTAGTTCCAATCCCCATTATCCATTTCCTCCTCCATTCCCACCCATCCAATCCTCCTGTTCTGATCCCACCAATGGTTCTGATCCCCCTTCTCAGTCTCCTCTCTCCAAGCCCAGATCTCCCTTCCATCACCCCACTGATCTCCCAGAACTTACCTGGAGGTGATCCCTGGGTGTATAAAAGTATGGGCTGAAATGTTCACCTTTCTGATCCTGCCTCATTGGCTCCGGGTTTTAAAATAGAGGCAAAGATTCATAGTGTTAGTCTTGCAGTACTACTGCAAGAGGGTCCATCTTCAACATAAGAGCAAAATTGTGCCACCACTTTGAAACCCGGAGGTGATGGGACAGTAATGAAAAGGGGACCACTTCAGTCTGCCTCACTAGACACCAGGGATCACCTGGTATGTCCTAGGAGGGGGGGGGGGGGGAGGAGGACATGGGCTTGGATACAGAGGGGAAGGCCTTAGAATTGGGGGATTCAGATGGGATTGAAACGTGGAATCCAGCACTGAATCAGGGGAGGGGGATCAGATGGGAGGAGGGAATGGATGGTGGAGATAGGAACCAATAATGGGATTGAAATGGGGGGGGGGGGGTGCACCTTACCTAGGTTGATTGAATGGTGGAATTCAATTGCTTGGAGATCAGAATCAGTGTATGAAGAAATACAAGGGAGGGGATTGTTGGACTGAGACCATATTATCCCGGTCCCAGCCACTATTCAGCTACAACCCACATAAACACATGTCCAGTCATAACCAGATATTCAATGCTGGTGTCCAGACATTGCCTGACATTAATATTCCAGGTCTAATTTAGCCAGCAACGGAATTTAGCCAACTATGGTCAGTGCTTTAAAAACCTGTGGCCATCACCAGCTGTGTATTGATCAGGTAATTTTCACTGCCATTTTCCCTTTTGGACATATTCTTTTGAAGGTAGAAACACATGTAATTTACACAAGGCTTCATTTTCAGTAATCCCTTTGTAAAATACATGGTACATGATGGGGAACAGGACGTAGACATGTTTTCAGACCTGCATGACCTATACAAGTTTGTGCTTCATATGTACTAATTTTTGCAGATATGTCCATACTGTTAAAAATGCAAAATTATGCATATAACAAGTGCCTCTTCATAATACAGATAAAGTTGTATGTGTAGTGTTTTTGTTTTCTATACAAAACATTGCTTCTACCTAAATGCAGGAAAATCCTTTGAGGTGGTGGCAACCTTTTGGATTTCCAACATAGGCATCCTTTAATAATGTCAAGCCTTTAGATAAATTTGTTTTAATTTTCTGTTTTGTCTCTTTTTATTCCACAGCTAATCAGAATAGGAGAAATAGAAAAGATGAATTACACCAAGGTTACAGAATTCATCATTTTGGGATTCTTTGAGTTTCCTGAGATGCAGCTCCTCCTCTTCCTTGTGTTTTTGATTATTTATCTGATGTCTTTGACAGGGAACCTTCTTATTATATTCACAGTGTGCTCCGATTCCCATCTGCATAGCCCCATGTTCTTCTTCCTCAGCAACTTGTCCTTCCTCGAAATCTGTTATGTGACTGTCACAGTGCCTAAACTGTTAGCAGTGCTCATAGCACAGAATAAGACCATCTCTTTCATGCAGTGTATGATGCAGATGTATCTGTTCCTGGCCTGCACAAGTACAGAGTTCTATCTTCTCACTGCCATGGCCTATGATCGCTATGTTGCCATCTGCAATCCCTTGCGTTACACTATCATTGTGAACAGGAAAGTCTGCATAATTCTAGCCATTGTTTCCTGGTTGATTGGATTTCAAGATCCAGTTCCTCATGTTACTTTAATATCACAATCATCTTTCTGTAGCTCCAATGAAATTAACCATTTCTTCTGTGACATCACAGTATTGATGGCTCTGTCATGTTCGGGGACCTCTGTCATTGAAAATATAACTTATATTGAAGGCCCAATTTTTGGCTTTACCCCTTTCATATTAACAGTGATATCATATGTATACATTATTTCTGCGATCTTAAAAATTCATTCTGCTAAAGGTAGACAAAAGGCCTATTCTACCTGTTCCTCTCACCTAACTGTTGTTCTGTTATATTATGGGACCTCTTTTGGTGTGTACATGAGACCCAAGTCCAATTACTCTATGGACCTTAACAAACTGCTTACTGTAGTGTACAGTGGGGGAAATAAGTATTTGATCCCTTGCTGATTTTGTAAGTTTGCCCACTGACAAAGGCATGAGCAGCCCATAATTGAAGGGTAGGTTATTGGTAACAGTGAGAGATAGCACATCACAAATTAAATCCGGAAAATCACATTGTGGAAAGTATATGAATTTATTTGCATTCTGCAGAGGGAAATAAGTATTTGATCCCCCACCAACCAGTAAGAGATCTGGCCCCTACAGACCAGGTAGATGCTCCAAATCAACTCGTTACCTGCATGACAGACAGCTGTCGGCAATGGTCACCTGTATGAAAGACACCTGTCCACAGACTCAGTGAATCAGTCAGACTCTAACCTCTACAAAATGGCCAAGAGCAAGGAGCTGTCTAAGGATGTCAGGGACAAGATCATACACCTGCACAAGGCTGGAATGGGCTACAAAACCATCAGTAAGACGCTGGGCGAGAAGGAGACAACTGTTGGTGCCATAGTAAGAAAATGGAAGAAGTACAAAATGACTGTCAATCGACAAAGATCTGGGGCTCCACGCAAAATCTCACCTCGTGGGGTATCCTTGATCATGAGGAAGGTTAGAAATCAGCCTACAACTACAAGGGGGGAACTTGTCAATGATCTCAAGGCAGCTGGGACCACTGTCACCACGAAAACCATTGGTAACACATTACGACATAACGGATTGCAATCCTGCAGTGCCCGCAAGGTCCCCCTGCTCCGGAAGGCACATGTGACGGCCCGTCTGAAGTTTGCCAGTGAACACCTGGATGATGCCGAGAGTGATTGGGAGAAGGTGCTGTGGTCAGATGAGACAAAAATTGAGCTCTTTGGCATGAACTCAACTCGCCGTGTTTGGAGGAAGAGAAATGCTGCCTATGACCCAAAGAACACCGTCCCCACTGTCAAGCATGGAGGTGGAAATGTTATGTTTTGGGGGTGTTTCTCTGCTAAGGGCACAGGACTACTTCACCGCATCAATGGGAGAATGAATGGGGCCATGTACCGTACAATTCTGAGTGACAACCTCCTTCCCTCCGCCAGGGCCTTAAAAATGGGTCGTGGCTGGGTCTTCCAGCACGACAATGACCCAAAACATACAGCCAAGGCAACAAAGGAGTGGCTCAGGAAGAAGCACATTAGGGTCATGGAGTGGCCTAGCCAGTCACCAGACCTTAATCCCATTGAAAACTTATGGAGGGAGCTGAAGCTGCGAGTTGCCAAGCGACAGCCCAGAACTCTTAATGATTTAGAGATGATCTGCAAAGAGGAGTGGACCAAAATTCCTCCTGACATGTGTGCAAACCTCATCATCAACTACAGAAGACGTCTGACCGCTGTGCTTGCCAACAAGGGTTTTGCCACCAAGTATTAGGTCTTGTTTGCCAGAGGGATTAAATACTTATTTCCCTCTGCAGAATGCAAATAAATTCATATACTTTCCACAATGTGATTTTCCGGATTTAATTTGTGATGTGCTATCTCTCACTGTTACCAATAACCTACCCTTCAATTATGGGCTGCTCATGTCTTTGTCAGTGGGCAAACTTACAAAATCAGCAAGGGATCAAATACTTATTTCCCCCACTGTATATAACTGCAATTCCACTGCTCAACCCCTTGATTTATAGTCTGAGAAATAAAGAACTGAAAGAATCTTTATGGAAAGCAACCAGGAAAACTATAAAATGCTGCACACAGCATTTGGCTACAACATCTCAACAGTGGGTAAGTTCATAAAAGGGTGCCTATACGAGATATCACAAAAGAACCCATTTGCTTTTATAAAATAGGCTCATATTAACCCCCCCCCCTATTCAAATTAACTCCTGCTTTAAAAAACAAGCATATATATGTGTACTCAGAGGCAGTGGCGCACCTAGCTTGATTGTCACCTAGGGTGGAGCATCCTCTCCTCCAGGTGTGCCCCCTCCCACCCGCTACCTGCTGCTGCCGCTGCCTTCCTCCCTCTAAACAGTAAAGGGGTACACTAAGCAATCATATAGCTGTCAGCTCTGCCGGTGCCCAGGTACAGAAAGTTGACGTTAATGAGGACAGGGCACCGGCAGAGACGACAGCTATATGATTGCTTAGTGCATCCCTTTCTGCCTGTACCTGGTGAAGACTGCACCCATCACTCCGCCCTTGGTATGCCACTGCTCTGAGGTTGTGTAAATATATGAAAACTTAGAAAAAGAAGCTTTATTTACCTAAAGAAGAGGAAGCTACAGCAGAGGGTCAAGAAGAGCAGCGAGGTACCAGGCAAGGTCCTTTAAAAAAAAAAAAAAAGAATTCTGCAGCCAATAAGAGCCTGAATATAAACCAGAGCAAGCTAGAAAAGGTCCATCAGTACCTCTAAAGCATAGAGGAAAAAAATATTCCAGAAGGCCTTACAGTGCTGCAATATGAAATGACAACAGAAAAAAGAAAAAAAAATGAAGTAGAAGAAAGAAGTACCTGGAGTCCCGTGCTTACAGCAGGAAGATTGGAAATCCACTGAAGCCCAAGCACTGGGGATGAGCAGAGCTGGGATATCAAGAAGAACCCCCACCTCCACTGAGAGAGAGAGAGAGAGAGAGAGAGAGAGAGAATGTGAGCAGAAGCTAGACGAACTAAACAGCTCCAGAGAGTTGTGATATAGAACCATGGAAAATGAAGAAATTTAAGTTAATGGAAGGGCTGAGGTAAATTAAAGGAAGGACCAAAGACGCTAGAAGAGTTGTGGTTAAGGAGAGTCTCCAAGAAGTGACTTTAGCTGCTTTGCACAGAGCTGCAGGAGAGAAGAAGTCAGCTTGGAGGTAATCAGAGCATGCAAAGAGTCCCAGGGCTGTAGAGGGTGGAAACTGTGCTGAAAACTACCCAGCAGAGAGAAGAGCAGACAGCTTATGTAAAGGGACTGTGTGGAAGCACAGCAGGGAAGCAGCTTGCCAGTGAAAGAGATCATGGAAGTCACAAGTTACTAAACTGGGGCCAATGCTCAGAAGCAAACACGGGCGCTAGAGGCCATTAGTGCTGGTGCCTCTCCTGGGAAATAAGAAGCTTGCCCTGGATCAATGCAAATTACATGCAAATGTAGTCAAAATGAGGTAATTTCCTCTGATGCTTAAAAAACAGCGTACAGAACAAGGGCACCCTTACTGCTGCAAACCCTACACCAGCACGGAGCTTGCATTAGCGTGTTTGTACCAAGTTGGTGCCCAATGTTTCCTAACCTGCTGATTTCTGAAAGAGTGGACTTGTAGAATAATCCTGCTGAAGAGTATGGGGACAGAAGGGCGGTAAGGGGATTTGCTTGAAAAATAAACATTGGCTTCCTGATAAAATTAAATAGAGTTTTTACCTTATCTTGCAAGTGTCAACTTTTTTAAACCTTGAATTATCTGCATCCCCTTGTGATTCCCCTGCTGTTCTGTTTAAGTTTGAGGACAGAAGCATGTTTCTTACAGTAGGGTGGAAATCGGTATAGGTCCTGTAAAACACTGATCTCCTTTGATTGTATCGCTACTTTCTCTGTGGACCACTGCCACACTGGTGCCTCCTCCCCCTGGCCATGCAGGGCTCCCTATGACTGCACATGTGCTGGACATGTTTTTCTTCCTTACTTCCCAATGGTCAGTGCTAACAGTATAGAACAAAGAAGTATGTTAAAAATCTTATTATTGGTGTTTAAGGTGTTAATTTGATTTCTTCTATCATTTCTACAACATTACATATTTATCAACTGTTCTAGGATCGTATGGATCCCGATGTATAAAAGCAAGAACACACACACACACTTATGTGAATAGACTGAAGCAAAGCAGGCATTTGTTTACAAAAGAAATCATGACCGCATCACCAAATTCAGCATAGTCTCAGAGCCTCCATGACTGGGGAAAGCCCCTTTCCAGCCACGCCTGAGGATCTCAGGCTTGGATGATCAGAAGCAAACGCCAGCACTAGAGGCTGTTAGCGCCATACTGGTGCCGGCGATTGCTGCCACCCCTTGATCAGAGCCCTCGAGCACATGAAACAATGCGCTCGAGGTCTCTGAATGCAACTAGCATGCAAAAGCATGCTAAACAGGGCTAATATATTCATCCCCAATGATCAGTGGCCAGCGCGCCAAAGATTGGGTCGCTGGCTGCGGCAGCTCCGAGGTGGCGTTAGGGTTTGCAGATCATTGGGGAGGAATGGTGAACCTTGTCCAGCATGCATTTGCATGCTGGCAGGCCCCCTTTCTCCACAACAGCATACCTGCCAGCGACAGGGGACTGGAGGTCCAGCAGACCTCTGGTCCCCCCGACGATCCTCCCCCCCCAGGTTCAGGGAGGACTGGAGATCCGGTGGGTCTCCAGCCCCCACTAACTCCCCTCAACAAACAGTCCCTGGTGGCCTAGTGGGTGACTAACCAACCCCCCCCCCCCCCCAGCAACAGGGGGGCTGGAGGCCCCCATTCTCCCCAACAGCAAATCTGCTAGTGACAGGGGGCTGGAGGTCCGGCGAGCCTCAGGTCCCCCCGATGATCCCCCCCCCCAGGTTCAGGGAGGGCTGGAGATCCGCCCTCTACCCCCTACCTTGTGGGTTGGAGGAGGGAGGGTAGTCTGCCTCCCTCCTCTTCCTGCAATGCTGCAAAACGGAAGTGCCCAGCCCTGCCCAGTGTATCTTGGGATGCGCTGGGTGGGGCTATACACCGTGAGTGTATTTTATATATGTAAGTTTTTTTTGTTGTTTTGTTATATAATGTACTTTTATTTTTTTTATTATATTTTATTATGTAAGTTGATGTGTTCACCACCAAGTACTTTTGGATTGTGTGGGTAATAAATATTTTAAATAAATAAATATTTCCACTGTTAGATGTGGAGTGGCAGAAAATGTCATTGAATCCATCAGAGAGAGTGGCATCTGCTTCAAATGACCAGAGAATAGCTAGAGATGTAAGGGGTCCTTTTACTAAACTGCAGGGAAAAGGACCCTGTAGCAGTGCTGGGGACTCTTTTTCCTGTACTCCAGGGCCCTTTTTACTGCAGCGGTTAAAAAGCCCCCCATAAAATGACCATGAGGTGGGGAACACTTATTGCCACCCATTGAGGTAGTGGTAAAGGCTCCCGCAGTAACCCAACAGGTAACTGAGCAGCGTGTGGCAATGCCTAATTACTGTCAGGTTAGTGCTGTGCTAGAGAAAATATTTTTTTCCGGAGCTCCGGAAATGGCATGTGCTCCAGCCGGAACTACCGCCGGTGGTCACATTGGGCTGGGAGTAGTTCCGATTTAGCATGTGATAAGCCCACTATGTAGAAGGAAAAGCTATGATAATTAATGTTATCATGGAAGAAAAGCTTATATAAACAAAGAACAAAAACTAACCTGACCAATCTGGTGAATAAAGGTTAAATGAACTTCTGTACAGCTGAGAAAACAGTGTGAATAGAACGGATATCTAAACAGATGGACAAAAAGGAAGAAAGAGGATATCAAAAAAGGAAAAATACTTATGTTGTAGTGCATGTCATGAAATGAAAGTGCATCTATAAACAGATGTAGCTCTAATACCAAAAAATGCAATGTTAGGACAATGTGAGAAACTGACGTGAAAGAATCTAAGAAAACAGACATGAAAAGTGTGCTGTGCAATGCAGTGAGATAAGCCAAAACATGAGAGTGCAAAGTGACAGGAAGAAAAAAGAAGTATGGCAATCAAAGGAAAATGTGGTCAGGACACTGCCTGTGAACATTGTGAAAGACATAAAAGTTCCGTATAAACATCCCAAAATTAAAAACGGTATTGTATCTAAAGGAATAATGTGATCAGAAAGAACGGCATTGCATCAAAATGAAAGAAATGTGATCAGAATACTCACTGTGTGAGTAAATAGAAAACTCTTTAAAAGAAACAAGTACTTGAAAAACCTCAGCAAAAGCTAAAAATCTCTGGCAGTGTCGAGATGTAATAAAGAGCCATGTAGTAATCAGGGCTGTATATACTATATGAATAGTGCTAAAACACTGATGCTAAGTCTGATGCATGCGCCAATGTAACAGAAGACAGCGTATGTGTGATTCAGATAAAGGGAAATAGGTAAAAAAAAAATAACATTGAATCATTCTGTCTGAATGGTTGGTCAGGTTAGTTTTTGTTCTTTGTTTACATAAGATTTTCTTCCATGATACATTTATTCTCATAGCCTTTTCCTTCTGTATATTGTAATTTGATATTCGTTTATATCTTACCAATGGTGGCACGTCTCGTTTCCTTCCCTATACACATAGGCGGTCGGTGGCCCAACTGTTTGGGGTGGCTAAAGGGGGCGGGGTTAGGGGCCGGCCCTGGGTGCAAGACTCGCGCGGGAGGACAGAGGCAGAGACCGGTCACTAAGATCTGTTTGGGAGAGCGACCACTCCCCCTGCGCCCCACCTAGCAGCCAAGGGAAGTCCACGATTGGGCTGGCTGGGGAGGTTTAGCCTCCCCAAGCCTCTTATAAGGGGCTACACTTAAACATTTTTTTCATATGATTGTGTTTTTTTCTTCCCACCACTTGTCATTATGTATAACATTTGCACATGGCATATGGCGCATCGGGTGACCCAGCACATAACTCTGAAATTCTGACCAATGGTGGCGTGTCTCTTTCCAACAAAAGTAGAATTTCAGCATTCAGGTCTAAAGGTTGCAGGTGCTTATCTATGGGTTTCAAATGAGTGTAGCGCTTTGCCACCTCAGGTGTGGGAATTTCATCCCGGTTATAAGGTATCTGATTACACTCAACATTTGAACATTGCCATAAGTATTATGATATGTTTTATTGTTTCCATTGACATTGTACTACTGATACATTGATGTTTTGTCCTTATCATTTTATAATTGCATTATACATACCTCTTGATTTTTGTGCATATATTTTTATATCTTTATGATTTTATTTTGTATGTATATTTATTGTTTTATTTATTATGCATTCTGAAGACTCCTGAGGCAGGCGCTTAGGTGTCAAAACACAGTCGTTGCATCGAGTCCTTTTGGCTCATTGCAAATAAATATTACCTAATAAACGTATTCTTCGTTTCTTCCTTGTGTTTTTTGGAAGTGCCATCTTTGCCCTACTCCTTAGTTGGTTCTACTAGAGTTGTAGGGTTTGCTGTTACCTCACCTCCTGTGGGTGTTTCTTCTGCTGCTCTGCATTTGGAACAATGGCCTTCCAACCCTCAGAAGACATCCTCAGTCATAACAATGATTATTTAAATTGTCTTATGCAAGACATCAATTATATTGTTGGAGAAGATGCATATATCAAGGAATCTTTTTGTTGATAAGTAGACTGATGTTGTTGAAGTAAAAAAGAATATTGTTTAATATGATTTGCATTTTATTAGCATGATTAATGTTGCCTCTATGAGGTCATAGAGTGAGTACTTGTAGGGACCAATTCTAGGAATGTCACAGTGCCCCTCTCCGCTATCTGGAACTTCAACAACTAATCTGGAAATTAAACAACTAATAGAAATTATTCTAATATTCCATGTTATCCTTTCTAACAACAAAATGTTTTACTCTAACACACTCAAAGCTAATTCAATTTTCCCTGTTCTCGTACAGTTACGTGGTACTTCTCTTCACATAAGTATCATTCAGCACAATGTTTATTTCTAACACAGAGAAAAAAAATGTTAATTTTCTTAAAAAATCATTAAGTGTGCACACAGCAACAACAAAAAAACTTCACCAGCTCAGGCGCTTTCTTGCGATGGGTACCTTTCGATTTTCAGCAGCTGCACGATTTTGTGTCCGGATCCTCCTTCCTCTATGGTGTTCTCGGAACCTACTAATCTTTCTGAAACAAATCAAAGGGGAAATACCCTGTCTCCCTGTGTGTGCAACTGATGCAGTGACTTCTTAGGCAGAAAAGCCGTGTAAACTAACTACTGTACTTAGGAAAATAAAATATAATTATGCATCCCTGCACTTCTTATATATTGTAAACAATTCACTCTCTGTCACGCTCAATTCAATACTGCAACACACAAAATCTCTTACACCTCAACTTAAGCCTTCCTAACCTAAACAACATGTTCAGTCATCACACAATTCTCAGCACTTCACTCCAGTGTCTCTTATTTTTGGTGCAGCCCTGAATCTTCTGTGCTGTTTCCAACTCTGCTCATTAAGCTGGCTCTAACATTCTAGAGCTGCCTGCAGCTTAAAGTCACTGCAGCTCCTCCTCAGTACTCACCAGTGCTGAATACTCTAAAGTGATTACTGCTTTATTATTATTTTTTTTATGCCTAGAAAAATTTCCGGAAATTAAAAGAAGCAGTTCTTCCTAAGGTTATTCCTCTCTGGGTCAATTTTCTTTTTTTTTTTTTTTTTAAAGAAGAAAACTTTTCCCCAACTCTCCTTACACCAGCTGTGTCTAACATAGAAATCTTTAATTCAATAGCTTTTCCTAATAACACTCAACTATATCCTTAAGGAAGTTTTCCTTAAGGAAGTTTTGTTCTTTATATCAGCTCTTCACCCTCTGTAAAGAACTCTAACCTCAACAGAACAAAAGACACTACTTTCCCAATGTTTTTTATTTCATCCCTGTAAACACTAACTTTCATTCTTCCTCCTCCTCACACAGTTTCCTTAATCTCTCAAGCTACTAAAATCCTGAAAACTAGAGATCTGTAGCTTATTTTAACTCTAAATTCAGTCAGAAAACCAGTCAGCAGCCACACTTGCCTTTTTTTCCTTTTCAGTTTTTTTTTTAACTGCCTCTCACAACAGCATACCTCCTGACGGCATCACCCATTCTATCCAGCTCATGCACGCAAGGGTTCCAAACCATACACACTCTATCTCCTTTTATTTTATTTTTTTTACATTAACTATTGTAGAACCAAAAAGATCCCTAGGGGACTCCGTATTTCAAAGTCACCTACAATGTTTCTCGATGATCAGACATTTTGAGACAAGCGGTGTTCAGTACTTAACTATTGTGCTCTAGACATGATGATTTTAATAGCAAAAACAGCTAAAAATAAAGTTAACATTTTATGTGAGACATGTACTGATAAAATTTATGTATTTAAGAATGAGGATCAAAACTTTGATATTGTCTTAACTGATATAAATAAAAAATAGATTCAGATCAGATATCAAGGAAGTGAAAAGAAATACATTTTTGAGAGATGAGGCAGATTATAAAAGAGGATCTATTTACTCTTTCTCCTAAGTCAGACCTTATTATAGCTGGAAAAAAAAGAACATAATCCTACATAAGGATTAGACAAAGAACAGTAGCCTAGTGGTCAGTGCAGTGGACTTTGATCCTGGGGAGCTGGGTTCAATTCCCACTGCAGCTCCTTGTGACCTTGGGCAAGTCATGTAACCCTCTATTGCCCCAGGTACCAAAACTTAGATTGTGAGCACTCTAGGAACAGAGAAACTACTACATATAATGTGTACAGCACTGTGTATATCTAGTAGTGCTATAGAAATGATTACTTAGTAGTAGCAAGAAGGATTTGTCTCCCATTGAGCAAAGCTGTAAACAAATCAGGTGGTTTATATACTTCACCTTTGAGCAGTCCTATACAATCATGGGTACCAGCAGTGGCGTACCAAGGGGGGGGGGGGGCGGTGGGGGCGGTCCGCCCCGGGTGCATGCCGCTGGGGGGTGCCGCGGCGCGCGCCTGCTGCGAGAGTTAGCTAAATTCTCTCGTTCGCTGCAGCTCCCTCTGCCCTGGAACAGGTTACTTCCTGTTCCGGGGCAGAGGGAGCTGCAGCGAACGAGCAAAGTTAGTAAACTCGCAGCAGGCGCGCGCTGCAGCACCCCCCCCCCAGTGGCATGCACCCGGGGGGGGGGCTCTTTTGGAGAGGGGGTCTTTCGCCGGGGGGGGGGGGGTCCGCGCTACCCGGGGGGGTGGGGCGCCGCCTCAGGTGTCCGCCCCTCTAGGAACGCCACTGGGTACCAGTTACATCTTTTCCACCTCCAGAATCTGCTGCTCCCCTTCCACAGCCATGTTTTTTAGAGAGAATTTGGCAGAAAGGGAGTCAAGTAGTACCACCACAATTTCAGAATCTTCCTTATGATCACCATCAGATACAGTACAGATATCCAACCAGAGGCAGAGGACATGGGAGAGGCAGAGGGACTGGCCCATCTTACCCATCCATGAACAGAGGGCGCCTCCTGGACAGCTGGAAATGAAGATCCCTATTTTTAATCTTTCCTCCATTACCTTAACAGATACGGGAGCCCTGGAGTGGTTGCTAAGGGAATTTGAAATATGATTGGTTAAAAAAGGAAGGGGGAGTGTGTGAAGACGAGTATAGGGAATTTGGGCGGGTTTTTAGCTGTGAGCTGGGCAATGTAGCGGGTTGAGGTATTTGAGGGGAATTTTTCCCTTCCCTCCCACCCTTAATGTTAGTTTAGGAATTTTTTTGGTACTGTGCTTGAGTAGTGATTTGGATTCTGGAGACATTAGTTAGTAGATTGGGTAAGGGTGCTAGGAGGTCACAGCTTTTATATGATGGGTGGAAGTGAGTTATTTAGGATCAAATGCAGATGTGAGATTGAAACTGGGAATAATAACTGAAAATATAATGAACACTTGTGGACAGTACAGCCATAAGTTGAGGTTTGATCTTATGACACCGTGGGTCTTACCAATATGTGTTACATCAAGTGTAGTGCTGATTATGAGCTAGTTTCACTACCGAATAGCTCTATGGGATTAAATGCTTTTGGGTTTATATATTTTTACATGATTGTTAATTGACATTAATTATTCATGTGAATAAATAAAGCTGTGGCCAAAATACTATTCCTCTCAATACTTGAATTTGTATGATTTGTTATGTTCTGGATTTTGTTAATTTGTTGTTAAAAGTGAACTGTGTGGGTAAAAATGTCAAGAACGCAGTGTTCTACAGAAGAGCCTTCCTTTCATCCCCATGGCCAAAAACAATGCATTTCAAACCAAAGTGGGCCTTTTTAAATTCACCAGAAAACTACAGATTATTTATTTATTTATTTATGGTTCACTTGTATCCCACATTTTCCCACTCATGCAGGCACAATGTGGCTTACAGAAAGTTAAGTAAATTTACAATGTAGGAATCATAGAAAAGTGTACAAAGAATAGACTGGGGGTACAGTAGCTAACAATGTGAAACTAAGCAGGGTGAGGGTCAGGGAGGGTGCATCAATCAGCAGTGTAAATAGGGGAGTAGATCTTAGCAAAGAAGTAGGTCTTCAGCAACTTCTTGAAGAGGGTGCGGTCCGCTTGTGTTTTAAGGTGTTGTGGGAGAGCGTTCCAGTGTTTAGGGCTCCAGTAGCGGAAAGAAGAGGTGAAAATCTTCTTATACTTGACACCCTTACATTTCGGGAAGTGTAGATGGAGATAAGACCGAGCAGCAGGATTATACAATGTTTCTCAAAAAAATGCTCCTAATGTTGATATGGCTGTGTGTAAGCCACATTGAGTCTGCAAATAGGTGGAAAAATGTGGGATACAAATGCAACAAATAAATAAATCAAGAAACCATCCTCCTGGTTGCCCCCTGGACCCACTGATACATTGATACAAGCATTTAATTTTGTGTTGAACATGTCCTTAAGAACATTGAACAGAAGAAAAAAACATTTTTATAACCTCATGAGAAATAAACAGGCTGATCTCAACTCCCTGCTAAGAACTCTGAAAGTGTCATCAATCCGGCTGATAAGGGTGGGGGCACTGTAATTCTCAATCATTCAAATTACATCCTAGAAATAGCGATTCAACTCAGTGACAGAAATTATTATGTTCCTTTACATAAAGATCCAACTTCAGATCTACAAAGTGATATCAAAGTTGTCATCTATATTGTACTATCTTATTCAAATCCAAACAATGAACTTTGCATATATGATGTGCTGAAATGAAGGAAAAAGCCTCAACAGACTCCTGTTTTTAGCTATACAGCTCTTTAATTGCTGGAGTTCTTGCTGTCATCATAGGCAAAAAACCTCCTATATAGTCTTTATCAATAAGAATTTTTACAAAAAGAATTTTTAGTATTATGTGATAAATCAACACTTATCTCTGTATTCAAACTGCCGTCGCTTAATCTCTCCTTTCCACGGCCGACTTTGGCTAAGGTTTCGGTGTTTCTCTCACATCCTGCTTCAGGGTCTGTGGTATCAACGACTTTCCATAGCGATTCTGTATAAAAATAGCAGCAGAATTACGATAGCCATTCTCTCACTAATAAAATAAGCACAGTACCTTCTGCGTCCCTCACTTCACTGCAGTCTGGTCTTCACTCCGGAAGCGACTCATCACTTCATGCTCTCCTTTTATATACGTTGACATCTGATGTCATCTTCCCTCCTCTTCTTTTGACAGGTCTTTCAGAAAAAATGGACCCATTAGATTCTCGTGTTCAGCCCCCTGGGCTGCACAGTTTGTAACCGAAAGATCCATCGCTGTTCTTGATGTACTAACACCAATTTCTTATCTCCTCCTCTCATATTGAACTCAGCCCGTTGCAGAACAACACAACAGAGGGATTCAAACACATGCCCCTCTTCCACACAATGTATTAATTTGGAAAGGTGATATAACTTCTTTGGATAATTTTTTTCTCATGGCTCAACACCCAGGACAATAACTTGAAATTCAAACTTCACTTTTCTGGATTTACTCATGAAAAAAATATCATCTCACTACATCCCTTTACAGGAAACCTACTGTTTGGAATGCTTTTCTGCATTTTACTAGTTATCATCATCTACATCTTAAAAAGAATCTACCACTATGTCAATACCCCACCGACCCAACATAAAAATACCTGGATACCTGCAACACAACATAACCAAAGACTGTAATGGACATTACCTGACTCTTCCTCTCCCTTTCTAAGTTCCCCCCAATTATACCTACCATACACGTACCAGTGGTGTGCTGGAGCAGGCTCTCACAGGCTCGCAAGAGCTGGTTGTTAAGTTTTTAAGAATTTTGGGAGCCGGTTGTTAAAGTAGGGCCCCCATGGCTACTTTAACAACTGGCTCCCAAAATGTGGGCTTGGGCCCCCTGCAGAATTATATTTTACTTTGCTGGTGGGGATGCTGAGCCCTGCCAGTCAAGTAAATAGCCTACTGCTGCTCCCCGCTCCTTGTTTCCAGTTCTGGGCAGCAGGCTGGGACTTCTGGAGCATGTGAGAGAAGTTCCAGCATGCTGCTCAGAGCAAGACATTGGGAGTGGTAGCAGTCCATTTATTGGCTGCCAGCAAAGGTATGCCTATCGTGCCCACAGGAAGGGAGGGAGGAGAGAGAGGCATCTACTATGTTACTATGTTAGATTCTCTCATTTAGCCAGTCAAATTTAATGCTCTATCAGATGCCATTGGCATACACTTGAAGGGAATGAATATTTCAAAGGTAAAAGCTTTGTTGTAACATACTCTCGTGAGAGAAACCTAAAAGATATACTTGTTCCATCTTCCCTTCCCACACTGTCATTTACATATGAAGAATCCTATCTCAGACATCGTAAGCGTTGGTCATGAAACGTGTGCCAACATGAATTAGAAATGACTGCCTTCAAGAATCCTAGCACTGGACGGGAATATCAGTTAAATCATACATATATGACTGCATCTCCACTATGTTCATCTTTATTGTACAATACCCATACCCCCTTTTATATGTTGGAGAAATGAAAAGGTTAAATAAAACATAAATAATTGAACATCGCAGCTGTTTAAATAGAAGTGTAGAATCAGCACCTTTAGTTGGCCATTGGACCACAGCCGGACAGTCTGTGGAAGCTTTAAAATTTTTTGTCATTAAAAGACGGCTGAGGGGAAATATGATAGAGGTCTATAAAGTAATGAGTGGAGTGGAACGGGTAGACGTGAATCATTTGTTTACTCTTTCCAAAAATACTAGGACTAGTGGGCATGTGATGAAGCTACAAAGTAGTAAATTTAATATGAATTGGAGAAAATCTTTCTTCACTCAATGTATAATTAAACTCTGGAATTTGTTGCCAGAGAATGTGGTAAAGGTGGTTAGCTTAGCGGGGCTTAAAAAAGGTCTGGATGGCTTCCTAAAGGAAAAGTCCATAGACCATTTAAAATGTATTCAACTTTTTCGGGATCTTGCCAGGTATTTGTGACCTGGATTGGCCACTGTTGGAAACAGGATGCTGGGCTTGATGGACCTTTGGTCTGTCCCAGTGTGGCAATACTTATATACTCAAAATCAAATGGCGCAGGAAAACTTCATATCAAACATTAATTGTAAAGAACAAAAGTTTGTTTTTCAGCTCCATACATTGATACCTCATGGTCTTAACATGGACATTACATAGTAACATAGTAGATGACGGCAGATAAAGACCTGCATGGTCCATCCAGTCTGCCCATGACAAACTCATATGTGTATACCTTACCTTGAATTTGTACCTGTCCTTTTCAGGGCACAGACCATATAAGTCTGCCCAGCAGTATTTCCCGCCTCCCAACCACCAGTCCCGCCTCCCATCACCGGCTCTGGTACAGACCGTATAAGTCTGCCCTCCCCTATCCTCGCCTCCCAACCACCACCCCCTCTTCCCCCCAACTGCTCCGCCACCCAATTTCAGCTAAGCTTCTGAGGATCCATTCCTTCTGCACAGGATTCCTCTATGCATATCCCACGCATGTTTGAACTCCGTTACCGTTTTCATCTCCACCACCTCCCGCGGGAGGGCATTCCAAGCATCCACCACCCTCTCCGTGAAGAAATACTTCCTGACATCTTTCCTGAGTCTGCCCCCCTTCAATCTCATTTCATGTCCTCTCGTTCTACCGCCTTCCCATCTCCGGAAAAGATTCGTTTGCGGATTAATACCTTTCAAATATTTGAACGTCTGTATCATATCACCCCTGTTCCTCCTTTCCTCCAGGGTGTACATGTTCAGGTCAGCAAGCCTCTCTTCATACATCTTGGAACGTAAATCCCATACCATCCTCGTAGCTTTTCTTTGCACCGCTTCCATTTTTTTAACATCCTTCGCAAGATACGGCCTCCAAAACTGAACACAATACTCCAGGTGGGGCCTCACCAACGTCTTATACAGGGGCATTAAAACCTCCTTTCTTCTGCTGGTCACTCCTCTCTCTATACAGCCTAGCAATCTTCTAGCTACTGCCACCGCCTTGTCGCACTGTTTCGTCACCTTCAGGTCCTCAGATACTATCACCCCAAGATCCCTCTCCCCGTCCGTGCCTATCAGACTCTCCCCGCCTAACACATATGTCTCCCTTGGATTTCTACTCCCTAAGTGCATCACTTTGCATTTCTACGCATTGAATTTTAATTGCCAAACGTTAGACCATTCTTCCAGCTTCTTCAGATCTTTTTTCATGTTTTCCACACCCTCCGGGGTGTCCACTTTGTTGGAAATCTTGGTGTCATCCGCAAAAAGGCAAACTTTACCTTGTAACCCTTCGGGAATGTCACTCACAAATATATTGAACAGAATGGGCCCCAGCACCGATCCCTGAGGCACTCCACTACTCACCTTTCCTTCCTCCGAGCGAACTCCATTCACCACCACCCTCTGGCGTCTGTCCGTCAACCAGTTCCTAATCCAGTTCACCACTTCGGGTCCTATTTTCAGGCCGTCTAGTTTATTTAAGAGCCTCCTGTGGGGAACCGTGTCGAAAGCCTTGCTGAAATCTAAGTAGATGACGTCCATAGCACGTCCTTGATTTAATTCTCCCGTCACCCAGTCAAAGAATTCAATGAGATTCGTTTGGCACGATTTCCCTTTGGTGAAACCATGTTGTCTCGGATCTTGCAACTTATTGGCTTCCAGGAAATTCACTATCCTTTCCTTCAGCATGGCTTCCATTACTTTTCCAATAACCGAAGTGAGGCTTACCGGCCTGTAGTTTCCAGCTTCTTCCCTATCCCCACTTTTGTGAAGAGGGACCACCTCCACCGTTCTCCAATCCCTCGGAACCTCTCCCGTCTCCAAGGATTTATTAAACAAGTCTTTAAGAGGACCCGCCAGAACCTCTCTGAGCTCCCTCAGTATTCTGGGGTGGATCCCGTCCGGCCCCATGGCTTGTCCACCTTTAGCTTTCCAAGTTGTTGATACACACTCTCTTCCGTGAACGGCGCTCTATCCACCTCATTTTCAGGTGTACTTTTGCCAGTCGCTCTCGGTCCTTCCCCAGGGTTTTCTTCAGTGAAAACAGAACAAAAGTATCTATTTAGCAAATTGGCTTTTTCTTCATCATTTTCTGCATAGCGTTTTGTTGTATCTTTTAGTCTCACAATTCCCTTTATAGTCTTTCTCCTTTCACTAATATACCTGAAGAAGTTTTTGTCTCCCCTCCTTACATTTCTAGCCATTTGTTCTTCCGCTTGCGCCTTCGCCAGACATACCTCTCTCTTGGCTTCTTTCAGTTTCATCCGGTATTCCTCCCCGTGTTCCTCCTCTTGAGATTTTCTATATTTCTGGAATGCTAACTCTTTAATCTTTATTTTCTCAGCCACTTGCTTTGAGAACCATATCGGTTTCCTTTTTCTCCTGCTTTTATTTACTCTCCTTACATAAAGGTCTGTGGCCCTGTTTATTACTTCTTTTAGCCTGGACCACTGTCCTTCCACTTCTCGTATGCCCTCCCAGCCCATCAGCTCCTTCCTCAGGTATTCTCCCATTTTGTTAAAGTCAGCTCGTTTGAAATCGAGGACTTTGAGTTTAGAGTGGCTGCCGTCCACATGAGCCGTTACATCAAAACAAACCATTTGATGGTCACTGTTTCCCAGGTGCGCAGCTACTCGGACATTTGACACACTATCCCCATTCGTGAGCACCAGATCCAACGTGGCTCCCTCCCTCGTGGGTTCATTCACCATTTGTCTGAGCAGAGCACTTTGGAAAGCATCCACAATCTCTCTACTTCTTTCCAATTTTGCAGACGGAACCTTCCAATCTACATCCGGCAGATTAAAATCTCCCAACAACAGCACCTCTCTTTTCTTCCCCAACTTTTGAATATCAGCGATCAGATCTTTATCTAGTTCTTCCAATTGTGTCGGGGGTCTATAGACAACACCCACGTGGACCAAGGTTCTATCCTCTCTTTTTAAGGTGATCCATATCGCTTCTTCCTTTCCCCAGTTCCTGTCATTTCAGTCGCTGGGATATCATTTCTCACATACAGAGCTACTCCTCCACCTATACGTCCCTCTCTATCCTTCCTAAAAAGATTATAGCCTGGTATGTTTACATCCCATTCATGGGAACCATTGAGCCATGTCTCTGTGACTGCAACTATGTCCAAGTCAGACTCCAAAATCAGGGCTTGAAGGTCAGGAATTTTATTGCTTAGACTGCGAGCATTTGTGGTCATCGCTTTCCATGTACATTTCCTAGTATGTGTTTTGGTTTTAGTGATTTGTGAGGGTGTTTTCTCTTTGGGTACCTTCTCATATTTTTGTTCCCCCTTCCTTGCTTTTTCTTCTTTTTCCACTTCAGTTTTATTTTCAGGAACATCAGAGTGCTGTAGTGGAGCAAAAGAATTTTGTAGTGGCAACACTTGTGCGGGCGGATGCTTCTGTGTCACATGATGAAGTCTGCCCGAGCCTACTGTGAACCATCTGTTCTTATGTGGTTTTATTCTTTGAGGCAGTGGTGAGAATTTATAATTCTGCACAGTCCTATAAGTTGCTTTAATTGCATCTAATTCTTGCATTACTTTACAGAGCTCTTGTTTTAAAGTAGATAGCTGAAGACAGATAGGACAAGCTTTAAGTCTCCAGATGATTGACCTTGAAACTAAAGCATCACAATTATTGCAGAGAATAAAAGTCATCCTGATTGGTTGAAATGGGTATGAACAGGTGTACTATGTTGGAGTAATAGCCTGCAAGACTGCCTGTGTATGATTGGGTAAAGTTAATGAGGACTGGTTTGTCTATAAATGAGTGGCAAACCCTGGGGTGGGAGGGTGGGATTATAAGTCCCAAAGTGTCAGCTAAATGCTGCTGTTATCAAGGGAATGCTCTAGTTGAATGGACCCAAATGGTCCAGTCTGAGCAAGAATTTTCACTTGATTTAACTTTTAAAACTGATATTGCTAACTTTCCTTTTCACTAAGTCTAAATATTCCCAATAATTATAGCAGTTCCTCTCTATCAGAGTTTGGCAGGAACAGAAAGAAAGCCAGAAAGAAAGAGAGAGGTTTCACAGTGCTAATTAAAATTATTAAGCAATAAGCATTAAAATTTAAAGAGATTATCAGGTAGCTCACCTAGAGAAACCAGCTAGTTGAGAAGTGTGGGGATTTATAGGTCAGAATTAAACCTTTCCTTTGCAGGAGATTTTGGTTCAGTTCCAGCACCTAGAGAAACCAGCTAGTTGAGAAGTGTGGGGATTTATAGGTCAGATTTAAACATTGACTACAGACCTTTTATATGACCTGCAGACCTTTGATTTATTTATTTATTTATTAGGATTTATTTACCGCTTTTTTGAAGGAATTCACTCAAGATGGTGTACAGTAATAATAAATCAAACATGTACAATAGATAATTACAGCAGTAAAAATATTCAAGTATACTACTTACAATGGCAATGCAATATGCAATAGAACATTTTAATTGACAGTGTAGGGTATAAACAAAGATGGAACATACAGATAGGTAAGAGTAAGAGGAATTAGAAAATAAGGTGACTGATTTAAAGAAAGTTACACATGAGGTCAGAGAGATGGTTAAATATTATCTCAGCTAGAGTAGGAGTAGATAAACAAGTCCTGCTGCAGTATGTGCAACCTGTGTGTCACTCCTTGTGTGTGAGAGTGAGACTAAAAAGTTAGTTACTTCTTCCATTAAATGCCTGGTTGAACAGCCAAGCTTTCACCTGCTTCCTGAAGTAGAGATAGTCTTGTGTTAAGTGGAGCCTTTCAAGCAGGGCATTCCAGATTGTGGGGGCTACTCCGGAGAAGGCTCGCTTGCAGTTATCATATCATGTAATGTCTTTTGGAGAGGGTGTGATTAGTGACAGTCCTTGAGAGGACCTTAGTGTCTTTGGAGGTGTGTAGTGATCATCCTGTTCTTCAGGTACTCGGGGCCATTTCCTTTAAGGGCCTTAAAGATCAGACATAGAGTTTTAAATTTAACCCTGTATTGTACTGGTAGCGAATAAATTTTTGCAGAAATGGTGTGAAATGGTCACTTCACTTGTAACCGTCTATGAGTCTTGCTGCAGCATTCTGAATCAATTGGAGCTGGTGCAGACCCTTTGTAGTCAGACCGTTGTAGAGTGCATTACAGTAGTCCAGTCTTGATGTTATCATGGCATGCACAATGGGGTAAGATTTACCTTCTCGATGTAAAGTGTAGAGAGGCAGCGTAGCACTCGCAAATAATAGAAGCAGCTCCTGAAGGTTGCTTAGATTTGGGGAATCAGAGTAAGTGTTGAATGTGATTTGATTTGACAAGGAGTTATCTTTTCACCACAGCTCTCCAATTTTTCCTTTTTGGTGGTTTTACTATAGCAGTTTAGCTGACTCTCCACATACCTTTTATGTGCATTTGAATATGTTTTATTGCACGGCCATTTGTTTTACCATTCATTTGGGTATGTATAACCTTTTCACATTTAATATATTTGTTCTGTTTATGTAATGATACATTCATGTGCTTGAACATATTTCTTTTATTTCATCCAATGATTATATGTATGTTCCATATACCTTTTATATATACATTTCACTATATGCATTTGAACAGTTTTATTGCACAGCTATTTGTTTTGCCATTCATTTGAGCATGTATAACTTTTTATCATTTAATATGTTTTCCATTTATGTAATGATACATTTATGTACTTAAACATATTGTTTTTATTTCATTCAGTTATTATATGTATGCTATTTGTTTTCATACACTTCACCTGATTTTTATGATCTTTCGTACTTTAGACATTTTTGTTTCCTTTTTTTCTTTGGGTAACACCTTTGTTTTTATATTTGTAGTGGTCTTCAGATTGCTTCATTGTTTTAATGCTGCACTAATATACCTTCACACAGAATGATTCAATGATATTTTCTGAATCACACATGCAGGCTCTGGCTTCTGTTTCACTGACGCATGTGTTAGATTTAGCATCTGTGTTTTGGCACCTTTCATATAGTATATACAACCCTGATTCCTACATGGTTCTTTATTACTTTTCGGCACCACCAGAGATTTTGAACTTTTGCTGAGGTTTTTCAGTGCGATTTAAGGTACTTGTTTCTTTTATAGAGTTTTCTTTTTACTCACACAATATGTTTTCATAATGCTTTCTTTTGGGTATTATGATCACATTCTTTCATTTTGATGCAATACCGTATTTTCTTTTGTGATGTTTATATAGAACCTTTATGTCTTGCACACGTTCACTGGCAGTGTTACAATTACATTTTCCTTTGGATTGCCATACATCTTATTTTTTTCTCACCATTTTGCTCTCTCATATTTTGGCTTCTCTCACTGTGTTGCACAGCACACTTCTCATGTCTAATTTCTTAGATTCTTTCACGTCAGTTTTCTCACATTGTCCTGATGTTGCATTTTTTGGTATTAGAGATTGTAATAGGACAGGGTCCTTGAAGTCTCCCTTAAAGCCAGTAGAGTTAGAGCCAGTGGCATTCCTAGGGGCGCTGACACCCGGGGCAGATCGCCGATACGCCCCGCCCCCCGGGTGCAGCACCCCCCCATGCAGCGCGACCCCCACCCCGGCAAAAGGACACCCCCCACCCCAGCGAAAGAACCCCCTCACCCCCGGATGCACGCCGCTGGGGGGGGGGGGTGCCGCGTGCCAGTCAGCGTCGTTCATTTCCATGCTCCCTCTGCCCCGGAACAGGTTACTTCCTGTTCTGGGGCAGAGGGAGCATGGAAACGAACGACACTGACTGGCGCACGGCACCCCCCCAGCGGCGTGCACCCGGGGCGGACCGCCCCCACCGCCCCCCCTTGGTACGCCACTGGTTAGAATTATTGTACCCAGAAGCCAGCAGGGGAGGGGGTGGGACCCAAAACCTGGATAGGATTCCCTTACCGGGAGCGGGCCCAAGCATCAGCAGTAAGGGGGATGCAGAAATACCAGTGGCCAGGAGGGGGAGCAGGAACCAAGAGGACCAGTTTCCCTGGATTAGGAAGCAGTATTTAATTCCTGCCACCTGTGAGAGAGAGAGAGAGAGATGCCTTCCTGAAGTCTTTGAGGAACGGAGGACTGGAGGAGATCTGTGGGGAGGAGAAAAAGGACATGGAATGGGAGGAGAGTGGAGCCGATCTCCCCGCAGTTGCACCCTATGAGGAGGAACAGATGGACCTGGAAAGTTAAAGATAAGTGACTTTTTACAACTGTTGGAGAGAGCAGTGTGTGGGAGGCCACAGAGTGTTTGTTGCTGTGCAGAGGG
Source organism: Microcaecilia unicolor (assembly GCF_901765095.1). Taxonomy (NCBI): domain Eukaryota; kingdom Metazoa; phylum Chordata; class Amphibia; order Gymnophiona; family Siphonopidae; genus Microcaecilia; species Microcaecilia unicolor. The sequence continues at coordinate 95,600,778 of NC_044037.1, read as the reverse complement.
TGGAACACTGCTCAGTCTGAGAACCAAAGTGCTGTGGTTCCTGACTAAGGAGAGAAACTGATTTGGACTTTGTGGAAGCCAAGGACTACTAACTGTAGAACACTTGAAAATAAAGGAACCTTTATTTGGGAGGGAAGGGGAAGGGGGGAATTGACTGAAGTTTGCAGGCTGAAAGAGGGATCTCAGCTCACCTGTTTGTCCTCTGATTTTGGGGATTGTGGATTTCTGTTTGGACGCTGCACTTGCTAAAAGCTGAGGACCTCAGAATTGTTTCCCCTGAGTTTAAAGGGGGGGAAGCGCCCAGTGAACAGCGCTCCTCTATTGAGGAGGATTGGAGCTACAATAAAAAGGGATTTTTGTTCCACCAGTGTGGTATATGTGCGGTGCCCACAGGGGCAGTTGCAGCTGGCATTGCACCTGGGAGGAGGCCGCGCCCTATGGAAGAAGGGGGGAGTTTACAAGATACATCTGTTTATAGATGCACTTTCATTCCATGGAATTCACTACAGCATAAATATTATTTCCCTTTTTGATATCCTCTTTTTTCTTTACCATCTGTTTAGATATCCGTTCTATTCACACTGTTTTCTCAGCTGTACAGCAGTTCATTTAACCTTTAACGTTAACCATGTATGCATGTTAACCATGTACACACCTACAATATCCCTATAGGCGCCTACACGGTTAGTGCATGTGCTAAGTGTAAGCACATTAAAAATGCTAACTCACCTTAATAAACAGGGCCCCTAAATTGATATTTATTTGTGTCCCCTGTGATTCCTTCCCTAGGCACTTAAACATTTTTTCATATGATCTGTGTTTTTATCTTCAAACCACTTGTCATTGTGTACAACATTTGCACATCACCATACTTTTTATGATATCTATTATTGTTTTCATTGACATTTCTACTACTGATATATTGATGGTTTGTTCCTCTCAATTTATAACAGTATTATGCATATCTGTTTTGTGCATATATTTTTATGATTTTATTTTTATGTATATTTATTGTTTTATTTGAAATGCATTATGTAGACTCCTGAGACAGGTGCTTAGGAGCCAAAACACAGTTGCTGTGTTAAGTCTTTTTGGACCATTGCAAATAAACATTACCTGCTACCATTCTTCATCTCTTCTTTGTGGTTTTTGGAAGTGCCTTCTTTGTCCTACTCCATTGTTAATTCTACTGTTTTGTCATACACCCAGACTACAGAACCTATTTGAGATTCTTGTGGTACTGTGAACCATGACACCAACAAAGAGATTGTGGAATATAAGAATGGGAGTCTGAGTCTTTGGTAACAGTCCATCACCAGCAGTGGCTACTTATGGGCTCAGGAGAACAGCCCAAGAAAGAGAAAAAGTTTATAGCACAGACACCAAACACTATCTAGAAAGAGATTTTTATGTAGATGATGGATTGAAGTCCTTACCTACCACAAAGGAAGCCATTGACTTGTTAAAAAGAATACAAGCAATGCCAGCAGAGGCTAATCTAAGACTTCAGAAAATCACCTCAAACACTGCAAAAGTGATGAAAGCATTTGCTACAGAGGATTATGCAAAAGATTTGAAAGATATATATCTAAGAGTAGATACATCTCCACTTCAGTGAAGCCTTGGGTTACACTGGGACTTAAAAAGAGATGCCTTTACCTTCCAAGTCTCAACTCAAGAGAAACCCTATACTCGTTGAGGTGTCTTATCTACAGTCAACAGTCTATATGATCCACTGGGATTCATGGCTCCAGTTACCACCCAAGGGAGATCCTTATTAAGAGAACTGTCCCAAAGTGGTGGGATGGATGGGATGACCCATTACCATCAGAAAAGAAACAGGAATGGGAAAAATGGAAAAATTCCCTAAAGACTCTTGAACAATTATATGTTCCACATGCATACATTCCTGCTCAACTCAATACTGCCAGAAGCAGGGAAATTTGCATCTTTTTAGACGCTTCAGTAAAGGCCATTCCTGCAGTAGCCTACTTGAAAGCAACAGACACAGAAGGAATGTCTTGTGTGGGCTTTATTTTCAACAAGGCTAAGGTAGCACCACAATCCAACCATCCCATCCCATGCTTAGAATTATATAGAGCAGTACTGGCAACAAAAACAGTGGCAATGATAACCAGTGAAATGGACATTCAAGAAGACACCTGTCACCAAAGCAGTATCAAAGATGCGGATTCAGAATTATCAATGATAAGTTAGCACCACCATGGATTTTAACACCAGCCATACTCCTGACACAAAAGTCAGACACAATTCTTTCTCCACCAGGGAAGTTTAAAAGCAAAGACACTTACAAACATTTCTGGAAACAAGACTAGAACTTGGCAAGTGCTTTTTGGAAATCATTGGAAATGAGAGTACCTTCCAACTCTGCAGTATCAAAGCAAATGGCAATCAAGCAAGCCTAACATCAAAGAAGGAGATCTTGTCCTGCTTAAAGACAGTCAACTCCAGTGCAATAGTTTGCTTTGGGCCTTGTGATCAAGACCTTTCCTAGCCAGGATGTCCACTTCAGAGACTTTTTCTTTTCTCTCTTTAATGTCCTTTCTTTTGTGCTGTCTGTTTCTCGTTTCAGCTCCTATGAGACAGAGAGAAGAAGTAGCCTGGATGAAAGAAAGTCTGAGATGACAAGAAGTTTGTCAAGCTAATAAAGATCTAGCTTATAAGAGCTTGCATGCCCATAACATTTGGTTATCGGTAAAGGGTTAATAATGGTATCCTCTGATACCAGACAGGGAGTGTACAGTCCCCATTACATGGGGCAGCTTGGGCTGTCTATGTATAACAGATTACATGTCTGAATATTTTACTAAGCTGTATATATGGACTAGGTCCCTGCATTTCTATAGTCCTTAGGTGATGGGCCTTCTCTGAGCACCTGTACTCTATTCCTAGTACCTTATGGAACCTTTCTGGTTTACTTGGCTGTTTTATTTATTAATAGTTGATGTCAGTAAAATATCTTTAAGGCATTCAGGGGTAAATCTATAAAGGTAGTGTCAATATTTAGGTACCAAAATGCATGTGAATGACCAGAATACTGGAAAAAATGTGTGTATGTGTCTATATATCTGCAGACACATCAGTATTCCAGCTATGACCTGTTCTATAAAATGGTGCCTAAATGCATTGGAGTGTAGTTTGCAGGTGATTGCACCCATGGATGGAGTTATAATTGCCTCATCTACTCAGTCACATGCCTCCTATCCCCACAATTCTTAACTTCTCATCCACTCACTCACTTACTCAGTCCCACTGTATTAACCCCATCCCCTTGCTTTTTCACTAGCTGCCCTTTTACCCCCTACCTACTCAATCAGTCTTTGCCACCAATATTCCCCAATCAATTCATCCAGTTTCCTCTCATCAATCGCCCCCACCCACCCTTTCAGTCACTCAGACCCACTACCTATTAATAATAATATGTCCAGCTCCATTAAGCTGCCTTGCCAATCTCAATAACTCCACTACTCACAATCATACACATCTATCTGCACCACACACTGCTAGTATAATGTTTGCATAATACTTACAGCATGCAATTTTTAATTTGTTATAATTTTGTTCATGTTCCTCATCTGAAACCTAGAAATTATCTTGGGGTTTTATCTCATAGGTCCCAGAAATCTCTTATATCTCTCTGTCTAATCTGTGTCTTTGCTATTAGGAAGAGATTCTTTGCCACAAAATTAACTAGAAAAAGTGAGTATACCTTTCTTTATTTATATTTTAATGAAGAATGCATGCAAACCAATATACAGCTATTGAACAGGAGGACTTAATGCTCTATACAGTTTTATTAGCTGAAAGTAGAAGTTTTGTACTGTTGGTTCTAAACTGCTTCATCACTATTCCACAGTCCAAATTATTTAAAACAAAATATGATTTCAGATTAATTATTTAATATAATTCTATCAGCAGTCTTAAGGGGGTCATTTGTAAAAGCATTTTTTCTGTGTAAAGTATGCTCTGCACATAGAAGATGACTGGTAAAATTGAATGGGTGCATATGCATATAAAAAGTAGGTGGGCAGAAACATAGGCCCCCTTTTACTAAGGCACGCTAAAATTGTTGCCACGCTAAACGTTAGAGACACCCATTGGAATGCATTGGCGTCTCTAACATTTAGCGCGCCCACAAGTTTAGCGTGCACTAAAAATGTGAGTGCGCCTTAGTAAAAGGGGGCCATAGTGCTTACTTTTACTCAGTATTTGGGTAGGCTTTACTTGTGCTGCAGGTTGGTTTAGCAGGAGCAGCAATGCGATGTGTATATATTTATAAAGTACACCCCTACATGCATACCGTATATTGCATACACATATTTTTGCCTGTCTTCAAGGAAGCACAAACTTGTGCATGAGCATACGTAAGCTGCTGTGAATAATTCTTGGTTCTTGTTTTATAAATACCAGATACCCAGGGCATTTTTTCTAGCAAAAAAAGATGTGGGTACTCAAATGTCAAACCATCTTTCAGGGGTGGGAGGATCACTGAGGGACATGCTTCACAATAGCCAAGCCTCCTGTAACAAGCCACAGAATCTACGAATAGGCAGCACTGGTGTGTAGAGCCTCAGCTCTCTTGTTACTACTTGGAGACCAAGGGTCAGTTTTAGCAAGCAGTAGAAAAGGTGCCGGTATTCAGTACTCCCGAACACCCCCTGAAAAAAAGCCCTAGAGATACCAACCCAAAATTGAGATTTTAAAAAACCCTACATAAAAAAAGTAGGGGTAGCCTAAAGAACTTCCAACACAACAGATATGAAAACACTCTTTTATTGTCAATAAAAGTGTTTTAATACCTGTTGTGCTGGAAGTTCTTTGGCGCACCCCTTCTTTGTTTTGTTTTTTGCCTGTTTTAGATACTTTTTTTGTCTTTATGATTTTTTTGACATCTACATAGGTGCCCTGTTATAAAGTTAACCCCAAAGTGAATTTAGAGCAGAATATATGAAGCTGCCGTTTATGAGCAGAAAAGGAAAGAAGAAATGAGTTCAGTATATTCCTGAAAAGGTGAATCTAATTTGATAATTGGACTGCGAAGTAAGTTGTAGCTTTTACTGACTGTGTCTTACATACATAGTTTCTTTAACACCTGGATAGATATGAATGTCCACCGAGGTGTTAAAGAAATCACAGTGCGGTAATGTCTCTGCCTATTTGCACATAATATTCTATTTTATGTGATCTATGATCCTCACCAAAAAGGGATGCTTTCTATACTATCTAAAACTTGTATAAGGACACAGTCTCTTTCTGTCACTAGACTAGCCTTAAGGAACTCCTTTCCAATAGAACTGCATTTACAGACAGATTATCTAAAGTTTAGTAGTGTATTTTTATATTTCTGCATACATGAATTATTTGATATTTATGGGCAAGATATTTCCATAGTAGATATTTGGAAAGCTGTTTGCAGGACTGAGGAGATGTTGCAGAAGATAGTCATACAGCAATTGCAACTTTACCAGACAGAATGTGGAAAGATTAGAGGACCTGGATAATAAGATAGCTACCATCAAAGCTAGGCTTAAGGTCCTTGAACCTGGGTACTTCTAACTCAGGCTACTGGGATCTTAGGCATTAAGGATATCCTTTTAAGTTATTATAAGATGGAGGTCTTGGAAAATATATTGAGAAAATGGAATCTCAATTTTCTTAATTTTCCATAGCAGGGAGTTTGTGCCAATTTTTATAAAGGCATGGGGGTCATTTTCAATGCACTTAGACTTACCAAGTTCCATACGTTAATGTTTAACTTTGTAAGTCTAAGTGCTTTGAAAATACACCTCATAGGCTCTTATATGTGTAACCCCCCCCCCCCCACACACACACACACACTTAGTCTAGGTGCCTGCCTAGACTATGTCTGAGGTAGTTGGACGAGGGATACACATTCTTATTTACTCATTACAAGACCAGGGCAGAATCAGGATTTCCCTTGGGGGCAGAGCAAGATCTACATCAGACTTCACACAATATAATAATGGAGTCCAGAACATTTACTATCCTTCAGTTGATGAGGGGTACAGCTTCAACCATTTCAAACATATGGCCAACTATATATAAAAGCTTTTCTCCTCTTCTCCATTCATACATCAACACATACAGATTCTCTTTATTCTTCTTGTTATACAAGGTGAGGGCATGGCTTACACATTTCTTTACATTTGCAATTAGGGATAATCAGATGTTAGCGGTTCATAAGGTTAAATCAATTGGTAAACTTAGATGTGCCATGGTATCTAGAAGACAGACATAATATCTCTGCCGAGATGATGTTATGATATGTTACAAAACAGTTCTTTACTCCTTCTGTATGTGCTGGTTACAATAGTATGATGCCTGGATAGCATTATGAATAAATCTTCTCTCCTTACAGCACCTAGAAGGAAAGCTACTGCTGCCACCAGGCCCTTCCCCCTATTACCACAAACCCTCCTACTGTTCCACAAGCTTCCAGAGGTTTTCCACTATTCCCTAAGTTCTCTTCCTCTCTGGAAACATCCAGTGCCAGAATATGTGATTTCCTGATAGGTGCGGGAAACAACAATTTTACAGAAAGGCTATAGAAGAACTGACTCCAAACTGTCTATCTGCTGAGTGCAGGGGCATAACTACCATTGAGCAAGCTGGAAAAATGCCCAGGGATGCTCAGTGGTAGGGGCTGCCTGAAGCTGCACCTGATCCCCCCCCCCCCCCCCATGCATTTGGGTCCAGTATAACTCCCCTCCACCAGACCTCCACACTCTGCAATGGGGATCATAGCAAAGACATTCTGAAAGCTGCCACAGTGGCCGGCGGGGCCTTTCCTCTGCTGCATTCCACCTCTTTGATGCAACTGCTTGTGGGAGGGATGCAGCAGAGGAAAGCCCCCTCCATCTAGTGCAGCAGCTTTCAGGCTTTATCTGTCATGATTCTCGCTGTGGTGTGTGGAAGCCTGGTGGAGGAGGGGGACAGCAGTGCCACACCCGGGCACAGAAGAGGGGAATGGAGAGATGCTGAAATGGCCGGGAGAGGGGGAGGCAAAGGGGGAGAGACAATATACTTGAAGAGGGCAAAGTGGAGAAAGAGACCTGGAGCAAAGGGAGGGGGAAGAGAGGGGGCAGATGCTGGATGGGGGGGGGGGGGGGGGCAGAGAGAAGAGATAGAGACTGGACCAGAGGAGAGAGGTGACAGATGATGGAACAACAGAGGGATGGAGGGGTCAGGGGTAAGGTGCAAGAGGAAGGGAAGAGAGAAGCTGGACATGGGGAGGGACAGAGACACAAAGAGACACAGAGGGGGTAAATATAGACACAAAGGGAGGGAAGGTGACACAGAGGAGATATGCTGGACACAACAGATAGAGACACACATAAAAGATGAATACTGGACAGAGAAAGAAAAGAGAACAGGAGACATTGCAAAGATTTAAGAAAAAAAAACAGAAAAGCAGAAGAGAGACACAAGGACCAAAGTAAGTCTCGGACAACAAAGGTAGAAAAAAGTATTTTTTCTGAATTTATTATTTGTAATATGTCAGCTTTAGGAAATGTGCATCTTCGTACCCTTACTCCTAAGAGTCCCTCCTACCTTGAGAGCAATAGTTTGATAGGAGGCCCATTTAAATTTTTCCACCCAAGATCCATTCAGTCCTAGCTATGTCACTGACTGAGTGATAGGGGCCTAGAGAAAATTGTTTTTGCAAAATACAGGCTGCCACTTCCTATTGGCTGGCAGGACTACACAGGCCAGCAATAGAAACACTTACATTGAATGAACTGTGCACAGAATGGAGAATTCAAGTCAGCATAAATGGCTGGAATTCTTATGAAGTTACATGTGTTTTTATAAAATAGCTTCCAAATAGGTGCCTACTTAGTTCTCCAGCCTTGGTAAACTAACAAAATTACCTTCTAATCCCCTTAGTCTATAGCAGGTCACCTAAATTCGGGCACCAATATCTCAGGTAAGTTATAGATACTCTTCTAATTGCTAGGTGCACACAGGGCTGCTTTTACCAATAGGCAAAAGGAGCAGCTGCCCTGGACCTCTGTATAAAAGGGTCCCAGGAGCCCAGTTGCTCATTGGTAAAAGTGGCTCTGCATGTCCCTATAGTTCTATTTAAAAAAAGGAGAGAGGTATAGTTGAGACCATTGGATCATAGGGCCAGGGCTGATCCCCTCAACCCCTTTCTACCACTGTGCACATCATGGCCCAAGCAGATCCTCCCCCTCTGCTACCTACAGGCCAGCAGCAGCAATCAACATGGTACCAACTGTAAGCATCATAGAGCAATTGAGTCTATATGCTCATGAAAGCCCTTCTGATACCACCAGAGGGGGCAAGACCAGCAGGGCCTTCATGAGCACATGGGCTCGAAGGCTGTATAGTGCATCTCACTGCTGCTTTCTTGATTGCTTGTGTGGACCCGGAGTCAGCAGAGGGAGAGAATTGGCTGGGCCCTGGTGTGAGCAAGAAGAATGGTACTAGCAGGCCATGGCACAGCAAAAGGTAGGCAGGTATGTTTCAGGGGAAATGCTTGACTAGTGGAAGGAAGTGTGATGTTGCACCTGGGGTTGGGGACAGAGAGAGAGAGAGAGAAAGAGAGAGAGAGAGAGAGAGAGAGGGAGGGTAATGTTGGATGGGTGGGTAAGAGGGGTGGCAGTGCTAGACTCAGGGGTGGGTGGGTGGAGAGAGGGTGTGATGCTGGATGGGTGAGAGGGAGGGAAGAAAGACAGTAGAGGTAATGCTTGAGGCGGTGTGGAGGGGTGGGTTGGGGAAAGGGTACTGCTGGACCAGAGGGGAGGGGGTGATGATGGATGGATGGGAGAAAGGTAAGAGTAGGGGCAATACTGGACAGGAGGGGAATGGGGGCATAGGGGTCATTTTGGGTAGAAAATGCCACCCCAGTTTCAGCCATCAGATCAAGTTCGCAGTACACATGGCCAATCTAATGGCTTTCTGCCCTGGATAGTTTTGCTCATCCCTGCCTCTCTATCATCCCAGGCTGATCTCTCTGCTCACCATACATCCTCCATCCCCCATCAACAGCAGAAGAACCACCTAATGAGTCTTCATTTGCTGCCATAGGACCAGCAAGAGATGACATTTCATTAAGTGCTCCTCCTGCTGCTGATGGGAGGGGGAATGAAGCTATGCAGTCAGTAAAGTAATCGGATTGGGGTGATAAAGAAGTTAAGAGATTGGGAGAGGGATCCTATGGGATAACAGAGAGAAAGAACTGTGGGGAAGAGGGATTGACCAAAGTAATAGGGAGGCTGAGCTATTTGGTTGGCTGGCTAAGCATCTACAGGGAACTCCTGTGAGAAGTGGTGAAAGAGAGGAAGAGTCTTTAAAGGGAGAGTCTGAGAAAGGAAAAAGCCTCTAGAAAGAAAATTGGGCTGTTTTGGCATTACCAAATGGCAGCCACTAGCACTGCTTAGTAAACAGGGGGGTAGGTGAGGGTCCAACTTGTTTTCTAGTTTTTTCACAGTTCAATTTGAGCCAACAGGATTAACTCCTATCTTAGATCGCCTCTATGCAATCACAAATTCATTTCTATGTGGTTATCCAGTCAACAGAAACTGGGAATAGTACATTAAGCCGTCTAAATCTGTTCCCAGTGATTAGAGCAAGATGTTAAGCAGGAAAGGTGATAGAGAACCCTGAGGGATTCCACAACAAGCACTCCTAGGAGCTGGCAAACCTTCTTGCTTCTTAACACTATAGCATTGACTAGACAAGAAACAAGAAACATAGCCTTTTTCTGTTACTGTGTGTTTCTTCACTGTTGTGGCTGATTATTGTGCTGTGGTAATTGGCCTCTCTTTATTTTGTATCTGACTGCAGCAGAGGTTCCAGCTGCTGGCATAGGTGGAGAATGGTCTGCTAAGACTTGCTACTGTGTCTATCTATTTTTAGTCAGTCATATACAAAGCAGGAATAGGCCATGCCAGAGCACCCGAAGGTCATCAGTCAGCTACCTTCATTAATTTCTGAATGCTTTTGTCAACCACACTATTGAGTATATTGCTTTCTTTCAGGATGTGCTTCAGAAAAAGCAAACAATGACCAAATTGTATGGGAGGGCTCATTTTCCATTATGTTTTGGGACAACTGATTGCACAAATGTAGCTATTGATCAACCCTCAATATGTAGGTGGTCTACATTGCCAAATGTCTCATAACTGATATTTTCTCAAGCTTCCCAGGCTCCTGTCATGATGCCAATGTTCTATCCCAGTCAGGAATACAAAAACAATCTGAGTGTGTCCAGACCACTGGGGATGGCTTCTTAGTACCTCCCAAGCATATAAAAAAAATACTTATCATTTCTTTTTCACAGAAATCTCTCAATTGGCACTGGTAACACATGAACAAACACCAGGGAAGCCTAATCACACAGATAGGATAGAGAGCTTCTAAATAGTTCTTCCAAAGGTGTGTGACATTGTATGGCATGCTGCATTCTACACCATTTGGCTCTCACCTGTAGGCAGCTTCCCCCTGACACCACACAAACTGCATGTGTATGTCGTGATGGAATAAAAGCCATCTATACCTATTAGAGCTTGTGATTTCAGCTACTTAAATATGTAGAGATCGATATTCAGCAGGCCAACAGCCGACATTCATCAGCATTTAACTGGACACTGCCACTGAGTATTGGCTCTAACCAGTCAATCCAAGTGGCCAGTAAAAGGTTGGTCTCAGGGTGGAGTCATGGAGAAACCAACACTTATGTGGGCATGGGCCATATTAAGTTTCAGTGCCCACCTATCTAAGCGGCGGGATAAGACCACATAAAGACTATCCTGTCTTTGGTTGCTAGCTATGTAGGTTCTTTCACTGAGTGCCTGCCAGCACCTGCATAACTTACTGGTTGATGCCAATACCAAACCACCTCAGCTCCAAACCCTCAACCCCTTCCCAGATTCTGATCCCTCTCCCCAGTTCGATTCCTGTTATCTATCCCCCATCTGTTCCTTCCAGTCCAGTTGCAGCCTTCCAACCTCCCTAGTTCCAACCCCTACCATTTATTTCCTCCCCGCACTCCTACCCATGCAATCCTCCCATTCTGATCCTATCAATGGATCTGATCCTCCCAATCCCCAATCTCAGTCACTCTCTCCATTTAAGCCCAGATCTCCCTTCCATCAACCCCCAGACCCCTAGGCTCCTCTAAAATTTATCTGGAGGTGATTCCTGATGCCTAGGAGGATAGGGATGGAATGATCCTGACTCATTGGCTCCAGGTTTCAAGATAGAGGCAATGACTCCTAATGTTAGTCATGCAGTACTACTGCTGGGTGTCCAGCTTTTCTATAAGAGTAAAATTGTGCCAATATTTTGAAATCCGGAGTTGACAGGGCAGTAATAGAAAGGGGTTCACTCCAACCTTTCTCACTAGACCCCAGGGATCACCTAGTATGTCTTAGTGGTGTAGGGTGGGAGGGAAGAAGACCTGGGCTTGGATACAGAAGGCAGGGCCTTAGAATTGTGGGAATAATCAGAACTCAGGATGGGATCAAAACGCATGATCCAGCACTGAATCAGAGGAGGGGGGTCAGATGGGAGAAGGGAATGGATGATTGGGATAGGAACCAGGAATGGGAATGAAAAGGGGGGGGGGGTGCACTTTACCTAGGTTGATAAAATGGCGGGATTGGTATGGGTGGAAACTGGAATTAGGATGGGCGGAAATGCAAGGGAGGGGGAGTTGCACTGAGTCTATCTTATCCAGATCCCAGCCAATATTCATCCACGACCCACATAAGTGCAGATGGCTAGCACATGTCCAGTCATAATCAGATATTCAATGCTGGTGCCTGGATATGGTCTGATATTGAAATTCCAGATCTAATTTAGCCAGCAACAGTGAGGCTTTAAAAACCTATGGCCATCACCAGCTGAATATTGATTAGGTAATTTTCAATGCCATTTTTTCTTTTTTTGTACATATTCTTTTGGAGAAGAGACACATATATTTTACACAAGGCTTCATGTTCAAATACATGGTACATGTTGGGGAACAGGACTTAGACACATTTCCAGACTTATGTGACTACACAAATTTGGGCTACTAACCTGTGCTGATATTTTTTATGAATTAAAAAATGTCCATATTGTTGAAAATTCAAAATTATGCAAATAAACGCAAACTCACCTTTAGAAATGCCTCTTCATAATTCAGATAAAGGTATATATGTAAGGTGTTTTTGTTTTCTATACAGAAAGATGCCAGTAGCTAAATAAAGGATAATCCTTGAAGGTGGCAGCAAAAGTTTGGACAACCTACATAGACATCATGTACCAATGTCAATCTTTTAGATACATCTGTTTTAATTTTCGATTTTGTCCATTTTTAATTCACAGCTAATCAGAATGGGAGAAATGAAAAAGATGAATTACACCTCGGTTACCGAATTCATCATTTTGGGATTCTTTGAGTTTCCTGAGATGCAGCTCCTCCTTTTCCTTGTGTTTTTGATTATTTATCTTATGTCCTTGACAGGGAACCTTCTTATTATATTCACAGTTTGCTCAGATTCCCATCTGCATAGCCCCATGTTCTTCTTCCTCATCAACTTGTCCTTTCTAGAAATCTGTTACGTGACTGTCACAGTGCCTAAATTGTTAGCAGTGCTCATAGCACAGAATAAGACCATCTCTTTCATGCAGTGTATGATCCAGATGTACCTGTTCCTGGCCTGTACAAATGCTGAGTTCTACCTTCTCACCGCCATGGCCTATGATCGCTATGTTGCCATCTGCAATCCTTTGCGTTACACCATCATCATGAACAGGAAAGTCTGTATAACACTAGCCAGTGTTTCCTGGTTGATTGCATTTCAAAATCCAGTTCCTCATGTTACTTTAATATCAAAATCATCTTTCTGTAGCTCCAACGAAATTAACCATTTCTTCTGTGACATTACGGTATTGATGGCTCTGTCATGTTCTGAGACCTCTGTCATTGAAAATATAAATTATGTTGAAGGCCCAATTTATGGTTTTACCCCTTTCATATTAACAGTTATATCATACGTATACATTATTTCTGCGATCTTAAAAATCCATTCTGTTAAAGGTAGACAAAAGGCCTTTTCTACATGTTCCTCTCACCTAACAGTTGTTCTCTTATTTTATGGGACCTCTTTTGGTGTTTACATGAAACCCAAGTCTGATTACTCTATGGACCTTAACAAACTGCTTACTATAGTGTATATAACTGCAATTCCACTGCTCAACCCCTTGATTTATAGTCTGAGAAATAAGGAACTGAAAGGAAGCTTATATAAAGCAACCAGAAAAGCACAAAACTGTTGTTTTTCTTCCCTAAATTAATAAAATGCTGCACACTGTGTACGATTGCAATATCCCAACAATGAGTAAACAGTGTGGGAGTTAATTTCACAATATAGTGCCTAAATGAGATGTCAAAAAAGCCAGCTGTTGTAGGTGTATTTTACAAACGTAATATAAGTGTCTGTGCACCTCTTAAAAACAGGCTCCTACAATGATCTCTGATTTTATAAAAATTTTCTTACTCAGATTATATCGATAAATGTGTACTCTCCATGTGTGTACATGTGCATTTCATAAATTATATATGTACATTGTAACTTTTTCCCAGCTCCGCCTAAACTAAACTTATTCTACATGCAATTGTGTAAAAGTATTATTTATTATTTTTATTTTCAAAAATGTATACCCTGTCTATAACCTGTGACTTACAAATAAAACATACATAAAATCTAGTTTAAAAAGTAATCAAATCAACACACAATTTACAACAAACAAAACAAAAAAAAAGTCTGGGCTACGAGAAAGCTCTCCATCTATTGCAAAATACGTTTGTACACATTAGAAAAGGCCTGCAAAAGGCGATTGGTCTTTACAAGATTTTCATAAATTGCTGTATTGTAGAACATAGTAACATACGTGGATGAGGATAATCGAATGGGGACGATCATCTCTAAGGTTGCCCATCTCTGAGGACGTCCCCGCGAAGGGGCGGGGCATCCCATATTATCGAAACAAGATGGGCGTACATCTTTCGTTTCGATAATACGGTCGGGGACGCCCAAATCTCAACACATAGGTCGACCTAAGAGATGGCTGCCAATAATGGAAACCGAGGACACCCATCTCAAAAACGACCAAATCCAAGGCATTTGGTCATGGAAGGAGCCAGCATTCATAGTGCACTGGTCCCCCTCACATGCCAGGACAACAACCAGGCACCCTAGGGGGCACTGCAGTGGACTTCAAAAATTGCTCCCAGGTGCATAGCTCTCTTACCTTGGGTGCTGAGCCCCCAACCCCCCCCCCAAAAAAAAAAACCCACTACCCACAACTGTACACCACCCTTAGGGATGAAGGGGGCACCTATATGTGGGTACAGTGGGTTTCTGGTGGGTTTTGGAGGGCTCACATTTACCACCACAAGTGTAACAGGTAGGGGGGGGGGGGTTGGGCCAGGGTCCGCCTGCCTGAAGTGCACTGCACCCACTAAAAACTGCTCCAGGGACCTGCATACTGCTGTGATGGAGCTGGGTATGACATTTGAGGCTGGCATAGAGGCTGGCAAAAAATGTTTTTTAATTTTTTGGGGAGTGGGAGGGGGTTGGTGACCACTGGGGGAGTAAGGGGTCAGCTGGTCAGTTCGGGCACCTTTTTGAGGCTTTGTCGTGAACAAAAATGGACCAAATAAAGTCGGCCAAGTGCTCATCAGGGACGCCCTTCTTTTTTCCATTATCGTCCGAAGACACCCATCTCTTAAGCACGCCCCTGTTCCGCCTTCGGTATGCCGACATGCTCCCGGGAACTTTGATCGTCCCCGTGACGGAATGCAGTTGAGGGCATCCAAAATTGGCTTTCGATTATGCCGATTTGGGCGACCCTGATGTTACAAGAAATGATTTATTTTGGGGAAAATAGCTCTAGAGCAACTCGCCTCTCTTTATAATTTAAGAGCAGGTGCTGTATGTATAAGTTTTAGGATATTAATTTCTCCACCAATCACCAAAGGTGATAATTGCAATAAATTACTCAGAACACAAAGAGACCGTATTTTTAGCTTCAAAAAAGGTTGATTTAATATACAATTGCACACGAGAGGTAGGTTTTAAGAGATCTTTACAGGTAATCTGTGCATAAAATAGAACAAAGTAGCAGGTAGGTTAACTTACAAGTCCTTGTTACAAGCATGCTGTGGTCCAGCTGATTGATGAGCACATGTTGAGGGGCAAGGCGTCAGCAGACCCCAAAGAGAGCAGCAGGTCCCAAGAGGAGGCAGGTTCCAAGAGAGCGAGCTGGGCTGTTTCCAGGCTTTTTATAATGTTAGCAGAGAAGCATGGTGTGTGCATGTCTTTGATATTTTGCAAGGCATTATGGTTAATGTAGTCTGTTCACATGACCACATTATAAGTCCTTCCTTTCTGCACATGTCTGAAAGCTGATGGGAGGGGCAGGTATCCTGTTTATGGTTTCCCCTCTGAAGTCTTTGTCTTCAATGGGCTCTTCACACCTTTCCCACCTGTCTGTCTCCTTGCATCCTCTGGTTAGGTCCAATCTTTGTTGTGTTGATCAGAGGAATAGAGTCAATTTAAAACTTTAAAGCAGTCTTAAGTCTTTTGTTTAAGGAATGAGAAAAGGCAAGGTGAGGTCCCTGCCACTGCAGCAGTACCTTTGTCTTGTAAATATTCCCCAAAGGGAGAGGGAAGAGGGCTTTTGGAATGAAAGCCAGTTCTGCTAAAAGCTGCACAAATATATATATATATGTATCTGATCCAACACAACATCATGCTACACATTTAATTCTGATGATTGACTTATACCATAACACTGAGAGAAGGACGCCCATCTCCTGATTTGTGTTGAAAAATGGGCGCCCTTCTCTTTCCAAAATTCCCCTGATAGCATGGTAACATAGTAGGTGATGGCAGAAAAAGAGCTGTACGGTCCATCCAGTATTCCCAACAAGATAAACTCATATGTGATACTTTATATGAATACCTGACCTTGATTTGTATCTACCATTTTCAGGGCACAGACCGTAGAAGTCTGCCCAGTACTAGCCCCGCCTCCCAACTAGCCACACCTCCCAACCACCAGTGCTGACACCCAATCTCTGCTAAGCTTCTGAGGATCCATTCCTTCTGAACAGGATTCCTTTATGTTTATCCCACGCATTTTTGAATTCCGTTTTCATCTCCACCACCTCCCGCAGGAGGGCATCCCAAGGGTCCACCAATCTCTCCATGAAAAAATACTTCCTGACATTTTTCTTGAGTCTGCCCCCCTTCAACCTCATTTCATGTCCTCTAGTTCTACTGCCTTCATGTCTCTGGAAAAGGTTAGTTTGCGGATTAATACCTTTCAAATATTTGAATGTCTGTATCATATCACCCCTGTTTCTCCTTTCCTCCAGGGTATACATGTTCAGGTCAGTACGTCTCTCCTCATATGTTTTGTAACGCAAATCCCACACCATTTTTGTAGCTTTTCTTTGCACCACTTCAATTTTTTTTACATCCTTAGCAAGATACAGCCTCCAAAACTGAACACAATATTCCAGGTGGGCCCTCACCAACAACTTGTATAGGGGCATCAACACCTCCTTTCTTCTGCTGGTCACACCTCTCTCTATACAGCCTAGCAACCTTCTGGCTACGGCCACTGCCTTGTCACACTGTTTCGTCGTCTTCAGATCCTCAGATACTATCACCCCAAGATCCCTCTCCCCGTCTGTACATATCAGACTCTCACCGCCTAACACATACGTCTCCCATGGATTTTACACCCTAAGTGCATCACTGCATTTCATTGCATTGTGTTTTAAATGCCAAACATTAGACCATTCTTCTAGTTTCTGCAGATCTTTTTTCACATTTTCCACTCCCTCCGGGGTGTCCACTCTGTTACAAATCTTGGTGTCATCCACAAAAAGCAAACTTTACCTTCTAACCCTTCGGCAATGTCACTCACAAATATATTGAACAGAATAGGCCCCAGCACTGATCCCTGAGGCACTCCACTACTCACCTTTCCCTCATCCGAGTAAATTCCATTTACCACCACCCTCTAGCGTCTGTCCATCAACCAGTTCCTAATCTAGTTCACCATGTTGGGTCCTATCTTCAGCCTGTCAGGTTTATTCACGAGCCTCCTGTGGGGAACTGTGTCAAAAGCTTTGCTGAAATCTAAGTAGATTACATGTATAGCATGTTCCTGATTCAATTTTATGGTCACCCAGTCAAAGAATTCAATGAGATTCGTTTGCACGATTTACTTTTGGTAAAACCATGTTGTCTCGGATCTTGCAACTTATTGGCTTTCAGGAAATTCACTAACCTTTCCTTAAGTATCGCTTCCATTACTTTTCCAATAACCGAAGTGAGGCTTACCGGCCTGTAGTTTCCAGCTTCTTCCCTATCACCACTTTTGTGAAGATGGACCACATCCGCTCTTCTCCAATCCCACGGAACCTCTCCCATCTCCAAGAATTCATTAAACAAATCTTTAAGAAGACACGCCAGAACCTCTCTGAACTCCCTCAATATCCTGGAGTGGATCCCGTCCAGTCCCATGGCTTTGTCTACCTTTAGATTTTTAAGTTGTTCATACACACTCGCTTCCATGAACGGTGCTATATCCGCTCCATTCTCATATGTACTTTTGCCAATCAATTGATTTTCTTCAGTGAAAACAGAACAAAAGTATTTGTTTAGCAAATTTGCTTTTCTTTCATCAATATCTACATAGCGGTTCGCAAAATCTTTCAGTCTCACAATTCCATTTTTAGTCTTCCTCCTTTCACTATTATATCTGAAGAAATTTTTGTCACCCCCTCTTTACATTTCTAGCCATTTGTTCTTCCACTTGTGCTTTCGACAGACATATCTCTTTCTTGGCTTTTTTCAGTTTCATCCGGTATTCCTCTCTGGGTTCCTCTTCTTTTCTGTATTTCATGAACGTCAACTTTTTAGCCTTTATTTTCTTAGCCACTTGCTTGGAGAACCATATTGGTTTCCTTTTTCTCTAGCTTTTATTTACTCTCCTTACATAAAGGTTTGTGGCCATATTTATAGCTTCTTTCAGCGTGGACTACTGCCCTTCCACTTCTCGTAGGTTCCCCCAGCCCATCAGCTCCATCCTCAGGTATTCCGCCATTTTACTAAGTCAGCATGCTTGAAATCCAGGACTTTGAGTTTTGAGTGGCTGCCCTCCACTTCAGCTGTTATATCAAACCAAACTGTTTGATGGTCACTGCTGCCCAGGTGGGCACCCACTCGGACATTTGACACACTATCCCCATTTGTGAGCACCAGATCCAGCGTCGCTCCCTCTCTCATGGGTTCCATCACCATTTGTCTGAGTAGAGTACTTTGAAAAGCATCCACGATCTCTCTACTTCTTTCCGATTCCACAGATGGAACTTTCCAATCCACATCCAGCAGATTGAAATCTCGCAGCAACAGCACCTCTCTTTTCTTTCCTAACTTATGGATATCTGTGACCAGATCTTTATCTAGTTCCTCCGATTATGTTAACACCCATGTGGACAGATGTTCCATCATCTCTCTTTAAGGTGGTCTATATTGCTTTGCTTCTTCCTTTCCTCATGCCCCTGTCATTTCAGTCACTGTGATATCATTTCTCACTTACAGAGCTACTCCTCCACCTTTACAACCCTCTCTATCCTTCCTAAATAGATTCTAGCCTGATATGTTTGCATCCCACTCATGGGAATCATTGAGCCATGTCTCCGTGATTGCAACAATGTCTAAGTCTGCCTCTAATATCAGGGCTTTCAGGTCATGAACTTTGTTGCTTAGACTACGAGCATTTGAGGTCATCGCTTTCCATCTACATTTCAGTGGCATTTTTGTCTTCTGTTTATTTTTTTTTGTTTAGTCTCACTTTCTGCTGTGTTGATAAGAAGTGACTTGCTAAGATTGTTGTTTTCATTGCTTTCTTTTCTACTGTCACATTTTGTCTTTCACTTTAGCTGGGGGTGATCACTTGAAGTGACCTGATTCCATTTGCCACCCCTGTCATCTAGTTTAAATGCCTACAAGCATATTGTCTAAATTTCTCCCTAAGGATTTTTTTCCGCCACAGTGACATGCAGCCCATCATTACAGTCTTTTGTTTTTCCATGTATTGCCCCATCCTCCTATGTACCTAAAACCTTCATTGTGACACCAGGCTTTGAGCCAGCTATTGAAATTTTCAGTGCTTTGCAATTTTTTTCTCTCCCTTTCCAAATGTAGGTAGTACTTCAGAAAAATCTAACATGTCCTGGGATCCCATTCCAGAGCAATGGGCCTGCCACCGAAAAAGCACATTCTGTCATCTCTGCATAAGGCATCAGATTCAAAGCTGGAACCAAAAGGCATCTATCATTATCTGATTTCAACTGACATAAAGGAGTGCACAGTTGTATACTGGTGCAATGGAGTGACTCCATACAATGTCTGATAGATCAACGTCAATGCTTTATACTGAACAGTCAACCAGTGAACCTCTTTAAGCACTGGTGTGACATGCAGATTGACTACTCCCCATAATTAATCTTGCAGCAGAATTCTGGACAGCTTGGAGTGCTCTACATCAGGACTTTGCAATACCCAAATACTGAAAACTGCAATAGTCCAACTTAATCAAAATCAGACATTGTACAATGATCCAAAAATCATAAGCATGTAATGTAGGCTTCAGCCTCAACAACCTCCTCAATATAAAAAAAAAATAAAGAGGTCTGCACAACTTGCCCTATTTGTTCCTTAAAATGCAGTTGGGAATCTAAAATGAAACCCAAACTTTTCATAGATGACTTCACAAGAATAGACACCCCATTACCATACAATCTACAATTAGTGTGGAGATCATTTGCCTTTCTGTCACTGCAACTTCAGTTTTAAATAAGTTCAAAGCAGTTTATTATCTCTCATCCATTTACCCATTGAGTCCATACATCTTTTCAATTCCATCACCAGACGTTATTGGGAAAAAAAAACCTGAATATCGTCAGCATACATTCTATAATTTAAGTTATTTCTATGTGGAAAAACAGAGAGAGATTTGCATGCACTGCCTCCACTGCATGCAAACCTATCTCATGAATATTCATTGTGGATATACTGGAAACCTGATTGGCTGGGGTGCCTCCTTTACCAGGTTTGGGAGCCCCTGATAAAAACAATGTTTTTCTCAAGCGTGGAGAAAGCTCTTCATTAGAAGCTTTCTCACCTGGTTGAATCAATGGAACCCACACCTTACCTTCAAGTCACAATATAATTCATAGGAGATTAATTTTTTTTAATCTCATCATCCGGAAAAATGAATATGGCTTCAGTACTACACTTTATCGGAAACCAATTGATAGGAATGATTTTCTATACTTCTCCAGTTTTCATGATTCTTCCTTAAAACGTAATCTACCATATTGCCAGCTTCTCAGACCAAAAAAGATATGCTCTGACCTTGAAGATTATCAACAACAATCTACCATTATGAAAGACCATTATTCTAAAAGAGGATACCCACACAAATATATCGCTGAAGGATACTCTAAGGTCATTATGAAATCTTGTAGTGACCTTTTGGGCGACAAACCTGCAAGACAAACTCCAGACATTGTCTGCACATTAAGACATTCTCACATTTAAGCTCCTTGGAGCAGGGACTGTCCTTTTTTGTTAATCTGTACAGCGCTGTGTAACCCTAGTAGCGCTCTAGAAATGTTAAGTAGTAGTAGTAGTAGTAAAATCAGCAAGATTATCAAAAAACACTGGCGTATCCTAGAAATTCATGACTGCTTCAAACACAAACATTTAGTAACTACATATTCTAGAGGAAGGAATCTAACTGGTCCCCTCAACACTTCGGTTCCTGTAAATGATTCATTGACTATTTCACATCAGGGCCACAGGATCTGCGGCACATGTAGCATTTTTGCTCACACAATTGAAACCGATATTTTCACTCATCCTCAAACCAAGAAGAAGTATTTTTTATGCCACACGTCAGACTGTAACACTATACAAGTCATTTACATCATTAAATTTCCATGCAATCTGCTTGATGTGGGCAAGACTAAGAACCAAGTGACAACAAGGCTAGTTGAGCACAGGAGCTGCATAAGTTGGAATGTCAGTTCTGCTCCTTTCGTTAACCACTGGAC
This sequence comes from Microcaecilia unicolor, assembly GCF_901765095.1. Lineage (NCBI taxonomy): Eukaryota > Metazoa > Chordata > Amphibia > Gymnophiona > Siphonopidae > Microcaecilia > Microcaecilia unicolor. Next base: position 95,579,582 of record NC_044037.1, on the reverse strand, counting down.
CACAGGGAAATCATAATATTGATGATTTAAATTTTTTTTGTATACAAGGTACTGCAGAACCCATGGAGAGGTGGAGACATTAACAGACAATAAGAGAAGCGCAGAGGATCATTTTTCAACTACAGATCCTTTACACCACACGATCTAAATACTGACTTTGACTTGAGACCTTTTTTATAATACCTAGACACTGGTTTACAGACGGCGGCCAAAAAAGCAAGCAGAATGCTAGTAATTATTAGGAAAGGGATGCAAAATAAGACCAAAACATTATAATGCCTCTGTATCACTCTATGGAGGTTACAACAGGCAAATTTTAACTTGTTATAACTTTGTTCATGTTGCACATCTGAAACGTAGAAATTCTTTTGGGGTTTTATCTCATAGGTTCAAGAAATCTCTTAAATACATCTGCCTAATCCAAGTCTTTGCTATCAGGAAGAGTTTCTTTGCCACAAAATTAATTAGAAGAAGTGAGTATACATACCTTTCTTTATTTATATTTTAATCAAGAATGCATACAGACCAATATACAGCTTTAGAACAGGATTACTTAATGCTCTATGGAATTTTATTAGCTGAAAATAGAAGTTTTGTGCTGTTGAGTCTAAACTGCTTCATCACTCTTCTATGGTCCAAATTATTTAAAACAAAATATGCATTCAGATGAATTATTTAATATAATGCTATCAGCAATCTTAAGAGGGTGATTTCTAAAAGCATTTTCTCTGTGTAAAGCATGCTATAAACACAGTAGATGACTCATAAATTGAATGGGTGCATATGCCTATAAAAATTAGGTGTACAGAAATATAGAGCTTAGTTTTACTTAGTATATGGGTTGGCATTCCTGGCACTGCAGTTTGGTTGAGCAGGAGCAGCATTACAATGTATATTTACAATTATGCCCCTTATCCCTTACTTGTCCTGTCTGATTGTCATAATTAGATTGTAAACTATATCGAGCAGGGACTGTCTCTCCATGTTCAAGTGTGAAGCGCTGCGTACGTCCGGTAACGCTATAGAAATGATAAGTAGTGGTAGTAGTAGTAAATGCATACTTTATATTGCATGTACATATTTTTACCTGTCTCAAAGAAAACACAAATTTGTGCATGAGCATGTGTGTGCTGCTGTGGATAATTCTTGGTGCTTGTTTTATAAAGGCACATAGACATTTATCTTTATGATGCTTGGACATTTTCATAAGTGCCCTGTTATAAAGTTAACCCCAAAGTGAATTTAAAGCAGAATGTATGAACTTGTTCTTTATGAGCAGAAAAGGAAAGAAGAAATTAGTTTAGCATCTTCCTAAAAAGGAGAATCTAATTTGGGAAAATTGGACTGTGAAGGATGTTGTAACTTTTACCGACTATGTCGTACAGACTCATTTTCTATAACAACTGGATGGATATGAATATCCACCAAGGTGTTAACATCACTGTGTGGTAATGTCTCTGCCTCTCTGCAGATTAATTATTGCATTTGTATGTGATTTATGATCCTCACCAAAAAGGGATGCTCTCTAGACCATCTAAAACTGGTATAAGGACATGTTCTTTTTCTGTCACTGGACTAGCCTTAAGGTATACCTTTACCGAAGAACTGCATCTACAGACAAAGTAGCTAAAGGTTTGTAGTAATTGTTTTTTTAATTTCGGCAAATATGAATTGATCTGATATTTATGGGCAAGATATTTCCATAGTAGATATTTGGAAATTTGTTTGCAGGACTGAGGAGATGTTGCAGAAGATAGTGACACAGCTATTGCAACTTTACCAGACAGACTGTGGAAAGATTAGAGGACCTTGATAATAAGTTAGCCACTATCAAAGCTAGGCTTAAAGTCCTTGAACCTGGGTACCGGTTACTCAGGCTACTGGGATCTTAGGCATTGTGAATATCTTATTTATTTATTTGTTACATTTGTATCCCACATTTTCCCACCTTTTTGCAGGCTCAATGTGGCTTACATATTACCGTTAAAGGCGTTAGCCGATTCCGGTCTGAACAAATACAAGGTATGAATGAATACAAGGTGATATTGTGGTAGATAAGGTATATGTTTGGTAGGTACAATTGGGGGGAACTTAGAGAGGGAGAAGGGGAGGAAGAGTCAGGTAATGCCCATTTCGGTCTTTGGTTACATTGTGTCGCAGGTGTCCATGTATTTTTATGTTGGGTTAGTGGGGTATGCTCTTCTGAACAGGTTAGTGCTTTCTGGAAATTTAGGTGGTCTAGCGTAGTTTTTACTTCTTTTGGCAGTGCATTCCATAATTGTGCGCTTAAGTAGGAAAAGCTGGATGCATAGGTGGATTTGTATTTGAGTCCTTTGTTGCTTGGGTGGTGGAGATTTAGGTATGATTGTGCAGATTTTGTGGTGTTTCTGGTTGGCAGGTCAATAAGGTCTGTCATGTATCCAGGTGCCTCGCCGTAAATGATTTTGTGAACAGTCATGCAGATTTTGAAAGTGATATGTTCTTTGATTGGTAGCCAACGCAGTTTTTCTCGTAGTGGTTTGGCGCTGTCAAAACGTGCTTTTCCAAATATAAGCCTGGCTGCTGTGTTTTGCGCGATCTGAAGTTTTTTTATGATTTGATCCTTGTATCTCGCATAGATTCCATTACAGTAGTCTGCATGGCTTAGTACCATTGATTGTATCAGGTTCCAAAAAATTTCCTCGGGAAGAATGGTTTCACGCGTTTGAGTTTCCACATTGAAAAAAACATTTTCTTTATGGTGGAGTTCGTTTGGGTCTCTAGTGAGAGGTTCCGGTCGATTGTTACTCCGAGAATTTTCATGCTGTCTGAGATAGGGAGGATGTATTCTGAGGTGTTAACGTTAGTGGGTTTGTATGTATTGTATTGGGATGAGATGATGAAACAGTGTGTTTTTTCTGTGTTGATGGAGGTTGATGGAGGTCTTAGAAAATATATTGAGAGTATGAAATCTCAGTTTTCTTAATTTTCCATAGCTGGGATTTTGTGACAGTGTTTTATAAAGAGATGTGATGGAGTATTTTCTATATGAGGTCTAAATCTGATTTTGGACAGTTTACTGAAAACCTTCAAAAATCAAGTAGCAAACATAGCCATTTTTGAACATGTAGCCTTTAAAGTCAGGCATATTTTCAAAGCACTTAGCCTCCCAAAGTTCCATAGAAACCTATGGAACTTAGCCTCCCAAAGTGCTTTGAAAATATGCCTGACACTAGACTGGCCACACAGACATCCCAGCAAAGTAGTGGAGCATCCTAGAGGGAGCTGCAGTGGACTTCACATAAAAAATCCCAGGTACACATCTCACTGTTACCCCTTATATTGTATGGGGAGCCCTCCAAAACCCACAAAAAACCTACTGTACCCAACTATACACCATTACAATATCCCTTACAGATTCAGATGTAATCTATATGTGGGTACAGTGTAACAGAGTGAGATTTGGGCCTGGATCCCCTTCTCTACAGTGCACTGTAACTACCACTAGGGTATTCCAGGGACCTGCTTGCTGCTCTAATAGGACTGGCCATAACATCTGAAACTGACATAGAGGCTGGTATATACTGTTTCTTTCACATCTTTGGGGCATGGAGAGGGGTCAGTGACCACTGAGGAAGAAAGGGAAGGAGTCATGCCTTAATCTCTCCAGTGGTCATCAGGGCACCTTTTTGTGACTTAGTCAGGATTAAAACAGGTCTAGGCCAAAAGGTCTAAGTTTTAGCCCTGGATGTTTTTCTTTGTTCCATTATGGCAGAGAAGCATCCAAGTTCTGGAAAAGCTCAAATCTTGCCCAACACATTCCTGACATTTCCCCTTGTAATTTGGATGCACTGCAAACAAACTGCATAGAAAAACATCTTTAAAACGTTTTTTTTTTAAATAGTGATTTGGATGTTTGGTCAAAAAAGTCCATCTGCCAATTTGCGCTGCTTCTTTGTTTCAAAAATGAGTCCCAAAGTATGTTTCTAACCCCCCATTTTGAGTTGGTCTAGGTGGCTGCCTAGACTATGTCTGAGGTAATTGGACAAGAGGGATGCACACTCTTATTTATTGGTTGTGGGACCAGAGCAGAACCAGGATTTCTCTGGGTGGCTGAGCAAGCTCTACATCAGATTTTACACTACATATAATAATGGAATCCATACCGGTTCTTTTGCTGAAACTAGAGCCCTTACTGTCCTTTAGTTGAAGAGGGTAGGGTTTTAATCATTTCAGACATCTGGCCAATTATATTCAAAAGCTTTTCTCCTCTTCTCCAGTCATACACCAAAACACAAACAGATACTCCTTATTCTTCTTGTTATTCAAGGTGAGGGCATGGTTTACACAGTTCTTTGCATTTGCTGTTAGTGATAAGCAGATGTTAGCTGTTCACAAGATTAAATCACGTGGTAAACTTAAAGGCTCCTTGATATCTTGAAGACTGACACAATGGCTCTGCCGAGATGATGTTATAAGTTACAAACAGTTCTTTATTCCTTTTGCGTGTGCTGGTTACAATAGCTTGATACCTGGTTGGTTGTCACTATAGTTACTCTGAAAAAAATCCTCTCTCCTTTCCCAGGACTAAACAGGGGTGGGAAGGTTCCCTAAAACCTCCCCACAAAAACAAGCCAGCAACTGAGTTTCGGGTCTGTTACTTGAGCCTTGGTGCAATTAAACCTTGTTCATTTCGCAAGTGCCTATTTAGTGACAACTCCGACCTGGGAGTATAGCGGGCTGATTCTGCACTCGGGTTACTGCATCAGGCTGCACAAGAGGGATCTTCCTATTAGCATGGGTCAAAGTGTTGCAGGAATTGAGATAGGAATTTGTGATGCTTCAGGAGTCAGACAGCACACACCAGTATGAGAAAGTAATCTTCTTTATTTGCCAGCAAACAAAGCAGGACATCAGTTCTAGCTCTCTTCTCTTCTATCTCAGCTCTCTTTTTGTGTCATGTGGCTTCTGTCTCAGCTGCTTCTCTTCTGCTGTCTCTCCTGTTGTCTTCCAGCTTTCTTCCTTTCTTCTGAGCTCCTTCTGACGTAAACTGCTTCTGCTCCTACTTAAATACTGTTCTATCCAACCTAGCCTAGCCCAGCCCCCTTACTCTCCAATTGGTTAAGGAATAGATTGGTCACTTTGCCTCAACCAATCATTACTTTTGAAATATCAGTTACATAGGTTCCAGACATCCTAAACTGACCTGTGACCTGGGGCCCCTTACACCAGACATTTGGGCTCCAGTCTCTTACATGTTATTATGATTGATTTCTCATATTCCTAGTACTAACTGCTAACTAAACTCTGGCATTCATTAAAGGGGTCAAGGGCCAATCTTACTTAATAGCATACATATCAGGTTATCACTTTCAAGACCATTTCTACATTTCACCTATAATTAATCAAGGAGAAGAGAGCTGACTAGTCCTGACCTCTTCACCTATCAGCTTATACATTGAACCAGCCAGAACTATGGCTAAGTCAAACCACATGTTGATCTCCTCAACTGCAGTCTTAAACAGCAGACAAAGGATCATTTTAAAAGTAACACAGAGTTGAACAAACATCCTACATAGAAATTATAGAGAATAAAACATATTCTAAAATACACAGAATCAGTATTCCTTATAAGCAAGAACTTCTAAATTCTAATCTATTTATATCTAGGATTATTTAGAATCTAACTATTTCCTTCTAAGCATTGTTCTATTTAATCCTAAACAAACTGCCTGCTTACAAAACTATTCAGTATGCCTAATAATGTACAGATGTTAAACTAGCTTTCATCATTCACCAGGGTGAAAGAAATTCCTGTCTCTGACCTTTCTAACCCAGCCCGGCAAACGCTAGAGTTCAATATAATCTGAACCATCTGGCATACCTTCACTTGCTAGCAGAACTGAGAATTTAAACTTCAAGCTTTTAATATCATTTCTTATGTATATAATTTCTCAGAGTTAACACTTTCTTTGCCTATGGCTGCCTCATTCCCCCCTTTGAGACTAAAATCAGCTTATGCAGAGATAAGTCTCACAACTCAAACTCTGGAGATTATAGTGATCCTAACTAGGAATAGACTTATGAACCACCATTACCCTACTTGTTAAGGTCCGACGGCATACTGCCGAAGCACATGAGGCCAGGAAACAAAACAACAACCCTGCTAAAACTAAGACTATTAGGGAAATGAACAAGGGACGTATCCAGGAGGTCAATGACCACCACCAGGAGGTAAGGTCTAATCCTCCTCGGTAATCCTCCACATTAAGGCTGGCCAACTGTAGGACTTTATCCATGGCATGCCTAACCACATGCGTCCTATTTATGACAATAGTACAGCACTCTGAAGAATTTAACACTGTGCAGAGGCCACCCTGAGCTGCAAAGAGATAGTCAAGGCCCATACGATTATACCGAGAAACTATACTTAATTCATTAATTTGATCCTGCAGTGCATTGACTACCACGTTCAGCTCATGAACTAGAACATGAAGTAGGGACTGAAGTCTCCGAGTAGCCATACCTAGTTCAGTAATACCCGCTACCGGGCCCCCAATTGGAATCCAGGCTGTGGCAGAAAGGGCTACAAGTCTCTTTTTAGTCAGAGGATAAGTAGAATTGATATACTGGAGGGCTAATTCAATCGCCTCATCCTCTGTGGCAACGGAGGAGGGTAAGGACAAAGCCTCTCGCTTAGAGCGGTGCGGGGATAGTGGCTTGAGAGGAATAACTTTAGGAAAATAATTCAAGGTTACCAATACACAAAAATCATATGTAGGAGGAAGAATCATGTGGAGGACATTATCACAGAGCCAGTAATGACCAAGGAGAGGGTGAGGAAAGTTCCCAATAAATGTTGGCTCAGGCTGGACAGGGTACTTAGGGTGCCCATAATGCGAGCCCCTATCCCAGGGGGAACGAAGACGAAATGGAGACTTTGCACACCATAGGCGCCAATCCCCAATTGTGACAGGCTGCTCATTTGTTAGTAACTCTTCATACCCCGGGGACTTATGAAAGTAGAAAATAAGCTTGGACACTATAGTCTTCTCAGTGGTACGCTTAGGAGCCAGATAATCACCTGGGTCATAATCTGCAGGTATGGTAGCAGGGCACATAGGAGTACCTGGAGAAACTACCCACACAGATTCTCCTTTTTCTGGGAGAACATTAGTATAGTTACAGGGAATGGGAAGAACAGTTGAGATGCTTCTTGTTAAACAAAACACTCCAGAGGCTGGATAGGGAGACGTAAAAACTGGCCTTAGAGAAGAGTCAGAGGGGGAAGTAGCATTATAAAAGGACCACCAAGTATAATCCTGGCTCCAAGGACCTGAACTCGAAAAGTAGGGAGGTATAAGAGCTGGGAGTTGCACAGGAACAGGAACAGCTGGGACATCTGTGGTATAAGGAGAAAATCGGGAACACACAATACAAGGGGAAGTAATCTTTGCCTGGCTAATTAGTTCCTGGACTGAGTGTAACCAAAGGTTAGAGCGAGTTGGGGTATTAGGAACAAGGAGGCAAGGAGTAGAAAACAACAAAAGCATCCAAACTACTAACATTTTCTTTCTTCTTAATCTAAAACAAATACAGCAAACTAATTAAGCAATAATATTTCAACAGTCTGTGCTAATCACAGATTACTCTCATATAGTGTTCTCAGTCTTTGAGTTCTTATACCAGTTGGGATAGACCCTCAACTGATAAGGATCAAGCTCTCAAATTCCAAGAAAGCCAGAATCTGGACAGAAAGAGTCTCAGTATGAAGCCGAAGTTCAGCAGCTCCTGCAGCATGCAGTTGACCCTTCTTTTCAGCTAGTAGATTCTTTGGTTCGGGTCAAGCGCAACTTCAATGGCTCCGCTGGATCACTTTCTGCTCTCCACTGTCTAGGCTCCATCTGATCCGTGCTGGGCTCAGTCTGGTCAGCAGACTTAATTCGAGACCAATGGACCCATGGAGTAATCCCTGCGACCTTCACAGCTGCAGGGGTAGAAAGCAAAACAGTAAAAGGTCCTTTCCATCGGGGCCCCAGAGGCTGAAGCCTCCAATCTTTCACCCAAACTCTATCCCCTGGCAGGAAGGAATGTACCTGAGCCTGGAAGGGGACAGGGTTTATTTCTCTCACATAAGACTGAAGCTCAGAAATTATCTTGCCCAAGAGGGCTACCTGCTCCTGTACCTGGGCAGACCCTAAAATCCCTATGTCTCCCTTAATTCCCTGTAAAATGGCTGGGGGCTTCCCATACACAATTTCAAAGGGAGAGAGGGCTGTTCCTTTAGTTGGGGTGCATCGAAGGCGAAAGAGGGCTAGTGGCAATGCCTGTGGCCATTTCAATTGGGTTTCCTGACAAATCTTTGCTAGGCTATTTTTCAAGGTTCTGTTTGCCCGCTCAACCTGCCCTGAACTCTGGGGACGATAGGCACAATGCAATTTCCAGGTAATGCGCAATGCGCGGGACAGGGCCTGAAGTGTAGCTTCAACAAAGGCGGGACCATTATCTGAACCTATGGCAAGGGGCAGTCCATACCTGGGGATGACATCCCTAAGGAGGGCTCGAGCTACTTCTGTGGCTTTCTCAGTAACTGTAGGATATGCTTCCACCCACCCAGAAAAGGTACAGACCATAACTAAGAGGTATCGGAGCCTACCGCTCCTGGGCATTTCTGTGAAGTCTATAACTAGGGACTCAAAGGGTGTTAGTCCTCTAGACTGAACTCCTGGTGGAATACGGGGTCCCTGGCGGGCATTATTCTGGGCACAAAGAGTACATCGGGCAGAGGCAGTGGCAACCAGACTATCCAATCCTTCCAGCACCACTACTCGATTGAGTAGGCGGGCTAGTGCTGTTTTCCCTAAGTGTGATAGGTCATGAGCTTGAGACACTACAGGCCAAGCTAGGTGGCGTGGCACCAGAACTCTAGTATCAGGGAGATGTAACCAGCCATCAGGTCTCCTTACTGCACCTTCCTCTTGAGCCCATTTCTCTTCCGTTTGGGTATACATAGGTGTCCATTCTTGCAATCGGATTTGGAACAGGGGAGTCACAGTACTTGCTGGGGGTCCTCGAGCAGCTTCCTTGGCCACCCGATCAGCATGGCGGTTCCCTCGGGCCACTGGAGTATCTACCCTTTGGTGTCCCCTGCAGTGAATGACAGCTACCTTCTTAGGGGCCCACACAGCCTCTAGCAGCTGAAGTATTTCGGGTCCATACTTAACAGGTTGGCCTGCAGCATTTATGAGTCCCTTTTCCTTATACAAAGCTCCATGAGCATGTAGGGTTGTGAAGGCATACTTAGAATCAGTATAAATGTTGGTTACCAGTCCTGCTGCTAGCTCCAGAGCTCGTATGAGGGCCACAAGTTCTGCTTTCTGGGCTGAAGTTCCTTGGGGCAGGGCTCTTGCTTCTATCACCTTGTCCTCTGTCACCACAGCATAGCCTGCCAGTCGCTTGGAGTTCTCCACATAACTGCTTCCATCTGTAAAATAAATTACATCTGGGTCCCTCCACGGAACATCTTTAAGATCTGGTCGACTGGAATACACTTCATCCATGGTTTGGATACAGTCATGATCTGGTGGTCCCTCAGATGCTGGCAAAAGAGTAGCAGGATTAAATGTAGCCACTGTTTCCAGGTGTATCCGTGGATTCTCACACAAGCTGGCTTGGTACTTAACCATGCGGTTATTTGTAAACCAGTGGTTGCCCTTATACTCCATGAGGGTGAGAACTGCGTGGGGGACTTTAACAACCAGTTCTTGCCCCAAGGTCAACTTATCAGCTTCCTGGACTAGTAAGGCTGTTGCTGCAATGGCCCTCATGCAGGCTGGCCATCCTTTAGCCACTCCATCCAGCTGTTTAGACAGGTATGCAACAGGCCTCTGCCAGGATCCCATCATCTGGGTCAGCACACCTAGAGCAACCCCCTGTCGCTCATGGACATACAGTGAGAAAGGTTTCTCCACATCAGGAAGGCCTAACGCAGGGGCTTGGAGTAGGGCTTTCTTTATGGCAATGAAGGATTGTTGAGCAGTAGGTCCCCATTCAAATGGTTCCTTTTCACCCCCCTTTGTGGCTTGGTAAAGGGGTTTCGCCATCAATGCAAAATTTGGAATCCAAATTCTGCAGAATCCGGCTGCTCCCAGAAATTCCCTAACTTCCCTTCTGGACTTGGGTTGGGGAATTGCAGCAACTGCTTGCTTCCTACTAGCATCCAGTCTCCGACTTCCCTGGGAAATGCAAAAGCCCAGATACTTCACTTCTGACTGACAAAGTTGGGCCTTTGAGCGTGAGACCTTATAGCCTGCATCCAAGAGTAGCTCCAGCAATTCTCTGGTAGCCTCAAAACACTCTTCCTGGGTCACTGCTGCAATCAGGAGGTCATCTACATACTGGAGTAAAACTCGCCTGGAAGGCTCAGATTTAAAAGTCTTAAGATCTTGTCCTAGGGCAGTCCCAAAAATGGTGGGGGAATTCTTGAACCCCTGTGGCAGGCGAGTCCATGTATACTGAAGCTTCCTTCCTGTTACTGGGTTTTCCCATTGAAAGGCAAAAAGCAATTGACTGGCTGGGGCCACCCGAATACAAAAGAAGGCATCTTTTAGATCTAGTGTTGTGAAATGGGTAGCTCCAGAAGGTATCAATCCTAACAGGACATATGGATTAGGCACTACAGGGTGTAATGAGATAGTGGATTTGTTAACCACTCGTAAGTCTTGGACTGGCCGGTAGTCCTCAGTCCCTGGCTTCTGAACTGGCAATAGTGGCGTATTCCATGGAGACTGACAAGGACGAATAATTCCATGGGATAACAGACGATTCAAATGTGCTTGAATCCCTTCCAGAGCCTTTCTGGGAATTGGGTATTGGCGAAGATGGATTGGCCGGGCATTTGGAAGTAAGTCTACATGTACAGGAGGAATATTTCGGGCCAACCCTGGGGGATTATCTTCTGCCCATACCCCACTAACCCGAAAGCTGTCTGCCAGGGGTAGGTCAACTTGGCCATGAGACTGATGCAGCCGCCATTCTTCTTCAAGAGGGCAGCAGAAACTCAATATACCCTTAGGGCTGGATGTTGGGGGCCGAAAGGAGACTGAAGTCTGGCCATCAGAGTCAAAAGAAATTTGGGCCCTAAGCTTGGACAGCAGGTCTCGACCTAACAAAGGGATTGGACAGTCTGGCATATACAGGAATTCATGAGTGACTATGTGTGAGCCTAATTGGCATCTACGGGTTGTCAGGAAGGGCCTCCGGTTCTGCACCCCCGTGGCTCCCACCACTCGGACAGTTTTTCCAGACACAGGCGCTAATCGCTCCGTCACAACAGAATGTTCAGCTCCTGTATCAATCATGAATGGAATTGAGCGGCTCCCTATAGTTAACTTGACCATAGGTTCCTGGGAGCCCAGTTTGTAGGAACCCGGTCTGTCCTATTCGTCCCATTCTGCCATCTCGGCTATCCCGATGATGTCAGATTCAGCAGGCTCATATCTTCCCTCTCGAACTCGGCCTCGGCTTCCTCGATCTCCTGGTCCCCTTCTCAGTCCCTGGCGCCTCTGGGGGCATTCATCTTTCCAGTGCCCTCTTTCCTTACAATAAGCACACTGGTCCCTCTCCAATCTTGGTCTGGGATTCTCCCCCCTTGGCCGGGATTGATTGAAGGAATCTCGGGGCCTGGCTGGTGGTCCAGGGTCCCACTTTGGCTTCCCATTAGCTAGAGGTCGACCTCGGTTAAGGGTGGAATTAGTAATGGCTGCCGCTAAAAGGTCGGCCTTCTTCTGCATCTTCCGGTCAGCCTCTCGGCGCACCTCCTGATCTCTATTAATGAAAACCTTGGTTGCGATCTCAATTAGCTGGGTGGTATTCATCCCTGCGAATCCCTCCTGACGCTGCAACTTCTTCCGGATATCTGGCATACTCTGGGCCACCAATGCACTATTCACCATTCTCTGGTTTTCTTGGGCTTCAGGGTCAAATGGGGTGTATGTTCTGTAGGCTTCAATTAGTCGCTCTAGAAAGGCCCCAGGGGATTCAGTTGCCCCTTGGAGAATTTCAGAGACCTTTGCCAGATTAATGGGCCTCTTTATGCCTTTCCTCATACCTTCCAGTAAGTCCCGGCAATAGCCAGACAACAGTTCATAGTGCTGCCCATCATTTGGATCCCAAGCTGGAGCTACGCGAGGAAACCGAGCTCTAACCCATCCCTCTGGATCCTGTGTCCCCCCGGGGACACGCTCTCGCGTGATGGCCTCAGCATTTTGCAAAATCTTCCGCCTCTCCTCAGTTGTGAAGAGGGTCAGGAGAAGTTGTTGACAATCAGTCCAGGTTGGGTTATGGGTGGCCATAATGCTAGTCACTAGGTCCACCACTGCCTGAGGCTTTTCAGTATAAGAGGGGTAATGCGTCTTCCAATTCAGGAGATCGGTGGTTGTGAAGGGTACATACTGGTAGGCCTGTGCCTGTATAACCTGACCCTGATTATTAGGATCCGGTCGAGTGGTAGTTACCTGTCGGAGTGGCAGAACTCTCGAGGAGGTGGGAATGGAATCTGAGGTAGAGCTAGGAGCTACCCTCCTATCATGCTCAAAGGTGATTGCAGCAGGTCTAACCCATTCAGGGGAGGTAGGTTGAACCCCTGAGGGATGGGGAGGGGTACTCATAGACTGAGAGGTGGTCACAGGTGATTCAGTCCATTGAAAGGGATGCTGGGCCCCTAATGAGTGGGTAGGGGTATTAGAGGGAGAGGCTGGGCTGTCAGGAGTTGAGGAGTCAGGGAGTGGAACCCAAAACGGGTCTTCAGAAGTTAACAGGAGAGGATGTGGCACAGAAGGGTAGAGACTGGGTGAAAAGTCCAACCTAGGGTGTGGCAGGTTTGGCACAGGAGGGGAAGAACTATCCGGAGAAGCCTGTGCTGGAGAGGCTTGGGCTGGGCGGCGTGGATCTCTGGGGGTAGCACGGAACCCCAACAATGGGCCATAAGGTGGTGGCTCAAGGTCTGAGGGGTCATCAGAGAGTATGGGTTTCTCGGACAGGGTAGGGGCGGAAGCCACCGATTGGGTGGTAGGCTTCCTAGGGCTCTTTCCCTCTTCTAGTTTAGATTTTCTAATCTTTCTTTGAACACGGCCTAACATGAATTTTACTGGGGATCCCATATAAGTTTTCAACCAGGAGGGAGGGTCAGTCACAAGGCTGTCCCAGGAATCTATATAAGGGAGTTGTTCAGAATATTCTGGTTCTCCTACAACTATGCTGTATACCTTCCGGATTACTTCAATATCTAAGCTGCCACTAGGGGGCCACCCCACTCCCATAGATGGCCACTCAACTTCACACAAGGTTCTTAAAGTACTTGAGCTTAAAGTCTGTCCATAGTCATTAATTAAAAATCCTTTTTTGAAGTTCTTAAGCATACAATCTAGGGGAGTATCAATTTGTCTAGATGATGTCCCACCCATAATGCTTACAGTTACAACACACAAAAAGGGAGGGAATTTTTTTGAAAGTGCAGTAAGGGGTCTGCACTCTCGAGACACTAGGTAGACAGACAGCAATCGCTTCCTTCCGTTGCTGACCAATTGAACTCGCGTTAATTGGAAATGCAGCTATAAGAAGTCCGCACTCAATAATCATTCACGCATCACACATTCCATACAGAAAATCCCACCCAACAATTTCAGATTTCTCAAATACAGATAAGCTCAAGCGTTTTCGCTTCTAGTCCCCGCGACTAGAAGGTACTAGGGCCTTCGCTGAGAGTTGATCAGGCTCTCCTTCCTCAATTTGTTTGAGGGGCTGATTTACAATTTTCTAGCTAGAATTACAATACAGAATACAGAATACATACCCGGCGAATGTTCTCCAGTCAGTTGGGTGCTGGGATTAATGCAGGATGCATCCCACCGCTGCCACCAAGAATTGTTGCAGGAATTGAGATAGGAATTTGTGATGCTTCAGGAGTCAGACAGCACACACCAGTATGAGAAAGTAATCTTCTTTATTTGCCAGCAAACAAAGCAGGACATCAGTTCTAGCTCTCTTCTCTTCTATCTCAGCTCTCTTTTTGTGTCATGTGGCTTCTGTCTCAGCTGCTTCTCTTCTGCTGTCTCTCCTGTTGTCTTCCAGCTTTCTTCCTTTCTTCTGAGCTCCTTCTGACGTAAACTGCTTCTGCTCCTACTTAAATACTGTTCTATCCAACCTAGCCTAGCCCAGCCCCCTTACTCTCCAATTGGTTAAGGAATAGATTGGTCACTTTGCCTCAACCAATCATTACTTTTGAAATATCAGTTACATAGGTTCCAGACATCCTAAACTGACCTGTGACCTGGGGCCCCTTACACCAGACATTTGGGCTCCAGTCTCTTACATGTTATTATGATTGATTTCTCATATTCCTAGTACTAACTGCTAACTAAACTCTGGCATTCATTAAAGGGGTCAAGGGCCAATCTTACTTAATAGCATACATATCAGGTTATCACTTTCAAGACCATTTCTACATTTTACCTATAATTAATCAAGGAGAAGAGAGCTGACTAGTCCTGACCTCTTCACCTATCAGCTTATACATTGAACCAGCCAGAACTATGGCTAAGTCAAACCACATGTTGATCTCCTCAACTGCAGTCTTAAACAGCAGACAAAGGATCATTTTAAAAGTAACACAGAGTTGAACAAACATCCTACATAGAAATTATAGAGAATAAAACATATTCTAAAATACACAGAATCAGTATTCCTTATAAGCAAGAACTTCTAAATTCTAATCTATTTATATCTAGGATTATTTAGAATCTAACTATTTCCTTCTAAGCATTGTTCTATTTAATCCTAAACAAACTGCCTGCTTACAAAACTATTCAGTATGCCTAATAATGTACAGATGTTAAACTACCTTTCATCATTCACCAGGGTGAAAGAAATTCCTGTCTCTGACCTTTCTAACCCAGCCCGGCAAACGCTAGAGTTCAATATAATCTGAACCATCTGGCATACCTTCACTTGCTAGCAGAACTGAGAATTTAAACTTCAAGCTTTTAATATCATTTCTTATGTATATAATTTCTCAGAGTTAACACTTTCTTTGCCTATGGCTGCCTCAAAAGTGGGAGATGGAACCCAAGATACATTTGAAGGACAAACAGAAGACTTACAACACCTAGAGGGGAAGCTACTGCTGCCACTAGGTCAGAGGTTTTCAACCCAGTCCTTGGGGCACACCCAGCCAGTCAGGGCTTTCAGGATATCCCCATTAAATTCAATAGGGATATCCTGAAAACCCCTGCATTAGGTCCTTCTCCCTATTACCACAAACCTTCTTACTGTTCCAAAAGCTTTCAGAGGCTTCTCCACTATTCCCTTAGTTCTGTCCCTCTCTAGAAACCTCTAGTGCCAGGACATGTGATTTCCTGACAGGTGCAAGAAACAGCAAGTTCACAGAAAGGCCACAGAAGAACTGTCTCCAAGTTGTCAATCTGCCGAGTGCAGGGGTGTAGCTACCATTCAGCGAGCCTGGCAAAATGCCCAGGGCCTTTCAATGGTAGGGACTGCCCGAAGCTGCATGCACTCAATTCCCTATCCCCTCCTCAGTGCCTGGGTTTGGCATTGCTCCCCCTCCGCCTGGCCTCTACACACTGCAGTGAGGATCGCTGCAGAGACAGCCTGAAAGCTGCTGCAGTGGCTGGCGGGGTCTTTCCTCTGCTGCATCCCGCCTCTTGGATGCAACTTCCTGTGGGCGGGACATACCAGAGGAAAGGCCCCGCCAGCCAGTGCAGCAGCTTTCAGGATGTCTCTGCAAAGATTCTTGCTGTATCATGTGGAAGCCTGATTGGGATGGGGGGGGGGGGAGCAATGCTGGACCCAGGCAAAGAGTGGAGAGATACTGAACTGGCAGGGAGGAGGCAAAGGGAGAGATGTGATAGACTGGAGCAAAGGGAGGAGGACAGATTCTGGATTGGGGGGAGGACAGATAGAAGAGTTAGAGAGAGACTGGACCAGAGGAGAGAGGGGGACAGATGATGGACCAACAGAGGGAGGGAGGGAGGGGTCAGGGCTTTAGGTGTAGGAGGAAGGGAAGCTGGGCAGGTGGGGGGACAGGGACACAGAAGAGATGGTGGCCGTGGAGGGAACAGAGACAGGGGCAGGGACACAGAGGGGCAAAACTAGATACAAAGAGAGGGAAAGGGACATAGAGGAGAGATGCTAAACATGGGGGGAAAGATAGGGATAGGGATACAGAGGACAGACACTGGACAGGACAGATAGGGACACACAGATAAGATGAATGTTGGACGTAGAGAGAGAGAGAAGAAACTTCAAACATCAGGAGACTGGAGAGAGTTAAGAAAAAAACACAGAAATGCAGAAGAGAGACACCAGGACCAAAGTAAGGCTCAGATGACAAAGTTAGAGAAAAGGTACTTTTTTTCTGAATTTATAAATTGTAATATGTCAGCTTTAGGAAATGTGCATCGTCATGCCCCCCCTCCCAGGTCCCCACTACTTTGGGAGTGATAGATTGATAGGGGAGCCCATCTCAATTTTTCCACCCAGAGTCAATTCAGTCCTAGCTACACCACTGGCTGAGTGACAGGAGCTTAGATAAAATCGCTGTTGCAAAATCAGACAGCCTCTTCCTATTGGCTTGCAGGACTACAGAATTCAAGACAGCATAAATGACTGTAATTCTCATGATGTTATATGTGTCTTTATATAATAGTTTCAAAATAGGTGCATACTTGGCCCTTCTGCCTTGGTATCCTGTAACAAAATTACCCTCTAACCCTCTCAATCTATAACAGGTCGCATAAAGTTAGTCACCAATATTGCAGGTAAGTTATAGAATACTAGCACTTATGCACATACGTCTAGAAGTTTCTCTTCTATTTACTAGGTGCACACAAGGCCACTTTGGCCAATGGGCAAAAGAGGCAACTGCCCATGCCTCTGTATAAAGGGGGCCCAGGAGCCAAGTTGTCCATTGGTAAAAGCGTCCCTGCATGTCCCTAAAGTTTTATTTAAAAAAGGAAGAAAGAGGCATAGTTGGGACCATTGGATCACAAGGCCAGGGCTGATCACCTCAACTTCTTCTACTGCCATGCCTCCAAGCGCGCATCAAGGCCCCAACTAATCTTTCCTCTCTGCTGGCTCTAGGCCTATAGCTGCAATCAATATTGTAACAGCTGTGAGCATCGTAGAGCAGTTGAGCCTATGAGCTCATCAAAGCCCTGCTGATCCTGCCTCCTCTGACATGTTCTTGATGTCTAAGGAGCATGTCAGAGGGGGTGAGACAAGCAGGGCCTTCATGATCACATGGGCACAAAGGCTGTATGGCACATCTCACTTCTGGTGTGTTGATTGCTACTGTGGGCCTGGAGACAGAAGAGGGGGAGGATTGGCTGAGGCCCTGGTGTGGGCCAAGAGGAATGGCAGTAGCAGGCCATGGCACAGCAAAAAGGAGAAAAGAAGTTTTCAGGGGAAATGCATGACTTTTGGGGGGAGGGGAGATGTTGTACTTGGGGGTGGGGAGAGAGAAAGGAGGCGATGTTGGAAGGATGGGCGAGAGGGGAGGAAAAAGAAATATGGCAGTGCTAGACAATAGGGGTGGGTGGGAGGATAGAGGATGTGATGATAGACAAGTGGGAGGGAGGGAAAAAAGAGAATAGGGGTAATGCTCGAGGTGGTGTGGGTTGGGGAAAAAGGCACTGATGGACCAGAGACGAGGGGGTGATGCGGGAAACTTCCACCCCAATTTCAGCCATCAGATCGAGACCACAATATACCAGTGGCCAATCTAATGGCTTTCTGCTCTGGATAGTTTTGCTCATCCCTGGCTCCCTATCACCCAATCTGATCTCTCTGCTCACCACATAGCCTCTGTCCCCTATAAACAGCAGAAGGACCACTTAATTAGTCTTCATTTGCTGCCACAGGACCAGCAAGAGATTGCACCTCATTAAGTGCTTCTCCTGCTGCTGATGGGAGGGGGAAGAAGGCTACACTGTCAGTAGAAGAATCAGATCAGGGTGATAGAGAGGTTAAGAGATGGGAAAGGGATCCTATGGGATAATGGGGAGACAGAATTGTGGGGAGAGGGATTGGCCGAGGTAATAGGGAGGCTGAGCTATGGAACTGGCTAGCTCAGCATCCACAGGGAGCTCCTGTGAGAAGTGTTGAAAGAGTGGAAGAGTCTTTAAGGTGAAGGTTTGAGAAAGGAAAAGGCCTCTAGAAAGAAGTGCATGTAAAGAGGGTAAGTGCTAAGGGAGAGAGTGCGAGAAGGAGGAAAGTGAAGGGAGGGTGGAGAGATGGTGTAAAGGATCTAGAGGGCCTAGGAAGGGGTTAAGAGGTAGTATAAAGGGACAGGTCTGTGGGAGGAAATAGAGAATATAGAAATGGAGTGGAGAAAAGTTGAAAGAAGAGGAATAGGAAGATGGAAAGAGGTTGGGATGGGAGTTGTGTGACAAGGAAGGTGCTGGGGCTGGTGATGGAATGAAGGTTAGAGAAAGGTAGGCAACTCTTTTTGAGGTGGTAAATAGAGAATAGAAACTGGTGACTAGTGAATATAGGGAAAATAGGAGGCTGGGAAAAGAATGGAAAGATAGAGTGTGAGGTAGGGACAATGGAAGAGCTGGGGGTAGATGAGAGTGGGATATGGAAAGCTGGTAGGTAAGAGGTGAAAAGAGGGAGCCTGAAGAGTGAAAGAATGAGGGATAAAACCTGAGTGTAGAAGCAGAGAAGATAAAAATGGAGGAAAAAGATGAAAGAGAAAATCAATGTTAGATGTAGAGAAGGAAGGAGAAAAGAGTAGAGGTGAGAGAAGAAATGGAAAGGAGTTCCTGAGAAAAAAAATTAGGAGAAGACTGACATGAGGAAGAATGCAACAGTGACTGAAACCAACGTGGTTAGAAAAATATAGGGCCGTTTACTAAGCCACACTATAGGTGCACTAGCATTTTTAGCGTGCACTAAAATTTAGTGTGTGCTAACGCTAGAGACATCCAAATGGGTGACTCTAGCATTAGCGTGGACTAAAAATGCTAGCACACCTTAGTAAATAGGACCCATAATGTCCCCCCCAAAAAGGCACAAAGGACTCTCAAGTGTGGAACAAGTACACTTTTATTCATGACCTGACACAGGATGTGTTGGTGTAAGCGCCTGCCTCAGGGGTCAATTTTAAAATATGAACAAAAATAACATTACACTACATAATTGAAAAAAATAAACACTGAAATAAAATGAATGTGCTGTTAACAAAAAAAAAACCAAAAAACTGTACTATGACCCAAAACAGCTAATATTAAGTGAAAAGTGATTTCCCATTCAAAAATAGTACATTACACAAAAAGTGTTGTGATCCTCATATATATGATGTACATCATATGTATGATGTAAATTTCATCACATTTGAAATTTACATCACACATTAATCAATTCACATTCATTATTTATCACATCATTTTTGTTAGTGTTTTGTATATATGAGTATCACAACAATCCAGGAAGCTTCCAATCCACTTTGGCATTAGACAGCCACCTCATTCTGTATCCAATAATGTCTAAGTGCTTTTCTCAGCCACAGTATTCAGTATATTGCTTTCCCTCAGGATGTGCTTCAGAAAAAGCAAACTATGACCAAATTCTATGGGAGGGTTCATTTTCTTTTATCTCTTGGGACAACTGACTGCACACATATAGCTATTGAATCACCTTGAATATGTAGGTGATCTACAATTTAAGCCAAAAGTCGCCAGTTTTGGAGTGGAAAATCATGGGGGAGCTCTGGCCAGCATAGCTCATTTCCTGCGTGTCGGTGGGACGGCTGTCAGCCCAATCGCGCTGTCCCTGCTCGTGTGGCCTGTCCCTCTGCTCGAGAGATCCCTCGGGAAATCCGTCGGCGTTTGGCCGTCGATCACCTGCTCCTCACCGGGCCTGAGCCTGTTCTGGCCGGGGGCACCGTAGTTTGCTGTCTGTCTGCTGCGGCTGCCTCTCCCCCATTCTTCATCCTTCCCATCGGGGAGCCTGCTGCCTTTGCTGTCCTGGCCCAGGTGATCTGGCCGTTGTGTTGGAGTTGTTCCCCTGCTGACACCGCCGGCTCTTCTTCTTCTGCCGTTCTGATGGAGGAGCAATGGCGGAGACCCTTGGCTTGGAGGACCCCGACGATTGGAGCTGCGGAGGAGGTCCGTTTGAACCACCATCTTGGATCCTGCACCTTTAACTCTGGTGATCGTTGGCGCATGCTGCTGCTGTTTCCTCAGTGCCTCATCTGTGCTATCTGGGCACTGCTGCAGTTCCCGTTTGAGGATCGCCTTGCCGGACCTGTTCGAGCACTCTGTTTTGCCTGGATCTTCATCATTCCTCTTGGCTCACCTGGATTTCTGCTGTCCATCTTAGTCTCTCTTACATTTCCCTTTCCCTTCTTACCCTGTTCTTTCGCTCTTCCTAATGTGATGTAACTGTAACTGATTTCACTGTGCACTGTATTGTATTTATTTAATAGTTCATTGTAAGCCGCTTTGAGGCTGCAAAACTGCAGCAAAAGGCGGGGTATAAATGACCTAAAATAGATAAATAAATAACTGATATTTTCTCAAGCTTCCCAGGCTCCTGTCATGATGCCAATGTTTTATCCCAGTCAGGAATACATATGAAATCTGAGAGTATCCAGACCACTAGGGATGGCTTCTCAGTACTTCCCAAACATATAAAACACCTTATCATTGCTCTTTTCACTGAAGGATCTCAACTGACACTGGTAACACATAACCAAACACTAGGGAACCGTAGCAACACTGATAGGATGGAGAGCTTCTATACAGTTCATCCAAAGATGTGTGACATTGTATATGATATGCTGCATTCTACACAATTTAGCTGTCACCTATAGGCAGTTTCCTCCTGACACTGCACAAATTGCACTCATATGTGGTGCTAGACTAAAAAGCCATCTATACCTGTCAGAACTGTAATTTCTGCTACTTACATATGTAGGGATTGATATTTAGCAGGCCCACCGCCGATATTCAGTGGCATTTAACTGGACAGTTCTGCTGAATATTGGTTCTAACCAGTCAATCCAAGTGGTCAGTAAAGGGTGGTCTGAAGGTGGAGTAATGGATGAGCCAGCACTTATGGGGGCACAGGCCTTATTCAGTTCCAGTGCTCACTTATCTAAGTGGCCAGATAGGACCACATAAAAGGCTATCCTATCTTTGGTTGCTAGCTATGAAGGTGCCAGCCTTTGCATAGCTTCCAGGTTGCCACCAATACCACCAGTACCAACACCACCTCAGCTCCGAATGCTAAATCCGTCTCCTTCTTCCGATCCCCCAAGTTTCATTTCCCTCATCAATCCCCCTGCCAGTTCATCTGCAGCCATTCCAACCTCCCTAGTTACAATCCCCAACATCCATTTCCTTTTCCGCTCCCACTCATCCAATCCTCCTATTCTTATCCCACTGATGGTTCTGATCCTCGAGATCCCCCTTCTCAGATACCTCTCTCCATCTAAGCCCATGTCCCCCTTCCATCATCTCCCAGACCCCTAGGCACCCCTAGAACTTATCTGGAGGTGATCCCTGGTGTTTGGAAGGATGCAGCTGGAATGGTCACCTTTCTGATCCTTCATCAATAGCTCCAGGTTTCAAATTGGAGGTGATGACTCCTAATGTTAGTGTTGCAGTGGTACTGCTAGGGGGTCCTCCTTCTATATAACAGCAAAATTGTGCCACCAGTTTGAAACCCGGAACTGACAAGGCAGTAATGGAGAGGGGTGGGGGAGGAAGATCTGGGCTTGGATATAGAGGGGAGGACCTTAGAATTGAAGGGATCAAAACTGGAGATGGAATCAAAATGCAGAATCCAGCACTGAATCAGGGGAGGGGGATCAGAAGGGAGGAGGGACTGGATGGTTGGGATAGGAGCAAAGAATGGGATTGAAATGGGAGGGGGTACACCAAATTTAGGTTGATTAGATGGTGAGATTGGATTGGGTGAAGGTTGGAATTGGGGTGAGAGGAAATGCAAGGGAGGGGGAAGTTGGATTGAAACCATCTCATCCGGGTCCCAGCCAATTTTCAGACAGAACCCATATAAGTGCAGATGGCCAGCATATGTCCATCATAATCAGATATTCAAAGCTGGTGCCCAGACCACTGAAAATCCAGGTCTAATTTAGCCATCAACAGTCTGTGCTTTAAACACCTGCGACTATTATATGTTGAATATTGAACAGGTAATTTTCACTACCATCTTTTCTTTTTCTGTACATATTCTTTAAGAGGTGGAAACACACATATTGTACAATGGCTTCATGTTCAGTAATCCCTTTGTAAAATACATGGTACATGTTAGGGAACAGGACTTAGACATCTTTCCAGACGTACTTGACTTAAACAAATTTGGGCTTCTTGTGATTTAAAATAAATCCGTACTGTTGAAAATGCAAAATTATGCACATTAAGGCAAACTCATATTTAGAAATGCCTCTTCATAATACAGATAAAGTTACATGTGTAGTGATTTTGTTTTCTATACAGGAAGGTTATAATAGCTAAATGCAGGATAATCTTTCCGGGTGCTGGCAACATTTTGGACTTCCTACATAGGTGTCATGTGATAACGCTAAGCCTTTAGATACATTTATTTTAATTTTCTGTTTTGTCCTTTTTTTTTATTCCACAGCTAATCAGAATGGGTGAAATGGAAAAGAAGAATTATACCAAGATTACCGACTTCATTATTCTGGGATTCTTTGAGCTTCCTGAGATGCAGTCCCTCCTTTTTCTACTGTTTTTGATTATTTATCTGATGTGCTTGACAGGGAATCTTCTTATTGTAGTCACAGTTAGCTCTGATTCCCATCTGCATAGCCCCATGTTCTTCTTTCTCAGCAACTTGTCCTTTCTAGAAATCTGTTCCATGACTGTCACAATGCCTAAATTGTTAGCAGTGCTCATAGCACAGAATAAGACCATCTCTTTCATGCAGTGTATGATGCAGATGTACCTGTTTCTGGCCTGCACGGCTGCTGAGTTCTACCTTCTCACCGCCATGGCCTATGATCGCTATGTTGCCATCTGCAATCCCTTGCATTACGTTATGATTGTGAACAGGAAGGTCTGCATAATTCTAGTCATTGTTTCCTGGATGATTGGATTTCTAGAACCAGTTCCTCATGTTACTTTAATGTCACAATTATCTTTCTGTAGCTCCAATGAAATTAACCATTTCTTCTGTGACATCACAGCATTGATGACTCTGTCTTGTTCAGGGACCTCTGTCATTGAAACCATAACTTATATTGAAGGTGGAATTTTAGGTTTTATCCCACTCATACTAACAATTACATCATATGTGTACATTATTTCTGCCATCTTGAAAATCTGTTCTGCTCAGGGTAGACAAAAGGCCTTTTCTACCTGTTCCTCTCACCTCACAGTCGTTCTATTATTTTATGGGACCTCTTTTGGTGTGTACTTGATACCCAAGCCTGCTTATTCCATGGATCTTAACAAACTGCTTACTGTACTGTATATATCTGCAATTCCACTTCTCAACCCCTTGATTTATAGTCTGAGAAATAAAGAGCTGAAAAGAACTTTATGGAAAGCAACCAGGAAAACTATAAAATGCTGCACACGGCATTTGTCTGCAGCATTTCAACAGTAAGTCAAGTGGTAAGCTCATAAAAGGGTGCCTATATGAGATGTCACAAAAGATGCTTATTGTATATTTGATGAAAGCAACATCGGAGCCCATGTGCCTTTATAAAATAGGCTCCTATTACGATTTCCCAGTAATGTACAAATTCTCTTGCACAAATTTACTCCTGCTTCAAAGAACAAATATTTATGTACTCCGAGGTTGTATAAACATATGAAAATTTAGAAAAAGAAGATGTATTTACCTAGAGGAGGGGAAGCTACATCCGAGGGGCAAGAACAGTGAGGCACCAGGCAAGGCCCTATTAAAAAAAAAAAAAAAGAACAACAAGAATTCATCAGCCAATAATAGCCTGAATAGAAACCAGAGCAAGATAGCAAAGGTCCTTTGGTACCTCTAAAGCTGCTGTGGCATAGCCATGGGTGGGTCCAGATGGACATGGCCCCAACCAGTTTCAGTTCAGGCACATTCAGCAGCAGTTCATATCTTCAGTGTAGCTAGTGAAGATCCCCAAGCTGTCAGCTAAAGAGTCCTCTCTGGAGCCTCCCTGAGCTGTCTTAACCCCAGGGCAGGTGGCGGCATGCTAAGAGCTGCTGACGCTGAGAGCCCCCCTTACCCCGCGCATGCTCAGTTCATAGAAATGTGCTTTGGTTTATTGAGGTCTATTTAAATAAATAAATAAATAAATAAATAAAGGAAGTACTTCACAAAAGTGAAGAACTTGCCCATAGTGACCAATCAGATTTCTTGTTTCATTTTCCTAGAGAAAAGATGAAACTGGAGTTGTCACTACGAGCAATTTTCTTTTCTCCTGTTTTTATAAATAGGCACCATCTTAGACTCATCATTCATTTTTACTCATTTTATAAGAATAACATACCCCTGTCAAGAGGTGAGACAGTATGTGTGAGAGTGAACTATAACTGATCATGCCAACTGTCTCTTGCCAGATGCAGTGACCTGTATTTGTTATGTATGTTGTCTAGTTAGTTAATTGTTTAGCAATAAAATGTCCATTTCAAAATCTTTGCTGCTCAGAGCTTGGGGGTATTCAGTTAAAATTTGTTTGACTTGGAGGGTACTGGGCTTGAAGAAGTTGGGAAACACTGCTCTAGTAGTAAATCCATATGAATCACTTAGATCTCTTTTCCCTCTACCAAAATAGAATAGAAATGTCAGAAAATGACCTTTTTTTCAAAAAGTAAAAAAACAAAACAGAGCTAAATTAATTTAAACAATATGCACATTTATAAACATGTAACACAGAAATGTTACCCCTACCCTTATACTTGCTTCAAAAATACAGTAAATCTCCTGTTCTGCGGCCCTTGTGTGCAATTCCTGTATTTATTCATTTGTTGGATTCTTTATCTATATATTAAATAAAGCCTTATGCAGGCTTATTTTCGAAAGAGAAGGACGCCCATCTTTCGACACAAATCGTAAGATGGGCGTCCTTCTCACAAGGTCGCCTAAATCAGCATAATCGAAAGCCGATTTTGGGCGTCCCCAACTGCTTTTGGTTGCGGGAACGACCAAAGTTCCCGGGGGCGTGTCAGAGGCGTAGCAAAGGCGGCACTTGGGCGTGCCTAACACATGGGTGTCCTCGACCCATAATGGAATAAAAAGGGTGTCCCTGACGAGCATTTGGACGACTTTACCTGGTCCAGTATTTTTTACGACCAAGGCACAAAAAGGTGCCCGAACTGACCAGATGACCACTGGAGAGAATCGGGGATGACCTCCCCTTACTCCCCCAGTGGTCACTAATCCCCTTCCACGCTCAGAAAACAACTTTAAAAATATTTTGTGCCAGCCTCTATGCCAGGCTCAAATGTCATACTCAGGTCCATCGTAGCAGTATGCAGGTACCTGGAGCAGTTTTAGTGGGTGCAGTGCACTTCAGGCAGGTGGACCCAGGCTCACCCCCTACCTGTTACACTTGTGGTGGTAAATGTGAGCCCTCCAAAACCCACCAGAAACCCACTGTACCCACATCTAGGTGCCCCCCTTCACCCATAAGGGCTATGGTAGTGGTGTAAAGTTGGGGGTAGTGGGTTTGGGGGGGGTTAGGGGTCTCAACACACACGTTAAGGGAGCTATGTACCTAGGAGCAATTTCTGAAGTCCACTGTAGTGCCCCCTAGGGTGCCCGGTTGGTGTCCTGGCATGTCAAGGGGACCAGTGCACTACGAATGCTGGCTCCTCCCACAACAAAAGGGCTTGCATTTGGTCATTTCTGAGATGGGCGTCTTTAGTTTCCATTATCGCCGAAAATCAGAAACGAACAAGTCTAGGGACAACCGTCTCTAGGGACGACCTAAATGTCAAGATTTGGGCATCCCCGACCGTATTATCAAAATGAAAGATGGACGCCCATCTTGTTTCGATAATAAGGGTTTTCCCGCCCCTTCGCCGGGACGTTTTGTGAGGACGTCCTCAGCAAAACCTGGGCGTCCCTTTCAATTATGCCCCTCTGAGTGAACTTTGAAACTATTTTGGTATATTCATTGGTTTCTTGGGGGGTGGGAGGACTAGGCTTACTACCAGAGCACTAATTTCTTTAATTTAGTCCCCTTGTATTCTGCCTTATCTACCTGTATAACACCCTATGCTGTCTTTGAAGATGATTTATTGTGTGTTGTGTTGACATTGTAAGTGGCATACTATGCCATAATATGTACTCCTGTTTGATTATTTTTTTCTGCTAGAATTGTCTATTACCTATGTCCAGACTGTTCTTGCAATACCTTTGGTTGAATTTCTTCAAAAAGGCAGTAAATAGGTACTTGGGCGCATGAAATTTGTTAATCCATGAAATGTAATCTTAAGGACACTAGGAGGCCCTTTTACTAAGCCGTGTAAGGTCTGCGTGTGCCCAACGTGCGCCAAAATGGGGTTACCGCCTGGCTACTGCGTGGCTCTTGCGGTAATTTCATTTTTGGCATGTGTCCGCTAACACGCGGCCAAAATTATTTTTTATTTTTGGATGCGCATATTGGGCACGTGCCAAGTGGCATTTGATGTGCGTAGGTCATTACCACCCGGTTACCGTATGAGACTTTACCACTAGGTCAATGGCTGGCGGTAAGGTCTCAGACCAAAATGGACGCGTGGCAATTTTCATTTTGCCTCACAAATTTTAAAAAGACATTTTTCAGCACACCCTTGTAAAAAGGCCCCTTGGGTTTGGGGAGTTTAGAGGTTACACTGGAAAGAACATCCTGTCCATTACAGTGGAGGGCACTTGGTTACAAGGGGCTAGGAGGTGTGCCAGTGATTCCTCTACGTACTCAGAAGAATACGCGAAGGCTTCACTAAAGTAGTAAAGCAGTACACTCAACAGTAGAATAAACACCTATTGCACCAGGAAAGATGCAAAGCAGACACAGGAAGAAGACTGGCATCTGCTCTCAACGACACTGATTGGAAAGCAAGGCAGCAAGAAGACTAGTAGAAAGACATTCTCAAGACTGTCAATATTATCAATGTAACCAATCACATTTCATCATCATTGTAAGGAATTGCAGAATCACTCTTGTGAATAAGACATGAACTTTAATGAGAATATGAATCCATTAGAGCCAGAGGCCAATAGCTAACTATATAGAATGCACAAAGGATTTAAACCAGTGGGAGAATGGGGGTGGTGGATGACTTGGGTAATGTGTAATGAGCATTAGGAAGGAACAGCAATGGCAGAGAATATAGATGGGTGCAGTAGAATCTTTAATGTCAGCATGAGGTAGCTTGAAAGATTTCTCTCTAAGTTTAAGTCAACAAATATTCTGGTTTGCATGCAGTTTTAAAGGTGTTGTCCTTTTCCCTCTGAACTCTAACTTGAAATTGATAGGGGCAAAATTCAACCAGTGGCAGTCAGTGTTTCTTTAAAATTAAACCTGGATATCCAGTGCTGGCCCCCTAGCTAGGTATCAACGGTGAATACCTGGGGTGGCTGCTAGGAGAACCCAGGTGTCACTGATATTCAGCAGAAGTACCCAGATAGTAAAGATTGCTGCTGAATATTGGTGGCACCTTGGTAACTCCCAGATCTGCCCTGACTCTATCCTGAACCAGGGCCACAAACAAATGTTTTAGTTCACTGAGCTGGGTTCAGGCCAGGGCCAGAATAATTCTGGTAGGCCATAGGGTTTTAAGTCATACTTTTACATTCTTTAATAGTCTTAGAGTAAATTGACTGCACTTTAACTTCAGGCTTTACGTTAAATACAAAACTCAGGTTTACTGGAATGCTGCAACAGGCAGATAATCCAAACATAATACTTTTCAGTTTTAACAGTTCACTTTGCTGAAAGAGGTTATGGGTGTGTGTGTGTGTGTGTGTGTGTGTGTGTGTGTGCATGTGAGTATCAGTCCAATACTTTTGGTGTAAAGTTCCAACTACAAAATTAATAGTTTATTTTCAAATCCTAGGGTATTACATATTTAT
The DNA here is from genome assembly GCF_901765095.1 of Microcaecilia unicolor. NCBI lineage: Eukaryota > Metazoa > Chordata > Amphibia > Gymnophiona > Siphonopidae > Microcaecilia > Microcaecilia unicolor. The sequence continues at coordinate 95,551,487 of NC_044037.1, read as the reverse complement.
AGCATTCAGCAGTCCAACAAATTCCCATCGTTCTGGCAGAACCATCCAAGGCTGCGGCTTCCCAATTCTTCAGTGGCAAGCGGTCCCACTGGGCTTTTAGTCCGCTGATGGACCCACTCAGGACTCCCTGCCTGCCCTTCTTCCAGAGGTGCACTTCCATGAGCTGTTGCCTGTGGCACCGAACAGGCTTTTCCTGTTCTGCTCCATGGGGGGGCGGGGGTGTTACCCATTTTTACCCACCTGGATAACTCATCACAATTACTGCTTTTATTAAATGCAATTACTCCTTGATTCAGCCTCAGGTTATTGGGCATGATCAGGATATCTCCGCTTCTCGTGGGTCCTATTGGGGGTGAAGGCAACCAAAGACCATGTTCTCACTAATTTTATCACTTTTATAACCTTCCAACTCCATCCCAACTATGACATCCTGTCACGATTGTGGCCGTGACCCCTCTTTTGACTCACCTTATTTCTGCTGGTCAGCTAATGAGCTGGCTTCTATCTGCATTATTGTGTTTGTCCTGTGTGTTCCAAGCCTCACTTTGGTGTTCAGTGTGTAGGGTTTCTACTTCCTGTGTATTTCAAGCCTCACTTTGGGTTCAGTGTATTTCCTGTCTTTGTCCTGGTTATAAGGAAGTGATGCACTTTCATTCAGGGCCTTTGCAATGCCAAAGGTCCCCAGGTTAGTCCATGTGCAGTGTAGCTCTTCTGCCTTATTCTAGTCTGTGTGCCCATGGGCACTTCTGGTTAGATTTCTTGCCTTGTTCTAGTCTGTGTGCCTGTGGGCACTTCTGTGTCTTGTTTTCTTAATTTGCATGCCTGTGTGCACTTCTGCCTTTAGCCTTAGTTCTGTTGTCTGTCTGTGTGGGTCAGCTTTGTATCCTGCTTGTGTCCTCCCTGTTTTTCTTCAGCTCCAGTCCCCTTCCTGCTTGTCTCTGCCCTATTTGCTTTCAGCTCCTGTTCCTGCCAAGCTTGTTTGTAAATCCTGAATCCTGCCTGAGTATCCTGAATCCTGTTTCTGCCAAGCTTGTTTATAAATCCTGGATCCTGCCTGAGTATCCTGAATCTTGTTCCTGCCAAGCTTGTTTGTAAATCCTGAATCCTGTCTGAGTTTCCTGAATCCTGTTCCAGGCAAGCCAAGTCCGTTCCAGCATTTGGTTCCAGTCCAGCCAAGCCAAATCCGGTGCAGCATTTGGTTCCAGCCAAGCCAAGACAAGTTTGTTCCTGAATCCTGTCCAGTCCTGCTTGGGGGGGGGGGGGGGGTTGCCGCCTTCTGCCGCTCGACGACAGTAGACCAAGGCATAGGAGCCAACTTTTCAAAATGATTGGGGGTGCTGAATTTTTTTTTTTTACAGGTGGTGCATTCCCCACCCCGCCCCCTCCTTCCCCCCTCCTCACCTTTCTCTTCCCCCCTCCTCTCCCCTTCCCCCTCTCCTCTCCGACCCCCTCTCCTCTCTCTCTCCCCCTCCCTACTACTCCTTCCCTCAGAGTTCCATTCCCGCCCTCCCTCCTAGTTCCAGGCTCCCTCTTCCTTCCCCTCTCTCCTTTCCCTCTCTCCCTTCGAGTTGCAGGCCCCCCTCCCTTCTCTTCTTTCCCTCCCTCCCTCCCTTCGAATTCCAAGGCCCCCCTCCCTCCAGGTTCCAAGGCCCCCTCCCACCGAGTTCCAAGGCCCCCCTCCCTCCGAGTTCCAAGGCCCCCCCTCTCAGTTCCAGGCCCTCCCTCTGAGTTCCAAGGCCCCCCTCCCTCTGTCCGAATTTTATGTTTAAATCATTTTTATTAGGAAATAAAGTACAGAGTCACATGTCTCAAAAGTCCTTAACAACATTCCTAAACGAGATCATGCATATCTAGCAATAAACTTTAGCCAAATTTTAGAAACATTTCCCCCCCCCCTTTCCCCCACCTATCTCCTATCCCTCCCCTGTTCCTCTTCTCTCCCGGGGTTCTTCATCCCGTAAAATGTCAGATTTTTTAAAATTAAGGTATGGTGTAGGTATAGCCCTCAAACTCTTCGACTGTCCTTGCTGTGTTCAAACTGCAGAGGATTAGACTGGGCATAGTTCACAGATGTTTACATTCAAAGCCTGCTTTTGAGCTGTAGCACGATCATGGGACACCATAAAATAAAGTTATTTTCAAAACCAAAACGCGCTTTTCACATACGTCTACAACAAGTATTTTGCTGCTCATTTAAAACCTTTTAAAGGAGACTGTTTTGTTGTCCTTTTCACGATGGACTTTCCCAGTCAAATATCTCGAGTGGGTCTTTCGACTTAATAGGTCGTAAACTCCATTAGTGGGCTCATAGCCCCCCCACCCCCCACACCGAAACAATGCTAATACAGCTGGCTGGCCCGTTTTTGAAAATTATAACATATATCTTCCAAACACAAGCTTTAGCTAACACATGATCTCCAGGACACTTGAATTATAATTGAAATAAAAGACGCATGTTGAAGAATTGTTAATAACCATTTCTATATCCTTCATCTATTTCAGTAAATTGAACTATTAAAGCACTGTAAAATTTGAGCAGTTGAGATTTTAATAGATGTTCCCTGAAAGTTATTCAAGCACAGAAGTTTTTCTTTTAAAGTCTGCTTTTTAACATATTTTAAAATTGGTTTCGATGTGTATTTTCAAACAAATAGCAGCCACCATTTCTCCCCTCTTCCCCCCTACCCTTAAAAGATACATATGAAAGGCAGTCAGCTCATGGAGAATTTTCAGGCTCAAACCAGCTTACATGTGTGCAGAGAGCAGGAAACACCACTACTTTAAAACTAAGATTTGTGAAGAGAAATGTCTTAACTTATAGGGCAAGAAAAATAAGGGAGGATTGCCCTGCAATGTCAGGTTTCATTACAGTAGAAATTTAGTTTGTTTAAATTCCTAACAATAATAGGTCTAAAATCATAAACAAAATTACATTTTAAGCATTGGAGAAGCAGATTGAAGAACTGAATGTGATTATGCAGGTCATGCACTCCTTGATCCCATCATATAAGCAGTCTGGCTGCAAATAAAAAAGAATGGCACTGGTGAAAAGCCCTCTTTTTACCTCCTCAGTGAAAAGCGTGCACTGCTGCAGGTTCCTTGCTTCAGCTTTCCTTGTTGTCTCTCGGCTCTAGTCCTGCCCTCAACAGGAAATGAGGGCGGGACCAGAGCCGAGAGACAGAAAGGAAGGCTGAAGCAACGAACCTACAGCAGTGCACGCTTTTCACTAACAAGGTAAAAAGAGGGCTTTTAAAATTCGGAGGGGCGGAGGACGGGCCCTGGAATCGGAGGGAGGGAGGGACAGCTGGACGGCCCTGGAATCGGAGGGAGGGACGGCCCGACAGCCCTGGAACTTGGAGAGACTTTTAAAATTCTGGCTGGGCTGGAACGAAGGGAACTTCCGGTGCTAAAAATATTGGGGCTCCTCGAGCACCCACAGCACCCACGGAGTCGGCGCCTATGGGCCAAGGGCTCACGTTTTTCCAGAGTTCGTGCAATGTGGACACTCACATTCTAGAATATCGCTGAGCATACACATGTACTAGTATTCTATGATCTTAGAACACAAATGGTACTTATATTTAGGTGCTATGGTTACAGAATAAAGGAATATATACACTATCACACATTGTGGAAGTCATGGGATATTATTTTCCCACAGAAGGACTACCAACTACCACAATTTTAAGGGCCAAAGGGCTTATCCCTGCTCTGTTAGAGAAGGAGCTGAAGAATATAGAGCCAGAGATGCTAGGGTTTTGTGTGTTCTAAACCCCATAAATCTGTGAAAAAAGAAAGGGAAGATGGAAGAGTTTCTGGGTAGCTTAAGTCTGACAGTGAGGGGCATAATCGAATGGAGATGACCATCTCTTAGGGCGCCCATTTCTAAGGTCGGCGCTGTGAATGGGCGGGGCAACTCGTATTATTGAAACAAGATGGACGTCCATCTTTTGTTTCAATAATACGGTCGGGGAAGCCCAAATCTCAACATTTAGGTCGACCTTAGAGATGGTCATCCCCAGTTTTCAGGGATAATGGAAACTGAGGACACCCATCTCAAAAATGAACAAATCCAAGGCATTTGATCATGGAAGGAGCCAGCATTCATAGTCCACTGGTCCCCCTGACATGCCAGGACACCAACTGGGCACCCTAGGGGCACTGCAGTGGACTTCAGAAATGGCTCCCAGGTACATAGCTCCCTTACCTTAGGTGGTGAGCCCCCCAAAACCCACTCCCCTCAACAGTACACAACTACCATAGCCCTTAGGGATGAAGGGGGGCACCTACATGTGGGTACAGTGGGTTTCGGGTGGGTTTTGGAGGGCTCACATTTACCACCACAAGCGTAACAGGTAGGGGAGGATGGGCCTGGGTCCGCCTGCCTGAAGTGCACTGCACCCACTAAAAACTGCTCCAGGGCCCTGCATACTGCTGTGATGGAGCTGGGTATGACATTTGAGGCTGGCATAGAGGCTGTCAAAAAATGTTTTTTTAATTTTTTGTGTGTGTGGGAGGGGGTTGGTGACCACTGGGGGAGTAATGGGAGGTCATCCCTGATTCCCTCCAGTTGTCATCTGGTCAGTTCGGGCACCTTTTCGAGACTTGGTCCTGAAAAAAATGGACCAAGTAAAATCGGCCAAATGCTCATCATGGATGCCCTTCATTTTTCCATTATTGGCCGAGGATGCCCATCTGTTAACCACGCCCCGTCCCCCCTTCAGTACGCTGCCGACACGCCCTCGGGAACTTTGGTCATCCCCACAACGGAAAGCAGTTGAGGATGCCAAAATCGGCTTTCGATTATGCCAATTTGGGTGACCCTGAGAGAAGGACGCCCATCTCCCGATTTGTGTCGGAAGATGGGTGCCCTTCTCTTTCGAAAATGCCCCTGATAGCGTGAGTGGGTACGCCAACCTCAGGAATAGAAATGAAAAGTGCCAAGATGATCCAAGGTGGTGAAAAACAATTTCTTTATTGATAGCTGTATATTTAGTCTTGATCAAAATTGAGTGCAGAGACACAGTTCCAGACAGATTCACTCAACACAGGCCATGTTTCGGCTTTCAAGCCTTCATCTGGAGTTGACTGCACTTGTAGACTGTGATCAAATTTTCAAGAGAACTCAAATGACAAAAAAAAGAAACAGAAGCAACTGTTCAGACTTAAAACTCCAAAGTCAATATCTTTGTCGCAGAAATTTACTAAAAACACAATTGTTAACATCTAAAGCATACTCCAGAGGTTGCCCTGGAGGTAGCTGACCCCTTTCACTAAGCTCAGTCAATGCTAGAGAACCCTACGTTGTAAGAAAGGTAGTATCTACTACTACTTCTACTACTTACCATTTCTATCCAAGGCAGACAATCAGGATATATCAGAAATTGATTTTGTGTATGTGTGTGTGTGTAGGGGGGGGGGGGGGTCAGGGTAATTTATTATGGGAAAGAATAAAGCAAAATGGATATTAATCAGGTGAGTTAACAGCAGCCTTAAAAATGTGGGCTTCTAATGTGGATTTGTATAGGGCCAGAGACGCTATTGCAGCTGCTTACCAGCCCCGTGACCAGGGACCTCTACCCTGCTTTAGTTGTGAAGAAAGAGGTGATTTCCTCATGAAATGACCAGAAGGGTTATTTTACCATGCTTTTTGAGCCATAACACACTTGTGGTGTTTCACTGCAAGTTGCATTAGGGCATTTGCTTAGTAATGATATGCATTTGCATATTTTACATCTTATTACTTCCTAATCCATGGCAATTCAAAAATCACCGTGGTATTTTTGGTCAAGCAGCATTAGAGCGATATAAATCACATTTAGGCCCAAATAACATAACTTAAGGCCCTTACGCTGCTTGATGAATTTCCCCCCTCAGTTTCACTGTCCATTAATAATTTCTCCAGCCATTCAGTAACTCATTAAGCCCCCTTGCCAATTTTAACTTGTCTATCTACTTAGTTACACGCTCTGTCAGCAAAATACATCTTTGTGCATTGCTGTTATCATAAACATTTTAAATTGTTATACTTTTGTTTATGCTGCACACCTGAAGCTTAGAAATTCTTTAGGGCTTTTTGTCTCATAGGTCCCAGAAGTCACTTAAATACAACTGCCTGGTCCAAGTCTTTGCTATCAGAAGAAAAGATTCTTTGCAACAAACTTAACTACAGAAAAGTAAGTATATCTTTCCGTGTCTATATTTTGATCACAAAGTCACATACAGCTATGAAACTGTGGGACCTAATGTTTATGTTTATATTTATTTAAAATTTAATGTACCACTTAACTTAAGCAGACCAAAGTGTTTTACAATTAAATACAATAAACATATATCAAAAAACTAAAAATAACTATAATGTGATAGGAAAGACCTCTATTCATTCATACAGACAACTTTCACTCAAATTATAAAGTGCATAAGTTTTATATTTCACAGAATTAGTAATGTACTCGTTCATTAAAATTACTATCTATAATAAAAGCCTCTTTAAAAAAACAACATCTTCAATAAGATTTTAAAAGTTCTAAAAATTTCCTCTAGACTAACAAAATTTGGAAGTTGATTCCATTGAGAAGGAGCTCAATAAAAGAAAGCTCGAGACCTGGTTAAGTTTAACCTTGCACTTCGTAAAGAAGGAACTTCTTGGCTATGATCCTGTAAAGATCTTAAAGCCTGCAAGGGAATATATGCAATTGTTAATGAATGTGGATACTCTGGCTGTAATGTATAATATGCCTTTTATCCTATATATATCCTCAGTAACCAATGGCATTCCAAATAAAGAGGCATTATGGGCCTCTTTTACAAAGCTGTGGCAAAAGGGGGCCTGCGCTGGCATCGGTGTGTGTTTCTGATGCACACGAGGCCCCCTTTCACCACAGCAGGTAAAATGTCTTTCTTTTTTTAAGAAATGGCCGTGCAGCAAGTGAAGCACTTGCTGTGCAGTCATTTTAGAGGGGGGGGGGGGGGGGGGAGAGAACCCTTACTGATACTCATTGAGGTGGCGGTGAGGGCTCCAGTGCTAACCCAGCACTAAGATTACCGCCGGGTACTACCGCTTTGTAAATGGGGCACTATATGATCAAATTTCCTACTGTTACCTAACAGGGATTACATTAATATTTTCCTGAAGGTAAATAAAATTTTTTTATTGAACATATTTTATAACTTGTGATGATGTCTATGCAGTTGATGTGCTGAACGATCCTCACAAAGCTCCTGGCTATACCACCATTGAACGCAGTGCATGAAACTGGTGCAGAAACAAGACCATATGCTTGTTCAATTGCAAGATCAGCTTTGTGGAATATCTTACCCATAACTGGTGCTAATTGGCTTGTTTTCCAATTAAGCTGCACACAAATTGGGTGTATATCCAAATTTGCACATGCAATTTGAGCACCATATATAGAATTAGAACATATATGGAAAGAGGGTGCATTATTTCAGAAAGAGTCCACAATGTTTCCTAATAGTGAAACCAAAACACATGCATGAACGATTGCACATGTGCAAACTTTGTTTGCACATGCAGGCCCAATCAGGAGAATAGTGCACCCTCTTAACACATGGTGTGCAGTATTTCTAAAGAGCATGCACTATTATAGGAAATGACCAAAATGTTCAGAAAAAATGATTCCTGTAATTGACACGAGAAACAACATGAAACAAAAAATATTCTGGCTGCCCAGCCCTAGTACCTGTTTGATATTCTTCAGTGTTCTCTTGTTATCTGTCTACAGACTTTAAAAGCTTTCAAATAAATAAATATCTAATCTAGGTGTCAGTAGAGCTAATTAAAACAAGGAGATGTTTTTGTAATTATTATTTTTAAATTATTGTTTTTCTTTTTACTTTTTGTTTTTAATTTTTTAAAGTATTACTCATTTTAGCCTTCTCCTCTAGTCATTTCATTGGCTCTCTATCCATTTCCACATACAGTTCACATTCCTCTTATTGACTGACAAGTGTATTCATTCTGCAGCTTCTCAGTACCTCTCCACTCATATCTGCTATAATGTCAAACCTTTAGATATATTAGTTAGAATTTTCAATTTTGCCTTATCCCAACAGCTATCAGAATGGGAGAAATAGAAAAGATGAATCACACCAAGGTTACAGAATTCATCATTCTGGGATTCTTTGAGTTGCCTGAGATGCAGCCCCTCCTTTTCCTTGTGTTTTTGATTATTTATCTGATGTCTTTCACAGGGAACCTTCTTATTATATTCACAGTTTGCTCCAATTCCCAACTGCATAGCCCCATGTTCTTCTTTCTCAGCAACTTGTCCTTCCTCGAAATCTGTTATGTGACTGTCACTGTGCCTAAACTGTTAGCAGTGCTCATAGCACAGAATAAGACCATCTCTTTCATGCAGTGTATGATGCAGATGTACCTGTTCCTAGCCTGCACGGTTACTGAGTTCCACATTCTCACCGCCATGGCCTATGATCGCTATGTTGCTATCTGCAAACCCTTGCATTATACCATCATCATGAACAGGAAAGTCTGCATTATTCTAGCCATTGTTTCATGGATAATTGCATTTCTAGATCTAGTCCCTCAAGTTACTTTAATATCTCAATCATCTTTCTGTAGCTCCAATGAAATTAACCATTTCTTCTGTGACTTCACAGCATTGATGACTCTGTCATGTTCAGAGACCTATGTCATTGAAACTATAAATTATATCGAAGGTCCACTTGTAGGTTTTACCCCATTCATATTAACAGTTATATCATATGTGTATATTATTTCTGCTGTATTAAAAATCCACTCTGCTACAAGTAGACAAAAAACCTTTTCTACCTGTTCCTCTCACCTCATTGTTGTTCTATTATTTTATGGGACCTCTATTGGTGTGTATTTGAGACCTCAGACTTCTTACTCAATGGACCTTAACAAATTGATTACTGTAGTGTATATATCTGCAATTTCACTGCTCAACCCTTTGATTTATAGCCTGAAAAATAAGAAACTGAAAGAAACATTATGGAAAACAACCAGGAGAACTATTTTTATTCCTGAATCAGTAAAATGCTGCAACATTTCAAAGATGAGTAAACAGTATGGGTGTTAATTTCATAGGCAGCAGCTTATAGGAGATATCAAAAAGGATGCTTATTACATATTTTATAAAGATAACATAGGTGCCCATATTTGTTTACAGAGCTGCCATTCTTGGAGGGAGAGGTTTTGACCGGTTCAGGATTTCTGAGAACTTCATTCTGGTGTGTTATGGAACTTCAGCACTGATTACAATGGATAGAATCATGGACTACAAATATTACACTGCTTTGGGACCTGCCAAAACGTCTCCCTCCTGCAATCAGCTTTACATTTATAGCGTGGAGGGGCATAACCAAACGGGGCCGGCCATCTCCGGGGCCAGCCCCAGAAAGGGGCAGAGCCAACCGTATTATCGAAAAAGGTGGCTGGCCATCTTTTGTTTCGATAATACGGTTGGGGCCGGCCAAATCTCAACTTTTAGGTCAAATGTTGAGATCGCCGGATTTAAAGATGGCCGGATTTAGAGATGGCCGGATGTAGAGATCACCGGCTTCGGTTTCCAGCCATAATGGAGTGAAAGCTGAGAGTTTGATCAGTACCTGTTACCTTTGTCTGTGTGCCATAGTCGGAACGTTTTCCCCCTCATCTGCCTCATTTGTGTTTTACCTTTTCAACTTTCCGTACCCCTTCTAGCCCCCAAACCCAGACACCACTACTCCTTTCTCTATCTCCCCATCCCCTCTCCCTATCTCTCCCTATTCACTGTCCCCAAGTTCATAATTCATTCCTTTGCCTGTTTGTAGTCTCTGTTTGTCTTTGTCCTGTGTACTGCTGCAGCGTGTTTGTGAAGACTGTCATTTGCTGCTTGGAGAGTGAGTGGCTAGAGGGTGTGGTAGGAGAGTTTGTATTGGGTCAGAGAGTGCTTGCAGTGTGTGACTGCATTGTTTGTCGGTGGTGGGAGAGTGAGTGTCAGCTTCTGTTTGTTGCTGCTGTGTTTCACCAAGTTGGTAGGGAGAGGTGAGCACTGGTGTCACTGCATTGCACCTGTAGTGTAGAGAAATGGAGGCACTAAATGCACAGGTGGTTTACATGTTGGAGGAAGAGGGGAGGCACCGCAGGAGGTACTCATGCCCCAGAGTTTTCAGGTCCCGTAGCAGCAGTGGTGTGCTGGTAAATGTTTAACAACAGGCTCTCTCCCCAGTCTACCTCTGTGCCCCCCCGTCCACCTCTGCACCCCCCCAGCCACCTCTGCACCCCCCCATCCATCTCTGCACCCCCCCCCCAAATTGCAGAGCTGGCTATGGCTATAGCCAGGGAGAGAGCCTGGGGGGGCAATGCATTGCTCCAGGAAAAAAAAATATTTAT